>NC_133665.1:133434792-134034792 GCF_037893015.1 Macrotis lagotis
AGTTTTAATTTAAAAGACAGATGGCAGAACACACTCTTCCTTATATGAAGAAGAGGTAACATATTACCTGAGAATTCCAACTGAAGTCAGAAACTATTAGCTGTACCAGATAGTGCTCAACAGTGACCATTGGCCAGTGGAGCACTGTCAAGTAGCAATCTCCTAAAGTCATCAGGAACCAGAGATTAAATGCCAATACTTCATGGCTAAGAGTGGCTATTGATCTACAAGAGACTACACACCACTTGAGACCAATGAGAGTAGTATAATCTTATCACAAGAAGAATTGATCAACTGAGCATCAGAGATGTGACCTGCTCTTCCACATGAAAGCTTTGGTCATCTATACAGATTATGCATGTTCCTTTCCATGTATGTGTTCTCTATCCATCTTCCCTACATGCATGAGCCTTCCAAAGTGTGCCTTGATCTCACGTATTCTTGACATAGATGCCTCTCCACAAATGCTCAACATGTGTGTTCATTTGTAAATATGCTGATATTTTAATACACATGGAGTATGCTCCAGTTTATGAGGTAAATTGTTTTTTGCCACTTTTCCTGCTACACTCTTTCACCAAATGACTTTTCTTTCAATTTATCATATCCTCTGACTAGAAAAGTAAACATATTGGTGGAAGCTTATGAGAGTGATAGTTTTGAGTAGATGTGTATCTTGAACAAGATTAGCCTGATGGAACCTGATGCACAATCTGAAGGATAGGATGCCCCTAGGGACTACATTGCCAAGTACTATAGGATTTTAGAGGAGGGAAATATCATTTGTGAATATTGTTGGAGAGAACATCAGCAAGTAATGAAGGGAGGAGTCAGGGCAGGAGAAAATTCAGGATATACACTTGTGATGACCTTTAATATTTTGTGAAACAGGGAAAGGAAATTAAGGGGTGGGAAATTTTTTTTTTTTAGATTTTTCAAGGAAATGGGGTTAAGTGGCTTGCCCAAGGCCACACGGCTAGGTCATTATTAAGTGTCTGAGGTTGGATTTGAACCCAGGTACTCCTGACTCCAGGGCCGGTGCTCTATTCAATGTGCCACCTAGCTGCCCTGGGGTGGGAAATTTTATTAAAAAAAAGACAAATTTAAAATTGACAATGTCAATAGATCTACCTTCCAGGTTAAAAAAATATTCCTTATGGTAAGTGAGATGATTAGAGGCTAGGGTCACAGGTATGTGTTTGAGATTTTCTAGAGGCCTCCCATCTGCTTAAGAAATTATGGCAATTGACAAAACATTTTTAATTCATGCGGGCATCTTACATGATTCCATTTTAATCTAATGAAGTGCCTCAAGAAAATGGTTTCATGAAATATGTTTTTATATATATATATATATATATAATATATATATATATATATTATATGTAATAATCAAAGTTAGTGATTTTTCTTGTCCTTTGACTGGAGCCTATTCTTAGAGTTAGCTAATCTTAGTCATTTTGTATTTTGAGAGTCATGAATTTTAGACTTAACTTTGCTAAGGAACAAGAAGTCATTGTGTATTAACTAGAAGCTGTGACACCCTTAAAATGTGTAGGACACCGTACTTGTTGAAAATACGGAGGCTTAGTCTCTTCTTTCAAGAAATTTATAACCTAAAGATGAGTAAAAATATAATAATAATGATTATAATGATTTTTGATGATGATGATGGCTAGTTTTGATATAATAGTTTTAGGTTTGTTTGCAAAGTGTTTTACAAATATTATTTCAGGGGCAGCTAGGTGGCGCAGTGGATAAAGCACTGGCCCTGGAGTCAGGAGTACCTGGGTTCAAATCCAGTCTCAGACACTTAATAATTACCTAGCTGTGTGGCTTTGGGCAAGCCACTTAACTCCATTTGCCTTGCAAAAAAACCTAAATAAAAATAATTTAAAAAATATTATTTCATTTAATCCTTACAACAATTCTGGAAGGTGGGTATTATTATTACCCAATTTAAAGATGAGGAGACTGAGACAGACTGAGGTTAAGTGACTTTCTCAGGGTCACACAAGTAATAAGTATCTGGAACAGAATTTAAATGCAGGTCTTCCTAAGTTTAGGATTGGTACTTTATTAACTGTAATTTTTGTGTTTAGTCCTTTCAGTAGTGTCTTCCTCTTTGTGAGCCCAATTGTGGTTTTTCTTGGCAGAAATACTGGAGCAGTTTGTCATTTCCTTCTCTAGATTATTTTTATAGATGAGGAAACTGAGGCAAATAAGGCAAAGTGACTTGGCCAGAGTCACACAGCTAGAAAATGTCTTCCTGACTGCAGCTACAGTGCTCTGACTACTTAACTGCCCCATATAAAAACCAGCTTTTATTATATTACCTCACTACTCTAGACTTTGTAGTTACTTAAATGCTATATGTTGTCTTCCCCCACCCCATCTCAATGGAAACTCTTTGAGGGCAAGGACTGTTCCATTTTTGCTTTTATATCACCATTGCTGCACAGTCCCAGAAAATAACAGGTGCTTTATCAGTGTTTGTTGAACAAAGGAATGAACCCATTAGTGATAGAGATATGGAGGGGGCTCCCCAAGGCCATGGAGGAGAGTTTTGTAGAAGATATATAACCTGATATGACCTTTATCAAGCAGAGCATTGCATCCTGAGTAGGGATGGGGATAAATCAGTCTTGCATGAAGGGGTACCCCTAGACTGCTTTGAAGTCAAGTATACCAGTTACTTCTGGGAGCTCACAGGGAAGCTAGTCCTCTCAAACAAAGGCATAGGATAGATGGGGTGACAGAGGCATCAGAACACACTTCGTGAGATTCCGTTTCCATCCTTGCTGGGGTGGTGGCACTGGTAGCAATGGTGGCAGTGGCGATGGGGTGGTGGTGGCGGGTCTCTTTTAAAAATAATCTATGAAGCAACTCAAACATCTTTTATTTTCCGATGTCTCGGTACTCTGGTCCCTACAGCACACTAGAGGCAAAGAATGTCCCCTGTCACCACAGCCGCTTCCCCTTTATTTGAAGTGTCTGGCTGAGCTATCTTCCCGTGACATGCTTCTTTCAGGGAGAATTATTCACACCCCACACCCCCCTTGCACCTTCTATCAGCTAGTGTCCTCCCTCTATCTCCCCCCATCCCCACTCCCCCCTCCCCAGCCTAGTGGGCTCTGTTCATTTCTGCAGGTGTGAAGACAGGCCCAGTCTTTGTGCGCTGGGGTTTCTTTCCTCCTCCCTTTCTCTCTTGGATTCCCTCCAGGCCTGTCATGGCTTTCCTCCTCCCGTCGGTCCATCGGTCTGGTGGCTCAGCGGTGCTCGGGGGGGCTGACGTCTCCTGTCACCCCAGCTAGGGCTCAGCAGCCACCCGCCTGCCTCTAATCTCCCCCTCCACAAAGGGCAGCCCTGTCACTCAGGGGAATTGCGAAGGGACTTGGATCCAGGCCCTTTGCAGATAATGTAGCCACACTGGTGGCCTGCTCTGGCTAGAGAGAGGTGGGCCCAGCAGATTGTGGGGAGGCTGCCCATACCCCTCAAAAGTGCAGCTTGGCAGGGCTGAGGTCAAGTGGAGAATCTGGACAGGGGACTGGGAAAAAAAGCCATTATACTCTCATTAACTTAGAAAACTTTTGCTTTGAGGCTTTCCAATAACATTTACACAGACCAATAAAAGAAAAAAAACCAGACCCCGTATTCTCTCTGTGACAGTTAGGGTTGGATTCTCTTCCCTCTCACAAAAGGTTTCCCTAGGGGACAAAAAGATCATCTACAAATATGTCCAGGTCCCCTTATTATTCAGGAGTTTCCTGATGCTACATAGGAAACACCACCAAATAGCAAATATCTTACTCTCCTCTTTTCTATTCATATGTGGATCCTTTGACCAAGGGGGTCCTTCCAGCATAGAGTAGTTCAGGAAGCCCAGTGCCTGCTTCGATCTGAGCAAAAAAGGACTAGAAGGGTGGGAAGTCTAGCTCCTGCTAACTTGGTGGCCTAGTTCTAGATAAGAAAAATGGGCAAACAGGCTTCAAGATACTGATCTGAAAAAATGGTTATGGTTCAGTATCCTTGCAGAGAGAATGACTCGAACCAGAGTGTCCCCTCAAAATTGTGCCGGCCTTTCTAGCTGCAAAACCCACCCAGAGGGAGGCCCTCACTAATAATTCCTGTAACCCAGGAACCCTAAATCTCTGGTGGGAAACAGGTGCTGATTCTCTAGCTGTGCAAGCCCCCATTACAGACCAATCCACCCAAGCAATCGGGAACAGAAAGTGCTTCCTGCCCAAGCTGGGACAATAGACAATAAAAAACAGCCAGGCCCACTGGCCTCTGAGTCCCTGACCTTGGATACTTCAGAAAGAACATTTTGAACACGCCACACACCTGCACTGTGCTGAACTGGCATGTTTATTATTTTTATACTTCAAGTTGACATTGCTCCTTGCTCCAAGGAGCTCCAAGAACTTTTGAAAGCAGAGCTCCAGGGTCCCCTTTCTTACACTAAGACACAATCTCCTTTGGCAGAAGGAAAGACTAATTTAATTCAACTCTTCTGGCATATAGTGTGTACAAAATTCTTAAAGGGAGGGGTTGTTAGCAAAGCAGATTGTTCAGTAGCCCCCCCGCTCCCCCGTGTCACCGATGAGCCGTAAAAGTCACGCCAATGCTGTCCCTGACCTCCATGGGTTTACAGTCTAAGAAAGACCAATTGAAAAGGACAAGAATAGAAAGGACATAAAAACAGAATAAAAAACAATTGTACCAACACAAAAAAATACTGGTTTAATTATTTACATTGGATCTGTTTAAGCTAAAGACTGGATGCTGTCTATTGTCTACAGCAGAGAGGAACATCTAGAGAAGCTATTAATTATGCTTGTGTTTATATGTCTGTTCCCTAAGCTGACTGTTTAAGTAAAACTTTCAGGCTTGACTCCTGCCCTTTGTAAATGTGGGCGTAGGCCCTCTCCCATGACTACTTACATGGGTACGGTTTGAGGTTTTGGATCTCTAGTATAGAGTATAAGACTTGCATTATAAAAAATCTACTTTTGAAATAGAAAAAAAAAATTCCACTTACTGAGGATGGTAAACTTAACACAACCAAACAATTAACTTTTGAAGTATGACCATAAATACCAGAAAAAATCCATGAAATTTGTAACAATTTTCCATAGTTTGGAGATTAACCCAATTTGGTCTTTAGTCATGAGATACACAAAAGAAAGATCATATGGATTTTTAAAGTGGAAACTAAGTAAACCACCTATGCTCAAAAAGGAGGGAGAGAAGAATAGAATATATCAATCCAGGAAAGATGTGTGGAAGAGATAGGATTTCAGGAGATATATGACAGAGGAAATTTGAATCTTTATTTTACATATGGAGAAATAATGTGTAGGTGAAAACTGAGTGACTTTGAAAAGTCACAAGCGTGAGCCATTAGATGAACTAGAAAAGATTTAAAGTCTAATGTGGAAATATGTTTAACATGATTTGCACATGTATAAACCTCTGTCAGAGTGCTTGCCTTCCCTGGGGAGGGGGGGAGAGAAGGAGGGAGAATAATTTAAAAACTTATAATCTTATAAAAAAATGAATGTTGAAAACTACTTTTATGTGTAATTAGAAAAAAATAAAATTCTATTTAAAAAAAAAGAATTAAAGTCTTAATTATCACTCCCTAACAGAACCAAATGAGACAATGTGTTTAGAGAGGAAAGAGCATTGAATTTGGCATCCAAAGACCTTCCAGTAACTAGTTGTGTGACCTTGGAGAAGTCTTTTAACTCCTCTGACACTCAATTTCTTTAACTGTAAAATGAGGGACAATACTATCTACCCTTCCTTTATCAGAGGGGCTGTCGTGAAGTTCAAATGAGATAATACAGGTAAAGTGCTTTGTAAAATCCTAAAATGCTCCCATAAATTCAAGTTACTGTTCTGCTTATGCTTGTAAAATCTTCTTTTAGCAAATATCACTCTGCCTCTGCCCAGGCCTGTTGAGATTGATTGACAGAGAAAGAATCGGCTTTATCTATTGCTTAGAATTGTCTCTCAAAGCTTCTGTTCTTGGCTTCTCTCTGCCTCCCTCTAGGAAGGGGCCCTTGCTAAGGGTTGGCCCTTCCTGTCCTCTTCCTCTGATCATTAGTGAATTGCTCTCTCTCCCTCTCTTTTTCCTTTTCAACATATCGGGCTATTGGAATCAAAAAGGCATTTCGGTGACTCAGACGCTTCCCATTGCCCTATTCCTGCATCCTCTACTCTTAATGCTGAGAGCTTTTCACGTCCTATTTGGAACTGATAGGAAGCCCCTTTCATTGTTTCACTACATAGATATTAACACTGATGAAGGAAATGCTCCATCTGATAATAGAACCGTTGAAAAGAGCTCCATTTCCAGATGAGTGGCCTCCGAGTAGACTCCCAGATAGGATTCCCTCTCTCTCCAATGATACCAGGACACGTGCCCTTCCATTTCCAGAGGTGGAAATGGAGACAGGGCTTCTGTGCTACAAACTTAGACTCAGGAGAGGGGCCCCTCCCACCAGCTGGGACAGATGGGAGTCCTGTAAAGTCCACCACTGTGGAAATTGTAGGAAGAGGGCTAACTTTATCCTTGCTGTCTTTCTTTTCATGGCCCATCTTCCTCTTTGGAAATGATACTGATCACGGTGAGTCTGAAGGGGGCTTTTTGTCCCTTGGGGGGGAAATATGAACAGAGACTGGGATCTCTGCTGAGCTTTTCTGCTGATGTATTTTTCATGGTAGCTTGTCCCTCAGAGCTACTGGCAGCTTCAGGTGAAATCAGATGAAGAGTGACAGAGAAGAGAGGACCATGCTGGAATTTGGGCCAAGGGGAACAGTCATCTTCTCTCTTCCTGTTATTTTTCCTTTAAGTTCCTCAGTGCTGTGATTTTTTTTTTCTGGCGGCCCAGGATGTCCAACCTAGACCAAAGCTCCCTGGATCTCTTGCTCTCTCTACCCTTTCCTCCAACAAAATCACCTATGATATATCATTTTTTTTTCCAGCAGAACTCTACTCTTAGCCAGCTGTCAAATGGGAAAGGGATTTGATGAATCTCCTTATGATGCTAATGAGCTAATGTTTTATTCTCTTCTTGTGCATTTGCATTTTAGCAGAGGATGATATCTCAACCCAAAGTGGCATTTCAGATAGCATGACAGTCAAGTATGAGTTAGATTGTTAGGGCAGGAACTTTTCTTAGTTATCTTGAATCATAGCTTATAGGTAGCTGCCCAATAAGCCTACTTTTTGAAGATTTCTTTTGGAGAGGCAAAATTCCCCATAAAGTTGTAGTAGAGAGTTTTCTGAATATATTTTTATTTATTTCCCATAATATATGTATTATATTATGTATAGATATATACATAAGATATATAGATACATACATAGTATATATGTATAGATACATATAAATATATTATGTATATATATTATGTATTTTATGTATAGATACATATAAATATATTATGTATGCATAGTATATATTTGATGTATAGATACATAGTACATATATATTATGTATGGATTTACAAATATATATATATATTTTCCTATAATAAATGTAATTTCCCAATTATACTTTAAGCTATTTTTAATAATTAAAAAAATTTTAAGTTCCAAATTCTCTCTCTCTCCCTCCATACTCTCCTCTATCCCTTGAAAAGGCAAATAATATTCTATTGATTATACATATTAAATTATATAAAAATTATTTCCATAATACCTATCTTGTAAAAGGAAACACACATAAGTAAAAAAAAATAAAGAAAGTGAAAAAATGCTTCAATCTGTACTTAGAGCTCATCAGTTCCATGGGTAGCAATTTTCATCATGAGTCTTTGGAGTCATCTTGGGTCATTGTCTTGATCAGAATAGCCAAGTCTTTTGCAGTTGATCATTCTTATCATAATGCTGTTATTGGGTATAATGTTCCCCTGATTTGGCTTACCTCACTTTGAATCAGTTTACATAAGTTTCAAGTTTTTCTAAAGGCATCCTTCTCAACATTTTTTAATAGAACAATAGTGTTCCATCATAATTATATTTTGCAACTTGTTCTTTCATTCCTCAATTGCTGGGCATGGGATCTTAATGAAAAAAAAGAGCTCCTAAACATATATTTTTTTGATTTTTCAAGGCAATGGGGGTTAAGTGACTTGCCCAAGGCCACATAGCTAGGTAAATATTAAGTGTCTGAGGTCGGATTTGAACCCAGGTACCTGACTCCAAGGCCGGTGCTCTATCCACTGCACTACCTAGCTACCCACTGCACCACCTAACCGCCCGTTAGTAATTATTATATTAATGAAGCTATTTCCCCTCTTTATAGAGCATAAAGTCAGAATTTCTGTCCTTTGACAAATGGGATGGGGTGACTACCCCACGATGCCTGCGCTTTTGAGATTCATAGGAATTACAACATTTTATAATAAAAATTTATGTAGATTTTGCCTATTTTTCTAATATAGTAGTTTTTTTAAGGACAAGTAAATTAGAAGTTGATCTTTGTATGTCAGATGTTTGATGAAAAGGAGCTGCATCTTCACATTTCAAGGCCAGAAAGACTTGTGTATTTCCCCTGAGAGCATTAAAAAGGTATGCGGAGTAGGATGGGAATCATGCACCTGAAATTCCTGGAAAAAAGGGCTAAGTGCTTATTTTTATATAACCAGTTTGAATTAGAGTTGATATTTCCTATACTAATGGCATAGATTTTTTTGTGTAAAAAACTGAATAGTTATCAATTCCAAACATATAATACAAGAAAGACAGAACTGAAAATCAGATCCTGTGTTAACCCATCTATGGGACTTTGAAAAAATAATTTAGTTTTTGGGGGCCTCAGTTTCCTCATTTTTTATAAAGAGAAGATTGGACTAGATGGTTCCTTAAGACTTTAAAATTCTGTGAATAACTATTCATGATAACTATTCATGGCTGTCATAAGTATTTCAAGCAAGGTGTCTAAGTTGCCTGTGTAAGTATTTCACATGTCTCCTAATCTCTTTTCACATATCTTTTTCTCCAAGCTTTTATCACCTGAATGAGGAATGGAATAACATTGAATTCCAAAACTAATAGCTATACATATTTGTCATTAGCATTTCAAAAAGGTGTCAAAGGTGCCTTTAGACATACTAGTTTTTTTCTGAAAATACTATAAAAACCATCTGAGGGAGTTTTTAGAAGGATTTAGGTTTAGATATAAAAAACTGAACTACAACTATAATTGGGGATGAATTGCTTTGTTTTTCTCTACCCCCCCCCCCAATTATGGATTTAAAATTTTTTTTTTCTAGTAGCTGCAAAAATAAGTAGGGACACAAAAATTCACCATCAAATGAACTTTTGGAAATAGTTAAATTTATTAAAACAGAAAAAAGAGGGGCAGAAAAAGGCATTGGTTTTACATTGGTAAAGTTGGAGATGTGAGATTAGAAGTCAAGAGAGAGAGTTTTGGGAGAGAAGCTAGGCAGTGCAGTGGTTCCAGGTCTGAAGTTAAGGAGACCTGAGTTCAAATCTGACCTCAGAAACTTATTAGTTTGTGTGACTCTGGGCAAGTCACTAAACCCTGTTTGTCTGTTTCTTCATCTGTCAAATGAGCTGGAGAAGAAAATGGAGAAACACTCCTGTACTTTACCAATAAAAACTCCAAAATGGGTCATAGAAATTAGACAGGATTCAACAACAAGAGAGTTTAGGGCAGGATACGTTTATCTGAGAGTCATCAGAATAGAGATGGTAATTAAATCTATAGGAGCTAATTGAGATCAACAGGTGAAGTGGTATGGAGGAAAGAAGAGAAGAGCCAGGGACAGAACCCTAAGGGACACCTTAGATTAGAGGGTGTCATCTGGAGGAGGATCTAGTAAAGGAGATAATTTGAAATGTCATCTGCAGCAACGTGAGTGGATGATAAAATGGGTTACTCAAATATTCAGTCAAGGTTGCCTAGATCACATTTAGAAATTATGATCTTGGTCCAGAATCCTAGTGGGACCTTGATCTACCTTCTCCACCAGATCTCCTTGCTTATTTTGGCTTTACCCACATGGGCCTTCTGGATCAAGCTCCTCTGACCATCCTCCAACTCCAAGATGCTTTCAATCAAGTCTGGTATTTTACATACTTCAGCTAAACACTTTGATGAATTTCTGATTTCATCAATGGTTACTGTCTCCAGGGGTAATAGAGATCAAAATTTATCCATGCCCATTTGTCTGTCCTTTCTTTGAGACTCTTGGACATGTCCTCTTACAAGTCACCCCCAGGAATTCAACTCAATGTGCTGGGATTCTCTTGCTCCAATGAAGCATGTGGGCTGTGTACTGTTCACTCTTGAGTCCTTACATTATTAACTGGTCTTTTTTCTAGTCACACATTTCTCTGATGATTCAGCTATTCCTGCACAATTGCTCATTTGTAATGTGCCTTAGCATACCTCATGACCATCATGCACCCATCTCTCCATTGCCCTTTGGATGATTTTCAAGTTCCATTCTTCAAAGATTGTCGTGTTCCATAACTATTAGATGTATTAGATGTCATGAAGGAGGGATTTGTTTTTGATGGAGGTAAGGATAGCTATAAGCCCATGGGAAGGGGAGAAATAAGTAGTGTCAGCAACATTTCTCCCCCATCCCCCACTGGTGACATTATTAGTTTCATGGCAAGACTGTTTTCCTGTCTCTGTTGTGTCCCATTATTTCCTGTTCTTAGGTGGAGCACTGGAGACAGGGTGATAATTTGAGATTGGAAAGGGCCAGAGGAACCAGCTCTGAGGAGCAACCTATTGGAACCAATCAAATAGTGAAACTATCTGGTAGCTGAGACATTGTACTTTTCAAGCAAGGTAATGAATCCATTGGCTAAGATGTATCTGAAGGTGAATTCATTGGTGAGAAAAATGTGTGTACCTACCACTTTACATTTTGAGTTCACTCTCCTGAGGGCCAAAGGTACAAAGGGGCAGTTTGTGGTTCAGGAGAATATTTTTGTACATTGGCTCTTGCTATATCTTTTCAGGAAATATTCCTCTATAAAAGTTAATTGATGCTAATTATTTAATCAATAGTGAGGAGAAATCAATTGGTTAAATTGATAGAGGGGCACTAATTATTTGTATCAATGATATTGAGGAGCTATTAACAGACACTGTAATTGTAATTGGGGGGAAGCACATGAAAATGAGAAATTCAATTAATGATCTTGGAAAGACACCTGCCAACCCTTCAGGGGTACACTGAGAAGCCTGAAGGGTAAATGCAACTACCTTCTAGGGAGTCGTCTTGCCGGTATATAGGTATAAGTACATATATTTGTATACACTCATACAAATATGTATAGCCCATACATATATGGAGTTTCATCTGGAAATAAACAATGGGAATTTGCAGAATTCCATTGGAGAGATTCTCCACCTGAAATTCTCTGCATTGGATTCCCTAGTTTTAGAGATGCACTAGAGAAAAAATAGGAATAGTTTTCTCTGTTGTTTTAGGCTTTAGTTGTACAATCAATTTTCCCAGTGTTTTCTTTACTATACAGATTGGTTCCTTTTGAGGTGACTTTTGCATAGTTAGCTGAAATGTTTAAATATTGATACTTGCTGTCCTTCTGAATCCTTTATATATAAGTACTTCTATTGAGGCTGTGAGAAGCATGGATTTTTACATCCCGAAAATGTTGGTACCTGGTTCATAAATGTTCATGTTTTTTCTTCTGCTTGTAAATAGACCTTGGACTACTTGCTTTTTTTTGGGGGGGGGGGAATGGCAAAGCAATCCAGTTTAAGTAACTTGCCCAGGGTCACCCTGCTAATAAATGTTGTGTATGAGGTGAAGTTTGAACTCAGGTCCTCCTGTCTCCAATGCTAGTGCTCTATCTATTCTTCTACCTAGTTCTCCTTACTTGCTTTATATGTGATACTCTTTTTCTTTTTACATTTTTTGCAAGGCAAATGGGGGTTAAGTGGCTTGCCCAAGGCCACACAGCTAGGTAATTATTAAGTGTCTGAGGTTGGATTTGAACCCAGGTACTCCCTGACTCCAGGGCTGGTGCTTTATCCACTGCACCACCTAGCCACCCCTATATGTGATAATTCTTAAGAAATATATGTCATTGCATAAACTTTGCCTTTGAGCCTAGAAATCTGAAGTAATCAAGTCCAAGAGTTTAATCCCTTTTCTTAGAAATCTCATACTTGGTCAGAGTTTTCCTGAACCCATTTCCTTTCTGCTCAGAGCAAGTCTCTTGCCCTATGGTTGAATGAATTTGGAATTCCATTAGGATTGCCCTTGTGGTGGCATGGATCCATTGGAGAATTTTGATGATTGTTGCATAGAAAGGAATCCCTAGAGATTTTGTTTGGGGCCCTCCAGTTTAATTTATTGTGTTTTTCAGGGATTTTGTGGATTAAAAATTGGGTTCCTTAAATTGTAAGGACTCAGAGAAATCTTAAAGCAGAAAGCTGGTCTGTGTGGACCCTAGTAGAAAAGAGAAAGAGACTGAGTGCCCCCATTTTATACCTACAACGATATAGAACTTATCTTGCTGACTGTATGATAGAAACAAAGTTAATTTGGTGGTGATGAGTTAAGTTCTATATGATTTGGAAAGCTCTGTAGGGACCAGGCTTTCTTTTGAGACAGGGAAGCTAGATTTTGTTTTTTGTAGTTTTATTATGGCTTTTGGGTTAGGAGATGTTATTTAAGCACACCAAAAAAAAATTTTATAACTTCTTAGCAAGTAGTAATCTATAAACATTCTAAAATGTTCCTTGTTTATCTAGTCTGCTTAAGTCGATATTAGGATTTTTTACTTGTGCATGTAGAACTGACCAAGATCTGTGTCACAATTGATTTTTTTTGTTTTGTTTTTAGATTTTTTTCAAGGCAATGGGGTTGAGTGGCTTGCCCAAGCCACACAGCTAGGTAATTATTAAGTGTCTGAGGCCACATTTGAACTCAAGTACTCCTGACTCCAAGGCCTATCCACTGCACCACCTAGCCACCCCCACAATTGATTGTTTTGAGACTTTCCTTTATGGTGCTGGGGAAACAAGTAAAAGACAATGTTCATGCCTTTCCATTACCACCAGAGAACTGTTCTAAATTGGGGATGTAGACGATGCACTTGAGCCAATTGGCAAAACATTGCAAACTTTTAAAAGGTGGGGGGGGAGGGAGACTGACATCAAAGACTGACCAATAAGACCTAATCCTGGAAGTATGCACAGGGGACCCACTGATCTCTGGAGTCTGCTTCTAGAACTTCATGATGAGACAGAATGGAAGGGCCCCAGGTGTCCACTTCAAATTCTATGCAGATGTACTCTCTGTTTTCTGTTTAATTTGGGAGGAGGGGGGGAGAAAAAGCATTTTGATTGGCAAAGAAAAAGTCCAATAGAAAAACTTGTTCTCTATTCTTTTCTGTTGGTTGCAGGGTATAAGGATGACTCTCCCATCTCAGGACTGGTTGGAAAGGAGAGTTGCTCTTCCGCTACCTGGGATGTACCGGGTAAGTACAAGTTCTCTTAGTTAAGTAGGTCTACAATGGAACCATCTCCTATGTGTGTCTTCTTTTCTTTGGTACAGGATGTTGGGAGACTTCAAAAGATCAGAGGAAAAGTGATTGGAGTCCATGTTGCCTATAGATGCCAACTAGGATTAAACTACTCGATCCAACCCAACAGTGGAGCAACCCAGTAGCTGAGACACCATATCCTATAACAAGGAAGCTAACTTGCCCATTAGCTATAAATTCAGTGGGGCTAATGCTCTGTAAAAAGCACTTGAAATTTGAACCCATTCTTCCCAGAAACTAAGGAAAGAGGGAAATATATACATTTGCTTTGAGGAGAATGTTTTTGTATTTTGGTTCTTCCTGGATCTTTTCAGTAAATGTTCTTTTTCTAAAAATAAATTGATGCTAATTGGCTAGATGCTATTAGGTCAATAATTATTGGTGATTATTGATATTGGGGAGAATGCACCCAATGTTGCTCCATCTGCTGCACTAGAAAGACTTTCCTAAGTCTTTGGGAAATCTGGATATCCTAGAACTCTAAAGGGGAAGATTTAGTTGCTTCCCAGAGTCTTAAACATGTGGGTTGGGAGAATATGTTTGAGAATGGAATTTCAGGGAAGACATCATGTTGCAAGAGAACCTTTAAAGGTAGCATTTTGCTTTATCAAGTATAGCTTTTTACAGTCTCCTAATAAGCATAGAAAGCAACAAACAATAAGTTCAGGCAGTCAGTTAACAAGCATTTATTGAGTTTTTACAATGTACCAGCTGAGTTTGTACATAGTAAAATTATTAACTTTTAAATGATCATTTTAATATGATGATTATTATTATTTACTAGCAATTAGATTAGTGGGGTGAGCATTAGGAAAAGTCTCCTCCTTAAGGTAGAGTTTGAACTGAGTCTTGAAGAAAACCAGGGGACTCAAAAGGCAAAGATGAGATGCACATGCCATTCCAGGCATGGGAATAAACAGAGAACAAAGGGAGTGAAATGGTCAGATCTATGTTTCTGAAAAAAAAAATCACATGGGCAGTTAAATGGCTAAGTTAGAGTGGGGAGAAACTTCATGCAATGAAAGCAGTCAGGATTTTTTATGTTTTCTTATAGTTTTATTTGTTAAATATTCCAATTACATTTTAATTTGATGGTGGTGGTGGTGGTGGTGGTGGGAGAAACCCACCCTAGGATGTTATAGGCAGTGTTTTACACCTCCAGTTTAGGGAACTTCCAGCTAGCAAAGATCCTTTATCAAAGTAGGTCTTTCACTGTCCTATAATTTATGGTCTTGGAGAACTGCTTGGGGACATCAAGAGTTTCAGTGATATGCTAAGGGGAATCAGCTTGTGGCAAAGACAGATCTTGAACTGAGACCTTCCAGACTCCAAGTCTACACCAACCACATGTAATTCGTGGATTAATTTTTGTGGTTGGAAGGGAGTGAATTTCTAATTTCCTCTAAAAAAGGAAAGAAGACTCACCCCTCCCATCAGGAATCTAGTCTAAATATAATGGTTCCTTTACTAACTCTTCAGAAATCTCCAAATTCTAGGCTGCTTTCTGTTAAAAGTTGCCTACTTCATTCGTTCAATAATTGTTTATTTATTTATTTTTTAGGTTTTTGCAAGGCAAATAGGGTTAAGTGGCTTGCCCAAGACCACACAACTAGGTAATTATTAAATGTCTGAGACTGGATTTGAACCCAGGTACTCCTGACTCCAGGGCCGGTGCTTTATCTACTGTGCTACCTATCCGCCCCCAATAATTGTTTATTGAGAAATTACTTTTATGCAAGAAAACTTTCAAGATGCTAAGCCTGAGTCCAAGAAATATAAGACAAAGTGTTTACCTTCTAGTGTCTCATTATGTATTTGGTGAAATAAGAAAGATTTATAAGTAGTCAGGAAAATGCAAATCTAAGCTTATATGAGAACATTTGTAACATTTATGCAGAAACAAGACTTTTTAAAATTAGTATTTAAAGTCTTTTTGTAATACCACTCAAATAGCTACTTACTAGTAGCCCCTGGGTTCTCCTATGGCTGCTGCCACTGTTGCTGGTGGGGAAGGGTTTAGAAATTCGATTATATTAGAGAGAGTTGAAGAGTCTGGGGCTGTTTAATGTGGTAAAGAGAAGACTTTAGAAGTTTTCACTTTTTTTTTTTGTTTTTGATTTTTGCAAGGCAATGGGGTTAAGTGACTTGCCCAAGGTCAGACAACTAGGTAATTATTATGGGTCTGAAGCCAGATTTGGACTCAGGTCTTCCTGACTCCAGGGCCAATACTCTATCCATTATGCCACCTAGCTGTCCCAACTTTGTTGTATTCCAATAACCCTTGACTTCTCCCCAGCTTTGTATTTTAGAGATCATTAAATTCAAACCCCTCTTGTCACAAATGAGGAAATGGAGACAGAGAGAGGTTAAATGATTTGTCAAGGTCATACAGTTAGTCTGTGGCTGGATATGAACTCAGATCTTTTTAACTATAATTGGGTTCAATGTTTTACCCTCCAAATCATATAACTCTAGAGATGCTGTCATATTTCTAGAGGGGCAAACAATTCCATTGCACCCTATCCTAAACTCAATACAATACAAATCCCCAGAGCCAAAGATTCTGCGGCTAGCTAAAGCTGACAGTAGAGGGGAAGGAATCATAATTGGAGCTACCTTGTATTCTAACTAACTAATTAACTGAGGAAGATTCATCCTCTAGCCTTAATACATTCTTTTTTATCCTATGGTGAGTTTTATTACTAGATTTAACTCCAAAAAAAAGCCTTCTGGTAGCTGTGTGCCTCAGTTTCCCACCATTCT
Organism: Macrotis lagotis; assembly: GCF_037893015.1. Lineage (NCBI taxonomy): Eukaryota > Metazoa > Chordata > Mammalia > Peramelemorphia > Peramelidae > Macrotis > Macrotis lagotis. The sequence continues at coordinate 133,451,129 of NC_133665.1, forward strand.
ACAATTACCAAGACACTAAACCAATTTCCAGTACTCTTAGCTGAGGTTTAATAAATAGTGTTAACCCTAGTGAAAACTGAGAGTAGGGATGGGAGGAGAGTAATAAGGGTAAACCTTTGCCACTCCAGGTAATGTCCCTCTTCAAAATGGCCAAGAAGCCAGAGAGGGCAAAGGTCATCTTGTTCTGACCCAGCTTCTCTCCCACTCTATACAGTGCTGATGACCAGTCTTCAACATATTTCCACCCAGCTGGAGGGAGCCCCAGCTGCAGCCCGAAAAAATAACAAATAGTAAAGCATTCACCACAGCAGCAGCCGGGCTGGCAGGAAACATTCCCAGGAGCACCTGCTTCCTGAGGGCGCCGTTTATTTGCTCCCTGGGCACCATCTGGGCTATGCCCTGCTCTTTGTTTTCATTAAGAGTTTAGAAAAACAATTCAAGTTTGACTAATTGCTCTTTAAGTTTTGAGGCTCATCCCCACTCCTCCCCTAATCCACTCCCCTGCCTGGTCTACCTTGGCCCCCTCCTTTCAGTCTCCATTTCCTCTCTGGCCTCTCCACTCTCTTCTCTTATTCTCTTCCATGCTGACTCAGACTTCACTCCCCATTATTTCTCCAGCACCTACTCAATTGCCCTTTCGCTTCCTTATACTGATTTATAGTATGACTAAAAAAATACAACCTTACACATATGTACCTATCACATTCACAATGATTTTTCTCATATCTTCAAACCTTGTGAAGTACAGAGGAGATGTCACCATCTTACTTTAACAGATGGGGATATTAAGGTTTCAGAAGTCACAGGATGCTGTTGGGTAAGGGAGCTTGGAGATCATCTAGTCTAACCACTCCCAAAAGCAGGAATCCTAGGAATAACTATTACAAGTATTCAAATAGCCTCTGCTCAAATGCCTTCAGTGTTGGAGAACATGAATCCTGGGCCATTTGTGGTCAGCCCTAATTGGAAGTTTTTCCTTTTAATGAATGCAAATATCCTTGTAACTTCCACATCACTAATCCTAATTCTGCCTCTGGGAATTGGAAAACTGGCTCTGCCCAAAGTCCCAAGCTCCTGGTTACTTGTCTGATGAAAAAAAAAAGTGATGTAACCAGGGTTTATTTTGAGTGTGGAAAAAAAACACCCAAAGTCACATGCATTGATATAAGCAGAGGCTCTTAACCTTTGTTGTGGGTCATGGATGTATTTGGCAATCTGAATATCTTCTCATGATATTTTTAAATGCATAAAATTGATTAAAGTTTATAATGCATGCTTTTAAATGCATTAAAATAAACTACACAGGATTACCAAGGAAGCCAATTATATATAGATGGATATTTATCTATATATATTTCAGATTTTATATATATATATATATATATAGATTTCATATACATATATATATACATATACATACACATATATAACTAATTGTTCATCTGTCCATCCATCTATGGTTCTATGGATCTATAGATCTATGGATCTAACCATTCTTCTATCTATCTATCTATCTATCTGGCTATCTATTTGCCTATCAGTCTATCTCTCTATCAGCCTATCTATTTATCTATGTCTCTATCTATCTATCTATCTATCTATCTATCTATCTATCTATCTATCTTTCTATCTGGCTCTCTATCTCTTTATCTGGTTATTTATCTACATCTATCTGTCTGTCTATATGGCTATCTATCTACCTATCAGTCTCTCTCTTTCTATAGATATATATTTCTATCTGACTCTCCATCCCTCTATCTGGCTATCTATCTATCATCTATCTATCTATCTATCTATCTATCTATCTATCTATCTATCTATCTATCTACCTATCTATCCATCAATCAGTCTCTCTCTCTCTCTCTCTCTCTCTCTCTCTCTCTCTCTCTCTCTCTCTGTAACTGGTGGCTACCAGGCTGTGCCCCAGATCTAAAGCCAACTATGCATTCTCTTTCCCGAGGTGCCTTGACCCCCTCCACTGCGGCCAGTCTCCCCTCCTGCGCCTCCCCCGACCCGGCGGGTGGGTGAGTGCCCCCAACAATCTCCGGCTGTCACCCGCGAGGGGAGTGGGAGCGGGGAGGAAGCCGCTGGCCAGTGGCCGCAGACACTCGGCGTGTCCACAGGAAACTGGAGGGTCTCCCGCTTCCTTGACCGGCGAAACCCACCCACTGAAATCGCCGCGGCCTGCCCCACTCCTCTGCCCAGTTTCCATGCGGCTCCCCGCGGGGAGGGGGCCGTGGCGCCGCGGCTCCGGGCAGCTCCGGGGCATCGGGGGTCTCCGGGGGCAATGGGAGGCCTCCGTCGGGTGCCCCCGGGCGGGCCCCCGGCTGGCACAGCGGGATGCGGGAGATGCCCGGGCGCCCCGTCGGGGCCGCTGATGACTTTCGCAGCTCGCAGCAGCGAGAACAAAGAAAGCCGGAGGAATTCCGGGCTTAGTGAGCGCAGGGAGAGCCGCCCCCAGCCCTGGCAGCTCACTCCATCCCAGGGTCACGGTGCCTGAGTCTGCTGGCGCACCCCCCTCTCCCAGCCTAACCCTGCTTTGGGGTTTCATCTCGGCTTTCCCTTTCCTGTCCTCAAAAGTGGAAGAGGCTGGATGGACCCTCAGGTGAGGGGGTGGGGGCTCACTTCCTTGCCGGGCCTAGCCGGCTGCTGGGATTAGCTGAGACTCCCAGACTGCCAAGGAGTTAGGATTTCCTTCCTGGAAAACACAAGTTTTCTCTGCTCCCAGCTTCTCCCGCCTCCCCGCCCCCCTCTCTCTGCTCTTTAATTGTTTTTTTTTGTTTTTTATTATTTAGGGCAGGGCTAGGATCCTGGAACCCTGAGTAAAGCGAGGAGAGTCCTTACATGTGCTTCAGCAGGGGAGTTCCAAGCATCTGCTGCTTGTCCTGAGATAGTGTGGCCTGTTATCACTGAGTGCAGGTCCCCGGGGAGGTTCTTCTGTCGCATGATCCGAGAGATGACCAGGCAGAAACTTAGGAGCGAAATTTAGGCGAAAGTTCATAGTTTCGGCACTCAGGGTCTTACATTAGAAGGAACAAGCACCATCCCTCAGACCCAAGGTCCTGCTCTATAGTTGGGTGTGTTTGTGGATTGATTGGGGGAGAAGGGGCTTTAGAGTTTAGAGTCAGACCCTTTCCACTTACTAGCTGTGTGACCTTGGGCAAGTCACTGAACCCCGATTACCTCACATCCAGGGTCATCTCCAGTCGTCCTGGTTCCTATCTGGTCACTGGACCCAGAGGGCTGGAGGAGAAAGTGAGGCTGGTGACAGCACAGCACCCCCTCACTCAAATCCAATTCAGGTACTTGTCATGGCTTCACCTCTCTGATGTCGGGGTCTTCTTCGAAAAAGTACCAGCCCTGCAGTCAGGAGGACCTGAGTTCAAGTTTGACCTCAGATATTTAATAATAGTCTAGCTGTGTGACCTTGGGCAAGTCACTCTTAACCCCATTGCCTTAAATAAACAAAATTGTAAAAAAGAGAGAAAATAAGGGACAGGGGTAGCTAGGTGGCAAAGTAGATAGAGCACTAGCCCTGAAGGCAGGAGGGCCTAAGTTCAAATTTGACCTCAGATACTTAATAATTACCTAGCTGTGTGACCTTGGGCAAATCACTTAACCCCATTGCCTTGCAAAAAATAAAAAAAAGGAAATTAAAAAAATAAGAAAATAAGGACAAACATCATCAAAGTTTAGAGGGTCCACAGAAACCGAATTTAGTCCTGTCTGCCTTGCTCTCATCGGAGCCAATACCCTGAGACAACTTCAGAGGTTAGAAGGGGTGCTGAGAGAGTGGAGACAGTGAGTGAGTGGCTCCATTTACACGATGATTATGTTTACAATCCTTCCACATAGTAGGGGATGGGGAGGGGAATGACCTGAGAGAGGGGCAGGATAATGATGATGATGATGGTAGCTGACATTCATAGAAAGTTTTAAGGCTTTTAAAATGCTTTTCCCCATATTAATTCATTTGATCTACAAACCTCTGTAAAGTAGATACTGCAGAATGTTTTATTGTCACTCTGCAGACCCTGAGGTTCAGAGAGTTTAAAGGCAGAAGAGGCTGTGAAGCAGAGGAGTGGATAGAGCTGTCGGAGCTGGCATCAGGAAGAGGGGCTCAAATCCTGCCTCAGATTCCGGGCAGGTCCTTTCAATTCTTTGTACCTCATTTTCCTCATTGTAAAATGATGGGGTTGGATTTAATGCTCACTAAGTTCCCTTCCAGTTTTTATTCTAGGATCTTAGGATCTCTGTAACATCATAAAAATAGTGACTAGTAGTGCCAGAACTCAGACATATTTCCTGGGACTCAATTCTCTCTACCTCAGTTTCCTCATCTGTAATATGATGAGGTTGAATTTAATGCCTACTAAGTTCCTTTCCAGTTTTTATTCTAGGATCTTAGGATCTCTGCAACATCATAAAAATAGTGATTAGTAGTACCAGAACTTAGACATATTTCTGGCACCCCATCTTTTCACCAGGCTACATCATGGGCAGAGGTATCCCAGTGGTTCAGTGGATAAACTCCAGACCTGGAGTCCAGAAGACCTTTATCCAAGTCTTCCCTCAAGGGGTAGCTAGGTGGCATAGTGGATAGAGCACTGGCCCTGGAGTCTAAAGGACCTGAGTTCAAATCTGACCTCAGACACGTGATACTTAGCTGTGTGACCTTGGATAAGTCACTTAACCCCTCCCCCCCAATCAAAGTTGGCCTCAGATACTTACTATCTGTGTGACCCTAGGCAAGTCATTGAACCTTGTTTGCCTCAGTTTCCTCATCTATAAAACAACTGCAAAAGGAAATGGCAAGCTACTCCAAGCATCTTTGCCAAGAAAATCCCATAAAGGTATTGCAAAAGTTGGACATGACTGAAAAAAACAACTAAATAGCAACAAACAGCAACTTTGAAAGATATAAGCCACGCCATAAGATGTAGGGGAGTATTGCTGGTTCTATTGCTATGTATATTTATTACTATTTTTATTTATCTGTTGATATGTTTTATGGTATCCTGATACTGGTGGAACTGGAGGGCTGAGTAATAGAGATTTTTCCCTCTCAGTCTCAACTGAAGAGTCCTTGTCTCTTTAATTTGTCCTCTTGTGGTTGAATAACCTTTCATCTTGATGGTCATGGGAAGCAATGTGGTATAACAGAAAGAGCATTGGGTTGGTGCCATTGGGATATGTCACACAATTCATTAGGTGTACACCAAGAGAATTTTATTTTTTTAAGGTGAACATGTATTGATTAATCAGTCCTATAGAACATGATTTTTATTAATTAAACTAAGGACAATGAAACTTAAAAATAACTTTAATTAAAAATGAGACACAAATTCTATTTTTTGTTGTTGTTGCAACATTAGTGTATGCTTGAACACCTCCTGTTCACATGCCATAAAGTTGATAATAAGGAGATCTGGCCTGTTTTTCCCCAATTCTGGATCTGCTATTAATTTGATCTAAAAATTGGTGTTTTTCTCCCAATTATTCCTTTCTTCCCTTCATCTTGCTCTTTCTCCCTTACTTCTCTTTTTTTTCTTGGGATGTATTTATCTCATATTAATCAATTAACAATCTTGGTTGTCTATTGTTTTCAATAAAATGTTCTTCATCCTGCTATATATTACAGGGGACACAGGAGAAGGAAAGGGATTTATATGTTGATTGGAGAGAGACAGGACTCACAAACAAGAGTAAAGAATACAAGACTTATGTATATACAGTAACATATTTAAATTGTATGGCAAACATTTAAATTGCATGGCAAATATTTAAATAATATGATTAATATATTGTATGGTAAGGCATCACATTATGGTAGTGATATTTAGTATAATGTGCAATAATATATAGTTTATATTAACCATGTTAATAATATTGCATGAATTTATGGTAATGTTACCATAAGGTTTATAGAATACTTTGACATTTGACTCTCACAACAACCTTGATAGGAAGATAATAATATTATTATTATTATTATTATTTATTATTATTATTATGTTTTTGCAAGGCAAATGGGGTTAAGTGACTTGCCCAAGGCCACACAGCTATGTGATTATTAATTGTCTGAGGCTGGATTTGAACTCAGGTACTCCTGACTCCAGGGCTGGTGCTCCACCCACTGAGGCACCCTAGCCACCCCTATCTTATTATTTTTTAAATGGTAAAATCAAGGCACAGGGAGATTAAGTGATTTTCCCAGGTTCACACAGCTAGTAAGAGTCTGACATAGGATTTGAACTCACATCTTCCCAAGTATAAGTTCTGCATTATGTCACCTAGTTGGTATATAAGTCCTATGGTTTAGAAAACAGTGCAGTAAATGAAGACTGGAAGAGAAAGAAAAGGCCTTCAAGAGATAGTTATTGATGGATGAGAAGAATTTGGAAAAAATAAAAGGGTCCACATTCTTGGGAGGTAAAAGCCTATGAAAATGAGGTAGGTGTAAATGAATGGGATGTTCAAAAGACAGTTATAAAAGTGGTTTGTCTAGAGCAAAGGATAACTGCTGGCAGGACTGGAAAATAAAGTTGGTGAAGTGGGTGAGGTCGCTGCTTGGTTAGTTTGGCTCTTGAAATCTAAGTGGAGAAGTTTAGATTTAATATGGTGGGAAGGGGAGAGCCCCTGAAGGAGAGTGACATGATGAACATAGTATTTTAGGAAGATTATCTTAGCAACAGTGTACAGAATGGGTTGCATGGGAGAAAAGACTAAGGCCAAGAGGTCCCCTGGGAGTATATATTTGAACAATTCTGGTGAGATGAAATGAGAGCCTGGATTAGTGTGGTGGTCATGGGAGTGGAAGGAAGAATCTATAAGATATTTTATACACAGTGTAAGGAAAAGATCTAAAGCTGTCTCTAGGGTTTTCAGCCTGTCAGAGAGAAGGGTATACCATTCACCTACCTCCCCAAATTTTCTTTTCCTTTTTTTCCTGCAAGGCAATGGGTTAAGTGACTTGCTGAAGGTCACACAACTAAATAATTATTAAGGGTCTGAAGTCAAATTTGAACTCAGGTCCTACCAACTCCAGGTCGGGTGCTCTATCCACTACCACACCTAACTCCCCCAATCCCCCAGATTTTTCAAATAAAACCCCGAAGAGGATATATCTTAAAAGGATATATCTAGAAGCCCTCTTGGGAGCTCACTGGATTCAAATTTTTTGACCAGATATCCAGAAAGACAAATGGAACTGAAGTAAGGCCAGAGAAAAGTAATAAGTCATATATAATATTTATGTCCAAACAATTGTAAAACCCATATTGTGAGCAGAATTCTATAAAAGGGGTTAATCAAATAAAAATTAGGTGCTTATCTTCATGGAAATTCTAGTCTAATGGGGGGAAAGAAAAAAACAAAAATTATAATATATATTATAATTGCATTGGAAAAATGCAAAACAGTTGGAGAATAGAAGAAAAGAAAGGAAAAGTAGGAAACAGGAAAAGAAGAGAAGAGGGTCCTTGCTTTGCCCTTAGATCATACTAGTTGTATAATCTTTGGCCTCTGTTGCATGCTGGAGGCTGGGAGAAGTGAGGCTCTGCTCTGACCCCCCTTTCCATCTTAGCATAATGTTTGAAGGTTCTATTTGATCTTGAGGAGGCTTCCCACCAGCTCTCCTTCCTCTGGGTCACCCCCCCCCCCCCCCCCCCCCCCCCCCCCCGGTCCAAAGGCCAAAGGCATGTTGCTGAGTTTCTTAACTTCTCCAGATGGGGGATGCTGCTGCTCCCACTACTGCTTGGCCTGGCTTCTCCTAGTTTCCCTTCCTGCAACTCCAGAGCCCTTTCCTGACCCCATTTCCTGCCCCCACCCCCTCCCTGTGCTGGGACCCACTAAAGAGCTTTACTGGAAATTCAGGTCTACTCCCACCCTAGCCCAGGGGCAGCCAATGTTTCCATGTGGTGATTCACTCAAATCCCCCCCCCCACCCAGAGCCTCTTCTTTTCACACACACACACACACACACACACACACACACACACACACACACACACACACACACAAACACTCATAGGAAAGTTTGGAAAACAACTCAGGGATCTTTGGGAGAGGCTACAGGGAAGTGGGGGCTGGGAGGCAGTGGCCATAGGGCTCAGGACTCAGGATCTGAGACAAGAGCATCTCTGAGATATGTGATGTCATCAAAACCTTTAGAACTGCCCTCCCCAGCCAATTTTCCTGAGAAACCTTGGCATCCTGGCAGTGTGTTTTAGTACAAAGACTGGATTTTCTGACTGGGGATCTGGATGCAACTCTATTTCTAATTTGTCATGACTTTGGACAAGCCATTTCATCTCTTTGGTCTCAGTTTCCTCCTCTGTAAAATGAGGGAGGGTAGAATTAGAGAGTTAGAACTGATAGGGATCTTTGAAGTCATACCTTTGAAGTCCAAACCCTTTATTTTTACAAATGAGGAAACTGAGGCCCAGAGAGGTTGTACTTTGCTCAAAGTTGGAGAAGTATTTAGGGTCTGAGTAAGAGAACTCAGATGAACCCTGGCCCCTTGAATAAAAACCAGATGCCCTTTCTACTGTATGAAAGAATATGCTACATAAAAACCATGGGATCCCTCTAACATTGCATGACTGTACAAACATCTGATGGATGGGTTTTTTTTAGCTGCTTATGGGGTTGACCATGAGAGATGTGATGCATGATGGTGGCCAAGCCTAGAGAGAAAGGAGGACACAATTATTGCCTTGATGGGACTTTGGGCTAGGATTAGAAGAAGGTGAGACCAAGAGACCCAGAGCAGGAACATCAGAGAAGGTACCAGTGGGGATGAGGGGAGCTTGGCACAATAGGGTGAAGAGACAGCCCTTCTCTCCAACCTTTGTGTCATGGGACAGAAGTCCCAGGAACTCCAAGCAGAGCTGGAACTAGCCCAGGGACTCTAAGACTTAGACCAGGCGCAAGATTCAAGGGGGCATGTTGGGCTCCCTGGGTAGCTTGGGTTTCTGATCCCTGGGCAAAATGCTGATTTTGACTCCCTGACTTGATTCCCAGGCTATTACTGAGGCTCTCCTGGATCTAACATTTCTTTCCCATCTTCCCATAAGGGTAGTCTGCCTCATAGACTACAATACTACCACTACCATTACTATTCCTACCATCACTACTATTGCTGTTTCTAGTATACAACTAGTACTACTACTGCCACTAATAATTCTTCTCTCTCATATATACACTATATATATATATAATATGTATAGATGTATATGCATATACACACATGTAAATACCTATATATATATATATATATATATATATATATAACTTTAATGTTTACAGAGCACTTTACAAATATTATCTCAATTTGGCCCTCACAGCAGCTAAGTGATGAAAGATTATTATCTCTTTTATAGATGAAGAATGTGAGCCTGAGAGAAATTAGCATCATATAGCTAATAAGTGTCTGAAGCATAATTTGAACTCAAATCTTCCTGACTCCAAGTTTGGCACTTTGTCCACTTCAGATTACTTGGTCTCAGGACTCTCACTTCATGGATCCTTGACATCATTGAGGGTCATGATGGCAAGGTAATCAGTGAAGAAGGTGGCAATCATTAGCTACTATGCACCTCAACCCCCTAAAAATCAACTCAGCCTTAACTTTTCTAGACACTCTCCTCTCTCTGTCTTCACTCTCTGTTGTGTACCGTGGAGCCCTCCTCTATTGCTAACAAACTCCTCTTCATCCTTTTCTTATATAGCTTTCATCTTGTGCTTAGATTCTAGTGTCTAGAAATCCCTTTCATCTTCTATTGGTAGAAAGAACCTTGGTAAACTGTCCATAATAAAGATCTATAGATTCATGTACCATATTCTTTTTCTATTCTACTGAATATATGAGAATACCTATTTATTAAGTTTGGAATAAAAATATTTATTTTTTAAAAGGCTACATAAAAAAGAAATAGGACTGGTTATTCTTATGCTCTGACCTGATCTGGAAGTAAGAATTTGGGTCTAGTGTTGGAAACAGAAGCCTTAAAATCCGGGGACAAACTCCATTCCATTGCAACCTACTCTATTCTACCCCATGTTCTTTTCCAATTCATCTCATTCTTTAGCATTTGACTTATTCTTTGAGCATAGAATTTAGACTTGAAAGAGACGCCCCCTGCAAAGGACTGGATATGGTCTAGTCCAGTAGTTTATTTTTTATTTCTTTGCTTTTTTTTTTTGAAGCAGTCAAGGTTAAATGACTTAAGTGGCTTAAGTTAAGTAAGTGACTTGCCCAGAGTCACATAGCTAGTGAGTGTCTGAGGCTTGATTTGAACACATGTCCTCCTGACCTCCGGGCTGGTACTCTATTCATTGTGCTGTCTATCTGTCCCTCAGCCCAGCACTCCTTACCCATTTTTGTGTCATGATACTTCCTTGGGAGCCTAGTGAAACCTATGGACTCTTCAGAATAATATGTTTTTGTTTTTTAAAGTTGTAATTAAAGGAAATATTAAATTTTAATTATAGAATAGTGAAAATAAAAAAATGTAAATTTGGGGGCAGCTAGGTGACACAGTGGATAGAGAGCACAGGACCTGAATTCAAAAGTGGCCTCAGACACAAGTCACTTAACCCATTGCCTTGCAAAAATAAAAAAAAAAGGGTTTTTTTTGCCATCTAAGATCCCCTAAAAATCTGTCCATGACTGTCTTTGAGATCTTGAAAGAATCTCTGATCTTGACCAACTCTTTCATTTTACACCACATTTAGGAGTCCTGGAAATAGTTCTAGTTGTTCATTCTCTGAAGTTCACATAAAAATTGCAAAAGTTTTGTCTGACCAGTCAGTCTCTTATTACACCTGACTGAAGACAATCAGAAGCCACCAGGTGTAAGAGATAAATGATCTCTTTGAAATAATCATAGAGGGGGCCAGCCAAAATGGTGATGTTGAAAAAAGCAAGGCAGACCAGCTCTCATTCATTACTCCTCATGGATTAAGAAAGTGCACTTACTGAGTCCTGATTGCTAAATCCAAGGGAAAAAAAATCAGTGAGTCATTTTCCAAGTTAAGTCAACATAGGGAGGCAGACAGAGAAGTCTGCAGACACGAGAGACTAGGTCTAGCCGGGAGAAAACTTCCTGCATGGGGACCCAATGCTGACCTTTGTCTACTAAGGCAAAGAAGAGTTAGTTTCCAGATCCAGCATTTGGACCTGGCTTTATGTAAGAAGAAGGAAGAGGTGCCAACTGGCACTTTTGTTGCTTACATTCCAGAGCTGGGTCACAGATTTACTGTGGACTAAGGAGGAGACCTGCTCCTAGAGGTGGCAATCTAGCACAAAGAGCTGTCATTGCCTGAGGCTGTGTCAAGGAGCAGGGAAGGAATAGCTGTGTGATTTTGACTCTGAAATCTTGAGTGGGATATCAGAGCCAAACCCTAGTTCAGTCTGAGACTTACAGTGGAATAGCTAGGGCAGAGAGTTCAGATCAAGGAAAGCCTGTCATTATGGAACTGCAGAGATTTCCAAGCTTTCTAAGGTGACTGAGTCCTTTGCAGTCTACTGGAGCTCCAACCAGGGGTAAGCCCTTACTTGGGTTATTTCAGACCCAAACCCATGTCCAGAGCTTACAGACCTCAAATCAGGATGGCAATGATAAGACTTCATCCTTGATCAGAGAGCATTCTGGGCAAACTGAAAGCTTGAATCCTTCTCTTTGCCACATAGCATCTATTCTCTTCTCTATCCTGGTCTCCATTTTTCAAGGCTCTCATCACTCATGCTAAACTTTTGTTCAGACAGCTCCAATATCTCTCTAATTCTCTTGGGTTCAAATACAAACTCTTCTCTTTGACATTCCAAGCCCTTCTTCAATCCAACTTACCTTTCCAGACTTACATATTATTCTCTTTCAAAAATTCTACATTTTGACCCAATTGTCTGTACTATTCCTCATACATGAATCCAAACTTACATCCCTGTGTTTTTATGTAGGCTGTATCATATAAAAAAATGCATTTCCTCCTCATTTTTATCTATTATATTCTCTAGATCCCTTCAAACTTCAACTCAAAGGCCACTTCTGAAATGAGCTCTTTCCTACCTCCAGCTGCCTGTTCTTTAAATTATCTTGTATTTATGTTGTATACATATATTCATACATACATACATATATATATATATGTATATAGTCACCTTCTATAGAAGGTAAGCATTATACCCTTTGACCTGCAGGGTCTGTATCCCAAAGAGATCACAAAAATATTCATAGCAGCTCTTTTCCTGGTGGGAAAGAATTGGAAATTGAAGGGATGCCCATTAGTTGGTAAAGGACTGAATAAATTACAATATTTGAATGTGATGAAACATTATTGTTCTGTAAGAAATCATAAGAGACAAAATTTCAAAAAATCCTAGAAGGACTTACAAGAACTGATGCTGAATGAAATGAGCAGAATCAGAAGAACATAATCCGCATTAACAACAACATTGGATGAATATAAATTATGATGAATTTGTTCATTTTAGCAGTACAATAATCAAAGATAATTCTAAAAGATATGACAGAAAATGCCATCCATATCCAGAGAGGGAACTATGGAGTTTAATTGTAGACCTATGCTTACTATCTTCAGTTTTTAAAAGTTGTCTTATGTATTATGTCATTTTTTCTAATTTTTTTACCCTTCTGTTTTTATTTGATTCTTCTTTCACAGAAATATTAATAGGGATATATTTTTAGCATAATCACACATGCAGAGCCTATATTAGATTGCATTCTGTCAGGGGGAGGGGGAGAGAAGGGAGGGAGGGAGAAAAATATAAAACCTAAAACCCTGTTAAAAAATGGTTGGTGAAAACCATTATTGCATGTTGTTGAAAAAACAAATGAATAATATATAAGGTGAGCACTGTATAGGCAGAAATGACTTTGTTTTCATTTTGGTGTACCCATTTCCTTCCCAGGCACTTGACATTTTAAATTCTACAGCTGGATGGGGCAGTGGATAGAATGTTGGACTTGGTTACTAGTTTAACATTCATCTCTGATGCTTACTAGCTGTGTGACCCTGGGCAAATTACTTAAACTTTCTCCACTTCAGTTTTCCCTACCATAAGGTGAGAATAAAAATGATACTTGTCTCTGAGAGTCACTACGAAGACAAATATGATAACATACCTAAAACATATTGCAAATCTTAATATGATATAATAAAAGGCTGGTTTTGTAAATATTTATGAATTAATTTCCTTTTTAAAATTGCAACAGAGGATTCATAGGGGCATAGAACTATAGATTTAGAGGTAGAAGGGCCCAATGCCTTCATTTTACAACTCAGGAAACCGAGACCCAGCAAGGTCTAGTACCATGCCCAAGATTCCCCAGGCAGTAAGTAACAGAGCCAGAATTCTCCCAAACCACATTTCCTCTGGAAGAACGGGAAATTACTTTGATATAAAGACAAAAGGCATCAATGAAGTCTATCTTTTTAAAAAAGAGAGAAAAAAGTTTTCAGCCTTAAAACTGAGATGTAGGTATTTTGTTCAACCTAATATGCTTTAATCTTTCATTGGATCCAGAACCTTTCAGGGTGGGAAACTCATCCATGTGTACAAAATAAAATCCATCAAAGTCCTCTCATTCAGTACAATGTTTGACCATAAATTCTCCAGTGAATACCCCTAGTTCTATACTAGAGACCTTCTTTTGGTTCTTTTAACAGACCCTGGCAACATTTGAAGCACTTAAGCTTGCCATCTGTTTTCCATCACTCACTAATACTATACCCCTTCCTTTTCTTGTCATCGATGAGATCTTTCATGATACTTCTCATGTACAAAGCATAGTAGGAATACTGCATACATGTAGCCTACATACACAGGCTATGTAGCTTGCCATTGCCCTTTGGGTCACTTGCATCAACTTTGAATGCCAAATATAATATCAGAAACCTCAAATTAATAATAAATCACAGGGGTAGCTAGGTGGCTAGATAGTGGATAGAGCACTGGTCCTGGAGTCAGGAAGACCAAGTTCAAATCCAGCCTCAGACACTTAATAATTACCTAGCTTTGTAACCTTAGGCAAGTCACTTAACCCCATTGCCTTGCAAAAAACAAAAAAACTCCAAGAAAAAATAATAATAAATCATAAATTGGTAGATCTGGAAGGCCTTCTGGTCCAACAGTCTCATTTTGCAGATGCAGAAATTGTCATGAAGAGAGGTTAAGTGGGTAAATTGTTCACAGTCATGCAATCATTTAGTGGCAGAGCTTTGATTGGCCCCACCCTCTCTGACCACCCACCATGATTTTGCTTCTATCTCATAAAAATTGCTAGCCTCTATAGAAAGGGATTGTGGTACTTTGGAAAGTGCAGTAGACTTAGATTCCAATGGTTCTGTAGTTTAAGAACCCACATTCTACTCATCTCTCCTTAGTTTTGCCCCCAACCCACATTACTCATACCCCACATTGGGTGAGATGTTCATTCCCTTTTACACTGGTGTGATTGGGGCTTTGGAGTCAGGAGATCAAGGGTTCAAAACTGGCCTCAGACTCTTGATACATACTAACCGTGTGACCTTGGGCAAGTCACTTAACCCTGATTGCCTCCCACCCAAGGCCATCTCCAGTCATCCTGATTCACATCTGACCACTGGACCCAGATGGCTCCAGAAGAAAAAGTGAGGCTACAGCACCCCTCACTCAAATCCAATGTGCTTCTCATGGCATTACCTCTCTGACATTGTGATATTCTTTGAGTATGAAAGACAAACATCATCAAAAGGTTGTGTGATTGACATCCTGGACCAGAACTTTGACCTTGATGCCATTGTCACTGTCATATTCTTATTGCCTCATAGCTGACCCTGGGCAAAAACTTTACCCTCCCTGGGCCTTAATTTCCTCCTTTGAAAGAAAAAAAGTTTAGACTAGAGGTTCCCTTCCAGCTCCATATGGTCTTATCATATAATAATCATGCAACATTTTTTTCTATAGCAATCCTATGAGGCAAGCAGTACAAATATCCTTTTTTTAAGATGAAAAAAAATTGAGGTTCAGAGATAGCATACATCAAACAGCTTTATGAGCTGAATGTGGTTTCCCAAATAACTTCTCCTATCTCTGTCTGGGAAAAGAATATTCTGGCCCCTATAATATGCTGGACAGTTGTACTTTTTATTGGAAATGATTTAATGAACTTTTGTGAGTTTAGTCTAATGTACAGTTGAGCAGGAGAAGGCAATTTTCTCTGGGACTTAGAACCATTAAAGAAATGGATGAGCAAACCCAGTAACATAGAAAGGTCTTGGCAACTTGGCAACTTCCTTCACAGAATGATAGATGTAGTGATGAAAGGGACTTTAGCAACCATCTGGTAGGACCCTCTCCTTTTAAAGAGGTTAAAAATGAGACACATAGAGAGGAAGGGACTTACCCAATGTCATAGAGGTAATAGGTAGCAGAGCTGAGATCTTCGACCTCCAATGTCCATTTTGCTTCACCATATAACCTCTCAGCCCTAAACTTCTATTTTCTCTGCTCTTTTATTCACAACATCCCCTCCCCCAGGAAAGGGTCTAACAAAAGCAAGAGATGAAGAGTTAGAGGACAAGAACTTGTCCCTGAGGCCAAGGTCCTTTGATCTTTCAGATCAATTCCTGTTAAAGAATTCCAGAAGGTAGGAAGCTTAGATCAATAAAGGAGAAAGAAGGAGAAGAAAGCCAATATAAGGGAAAATCATTCATCAAAAACTTAATAAACTCTATTATATACAAGACCCCACTATAAATTATATCTATCTAGATATAGATTTATCTATCTATCATCTATCTATCCAAGACTATATGGCACAATCACCATTAAGAAAACTAATCAGTTTTCCCCTCTTGGTCAGCACAACAGCCAATAGAACCAATCTTGGTTTTGCTTTCTTAATTATTTTTTACATTTTATTTATTTAAGGCAATGAGTTTAAGTGACTTGCCCAAGGTCACACAACCAGACAATTATTAAATGTCTGAGGTCAGATGTGAACTCAGGTCCTCCTGATTCCAGGGCTAGTTCTCTAGTCACTGTACCACCTAGCTGCCCCTTCTTTCTTACTTTCTAAGAGATGCCATTGTTAGCAGATACAGTGAGACATAATCAGAGGCCCTGCTTTGGGTTGAACTCAACCCCAAGCAGATGATGTTTGGGGAGCCTCCCCATTCCCACCTCTAAACCAGGTCTGACTTTGGGAAGCATTTTGCAGGAGCCTGATTTGTATGTTTCAATCCTGCTATCCCAGAAACCCAAAGTTCATTTTTATCAATCTGCACCAACAATCTTCAACAAGTTTCTGTTCTTAAATCTTTTCTTCTTATGTCAATTATTTTTTTCTTCTTTGCTTTTAAAGTTTCATCAAAAACCCAAGCATTTAGCATACAAAGACCAAAAAAAGAAGAATCTATAAAACTAACTGAAGGGTCATCTAGGTGGCAGAGTGATAGAGTATTGGAATGAAGAGGACCCAGGGTCAAATACAGTCTCAGACATTTACTATCTGCATGACCTTGGACAAGTCACTTAATCCCAATTGCCTCCAAAATAAAATTAAATAAAACATTCCTGAATTTGATATGCTATGGGGCATAGCAAAAAAGTGGATAAAATGTAGGACTTAGAAACAAGAAGAATGAAGTTCAAATCCTCCTTCAGACACTGCCTAGTTGTATGACTTTGGACAAGTCATTTAACCTCTCTTTGACTCAATCTTATCATCTATAAAATGAAAATAATAATAGAGATTCTCTCTTCCAGAGTTGTTATGAAGGTCAAATAAATAAATATTAGTTATTTTAGGTATTTTTTTAAAACAATGTGCATAAGATTTCACAAGATAGTAATAAATTTGACTTTTTTCTTTATTTTCCCTTCTAAACTTTTTTGTTCTCTTTAGTTTTTAAATTTAAATACTATTTTAAATTTACATATTTTTACATTTATAACCATTGTTAAATAATAAATGCATGTTGATCATGTTTGTGAGAGAAGAATCAAATCCAAATGGAAGAAAAAATATTAGAGAGAAAAATGATATAAAACATAAGATGACTTTTAAAAAAATTGAAGATAATAAGCTTTTGGTCTTCATTTAAACTCTACAGTTCCTTCTCTGGATATGGATGGTATTTTCCATCATAAGTCTTAAAATTGTCTTTGATTTTTATGCTGCTGAAATGAAAAAATTCATCACAGTTGATCATCACCCCATGTTGTTATTCATATGTATAATGTTTTTCTGGTTCTGTTCATTTCATTTCACATCAATTCATGCAAGTCTTTACAGGCTTTTCTGAAATCCCATCCCTCATGATTTCATATAGAACAATAGTGTTCCATCACATACATATACCTCAACATGTTCAGTCATTTCTCATGGGCATCCTCTCAATTAAATATAAATTTAATTTTAGTATTTAAAAAATAATTTATTGATACTTTTACTTCATCTTCATTTCTTCCTACCAACTCCCCATCCCAACTAAACACAATAGAAGCTTTCCTTTGCAACAAATAAATAAAGTCAAGCAAAACTAATCAAGAGGTGGCTTCACAGATAAAACTGTCTCAAGCATACTCTCCTATCCCTTTGCAGAAGTGGAGAGTATTAATAGAATACATAGATTTTTCAGACTTTCTCATTGTATTGACCAATTGCACTGATTTTTCCCCTTTTCTTTTCCTTTTTTGTCTTTAAAAAATGTTATTTGTTCTCTGGGATGGTTTTCTTGGATAGAGAGAGGGAAGGAGAGACACTGTGGAAAATGATAGTGATGTAAAAAGCCCGAAGACTTCAATAAAATTTTATTTAAAAAAAATGTAAGCCTCATTCTACACCTTCAAGGCCAAGAGGCATACTTCATCATCAGTCATCTGGAGTTGTGAATGATCTCTGAGTTGATCCTTATTAGGTGATGATGAGGTGAATAGAACACTGGAGCTGCTGGATCTGGAGTCAGGGAGATCTGAGTTCAAATTCTGATTCATTTATTCAAGAACTTTGAGACCCTGTTACGTGTCTCTCAATCTGTCTGCTTCAGTGTCTTCATTTGTAAAAGAGGAATAATAATAGCAACAGCAGCTATCTCCCAGAGGTTTTGAGGATAAAATGAGATGATATTTATAAAATGTTTTACAAACTTTAGAGGACTCTGTAAATGCTGACAATTATATTAACTATGAATCTGAAGTTCTTTAAAGGTTTTTTCCATTGTGTGATTGTGGGCATCATATAAATAATTCTCTTGGTCCTGCTCATTTCATTATGCAAACACCGATACAAATCTTTCCAGGTCAGTTTTCATGAGGGGTTTCTCTCTTGGCCTTCTCTCCTCTCTTGGATCAAGCCTTCTCTTGTTTCTATTGCTTGCTGAATCCTGAACTGGTACTGGCAGTTCTCTCTCTGTTCAGTTCAAAGAGGTTCACCTGCCAAGAGGGATGTAGGGGATGTTCAGGGAGGATTAGCACCTCTGGCGTGAGGATTGCTCATCCATCTTTGGTGTCCAGCTGTCACTCAGCTCTTACCTGTGGCTCCAAGAAGCTGTAGCATGTGTAGTGGCCACACGCCAATAAAACTACCTTGACAAATCAGGGTTAAAACAGGTTGTGGGTAACCCATGAACCACCAATCCACGGTGAGTTAGGGAGATGTCTACCATTACCATGAGAAGACTTCCCTCATGAAATATACAGATGAGAACACTGTGTTCCAAGGGTCAGGATGGTGGTGGCTGAAGCAGATACTCTGGAGTTTGATCAGACATCCTTTGCTAGTTGTCTAAACTGTTTTCTTGCCACTGGTCTTCAATGACTCTGGAACAGAGAGCGAAGCTGATGACTTTGTTCAATTCTGCCTCATTTAAATCCAATTCTTGCAAAAGTCAACAGTCAATGATGTCATTGATCCTCTTTGAAAATGAAGGACAAATAACAATAACAACCTGGAAGAGCCCAAGATTTGGAGTCAGAGAACATAACGCTGCCAGGTTCTCCATTTACTGGCTGTGTGACTATGAGTTATTCAATGAACTTCTCAAGGTCCTTTTCCTCTGTAAAATGAGGGGATTAATCATCTCTAAATTCCTTTCCTGTAATAGGATCATAGAGCAGGCAGGAGACACAAAAGTCCTCATTTTCATAAAAGTCCTCATTTTCCTTTAATCAACTTTTTTTATTCCTATCTTCCTTATCATTCTTTTTTCTACTGAGGATCACACACAAAAAGGTGTAGTGAACCTGTGTGCCTGTGGGATTGTGGATATGTTTGGGGCTTACCCAATGCAACAGGGACCTTGTTCTTCTGAGTATGAGGCTATAGACTCAGTATTTTGAAATGAACCTCATAGTGCTGTCTTATTTCTGAGCAGTATTTAACTGAATGGGGAACTGACAGGAAAGGTAGGGAGGAAATCAGGGAGTGGAGTATCATTGGAATGGACAAAAGAGATTATCTTTTTAAAATTTGTTATTTTATTATTAATTTTTTACAAGATAATTGGGATTAAGTGACTTGCCCAGGGGCACAAAGTTAGTGTCAAGTATCTGAGGCTGGATTTGAACTCAAGTCCTCCTGATCCCAGGGCTGGTGCTTTATCCACCATGTCGGAGATTATCTTTCTAACAATCAGTCATGGCATAATAATACCAATGGCTCAGCCCACTGGAGGGGCCTAAGCACCTCTTTAACTTTTGCATTAAAAGCATCCTGGGAGTGTAGCATGTGTCTAGAGGTGGCTTCAAAACTGGGAAGAACTAGATTCAAGTCCTGCCATTTGCCACATGTTGGTTGAGTGACCCTGGGCAAATCAATTTCTCAGTGTCCCAGGAAGCCCTCTGAGACCACAAATTTACAAAGAAGGTTTCAGATTATACTGGTAGGAGTTTCCTCACCCAGAAGTTCTCTAAAGCAATGAAATCACAAATCCATTCTCCATCTTGATCCCTAGGAAGGAATATTAAATATTTTAATTCAAGTCTGGGACTCAGAAGACTGTGGTCTTCTATTACTTAGAGGCTATGTGAACCCTAACAAAACTCTTCATATGCCTGATGTGAAATTTCTTGTCTATAAAATGGGGCAAAAATAAAAATATGTTCCCTATTTATATTACAGCATTATTGTGAGGATTAAATAAGATGCTTTATATGAAGGAGTCTTCTAAGTTGCAAAATACTATACAAACATAAGAGACTGAGATAGTCTGTTGTTTCTCCAATACATCCCCAAAGTAAAAAAAGGGAAAATGACAATATCCTAAGGAAGCCTCTTGATGACCTAACCTGTCTTTACTAGAACCTGAGTCCATCTGCTTCCTCATTTACTTATTATAATATGCTTTTTTAAATAAATTTTTTATAAATTTTTATAAATTTATAAATTTTTTTAAAATAAATTTTATAAATTGATCCAAATCAACTTAAACTGGCTAGCTGTTAAATTTTCAGTGTGAATAGGGAGAGCTTGGAAATGGGAAACTACTACAAATCAAGATAATGAAGCCAATGACTTTGTTCAATTCTGCCTCATCTAAATCCAAGTCTTGCAAGAGTCAACAATCAATGATGTCATTGATCCTCTTTGAAAATGAAGGACAAACAGCAATACCAATTTATTATTTGGTTAATTGTCTAGACCTAAGAAAATAATGGAGATAATGTTAATAATGTGTGTGTAAAGATATAGATATATTCCCAGAGAACCATTGACCAGCACAGTCCCACGCTTAAGTCTACATTTGCTTCTCCTTCCTTGTCTTCTCTTTTGGGTGAAAGAAAATTCTATTTTGGTTATACAATTGTGGTGGAGTAAGGTAAGTAAATTTAGGAAGTTGAGTTTGGAATTTGCTGCTGCTGTAATAACATGATTCTGGTTTGTGTTGGAAGAGCCATGGGGAATCATATTAGGAGAAAGAAAATTGTTCAAAGACATGAGGAGCCAAGATGGTGGGGTAAAAGTGGAAAATTATTTAGAGCTATTTTTCAGAAGCAGGTAGTTCTGGAAGGGGAGAAGGGAGCTTTGGAAACTTTGAGAAAGAAGCATTAATGGGGATATGAGACAGTGGGATCTTTGTAGTATATGCATGTTTCAATGGGTAATCTAAATGTATAGATAGTGTCTTGGATTTCTTGGATAGGAATCTCTGAAAACTGGCACACTTTTTCCAAAGGCAACTTCAGTTTCTATCTTGAAGAAAACAGAAAAAGGGCTTTTGCTGGGAGTTTACTCCTTCCCTTTCAAGTATGTAGATGATGAGCTATGGGCCTCAAGTTTGGAAGACCCTTGTTTAAATTTAGCCTTAGAGCTTAATAAGTGGGTGACCCTGGGCAGATCACTTTACCTCTGTCTGTTTCAGTTTCTTCCACTGTAAAAATGGGAATAAAAATAACATTTGCCTCTCACCATTTTTGTAAAGATTAAATGAGATATTTGTCAAGTGCTTATCATAGAATCTGATACATATTAGAAGCTAAATAAATGTCCATTCCTTTCTCCCCTCCCCACCTCCAGGATGATTACTGGGCTAGAATTATATCTATCTCCTCCCTCAAATATTGCTGGTCTAGGAAGATGATAGGTTCAAGGGGTAAAAACCTGTTTCCTTTACTTTAGGGAGATTAGTCCTTAATTCATGCTTTTTTTTTTTGCAGAGCAATGGGGTTGACTTACCCAAGATCACACAGCTAGGTAAATATTAAATGTCTAAGGCTGAGTTTCTCAGGTCCTCCTGATTCCAGGGCCAGTGCTCTATCCACTGCACCATCTAGCTGCCTCTTAGTTCATACTTGCCAGGTTTTCTCTTTTTCACCAAACAATAGCTACACAAAAATCCATCCTAGGTAGCAAAGAGTAGGTAAACTTATGTAGCCAAACAAATGGCAGACAGAAATCAGATACATTATACAGACTTCAAAATACTACAGGGTCTATACATACATCTGTACATGAGTGTGTGTATGGATGAGTGAATCAGTTATTGAACTGGGAGTCAAATGAGGTCTTTCAAATCAAGAAGGAGGGTCTGTTTTCACCTGAAGTATTTCATCTTGCATTTTTTAAGTAGGCAGTTTGAGAGTCAGAGATATAACCAAGTAACTGGTTTCTCCTACATGTGTCCAGTTTCCGCAGTCTTTCCATTGCTACCCCCTCTGTCTATACATCTCTCTCCTAAAGACTCTGGCCCCAGTGTTGTCCCTTCAATGGACATGTACTGTCACCTAGTCATTTATTCCACTTATTGGGAGTCGTATCTTCTTCTACATATAAAATCTTTCAAGTTTGATTAAAGTGGATACAAGAAATTGGGAAGAAAATTCATCAATCTAGAGTTGGGTGGGATCTCAGAGGCCCATACCATAGATGATAACACTGAGGCCTGGCACAATTGTGGCTAGCCCATTGTGACATTGATAATATCTGAAGCAGGATTTGAATGTATGTCTCTAAATTCTAGAGTCAACTTTGATGATGATGATGTTTGTCCTTTGTTCTCAGAGAAGACCATGACATATAGATACAGAAGGAGAAGACAAGGCATGGTGGTGAAGTCTGGAGAATGAGCCATATTGCAGAAGAATGGAGAGTGTATGTATGGTAAGTAAAAATACTCTTCTGAAAGACTTGGAAGAAAAAAAGAATGAAAACTTAACAGAATAGTAAGTTGTGAGGAATTTTTTTAGAAAAGGAAGCTTGGATATGTTTGAAGATGGGGATAGTAGGGTGGGGAGAGGGAGAGTCATTGGAGAAGGAACTGAAGGTAGAGTGGAAAGGATCCTGGATTTATATAGTCAGAGGACCTGGGTTCCATTTCCTACCTGTATGATCTTGGGCAAGTGCCTTAATTCCCTTGAGCCTCAGTTCCTTCATTTTGAAAAAAAATATTGGACTAGGTATCTTTGAAGGTTATTATAGTTCTTATTTTATAATCCAAGCAACTGAAAGAGCAAGATTAGTTCCCAAAGAAATAGGAAGAAATAGAATAAAGAACAGAGATGAATGGATTAGACTTGGAAATAAAAATATTCAATGTAGATTGAGCCAAAACTGAGTAGGCTTGTGAAAGATTAGAAGGGATAATCTATTTCTCTCTTTCCTGACAGTCCTGCATCTGGGGCCATTGCCAGTAGTCATGTTGTCCTGTCTTGTCACTGTACTCTGATGACTCTGGAGGAGAGAGCAAAGCTGATGACTTCACACATCTCTGACTCAAGTAAATTCAATTCACTTGAAAGTCAAGATAGCTTCCTGATGACATTGAAGATGGTCCTTTTCAAGAATGAGTATCTCCTATTTGAACACCATGTGTCTCAGAACATATGACTCTTCTGTTTCTGTGTTGCTTCTTTTCTGATCTTAGGTGAATAAGTATTTTGATATGAAAGTGCCCACATGACTTATGAGCCTGGGGAATCCATTGTCATTCAAGGCCCCACAACACCTGTAGTCTTGGCATAAATAATAAATAATGACATAAACAACTAAGCAACCTGCTAGACCCAGTTCAGTAGTGAAGTGACTCTTCAACCAAGACTGTATCCCAAAAAGAATAAGTCCAGTTAAACAAAGGAGCAAGCACCTGACCCCATTCCTTGAATTTAACTTTATGAGACTCCTTGAAAGGAGAGGACTCCCAAGGTCAAGAATTATAAAATACCTCCATGGTCCATGTGTTATCACTAGCGTGACATTTTTTTTCTTTTTGTAAGGCAATGGGGTTAAATGATGTGCCCAAGGTCACATAGCTAATTATTTAAGTGACTGAGGCCAGATTTGAACTCAGGTCCTACTGACTCCAGGGCTGGTGCTCTATCTCCTGCACCACCTAGTTGCCCCCTAGCATGACATTTTTGAGTTCATTCTTTCCATGTGTGAACCCATGTGCATATTTGTATATGTGCACTTCAAACGTGGGGCATACTCCTCCTGGTGTGTGGGGATTATTTTGTAATTACTGTTCTCATTACAACTTCTCAAGTAATTTCTTTTTGTAAAAACTAAATAATGTCACTTGGTTGATTAATATTGGGTAATATACCAAATGGAAGCTTGTGAGCCACAGTGTTAGAAATTCCAGTCACTCAGGCTTCCCCAATGATAGAATCCTAAGGAAAGGAATCATCCGTTGCTCTCTGGGACCTAACCTACCCTATATAAATGGATGTTCTTCCTACCTCCTCAGGATTCCTAGCTGTGGAAAGAACTGCCAGTGTAGTAAGTAAGACCATAACCCCTGGAGTGATAAAACATTTGTGATTTCCCATGTTACTGAACTACCACCCAGGAATGACCTCTGCAGGAAGAGATGTCTCTGGAGGAAGTTGTAGTGAACCAAATAGAGTAGGAAGCTATGAGCTCATCAGTTTGATTTACCGATTGGTTCCTTATTCTGGTCAATTGTCTTTCCTTTTCCCTAATTTGCCAAGAGAATTTTCATGCATTCACACATCCCTACTGGGATCTGAATAGATCTTGATGTTATAGTATGGAGAGGTGAGGAGAAGATAATCCCCCAAGTAGGACTTAGAGCCCTGTTCTTTTTGGAGACCTACATAGGACAAGTCCATGGTGATTGTTGGGTGCAAACAGTATCAAAAAAACAGCAGTCACACATTCTGGGCCCCCCAGATAGGGAAAAATTATCTGAAGCCATGAACCACATGTGTTACTGTGTGGGGTATAAAGGCAACTAACAGCTGAGGATGAAGCTGTGGCCGGAATGGCTAGGCAAGAAGGGTCTCCTCCTTAATAGCATCTTATGGTGGTTTCCGTAAGTTGGTGGAGATTGCACAACTGTTACCAACTGCCATGCCGGATATATTTTGCAACCCAGCCTGCTGTGCCACATGTAGTTTGGTGTGCCACGGGCTGAGGAAGTCTGAGAGTGAAAAAACACTCTCTTTTGAAAAACAAAACAAAACAAACCCAAACAACTTGACAGTTCTTCCAATAAATTCTTACAAACTGAGAATAAGTCCCTCTAATTATGTCATATGACAAAGTTCACTAGCCATTTTGAAGAAAGTAATACAAAAAATATTATCCTATATTCCAAGAAATATCTAAATAGCATCCCATTGACCATTCTGAGGGATTAAGTTCCAGCAGAAAAGGGAAAAGAACAGAGTTGCTCTAGGATCATTTAGATAATATCTTTTGTGTATTATTTATATCATAACCTTGGGAATGGACCATATGACTTCCAAGAAATACTTGAATGATACTCATCCTAAAGAAAAGAATTATCCATAGCCAATCTAATAGCTCTCTGAACTGCTGAGAGAAGCTGCATCCATCAAAGTCAATCAACTTGCAATATGGTTATTGTGTATATTGTTCTCTTGGTTCTGTTCCTTTGCTCAGCATCAGGTCCTGTAATTCATTCCATGCTTTTCTAGAGTCCGAGTACTTATGGTTTCTTATAGAACAATATTATATTCATATACCATAACTTGTTCAACCATTTCCTAATTGATGGGCATCCCCTCATTTCTTATTCCTTGCCACTATAAAGAGAGTTGCTATGAATATTTTGGAACATGTAAGACTTTTCCCATTTTTTATGATTTCTTCTGAATATGGGTCTAGAATTAGAATTGCTGGGTTAAAGGGTATGATCAGTTTGTTGCTCTTTGGGCATATTGCTATCCAGAATGGGTGAATCACTTCACAACTCTACCAGCAAAGTATTAATGTCTCTATCCTCCCACAACCTCTCCAACATTGATCATTTTCCCTTTTTGTCATCTTAGTCAATCTGATAGGTGTGAGGCGATACCTCATAGTTGTTTTAATTTGCATTTCTCTAATCAAAAATTATCTGAAACATTTTTGAAGTGATTATATATAGCTTTAATTTCTTCATTTGAAAACTGTCTATTCATATCCTTTGACCATTTATCAATTGAGGAATGACTTGAATTTTATAAATTTGATGCAGTTCTCTATATAGTTTATTTTGCTTTTTTTTTTTTAGTTTTTTGCAAGGCAAATGGGGTTAAGTGGTTTGCCCAAGGCCACACAGCTAGGTAATTATTAAGTGTCTGAGGCTGGATTTGAACTCAGGGACTCCTGATTCCAGGGCTGGTGTTCTATCCACTGCACCACCTAGCCACTCCTCTATATAGTTTAGAAATGAAACCTTTATCAGCAGTTGTGAAGATTGTTTCCCAGCTTTCTGTTTTCCTTCTAATTTTGGCAGCATTGAATTTATTGGTGCAAAATTTTTTTAATTTGATATAGTTAAAAATCATTCATTTTGCAATTTTTAAAGTATTCTATTTATTGCTTGGTCATAAATTTGTCCCCTTTCTGATAGACAGAATATTTCTTGATCTATTAATTTATCTATGCTGTCACATTTTATGTCTAAATCCTGTACCTAATTACATCAGCTGTGGACGATGCTATCCCCATCCAGAGGAAGAAAAACAAACAAAACTAAAAAACCCTTCAGAATCTGATGAACACTACATTCACTTTTTAAAAAATTTTTCTTATGTCAGTTCCCTTAATCCTAATTCTTCATACTGAAAATGACTAATCTGTAAACATGTCTAACACAAATGTGTATGTACAATATTAACCTGATGCTCACCACTGAGAGGAGGAAGGTGGGAATGGAGGGTGTAAGGAAATTTTGTAACTTAAAAATATGCATATGCATTTAGATGAATGCTGAAAAACTTTCATATAACATGTATTTGGGAAAATAAAATATCAATTTAAAAAAGAAAGAAAGAAAAGAATTGCAGAATTTTTGAGCAACAAAAGACCAAAATAGATGGAAAAGACTTTAGTAGTGAAAAGTGCACAGAGCCCTTAAAGAATGAAGTAGAGGATCATCCCACTGTTTGTGCCTGCTTGGCTAACTGGTCCCTGAATGAACAATACTAGAAATCATGTGTAAATTTTGCCCTTCACAAGAACAGTTTCTCCCAGGAAAATGGGGGAGGGAGCAGGCGGGGAGTAGCACTATAGAATACCAGGGATTTGGAAAATTCCAAAAGTGGGATTGATGTTGGAAGATTCATCTAATGTGAGGAGAAACAGGGATTATCATGAGAAAGGAAACATGATATTTCCATTATAGCCAGAATAAATGCTCTAGTTTCCAGAATTCAACATCTGGAGCAACTGACAGGTGGGTTTAAAAAGAGAAGAAAAACTGCTCCTTCACAAAGGTTGCATATACAGTTATTTTCCCTGATGCCTTTCCTTCTATGTAAGAGTGACTATTATGTCCAGAACTTTACTCTAGATGTTCTGAGTGATACAAGTATAAAACATGATTCTTGCCTTCCAGGTGGCAAAAGTCTAGTTGGGGAGATGAGACGTATAAGGGGCAGGTAGGTGGCACAGTGGATAGAGCACCGGCCCTGGAATCAGGAGTACTTGGAGTTCAAATCTGGCATCAGACACTTAATAATTACCTAGCTATGTGGCCTTGGGCAAGCCACTTAAACCCATTGCCTTGCAAAAACCTAAAAAAAAAAAAGAGACACACATAAAAGATACAATTAAAGGATAATAAAATATAACATTATTAAGATAAAATGTTATAATACAAACAATAAATGTTGTAAGAGTAGGGGCGGCTAGGTGTTGCAGTGGATAGAACACTGACCCTGGAGTCAGGAGTACCTGAGTTCAAATTTGACCTCAGACATTTAATAATTACCTAGCTGTGTGACCTTGGGCAAGCCACTTAACCCCACTGCCTTGTAAAAACTTAAAAAAAAAAAGAGTTTATGATGATGATGAAAAAGAGTAAAAACATCACTTGTACAAAAATATTCATAGCAGCCCTGTTTGTGGTGGCAAAGAATTGGAAATCAAGTAAATGTCCTTCATCCTGGGGAATGGCTTAGCAAACTGTGTTATATGTATGTCATGGAACACTATTGTATTATTAGAAACCAGGAGGGATGGGAATTCAGGGAAGCCTGGAGGGATTTGCATGAACTGATGCTGAGGGAGACGAGCAGAACCAGAAAAACATTGTACACCCTATCAGCAATGTTCGACCTTGATGGACTAACTCATTCCATCAGTGCAACAATCAGAGACAATTTGGGGCTGTCTGCGATGGAGAATACTCTCTGTATCCAGAGAAACAACAGTGGAGTTTGAACAAAGACCAAGGACTATTAACTTTAATTTAGAAAAAAAAAAAAAACAACCTGGTATCTTATTGTCTGATCTTGCTATCTCTTATACTTTGTTTCTTCCTTAAGGATATGATTTCTCTCTCATCACACTCAATTTGGATCAGTGTAACACATGGAAACAAAGTAAAGACTGACAAATTGCCTTCTGGGGGGGGTGGGGGAGGGAAGTAAGATTAGGGGAAAAATTGTAAAACTCAAACTAAATAAAATCTTTAAGTACAAAAAGAGGGAAAAAAAGAGGGGAAAAAAGAGTTTACTCTAGGAAATATATTAGTAGAGCTTATATATGGTTTATGTCTAGATTTTTACAAATGTGGATAAAAGGCTCCCTAGGTCCTACATAAGTACTAAAGGTAACGAATGCATAATGGATTCAAAATAGGATTCAAAATAACTCATCAGCAAATGAAGAAAGCAAATAAAGGGATTCACAAGAATCCTTAAACAATTGACAATTCTTTCTTCCTACTGGGAACCATTTTTTCACCAGGATATTCATAGCATCACTATGATTAGAATTCTTCTCAGAAAAGCACAGAAACTGTGATTTTGTGGTAATATCCTGACATTCTGGAGAATCTCTCTCTCCCATATGAACTTATAAAATCTCTCTAATACTTAGAGCTTCTACATGAGGTTTGGATTCCATCCAGAAGGTAATATCATCATGGAGTAGTTGGACAGACAACTATTTCCCCAATGGGACTACATGATATAAATGACTTGTGCTAATAGTGGAATCAAAGTTCAGGTCCTAACATCCCTACATCATAACTTTAACTGGTCCTTCAATTCAATTTCAGGGTTGTCTCTTGTTTTTTTTCCAAGAGATACACTTCTAAGGAACTCCTGTTCTTTCATTGGAAGTAACCCAGAAGACTAATACTGCCAAAGTAACCTACCTTATATTCCAGGTTCACATGCTTGTCATTGATTGTATCACCTCTCTGATGTCATGATCCTCTTTGAGAACAAAGGACAAGTATCACTGCCTAGGAAATCAAAAGTTCATCCTCTCCTATCCTCTACACAGGAATACTGTTGCCAATGAACTTCTCTTCTCATTCACATAAGTAAATATATGCATATCTCATATATAAGAATCTCATATATATATAAGAATAGCATATTAAAAATATCTATACTAAGAAACAGGTTGAATTTATACCAGAAATGCAGGATTGCTTCCAATATAAGGAAAGTTATAAACATAATTGACCATATTAATGATAAAAATAATAAAAATCACTTGATTGTATTAATAGATACTGAAATGGAATTTTTCAAAACCCACTACTCATTGATTCTAAAAACATTAGAATGCATAAGAATAAATGGACTTTTCCTTAAAATATTAATGAATATTTCAATTCTGTTATGTTATAATGAATTATAAAAGAAATGGATTCAAAGAAACTTGGGAAAACTTGTGTAAACTGGTGTGAGTACGTGAAGTAAAACTAGGAGAACATTTCACATCTGATTATCTTTTCAGAATTCCTTCTCGCCTTGGCTTTCTACCTCCATTCCCCACTCTGCCATACCTCCATCTTTAATCAGCTATTATCAAGTAATTTTCATAATATGATGCTTTTTTAAAGTCATTCCCTTGCTCAGAAGTCTTCAATGACACCTCAGTGCTGACAGGGCAAAGATGGAAGTGTGGTAGAAAGATGACTGGAGTACACCATAGTTTCTGGGGACATCTAGTCCAACTGGGGAACTCCCACCAATCAGTAGTATAGGTGCCCAAAACAGAAGTAAGAGTTCAAGATTGGATACGGAGAAGGGAGGAGTGCCACAGTATGGAAGGAAGATGCCCAGAGTGTCAACAGTCCAATCTTCTTTGTCTTCCATACTCACACCATGGTTGTTATTTCCTCCATACCTTTGCTCATAATGTTCTCTACACAACTGTCATCACATCTATTCAATCCTACCATTTTCCAAGATCTGCTCAAATCCCACTCACTTATCCTTGATCATTTCAACCTGCACTGATCTCTTTCTGTCCTGAATTCCTTTAGTACATATCACATGATTAGAATAGCACTGGCACTAGTCTACTCTACAAAGGGAAGATAATACTTGTAACTCTTGAGAATTGTATTTCTCTTAGGATAGATAGTTAAAGTGTTGGACACAGTTGAAGAGATTGTACTTAGAGGATATGGGTATGGTTGGTTCTTGTCCTTCACTATTGAAGAAGTCTAAAATGACATCACTATGTTTGGGACAAATTACAGGGTGTCTGACTGTTGCTGATCAGACCAAAATGAACTCAGAATGCTCTACCACAGGTTGGGCACAAATAGCCCAGGTGAACACCTGCAGTATTTACTCTAAACTTATATATCTCATAATTCCTTTGAGCTACTTTAATTCTGTATTGCTCATAATGCTCAGCACTTTGTCTGATGAGGGCACTCTATGCTGGGTAGTCCTGTGCCAGTGTCTCCCATGCCATACAATCAATGCTAAAGTTCTTAAGAGAGACATTCAAGATATCCCAGCATTTAGGGTACTCAGAGGCTCTATACATAAATCAGAAGTGACTTTACTTCACTAGATACTTAGAGGTACAATAGGGACAGAGAATGGGAAGTACTTAGAAGGGTTGAACATAAAGAGATTAGGGAGTGATTTCATCTTAATCCATACTTTGACTAATGAGGGTTTTAGTACTATGGTGGGGGTGCTAAAAGGAAAGTGGGAGAGTGTACCTGATATTTTGGTGGGGAGGGCTGTAGGGCTAAGATTGGAGTACTATAGAGAGACTATTCTTATAGGGACTGAACATGAAAACATCATGAAGAGATATGCTTTGCTTGATGCTTTGGAGGGAGTATGCTTTGGGGATGGTGGTGTACAAATGGGTCATGATATGATTTGGGTTTGCCTGCTGCTTTGACTCATGAGGATTGTATGTCCATGGAGGGTACTTTCAAAGGGGCTAAGGTATAAAGTGATTATAATTTGATGTGACTAGTGAGTCAGAAGAGGGGAGGGTACTTAGTGACTATGAGACAATGTTGCTTATCAATCAAGCAATCAATCAATCAACCCATCAGGTCATATAAAAGGAGCATATTTGGGGTTAAAACAATAAAAAACATGAAAACAAAGACTAAACTAGAATAGTTTAGAGGATAGGCATTAGTGGAAAATTAACACCATGTAAAGAAACACAAAATCTTATTATAGTAAAGGGAAAGAAGGGAGGGTGTGTACACTGAGTAAATCTTACTCAATAGATTTGGCCCAGAGAAGGAATAACATACATTCCCAATTGGGTTTAAAAAAAGTCTATTCTAATTTGTTGCACAAAGGGCAACAAAAATGAGCATACCCTTTGATCCAGCAATACTACTACTGGGTCTATACCCTGAAGAGATGATGAAAAAGGGTAAAAACATCACTTGTACAAAAATATTCATAGCAGCCCTGTTTGTGGTGGCAAAGAATTGGAAATCAAGTAAATGTCTTTCAATTGGGGAATGACTTAGCAAATTGTGGTATATTTATGTCATGGAACACTATTGTTCTATTAGAAACCAGGAGGGATGGGAATTCAGGGAAGCCTGGAGGGATTTGCATGAACTGATGCTGAGTGAGATGAACAGAACCAGAAAAACACTGTATACCCTAACAGCAGCATGGGGGTGATGATCAACCTTGATGGACTTGCTTGTTCCATCAGTGCAACAACCAGGGACAATTTTGGGCTGTCTGAAATGGAGAATACCATCTGTATCCAGATAAAGAGCCATGGAGTTTGAACAAAATTCAAGGACTATTCCCTTATATATAGAAAAAAAACAGATATCTTATTGTCTGATCTTGTTATCTCTTATACTTTTTGTTTCTTCCTTAAGGATGTGATTTCTCTCTCATCACACTCAATTTGGATTAATGTACAACATGAAAACAAAATAAAGACTGACAGATTGCTTTCTGTTGGGGGGGGGATGGAAGTAAGATTGGGAGAAAAATTGTAAAACTCAAATAAAATCTTTAATAAAAAAGAAAGAAAGAAAAAAAAATCTATTCTACCCTACAGAGAAGGAGGGGAAGGGAAAGAAAAGGGAAGAAGGAACTGATAAAAGGGAAAGTAAAATAGGAGTACAAGTAAAAAGGGAGTAAACATTGGTGAGAAGGAATAAGCAGAAAGAAAAGTACAAAGAGGGAAAGATAACATGGAGGACAGGCAGCTAGGTGGTTCAGTGAGTAGAGCACCAGCCCTGGAGTCAGGAGGACCTGAGTTCAAATCTGATACTTAATTACCTAGCTGTGTGACCTTGGGCAAGTCACTTAACCCCATTGCCTTGCAAAAACCAAGGGAATAAAAGATAACATGGAGGGAAATAAAGAATTATTCATCTTAACTGTAAATATGAATGGAATGAACTCTTCTGTAAAAGGGAAGCAGATGGCAGAATGGATTAAAAACTAGAATCCTATAATATGTTGCTTACAAGAAACACATTTGAAACAGAGAGATACACACAGGACAAAGGTAAAAAACTGGAGCAAAATATATTATGCCTCAATGGAAGAAAAGAAAATCAGTGTAGTGATTCTGATCTCAGTCAAAACAAAAGGAAAAATAAATCTCACTAAAAGTTATAAGGAAGTAAACTACATTTTAAAAGTGACCATAGGCAATGAAGTTATATCAATATTAAACATAAATGCACTGGTGGAATGGCATCCAAATTTTAAGAGGAGAAGTTGATTGAATTACAAGAAGACATAGACAGGACTAGATAAATCTAACTACAAGATAAACAAAAAGGAAATTAAGAAGGTGAATAAAATCTTAGAAAATTTAGATATCTGTTTTTTGTGGGGGGATTACAACAAGACAATTTTGTTAATGTGTAAATAAATAAATAAAAATAAATTTAAGAAAAAAAGGAAAACAGATATGATAGAATTCTGGAGAAAATTGCAAAGGGGTAGAAAAGAATGTACTTTTTTCTCTTAAGTACATAGAACCTATACCAAAATTCACCATGTACTAGGGCATAAAACCCTTACAATCAAATGCAGAAAGGCAAAAATAATAAAAGCATACTTTTCAGATCATGATATAATAAAAATACATATAATAAAGGGTCATGGAAAAATAAACCAAAAATTAATTGGATAATAAATAACAATTTTAAAGAAAGAGTGGGTCAAACAAATAATCATTTCATCCAAGAAAGTGAGAACAGTGGAAAAAAAACTTATGAGATGCAGTGAAAGCAGTTTTTAGGGGAAATTTTATCTCTAAATGCTTATATGAATAAAATATAGAAAGAGAAGATCAATGAATAGGTATGCAACTAAAAAAAGATAGAAAAAGAACAAATTAAAAATTCCCAATTAAATACAATCAAAGGAGAAAGGATAAAATCAAAGGAGAGATTAATAAAATTGAAAGCAAGAAAATCATTGATCCAATAAATAAAAACTAAGAGTTAGTTTTATAAAAAAAACAATAAAATAGATAAACATTTGGGTAATATGATTAAAAAAAAGAAAAAAGAATACCAAATTATCAACATCAAAAATGAAAACAGAGAACTCGTCATCATTGAGGAAGAAATTGAGAAGATAATTCAGAGCTATTTTGCCCAACTGTTTGCCAATAAATTTGATAACTTGAGTGAAATGGATGAATATTTACAAAAATATAAACTACCTAGATTAACAGAACAGAAAATAAAATTCTTAAATAACCCCATTTGAGAAAAAAAAGATATTTAATAAACCATCAATAAACTCCCTAAGAAAAAGTTTCCGGTTCCTGATGAGTTTACAAATGAATTCTACCAAATATTTAAGGAATAATTAATTCCAATTCTATGTAAACTATTTTTAAAAAATGGTTCTGCCAAATTCCTTTTATGACACCAATATGGTGCTGATACCTAAAGCAGGAAGAGTCAAAACAGGCAAAGAAAATTATAGACCAATCTCCCTAATAAACACTGATGCAAAAATCTTGAATAAAATTTTTGCAAAGAGATAACAGCAAGTTATTATTAGGATAATTCAGCATGATCAGGTAAGATTTATATCAGATAGGCAGGAATGGTTTAATTAGGAAAACACTACATAAATGAACATATCATTAACAAAACCAGCAGAAATGATATGATTATCTCAATTAGATGCTGAAAAAGCCTTTGACAAAGTACATTTATTCCTTTTAAAAACACTTGAGAATATAGGAATGATGGAGTATTCCTTAAAATAATAAGTAGTATCTATCTAAAACACAAATATGATTTGTAATGAGGATAAAGTAGGAGCATTTCCAATAAGATTAGGGGTGGAACAAGGATGACTATTATCACCATTACTACTTAATATAGTATTAGAAATGTAAGCTTCAGCAATAAGAAAAGAAAAAAGAAAATGAAGGAACTGGAATTGACAATTAGGAAACAAAACTTTGACTCTTTGCAGATGATATGAGAACCCTAGGGAAAAAAATCTAAAAAACTACTTAAAACATTTAATAAATTCAGCAAAGTAGTATGATATAAATAAACCCACATAAAACATCAGTTTTTCTATATATGAACAACAAAACCCAAGGGCAAGAGATAGAAAGAGAAATTCCTCAAATTCTTTTAAAGTAACAGAAGACAACCTAAAATACTTGGAAATCTACCTCCCAAGATAGAAATTATAGGAACACAATTTTAAAAAGGTCAGATCTAAACAATTGAAAAAATGTCAATTTCTCATAGCGAGGTCAAGCTTATATAATAAAAATAACAATTCTACCAAATTAAATTACTTGTTCAGTGCCATACCAATCAAGCTACCAAATAACTATTTTTACCAAGCTAGGAAAAAGAGCAACAAAATTCATCTGGAGTAACAAAAGTTAAAGAATATCAAAGGAACTGATGAAAAAAATGTAGAGGAAAGTGTCCTAACACATCTAAAACTATACTTTAAAGAAGCAGTCATAAAAACTGTATGGTACTGGTTAGGAAAGAGAGTAAAGGATCAATGGATTAGGATAGGTATAAAAGAAACAGTAGTAAATGACTATAGTAATCCATAGTTTGACAAACCCAAAGACATTAGCTTCTGGGATAAGAACTCACTATTTGACAAAAATTGTTGGGAAAACTGGAAGACAGAATGGCAAAAACTAGACATTGACCTACATCTCACACCCTATACCAAAATAAGATTAAAATGGATACAGGATTTAGACATAAAAGGCTATAGTACCATAGACCAAGTAATGGTTTAAGAAAAGCTCTGTCTATGGAAAGAGAAGAAATTTATGACCAAACAAGAGAGAACATTATAAATTGCAAAATGGGTGATTTCTGACTATATTAAATTAGAAAGTTTTATACTAATAAAACAATGCTGCCAAGATTAGAAAGAAAATAGAAAGCTGGGAAACAATTTTCATAGCTAGGACTTCTGATAAAAGTCTCAGTTCTAAAATATATAGAGAATTGAATCAAATTGGTAATATTACCAGACATAGATAAATGATCAAAGGATGTGAACAGGTAGTTTTCAAATGAAGAAATTAAAACTAAATATAATCATATTAAAAAAATGTCCCAAATCATTATTGATTAGAGAAATGCAAATTAAAACAAGTATGAGTTATCATCTCATACCTATTAGATTGGTTAAGATGACAAAAAGAGAAAACAATCAATGTTGGAGAGGTTGGGGGAGGATAGGTACATTAGTGCACTACTGGTGGAGTTGTGAACTGATTCAACCATTCTTGAGAACAATATGGTTCTATGCCCTAAGAGTAATAAAACTGATCATGCCTTTGACCCAGCAATACCAATGTTAGGCATATATATATATGTATATCCCAAAGAAATCATAAAAAAATGGGAAAAGCCTCACTTATTCCAAAATATTCTTAGCAGCTCTTTTTGTATTGACAAAGAATTCAAAATTGAGGGGATGTCTATCAATCGGGGAATAGCTAAACAAGTTATGAATGTTATATGAATATTATATAGTACCATTGTTCTATAAGAAACCATGAATGATCAGACTCTAGAGAAACATGGAAAGAATTACAGGAACAGAACCAAGAGAACAATGTAAACATTAACAACATTGTGTGCCGATCAGCTGTGATGGATGCAACTCTTCTCAGCAGTTCAGAGAGTCTGGATAACCCTGGGAGACCCATTATGGATAATGCTATCCACATCCAGATGCAGAAAAAAAAACCAAAAAAACCCCAAAACAAACCAAAAATAAATTATAGAATCTGAATGAACACTATGTTCACTTTTTAAAAATTTCTCTTATGCTTTTCCTTCCTATCACATGGTTTTATTTCTTTTCCCTTAGTCCTAATTCTTCGTACAGAAAATTACTAATATGTAAACATGTTAAACACAAATGTACATGTACAATGTTCACTAGACTGTTGTTGAGGTGAGCGGGGAATGGGAAAGGAGGATGGAAGGAAATCATATAACTTATAAATATGCATGTGGAAGAATGTTGAAAAATGTTCATAACATAAATGGAAAAATAAAATAAGATATCAATTTTTTAAAAAGAGATAAAGATGAGGAGGAATACAGGAGAGATAATTTGTGCAAAAGCATG
Organism: Macrotis lagotis; assembly: GCF_037893015.1. Lineage (NCBI taxonomy): Eukaryota > Metazoa > Chordata > Mammalia > Peramelemorphia > Peramelidae > Macrotis > Macrotis lagotis. Next base: position 133,487,925 of record NC_133665.1, read on the forward strand.
TAATGTCAATTATCAGGAAAAACCAGTAGGTCATTTTGGCTTAAACATACAATTTTTTTCAGTGAATAATATGCAAGTATCTGAAAATATAAATTGGTGGGAGATAGATTATGAAGGGTTTTAGAAATCAATCAGAGGAGAATTACATTTTATCCTGGAGGAAAGTGGGAGCCACAGACTTTTCTTGTGTAGGGGAGTGACATAAGACCTGTACTATATAGTCTGGCAGCTATGTGGAAGAAAGATTTAATAGGAGAGGGACTGGATTTACAGAAACCAATACAAAATTGGTGTTGAGTGAAGATGTTGCATAAATGAATTAATTCATGTATTAGGCAGAGGTTGTATTACTGGACTTTCCCAGTCACTTAGAACTCAAGAAATTCTATTAATCATACTTCTGTGTTTTCTTCACAGTTTAGCACATGTCTGTACACACTCAAGGACTTAGTATATATTAGTTGATTAAAGAGACTTTCTATTTCTCACTTCCAGCTGGCTCTCTCTATAAGTTACCTTGAATGTCTCCCTCCATGGAATTTTCTCTCTATTTAATTTTATATGCTGATTTCCACTGACTATCCTTCTAATTTCCTGGATCCAAGGGAATATTTTAGCTAAAGCTTTAGGATCATACAGAATGGAAATCTCTGCTGGCTAATTTATGTCTCCCCTGACTCATTTATTCTAAGTATTTGTCCCAGATGAACCCCACTGGTCCCATGGTTGTTCCTGTTTGACCTTCTGAGGCTAGAGAACTGGTAGATCCTATTTACTTTGTCAGGAGATATTCCATGGGCATGAAGCCATCTTATTGGAGGGTAGCCAGAGAACAATGGTCACCTCCTGGCAGCCTTAGTTCCCTAGAGCAATAGTGGGTGGTACTGATGTTGCCATCACTGTTGCTGGCATCCCTTCCTTCTCACTAGCCATTGCTGTGTCTTTCAGTGGGTGACAAGACCCACCTGTCTTGGCAAGAAACATAGGACTGGGAGAATTATGGAAGATTTGGCAATGACTAGACAGAAGCTAAAGGATTGGCAAGGAGAATGGGAGAGGTGCCTAAGACTTCTAGATTCCCAGACAGCAGTGTAGCAGACTCATATAAGAGCCATTGGTACACTAGAATAGAGAGAGGGGTTGCCTTTGAAATGAGATGAGGTTCAGAGTTGTGCAGAATTCTGTCAGGTAGACAAAGCTGCTGATAGATTCCTGTGTGCTCAGTGCTCTTTCAGGACTTGGTTCTCTCCAAAACCTGAATCTTTATTCACCTCACATCTCAATCATATAAGGGGTTGTTGTCTGTCCTTCATTCTTGAGGAGACAATGACATCAGTCAGGAAGGTGTTGCCATGACTTGCAATTGTATTGGATTGGGGGGGGGTTTTGCAGAGTTACTAGTCTCACTCTCTCCTCAGAAGCCATCTGCGTCCAGTGGCAAGGTATGGATCAGAAGATGGTTTCAGATGCAGTAAGAAATCTTGGCCTTTTTTTGTTGTTTTTTTCCTTCACAAGGCACTGGGGTTGCCCAAGGTCACACAGCTAGGTAATTAAGTGTCTGAGGTCAAATTTGAGCACAGGTCCTCCCAACTCCAGGGACAGTGCTCTATCCACTGTGCCACCTAGCTGATCCCTTGGCCTTTTTAAATTAATGTCTTTCCCAGGTCTCACATATGGAATAGACAAGTGGGTCTGGTTGAGGTAGTCAAGCCCCTTGAAGGAGATATGGGGGTAGTGTGTGCCAGACAAATCCAATCAACACCATCATCACTTTGACAGCCATCTCTCCTCACCACTAATGGGGATTGACAGTGCATAACTCTGAACCCCAGAACTTTGGTAATAGTGAGACTTTCCCAGACCATCAGATTTGCTTCTATGTCAGCTTCCATAACCATCACTGAAAAGATGTCTTTGTGGAAAGGAAGCCCACTTTCTTCATTCTCATCAGCAATAGCTGCTGACCAAACTTCTATCAACAGAAGCTGGGCAGAGAAATTTTAAGAGACAGAATCACACACGCGCACACACACACACACGCACACACACACACACACACACACACAGACACAGACACACACACACACACACACACACACACACACACACACACACACAGAGAGAGAGAGAAATGCAGAGACAGAGACAAAGAGAATGAGAGAATGAGAGAGAAAAAGGCAGCATGTGAAGGCAAGCCAGGCCATGGCCATCACCTCGACCACCATTTTCCCTGAGATCCTGGTAGGAAATCTAGGAACCTGTATATATGAGCATTAAGAATCATCATCCTTTCAGCTCAGTGCCTTCAGACCCAGATCTGAGAGGTGACCCCTATAGAGATGCAACCCAACAATTACTCCTGCAGGTATGGCAGTCCCAGCAGTTGAGGGCCCAAAAGAGCAAGTTGTTACTTCCAAAGTCCTTGGTACTCTCAGGTGCTGTCAAGTGGTTTGACATCAAGAGCTAGTGTGATTTTTGTTTTTAAAAAAAGGAGGCATTAATATTTGCTTGTTGCTGCACCCTAAGGGTCATGGAACTTTCTCTTCAGACTTGTAACTAAAGCCTTCCAAATGTGTTGTCTCCCTCTTTAGAAAGTGGGCACCTTGAGACAGGGACCCACTTTTCTACCTGAATACATATTATAGATTTAATAAATTATTATCGATTTAATAAATGCTTCATTCATTGCTTCATCTATTTCTTCATTCTTTCATTCCTGCCCAATAAATGATTTTTCCACCTCCAAACTATTACATATCATCACTTCAGTGACCCACCAGGACCTCACACTTAAGATGTTCGAAACAGAATTAAATATTCTAACATCAACTTCTCCTAACTTTTCTAAAGATTATGATTTAGGGGGGTGGCTAGGTGGCGCAGTGGATAAAGCACTGGCCCTGGAGTCAGTAGTACCTGGATTCAAATCTGGTCTCAGACACTTCATAATTACCTAGTTGTGTCACCTTGGGCAAGCCACTTAACCCCATTGCCTTGCAAAAACCTAAAAAAAAAACCCCAAAGATTATGATTTAGGGTATGTTCTTAAAAGGCAAGATAGGATCCCCAAACTAGAAGACAGGCTATCATGCAGAGAGTCAAGGAGAAGATACATGTACTTGAACTAGCATAACAAAATGGAAGATAGGTCCCAGAAGAACAATATATACCATAGGTATCAGAATCTCACTACCTTTGATTACCAGGATAGAATCTATCCATATCTGAAAGAATAGAGAAAGAGATCAAAGGAATTCTTGAGAGCACAACTAGAGTTAGAGTTAACTAAGTGGCCTACTTGCTAGAGTGTTGGACCTAGCTGTGGGGCAAGTAACTTGGCTGATGTTTATCTCTGCTTCCTTATCTGGAAAATGGGAGTATTGATAGTAACTCCCTCCTACAGTTGTTGTGGGAATCCAATGAGATAAGCTGTATGCATTTGAAAAGCACTTTGCAAAACTCAAGGAGCTACATACATGCTAGCTATTGTTATCATTAGCATTTTAGCAGCCTAAGATATAAGGTAGCTTGTATAGGAACACACACACACACACACACACACACACACACACAGACATTATGACAAATTAGCATTTCTCTAGCACTTTAAGTTTTTCAAAATGCTTTCTTCACAAAATCCTGTAGAAAAATAAGTATGAGGGGTGGCTAGGTGTCCTAGTGAGTAAAGCACTGGCCCTGGAGTCAGGAGGACCTGGGTTCAAATCCAATCTCAGACACTTAATAATTACCTAGCTGTGTGGCCTTGGGCAAGCCACTTAACCCCGTTCGCCTTCTAAAAACCTAAAAAAAAAAGTATAAATATTATTACTCTTATTTAACAATTGGGAAAATAGAGACTGGGAAATATAATAATAGTTAGCATTTAAAGGTTTGTAAAGTACCTTATATTTATTATCTCATTTGACCTTCAAAACAATGCTTAGAGTTAAGTACTATTATTATTCTCATTTTACAGATAAGAAAAATGAGAGAGGCTGAAATTAAGGGACTTGCCCATGACCACAAAACCAGTTGGTAACTGAGGCAGGATTTGAACTCACATCTTCCTGATCCCCAAGTCCAACTTTCTTTCTTTCTTTCTTTCTTTCTTTTTTTGCAAGGCAGTGGGGTTAAGTGGCTTGCCCAAGGCCACACAGCTAGGTAATTATTAAGTGTCTGAGGTCGCATTTGAACTCAGGGCCTGTGCTCTATCCATAGCACCACCCAGCTGCCCCCCAAGTCCAACTTTCTAACCACTGTGCCATCTAGGCTTACTCTGATAGTAAGCACTAGAGTCAATAATTGAACTAAAATCCTGACTTGAAGACCAGGATTCTTTCCACTATGCTACACTGTTTATCACATGGGGGAGCATAGAGACACAGGAAAATTCATCCAGAAATGCCAAACCCTCAGAGCTGTATTGATTTGCCCATTAGAGATTTCACCTGGTCTCTTATTCTCTGGCTTTCTAAGACAATCAGCTCTCCAATTACAATACAATGGGCCAACCTGTATCAAACACTATCCCCAAGGTTCTAGTTCTCCTTGCTTTTATCTAGCAGTCAACTTTAGAGCTGAAGAGAGGTTGATGCAGTCCTTAGGGCTATTAGCTGTGGCTTGCTGCTTTCTGGTTCTATAATTCAGCTGCTCTGGCTTTCTTAATAAGGTAACAATAGGTGTTCAGAGGAAATAGAGATCATTGAGGGCTAGGGCAGTCAGGAAAGAATTAATGAAAAAGATGGGATTCAATTTGAGCCTCAAAGGGAGGATAAGATTTAGTCCAGTCAAAAAAAGGGTGAAAAGGACATTTTATGGAGGGAAGTAGCATGAGTAAAGACATGAAGGTGAGAATGTATGTATGGGTTGTGTTGTGTGGCTAATTTTCTGGAAGAAAAGATTGAAGAGGTACATTGGAACCAGATTATGGATGATTTTGACAAGAAGGATATGAAGAAACCCAGCTTGTGAAGACTCATATCCAGAGTCTTCCTGATAACTGGAGTGGAAAAACCTCTACTACTCTTTTTCTTGCCTCTAGGAAGGAACATCTGTAGGCATATACATTGCCTAACCTCATTTCTCTAAGTCATCCAAGACCCTCTTGTAGATAGTAGAGATTGAGGCATATAATAAAAGGCTAATGATTAAGAAACAGACTACATCTAACTTGCTGCAACCTGGAAATACCTACAAAAAGTATGTTGCTAGAAAGTTGAATCTCCCAAATCCAACTGTATTGGATCCTAGAATGAAGTCATAAGGTTTAAAACCAGGAAAGATGTGATTTTGAACGGGCAACTGACCCAAGAGGTAGTTATGATTTGTTAGAAAGCAGATTGGGTCAGCCAGATGGTGTTGAGACAGTTAAAACTAGAAGAGTGAGGTTCAGACAACCATAAACAGTAAATGAGGCTCAGAATTTCAAAGGGCTTTGGTCCACTGGATTAGAGAGGGCTGCAGAGGAATGAATATCAGCACCCTGGAGAGCTCAAGGAGGGAAAGTTCTGTGCTTTCTCTAGTAGTCCAAGAGTAAACAAAGGTTCTTACCTCTAGAGGCCCCAGGCTTGTTTGATTAGCTCTGTCCTCTTTCTGGAAATCTGGTTGTTAAAAGGATCTTGACTCTTTTATTTGAGGTTTATTTCTTATTGGAACGAGGAAATCTCATTTCTCCAAAAGCTTTTGGATTCTGGATTTCAGATAGGGTGGCTCACATCTTTTAGGAGCTATATATTAATGACCATGGCCTCAGTGATCTGACAAGCTGATCATAAGAGGTTCTTATCCTCCTCATATTAGTTCATTCTCTGGAACTGGAGGTCTTTTCCTCCAGGAGCTTATTCTGGGACCCAAGTTCTGCCTGGGCATTATCTGAGCTGGAGCACCTTGGTACTGCTATGTTCATGCATCCAAGCTTCCTAAAAGTCCCATGTATTTATAGTTCTTTTCCCAGTTTTTGCCCTATAGTTTAACCAAGCAAGTTTACTCAGTTTTAACAAATACTTAGAAACATACTTAGAAAAACATAGCTTTTCTTAAGGTATGAGAACTTGAGATCATCTCAGACTCAGGCTTTGGGGATCTCACTCTCTTAGATAGTGATTTAAGGAGGCAGATGGTAGAGAAAGTATTTATTCTTGCAAGTGGCACTCAAAAAGACCCAATGTTCCTCAGACTATAATTCCCTCCCACAATCTTCAAGACAGGAGGGTAGAACAGGTCCTTCTTCCTTCCCTACCATTTCCTCCCCCCTTTCCCCCAACCAGGCTGGCCTTGTATGATTTCTTTTTCCCTTCAAAGCTGCCCTTGTATTCACTCCAACCTGATTTCATTTAGATAAAAATGGTAAAGGAATGGGAGCAAGCAAGATGATTTGTACCACAACCTGTATTCCCCCCAGAGATAATTTGGGGCCTTAAATTCCCTAGGGACAGCCCTGAGTCCTGGATCCATGTTCCATCCCCAGAAATGACTCCAGACCTATACTATCTAAGTATAGACTTAGCCCTCTCTTCTTCCTTTAATATCCCTCACTAGTAATTTTAAAGTTTGCAAAATGCTTTACAAATATTATTTTTATCATATCCTAACAATAACCCTAGGAAATAGGTACCTTTTATTATCTCCATTTAACAGATGAGAAAACTGAAGCAGAGGGAGGTTGAATGATTTGCCTGGAATCACACAGGGAGTCTGAGTCAGAATTTGAACTCAGATTTTTCTTTTTTTCATTTAATAGTATTTTTTTTTCAATTTCATGTAAAGATAGTTTTCAACATTTATTTATTTGGAAGAAATACTTATTCATTATTATTTTAGATAATGACTTAATTTGGCATTATTGAAATCAAGATTAGTCCTTTAAATCTCAAAGTAGGCATACTTTTTTTACATTTAATTTATTTTCACATTACTACAATAGTGTTGTAGTAAAAGTAAACATAATCCCCCCTCCTCTCCTCACAAAGACAGAGAAACTTCCAGAAAAATAAAGTGAGAGAAAAAAGTGTACTACAGTCTATGTTCAGATACCATCAACTCTGTCTCTGGAATGAATCACATTCTTTATCATAAGTCTATCAGAGAGAATCAACATTCATTTTTGTAAAATATTGAGTTCCAGATTTTTCTTACTCCCTCCCCTCTCTCCTTCCCCTAGGCAAGTGATCTGATATAGGAAATACATCTACAATCATGCTAAACATATATCCATATTAGTCATGTTGTGAAAGAAGAATGAGAATAAAAGGAGAAAATCATGAGAAAACCAAAAAATACTCAATTAAAAAAATGAAAATGCTAAGTTTTTATCTGCTTTCAGACTTCACAGTTCTTTTTTCTGGTTGTGGGTGGCATTTTCCATCACAAGTCTTTTGGAATTATTTTTGATTATTGCATTACTGAGAAGAGTTAAGTCTATCATAGCTGAATACCATATAATGTTGCTGTTACTATTTACAACTGAATTCAGGCTTTTCTGACTCCAGGGCCAATATTCTATGTACTCTGCCACTTGACTGCAGGTATTTTTCCCTATATGGTTTGAGAGGGTTTTCTTTCATGATTCTTTTCATAGGAGAGATATTTTATTAATTTATGGAGTTCCCACCCAGCATTTTATTATACTTCAATAACTTGATTCTGTCTCATGAAAAATATTATTGACAGTAACTTACTTTATTTTTTTTCCAATGAAAACTTGCTCTGATCCATACCATCAATAGAATTGGCCCTGAATTTTTTTTTTAGGTTTTTGCAAGGCAATGGGGTTAAGTGGCTTGCCCAAGGTCCCACAGCTAGGTAATTATTACGTGTCTGAGGTCAAATTTGAATTCAGGTCCTCCTGCCTCCAGGACCTGTGCTCTATCCACTGCACCACCTAGCCACCCCAGCCCTGGATTTTTTAAAGCAATTTAAGAAAACAATCAGTAGTCAGCCTGACAAAACTAGAAAAGTTTCATATATGGGCCTAGTAACAGAATATATATATAGTCCTGCTGGTCCTTGGAGGACACACACACACACACACACACACACACACACACACACACACACAGACAAGGACCAGCCTAGCCAAATTCAGAACAGCTAACCAGAAGGTTGACCTTGGAGTAATTAAATCTTTGGTCACAGAAACCCTTGAAAACCTACTAAGTAATGTAAGCGTTGCAGCCTGACCCTATGAAAGCTATACCTATTGATGAAAGCATAGATTATTGAAAACTTTGAAAATTAACTTGTTGGGGGCAGCTAGGTGGTACAGTGGGTAGAGCACTGGCCCTGGAGTCAGGAGGACCTGAGTTCAAATCCGGCATCAGACACTTACTAATTACCTGGCTGTGTGGCTTTGGGCAAGCCACTTAACCCCATTGCCTTGCAAAAAAAAAAAAACAACCTAAAAAAAAAAAGAAAATTAAATTGTGGTTCTGTAATCCTAAATATGAGTGCTTTAAACCCCAGCTACAAGATACTTATCTTAAATACTCAACTTTTTCAAAAATCCAGAGATCATAGAATCATAGAGGGTTGAAACTGAAAAGATTTTCAACTAGGGAGGTCAGTTTGTTGTTATTATTTTTTTTTCAATTGTTTCAATCATGCCCAATGCTTTATGACCCCCATTTGGGGTTTTTTTGGGTAAAAATACTGGAGTGATTTATCATTCCTTCTTCAAGGGAGTCCAGGAAAGAGAACCAAGTCTGATCTCTTCATAGAACAGTTGTTCAGCATGTGGGAAAATGTCCTCTTGTCTTGAGGACTTAGTATCCTCTGACCTAGACCTAGAAGGATCTTTATTTAGAGGTGATCCAGATCAACCTATAGCAAATAGTTAATGCAATTAAACGGCTCTGAAAATCTAAAAGCAATATATACATGCTAGCATTATTATGATTTCATTTAGTAGATAAGGAAATTGAGGCCCCAAAAGAAGTGTCTTATTTGGTCATATAGCTAGTAACAGAGTCAGGATTAAAATCCAAGCCATCTGGCTCTAAATGGCCACTCTGTTGTATTCATTAGGGATCTTACTGATAGATCCCACATGCTAAATGGGAGCAGTAGGGTGGTTTAATGGAAAAAGCACTGGACTTAAAGTCAGAGGGACCAATTCTACTCCATGATCATGTGACTGTGAACTATTACCTAATTTCTCTGAATCTCAGTGTCCTCATTTGTAAAATGGGTATGATATTTGATATTACCTGTCTCATAGAGTTGTTCTTAGGAAATCATTTTGTTACCTAGAAAGTGTTATATGAATAAGTGAATGAATAAAACATATATGGCCATTGTATGCAAAGCACTGAGGACACAAATAGAAAAGGAATAGAAAAGATCTTGCCTTAAGTGAGCTCACATTCTTTTTTCCCTCTCCAAGAAAGCTTTTTTTTCCAATTATATGGAAAGGAATTTTTTTCTACATTCATCCTTTTGCAAGCTTTTGAGTTCCACATTTTCCCACCTTCTTCCCTTCCCTCCCCCCACCCTGCCATGGCAGCAAACAATTTGATATAAGTAGTATATGTACAATCATGTTTAACATATTTATTATTAACATATTTCCATATTAGTCATGTTATAAAAGAAAAATTAGAATTAAGAGAGGGAACCATGGAGTTCACTTTTTTGTTTTCTTTTTTTTTTCAAAGCAATGGGGTTAAGTGACTTGTGAAAGGCCACACAGGTAATCATTAAGTGTCTGAGGCTGAATTTGAACTCAGATCCTCCTGACTCCAGGGCCGGTGCTCTATCCACTGCACCACCTAGCTGCCTGAGTTCACATTTTTGAGGAGACAATATCCTTTATTGTCCTTTATTGGGTCACATGCAGAGAGGGAAGGATGATGAGGCTCTTGCATTGCACAAGGAAGTTTTATAAGCCTAAAATGAGATAAAAACCTCTGTACTGTAAAAATTATGAATTCTGGTAATTTGTGTGACTACAGAAACCCTTAGATAAGCTAGTATGGAATCCTTCAACAGATACCAGATTGATGTAGAAATATATCATTAAAAATATATATGGGGGGGTGGCTAGATGGCGCAGTGGATAGAGCACCAGGAGTACCTGAGTTCAAATCCAGCCTCAGACACTTAATAATTACCTAGCTGTGTGGCCTTGGGCAAGCCACTTAACCCCATTGCCTTGCAAAAACCTAAAAAAAAAAATGTATATGAACTTATGAAGTGACCAGAAATCATCATATACAGTAATAGCAACATTGATCAAGTATGAATAACTTAACTATTCCCAGCAATACAAGGATCCAAGACAATTCCACAGGTCTCCTGAGAGAAAATGCTATCTATATCCAGAGAAAGAACTGGTGGAGTTTCAATGCGGGTTGAAGCATATTATTTTCACTTTATTTTTTATGCTTTTTCTTTTGGTATATTTCTTCTTTCACAACATAATAAGGAAATCTGTTTTAAAGGATGGCACATATACAACTATATTTTCATCTTAAGAAGAGGAAGAAGGAAGAAAATTTGGAAGTCAAAAATTTTTAATGAATGTCAAAATTTGTTTTTACATATAATTAGTAAAATAAAGTACTATTAAGGAAATAGTAAAAATTTAAAAATAATTTTAAAAAAATTTAAAAAGTAAATGTACCATTGTAAGAAAAACTAAAAAGACATTTTGAATAGTATTGATGAGAATTTTGGATATTCAACTCTGGAAAGAAACCTCCACTTACTGAGACAGAGGGTCTTCTAAATCAATTTGTAGCAGAAAAAGTTAGAACTCAGACAGTTCCTAGAGTTAATATTAGCTCAAACTTCACATTTTACACTTAAGATAGCAAACCCACAGGCATAAAATGACTTGCCCAAAGTTCACAGTGAGTTAGTGGCAGAACCAATAGATGAATTCAGGTCTCCTAACACCCCTTTCTCTCCCTCCCATTGACATCCAGAAATATAAGAGCCTAGATTGGATATAAAAAGCTAAAGAGTTTGTGACAAGGGTTTCTCTGGAGTTTATTAGAAGTTAAAGTCTTAGGCTGATCCACTTTGCCCAAAGGCTATGGTGTCATGGGACTTAGAGAAGGGAGGAATCTTAGAGATTTTCCATCCCCACCCCTCCATTTGTCAGAGGAAATAACTGGGGTCAATGAGTTTAAGTGACTTGCCCAAATTCACACAGGTATAAAAGACAGTTCTGGGATGTAAACCCAGATCTTCTCATTCCAAATAATGTATTCTTTCCACTACACTCTAGTCAGTGGAGACTGATGCCAAGGACAATGTGAACTTATTTTAACAGACCATTCCATAAAGTTAGCACATGCTTCTTCTCAAGCACAGCAGACAGAGAAGCTGAGAAGCTTTGAGAGATAAGAGTCTTTGAATTTCTGGGTTTATGAGAGTCAGTATACTATAATGGATAGAATACTAGATTTGTAGTAAGGAAGAACTAAGTTGTAATCTCCCTCAGACACTTACTGAGTGACCTTGGGCAACTGACTTAACCTCTCAGATCCAGTTTCCTTATCTATAAAATGAGAATAATAATACCTACCTCACTGAATTGTTGGGAGGATCAAGGAGCATAATATATGTAAAGCATTTGGCAAACCTTAAGGCCCTAAATAAAAGTAAGCTATTATCATTTCCCCAGGGGCTACATTCTGACTTGGGAGAGCAAGTTGATAGGAGAGTTGTAGCAAGTTATTGGAGGAAACAAATCTTATCCTGCACCACACTACCTGACCGGGAATTGACCTAATTGAAAAGTTATCATGGAATACTGTATGACATTACTGCTGATGGCAAAGGATAAGAACACCCAGATTCAGGTCATAGAACTGAGAACTACAGGACTTTAGAGATGACCTAGTACAATCTCCTAGCAGATAAGGAATTCACATCTGTAGCACCTCTACAGATAGATGGCCATCTGGCCATCTAACTTATGCTTAAATATGTCTGGTAATGAGGTTCTCACTGTCTCCCAAGAAAATGCAGACTTTCCTTTTTTTTTTTTAATTTTTTTTCAATCAATGAAAATTTGCCTTCTTGATCTCCCATCTATTTTTCAAAAAAGCAAGAAAAACACAATCCTTGTTACAAAAATGTAAAGCAAAACAAAATAAATTTCTTCAGCCTGGTGTAGAAACAGTCTCAATCTGTAGCCTGTGCTCTTCACCTTTGTATCAGGAAGTGAATAACATCTTTCATCATGACTCCTCGACAATTATGGTTGATCAGAATTTGTAAGTCTTGTAGATGGAAAAAATACAATACTATAAAGTGAAAAAAAAATTTGTCTTTCAAAGCTGTCTTGACATTTGTTATGATATTCTATTATATAATCTTTTTAGTTCTCCCTTCATTATGAAACAATTCATATGTTTTTATTATTATATAAATATTTGATTTGTTTTCCAATTATATACAATAGTAGTTTCTACCTATCTTTTTTGGTAAATTTTACAATTCTTCCCTAACACTCTCTTCCCTCCCCCCTTCCCCTCCCCCACAGAAGGTAATCTGATAATCTTTACATTGTTTCCATGCTATGCATTGATCAAAAATGAATGTGGTGAGAGAAAAAACATATCCTTGAGGAAGAAATAAAATGTTAGAGATAGCAAAATTATGTTGTACATAACTGAAGGAATAATCTTTGGTCTTTGTCTAAACAATTCATATATTTTCCCAAATTTCTATGAAACCAGTCCCTTCATATTATTTGTTATAGCACAATATTATTCCATCCTATCCATACACCATAAACCTATACTGGTTCATTTCCCAAATGATGAGCACTATCTACATTTCCAATTCTTTGCCACCACAAAAAGAATAGTCTCTTCAATTGCCATACAGTTTTCATTGCTAGCAAGCTCTTCCTCATACTGAGCGAAATCTGCCTCCAAGTAACTTTCCCATATTGACTGGATAGTTTCGTACTCTGAAATCATGCACAATATAATAGGTGTCTTTTCCATAGCAGCCCTTTGAGTATTTAAATCGCGTAAACCAGTCACTGCCATGTTTTTATAACCATCTCCTTTGAACACAGCTACATCATCCATTTCTCTCATTTGTCAGAGGCTTCTCATCATCTTGGTTTATTATCAGAGCTTGGTCAAGTTTTGGTCTTTCAAAACAATCCAGTATCCGATTTATCCCAGATATCTGTCCTGAGTTTACCATCAACTCCTGGGGAGAAGAGTGAAAGGTTGATGTCTCTATGAACTGAGAAAGTATAGAGTCTAGCACTGACTCTTAGGGGAAAACGATCAGTTAGGGGTTATCATTTGAATGGTCAGTAGCATAAACCAAATTTATCTCTTTACTGCCTCTCTCAGAGATTAGAATCTAACCAGTCCTTTGGGTTTTATCTTTCCTGTGTAATTTTTCTTGACCATCCCCAGGTTTTTCCTCCTTAAACTCCTATGGCACTGATTACATCACTCATATATACTTGTGGGTTGTCATTTGTATGACACTACTTTGGGACATTTCTTGTACTATTGCTGTGTCATATTAATTTTTCAAATGTATTAATCAAATTCCTCCAGTTAGACTGTGAACTCTCAAAAGGCAGGGAGTTTGTTTTCTTCTTAGTGCAACTGCAACATACCTAGCACAAGACTGAGTAAAAAGAAAGCTGATATAGAAAGAGAAAATATTGGGGCGGCTAGGTGGTGGTGGATAAAGCACCGGCCTTGGAGTCAGGAGTACCTGGGTTCAAATCCGGTCTCAGACACTTAATAATTACCTAGCTGTGTGGCCTTGGGCAAGCCACTTAACCCCATTTGCCTTGCCAAAAACCTAAAAAAAATATTAAATATTTATTAGATAATGGGTGCTATGCTAATTGCTTGGAATAGAAGGAAAAAGCAAGATAGTCTCTGCTTTTAAGGAACTTACAGTCTAATGGTCAAAGACAATATACAATGGGATCCTGGAAAATAGGTTTGGTTCTAGGACAGAGGAAGGGAGTATACACTGGGGTGTCATGTTCTGGATGTAGAAGCAGCTGGGTGGAACAGTAGAGAGAACACTGGTCTTGGATTCAGGAGGACTGGAGTTTGGATCAGTCTCAGACACTTGCCACTTACTAGCTGTGTGACCTTGGGCAAGTCCCTTAATCTTGATTGCCTCACATCCAAGGCTGTTTCTGGTCATCTTGATTCATATCTTCCCACTGAACCCAGATGCCTCTAGAAGAGAGAGTGAGACTGGTGACTTAGCACAATATCCATCTCCCTCAAAACCAATTCACTTGCTGGTCATGGCATCACCTCCCTGATGTCGTGATCTTCGAAAATGAAGGACAAAACATTATTATGTTCTGTAGATGACTAGGAAATTAGATGAAGGCTGGCAAGGGAGGTAGAATCATGAGTTGAAGGAGACAAAGTAAGAGAATAACAAGTGGAGGTCCAATATTCAGTAATGGTTGTTCTATATGACCTCCAGGTATATGGATAGTGAGAAGAGCATAAGAAGGTTCATTTTGTCTGTGGAGTTGGTTCACAAAATTGGATGGGCAGGCTAAGCTAACATTTACAACTACAAAATGTTCTATTTAGTATTCAAATCCCTTCATAACCTAACCCCCTCCTACCTTTCCAGGTTTCTTGAACCTTACTCCCTAATCCACACTCTTAGATCCAACTACACTGGTCCCCTGACTGTACTACAAATAAGATACCCCATCTCTTGTATCTAGGCATTTTTTCCTGATTGTCCTTCATGTGTGTAATGCACCTTCTCCTCCTCAACCCTTCCTATTGACCTCCTTAATTCCTGCCAAACTCCCATTTTGGGCAGAAAACTTTCCCTAATCCACTGGAATTCCAGTACTTTCAATCTTTTAGTTAATTCCTATTTACCCTGAATAGGATTTACTTTGTTTATTGTCTCCTCCATTAGAAAGTAAGCTCCTTGAGGGCAGACACTGTCTTTTGCCTCTTTTTTGTATCCCCCCCCTCCCAATACCTAGCACACTGGAGTGTTTAATAAGTGGTTATTTATTGATTGATATGGAATTTTAAGGTTGCTAAACAGTTTTATATATATATATACTAGTTTTGCCTTCACAGAACCTTGGGCAATTAGTACCATTATTTTCTAGTCGATAAGCATCTACTGCCTAAGATAGTCATTGTGCCAAGTGTTGGGGATACAATAAAAAAGGCAAAAAAAAAAAATTTCTGCTCTCAAGGAGTTCAGAGTCTAATCTGGGAGATAAGAACTTTATTCAAACAAGATATAGATAGAATAAATGCCAAGTAGTCTCTGAGGGGAAGCACTAAGATTAAGGAGGATTGGGAAAGGATTCCTGAAGAAGGTGGGGCTTTAACTGACACTTCAAGGAGAGGCCAAGAGGTAGAGATGAAGAGGAAGAGGTTTTCAGGCATGAAGCCAGTAAAAATACCCCAATTTGGGAGACAGAGTTTTTGTCTGAAAGGAGGCTAGTTGCACTGGATGGGGGTGGGGAAGGTACAAAAAAATGGAAAGGTAGCAAGGGATCAACTTATTAAGGACTCTGAAAGCCAAACATAGATCTTACATTTTATCCTTGAAGGCAACAGGGAGCCACTGGAGTTGGCAATCTGGGGGGGAGGGTGGTGGCACAGGCAAACTTGTACTTTAGGAATATCAGTTTGATGAATGAGTAGAGAATGGACTGGAGAGGGGAGAGACTCAAGGCAGGGAGACCTAGGATGGTGGCATTATCTGAGAAAAGGGGGATTATGGGAGAATTATTATAAAGTAAAAACAATAAGATGGCTACAAACTGGATATGGGGGGGGTGAAAGACAATGAATCAAAGATAATACTTAAATTTCAAGCTGGGTGACTGAGTAGAGGTATCTTCAACATAATAGAAAGTGCTTCTGGGGAGGGAAAGAAAAATGAGCAAATAATTGCCTCCATTTTACACATTCAGAAACTTGAGACAGATAAACATTAAGTAATTCTCCCAGGGTTGGATGAGGGAAAGGCTTGGGTCAACGTGAACCTACTATAAAAGTAGTATTATATTACTACCACTACCACTGCCACTATCACCACTACTACTATACTACTACCACTATTTTTTTATTTTTAATTTTTTTAATTTTTAAAGACTACTACCACTATTACCACCACACCACCACCACCACCACCACCACCTCTAATCCTGAGAAAGTTCCAGAGAGATCTTTAAACTCTTATCTCTCCCATGATGATAATGATGATGTTTGTCCTTTGTTCTTGAAGAACATAATATCAGTGATATGATGCCATGACATGCACAAGAATTGCATTTGAAGGGGTGGCTAGGTGGAGCACAGTGGATAGAGCACCAGCTCTGGAGTCAGTAGTACCTGAGTTCAAATTCGACCTCAGACTCTTAATAATTACCTTACTGTGTGGCCTTGGGCAAGCCACTTAACCCCATTGCCTTGCAAAAAAAAAAGACCTTAAAAATTGCATTTGAGTAAGAGGCTGCCATGTCATCAGCCTCACTTTCTCCTCTGGAGCCATCTGGATCAGGATGACTGGAGATGGTCCTAGATTCAAGATAATCAGGATTAAATGACTTTCTTGCCCAAGGTCACAAAGGTAGTTATTGTTAAGTGTTTGAGGTTATATCCATTGGCCCTTTAGGTTTCATTTATAGAATATAAAAAACACACACAGGCTCACACCCTACTGTTTCTACTTTAAGATCTGAATTAGCTTAGGAATAAATTTCCCAAAAGAATGGGAGCAATCAGAATTACAAGTCAAGAAACATTATTAAGCCTCTGATGATTTGTTCTTTTATCTCAAAGAAGACCATGACAATATACGATGACATGACAAGAACATAGATTGGATTTGAGTGAGAGGGTGTTGTGCAAAGTCGCCAGTCTCCCTTTCTCCCCCAGAACTACCTTGTCCAGTGGCCAGATATAAATCATGACCACTGGAGATGGCCATGGATCTGAGGCAATCAGGGTCAAGTGACTTGCCCAGTTTCTGAGGTGGGATTCGAATTTCCATTCTCCTGACTCCAAGGCGGGTACTCTGTCTACTGCATCATCTCGCTGCCCTAGTATGACCTTAAAACTAGGCATAGACCAACATCTTGAACCCTATGCAATGATAAGGTTGAAATGGGTAAAGGATTTGGACCTAAAAGGTGATATCCAAAGTCAATTAGGAGAACAAGGGATCTGCCAGATCTATGGAAAGGGGAGCAGTTTATGACCAAAGAGGAGATGGAGAACATTTGATCTTAGCTGCATTGGGTTATCTATTTATTTATTTATGGCAATGGGGTTAAGTGACTTGCCCGAGATCACACAGATCTGAACTCAGGTCTTCCTGACTCCAGGGCTGGTGTTCTAGCCACTGTGCCACCTAGCTGTCTCCTGTATTGTTTTATTTGTGGAGAAGCTTTTATGTAACTAAGCCCCCACTAGTTCTGGGAATGCAAAAAAAAAAAAAAAAAAAAAGGCAGAAGCAAACTAGAATCAGTCCCTGCTCTCAAAAGAGCTCACTGTTACAGATTAAGAACTGGAAAGGAGCTGAGGTCATCTAGACCAACCTTTCCTAGCTCATTTTAGAAATTAAGAAAGTGTAGCCCAGAGATATTGTGTCTTACCCATCTTACACAAATAGAAAATAATAGATGAGAATTCAAAAGGTGAAAGGAGTATGAACTCTTCCAGTTTTGTGTGTATTACTAATACCAGTACTAGTGTTAGGTACCTACTGAATACTGTTGAACTAGTTTCAGTCCAGGTCTTATGACTCTAGATAGAACGCAAGACTTCTGAAACTTTTTGTGTCCTTATCCCCTTGGACAGTCTGGTGAGACCTCTGGATCCCTTCAAAGAATGTTTTTAAAAGCATAAAATAAAATGCCTAACCCTACACAGGGAACCAATTATATTGAGATAGTTATCCAAAGCCACAGCCCCCAGGTTAAGAACCCCACTGCCATCTCAGCTGAGGCAAGATGCAAAGATAACTTAAAATAGGGAAGAAGTCCACCCTTTATCTATCCCAGTTTCCTTAAGGCCACAGGATTTCGGTGTTACTGAAGTATTTGATGGGGAAGTGTTTTGGGTGTAGCAGTATGATGACACTGAGAGAAATGTTGCTGAAATACTTTAAGAGATCTAAGTGTTGCTAGGATATTTGTGTGTATGTATATACAAGGACTGTGTTCTGAAGTATATCCCTCCAGGAAATGTTTGGCTATACAGTGTCCCAAGTATCTTGGTGTTGTTAATAAAGCTGATTGAAGTTTTTGCATATGAGGTAGGGGCTGATCTCTTGAGCCAACCTTTCACTAGTCTCTATTTCCATGGAAGTCAAAACAAGGGAGGAGGTGATGATAGTTTCTTTCTGGAGTGATGGGCCCTAGTAGATCAAGGAAGAGAGGGTGTTCTAGATATAACCTAATCAGTAATCGTTGGAAGGATGTAAAGGAGAGTCTGAGATGTATTTTTTTAGGAAATGGAAAGAGGATCTTAAGTGAGAAGGTCTGGAGGAACCAGCCCTATTGGGCTGGCAGGAGGGAAGTGCAGGAGCATTGGAGAGGCTGGTCATTTCTTGTACACAAATAGATGGAGGCCAGAAATTTGGGGTATAGATAAAGGAGAGGAAGGATAGGGTGGAGATAGGGGAGTTCAGAGACAAGCAAGATGGGGATAAAAGGGATGAAGATGAGGAAGAATGGGTAAGGATAGGGATAGACCAGAAAGATGGGGTGCAGATAAAGGAGATGGGGGTGGGGTAAGAGATAAGAGAGATAAAGGAGACTGGCAAGATGGGAGAGAAAGGAGATGGGGACAACAGGGAGGAAGATGAGGAAGACTGAGCAGGTCTAAGAGGGATGGGGGAGACCAGGAAGGTGGGCTACAGATAAAGGGGATGAGTGATGGGGTGGAGATAGGAGAGACCAGGCAGGGGAGTTAAAGAAAAAGGAGATGGATGAGGATGAGTGATTAGATAGGGATGAGAGTCTTTTAGACAGCGGGGAGACTTGGGGGAGGGGTGCTAAGGCCCGGACAGGGATTCTAAGTCACTCTGAGGCCTCCCTTCCCCCAGGCGCTCCCACCCGGGGTCTCTCCAGGCTCGCGGCTTCCCAAGCCGCGGGGGTCGCGTCCTCCCGCACCCGGCAGGTGGCGCTCGGGGCCCACGAATGCGGGGCCTCTCTCCTCCTCTTCCTCCTCCTCCTCCTCCTCCTCCTCCTCCTCCTCCCCCGGGCCAGGACCGAGGCCTGCGAAGGCAACTTGGGCCCAGTCCCTCCTCGCGCCTCGGGGCCGCGGGGCCGGGCGCTTCCCGAAGGGGCTGGGCGTTGTCCGAAGCACCGGGCTGGGCCGGGCCGGGCCGGGCCGGGCCGGGCCAGGGGAGGGGGCCGGGGGCCGCGGGCCGCGGCGGCGGCGGCGGCTGCTAAATATTTCAGGTTGTTTGACTTTGTGTTTGACCTTACGAGGAGATGAGCTAATCCCGCAATATAATAGACTTTCATAGAGATATGGAAAATGGCTGCTCCGTTATCTGCGTTGCCATGGGGACCATCGGGGAGCCGGCCGCGCGGAGAGGGGGGGGGTTATTAAAGGGGCGCTCGTGGATATTGGAAAAATACAGCTTTTGTCGCCGCGTGTCAGTCACGGGCCCGCACGTAATGTCGGGTTATTAATAACCGAACGCGGCCCCTCGCTGCGCGGGCAGCCGAGGAGGGGGCCTGCGAGGGCCGGGGCCGGGGCTCCCCGAGACCGAGGTCCAGGGGGCCCGGCCGGGGCGCTGGGGGACCCCATCTTCCCCTGCCCCCACTCCCCAGCCCTCTCCGGGCCCGGCGTCTTTGTCCCCTGTCGCATCACCTGGATCCCCATTTTTCTCCTCATTCTCCCACTTCTCCAACTCCTTCATCTCTTTTATCCCCCTCTTTCCTGTCTCCCATTTCTCCTTTATCCCTCCGGCATCCTCCCCATCTTCTCCATCTCCTTTATCTCGAACCTAGCTTCTTTGTCTCCACTATCTCCCCTATCTTCACCCCAGCCCCCAGCCCTCATCTTCTTTACCTGTACCCCATCTTCCTGGTCTCCCTCTATTCCCCTTATTCTCCCTCGGTCCTCCCTCCAGCTCCTTTATCTCCATCGTGCCTGTCTCCTTTATCTCCCTTATGCCCACCTCATCCCCCATCTCCTTCATCTTATTTTGTCTGTACCCCATCTTCCTGGTTTCCATCTTATCTCCACGGGGCCTTCATCTCTTTTGCCCTTTTTACTCCCCATCTCCTTTATCTCCATCTTGCCTGTCTCCTTTATCTCCCTTCTCCCTACCTCATGCCCCACCTCCTTCATCTTTTAAAAATCTGTACCCCATTTTCCTGGTCTCCCTCAATCCCTCTCATTCCTACTTAACCCTCCTCACCTCTGTCATCCCTGTGGTCCCCCAGCTCCTTTATCTCCATCTTGCTGGTCTCTTTTGTCTCCCTTATCTACACTCCATCCTCTCCATCTCCTTTATCCCTACCCCATCCTCCCCGACTCCTCCACTCCGTCCTCCCCATCTCCATTCTCCTCTCCAAAAATGTCTTCTATTATCTTCTTCTTCCAACTCCCTCATTCTCAAATCCACCTCTTTTCTGTTCGGGCAAACCTATTGTCCGCCTTCCCCCCTCAGTCTCAAGCCCAGGTCTCTTAATCTCCGTCCCAATCATCCTCTTCCCATCGGTCCCTTTCTGTCCTCACACATTCATATCAATTTTATCCCTTTATCCTGCCATCTCACCTATCACTGTCTATTGACAACCCTATCTGATCCCCACACTATCTCCTAGGAGTCCCCCCATCCTTAGCCTGGCCTCACCATGCCCAGCCTCATCTCTGTTTCCTGAAGCACAGTCTAGCCAGCATTCTGGATGATGGGAACAAAACGGGAGAGTCCTGTTTGAAGACTGAGGTGGGAATTGAAGTTTTGAAAGAGAATGGAAGGAAGCAGCTCTAGATGAGACTGAAGAGAGAAGAAATCACCTGGTGGGAAGAGTCATAGTAAAACGGGATGCTGGCTGCCTTAGGTAACCTAGGCTGAGCCATATGAGGAAATGAACCTGGAGGTACTAGGTGGCCCGGGGGGAGGGTCCCTACTAACTAGTTCCAAGGACAGCAAGAAAAGGAACAGAGCTGGTTCCCTCTCACTGCCCAGTCCCCACTTCAGCCAAAGTCAGTCTACCTGGAGTCCCTGCCCTTAGGCACCCTCACCCTCTTCTATCACCGCACATTCCCACCCCATGCCCAGATAAGCCACCCACCTTTACTCTTTTACCGTCCTCAGAGGGACAGATCAAGGATTGTAGGCTCCCAAAGTGGGGAGAGCGTGTCAACCCTAGGGAGAGTTTATGCCCCTGTCTCAAAATGAGGGAAGGTCTGACTTTTCTAGTATCCTCTTCCTATTATGCTTCACTCGATACACTCCCATAAAAATCTGCCCATCACTCGGATCCCCGGGAGACTGGGGAGAGATTGGATATAAGGGTGAGGATATCCTGGCAAAGCATCTCTTGAGTTGTCTTTCTACCTTCTAAATCAAAATTCATTAAACTCCAAGTTTTGTTTTAAAAAGCAGGAATATAAAGAAAGGTAAAAGTTCCTGTCTTCACAAAAGGAAAAATACTTGACTGGTCCTTCCCCGTTCACACAGAGTTTCATATCTCCCTTCTATGTCATCACACACACCCACGCTTCTCAGTTTTACACACATCCTCCCTATGTCACTTCCAACACAAACTTATCCATGCTTACTTGTCTCTCACTTCTTTCTTACTCCTCCCCCCCAAATTCCCTCCTGTGTTGCACAGGTTCACACTCTTCCTGTGTCAGTCACACAGAAACCCATCACATGTCCCATCCCTGTGTTACACACCCTTTCCCTAAATGATCCACAAACATTCCCTTTATCATATAAAAATACAAACTTCTGGAGTCATACTTTCCCTCTTGTCACCCTGCACACCCTCATGACTACTCTATGACCAAATGTGTCACTCTCTTCCTCTGTTTCCTATTTTTGCTTCAGCCTTTCTGCTGACCTTCTCGGTCCAATCTCTCTCTCTCTCTCTCTCTCTCTCTCTCTCTCTCTCTCTCTCTCTCTCTCTCTCGTACTTTACTTCTCCATCACGCATTTTCCACGGCTTCACAACGCAGTGGCATCTCTCACACTCAAAGAAAGTGTATCCCGACTCCACACTATTTACCTAGGACACTTCCAAATAAATACACCAAGTCCAGTAAGCAGTAGGTACACCCCCCCCCCCAGGCTCGTTCCCACCCCCCACCCACTCCCCGGGTGCTCTCTCTGTCTCTCGATTGCCCATCCCTGCCGTGGCTCAATCGCGAGTTTGCATGCTAAGTTAGGCGAGACCTACATAGATTTTGCCTATCTGCCCATCAGACGCGAGGATCTGCACTAGTAAATGATGCATTCGATGCAGTGGCCGTATTTGTTGTGTGAGTTTTGAAAGGGTTCTGATAATCTGGAAGCCAGAGATAAGGAACACCATTTATTCAGCAGCACTTTGGAAACAATTTCCAACCCTGTTCAACCCCATTCTCCTGCAGCCTCCAGGAGCCGGGCAGATAACGATTGGCTATTCATTATCTTCGCCGGGAACAAAGATTAGCCGGCCGAGATGAAAAATTACCCCCGGATAGCAGCAATAAGGAGAACCTCTGTAGGCGCCCAGTCGGACCCCCCTCCCCCTTCTCTGTCTCTGGGTCTCTGTCTCTCTCCCTGTCTCTAGGTTTCTTGATTCAATCTCTCTCTCTCTCTCTCTCTCTCTCTCTCTCTCTCTCTCTCTCTCTCTCTCTCTCCCTGTTAATTCGCTTTTTCAATTTCTGTCCCTCCTTTCTGTTTCTATCTGCTGACGAATGCTTTGCCTGCCTGTCTCTGCCTGTCTTTCTCGCCTTTTCTCTTTACGAGACTCGGTTTCTCTTTGGCGTCTCTCTTCCTTCTCGTTTATGAAACCCACACTAAAGAAGTGTTGGGGTGAAAGGGACACACCAAGGGCCACACAAGGTCCATCCCATCTCTCCTCTGGAGTAGGGGCGGAGATAGAGAGCCGCTAGGCCCTTCTTTCTTTGGATCTCCGACGTATCTTTCGTAGGAATTCGACGCAGAACTTTTGCTCCTCCCGGCATCCCCCGCCTTCCCACCAACCTAGACCTTGGCTCACTCAGACACCCTCCTGGAAAATGAGGGCGCATGGCCTGGGAGAGGAGGAGGGTATGGGGCAGTTCCCACACACATTTGAAAACTCCCCATCCCCGCTTCCCCTTTAATCTACGAACCCTAAACTCCCAGGCCCTGGACAGTATCTGAGCTGATCAGATTTTTAAAATCTTTCCCCCCCACCCCCACCCCTCTCAAACCCGGAAAAATGAAGGGGATCTCTGTCTGCGAGGTCGCCAAGACGCAGTCTGTTTAGAAAGGCGAGGGCTTCTCTACGAAGAGGGAAGAATCTGAACATTAAGAGGAAAAAAAACCAACCCAAACCAAACCAAAAAAAGCGAGAATTTTGAGTGAGAAAGCCTCAACCGCTTCTCTGAAGTACGACCTTGGGCAAGCTCCTCCACCTGAGGCTCTGGGTCTCAGTTTGCTCATCTGTAAAACGAAAGGGTTGGATCAGAAAATATTTGAGTTCCCTTGAATCTGTGAATCTGTCTCAATTTGAGGCAAGGAACCCTGGGGGAGGGGTCCGTTCTCTCCCACCTCCACTGCCTGGTTCTGACCCATCAGAGCCAACCCGGGGTAAGAAAAGAGCCTTGAGGTTCCCAGCCCCAGTCCAGTGGAGCCTATAGTGCCTGCGCTTCAGGGGCCCGAAGTCCCGGGTCCTGAAGACTAATTAAAGCAGTTATTTTGGAAATGTGCTGGTGGCTGCAGATAAGCTTTATCGGCGGCATATCTAACACCCGCCCCCTCCCCCAACCGTATCACAAAGACAGACAGAAAATGCCAGCGAAATGGGCCTTTAAATATATTTTCCCCCAGGCTTTTGGTCACCATTTTTGAAGCCACTATTATGATGATAATTCTACCCCTGCTCAACTTTTCTCCTCCCCAGGGCTTCGGTTTTTATAAAGTTGTGGGTCTCAGGAGAGGCCAGTCACACAGCACACACACATAGGTACATAGCATCATCATATAGATCCGGATAGACAGACCCAGAAAGACACGTATACAGACATGCAACATAGGCACACAGACACAAAGACCTGGCTAAACAGATCCATCTAGACGGGGACACCCAGAATAGCCAATATACAAATATAGGCAGACTATATACAATATAGATCTAAAGAGAGAGCGATGATTACAGAAGCATAGGTTACATGCAACCCAAGGACACACACGAGCTATGTGGATAATACACATACAAACATACACAGCATCACCCAATCATGATTAGATGTGCACAACGAAGACTGACAAATTGGGCAAACTCCAGTCTTTCCCCACTTCTGAAGTGGATGTCTTTCCCTGCCAGTATTTGTCTTACTGAATGTTTTCTGAAGCCTAGGAATCACATGCAGCCTGGTCTCTCCAAACTCTTTCATGTTCCCTCCCAAGCCGAAGGGCAGCTTAAGTGATCTCTGTCCCCCTTTACCCCTAGGCGCTCCAGCCCAGCTAGGTGGGTTGTTTCTTTGGTCACTGTTCTTGCTTCTCTTGGCCAATTTACCTCCAGGTCCAAGGTCTAGAGCCCGCAAGCCCATGCGAAACTTCAGTTTCCACAAAACTTTTGACAACTGACATTTCTCCTGCCCATCATTTTTTTTCTCACCCTTTCCCTCCTCTCTTCAGGTGAGGGTCCCCTCACTGCGAGGGATCCTGGTTTAACTAACCGGGGCGGTGTGTGATGGAGGATTGCCCCTACTTGATCCAAACTCCTTGGTCCTGTCCTCGTTGGCCCACAGAAAAGGATTCGAGTGAGTTTTGCGTGAAACTCTGTGAATGTAGCTAGCCGCCTGAGGGTTATGGCCACGAGTGTAGTCACGGGTGTGACTCCATCACCGATCCAATATGTCAGTGTGTCTAAGGGTTTTCGGATGACCTTTTGTGTGTGTGTGTGTGTGTGTGTGTGTGTGCTTGTGTTATCATTTAATTGTGTATGGGCAACACAAGTATTGTGTAAAAGTGTGAGTATTCAGGGATGTGATGCGTGTTCTTTGTGAGTATACGTGTGGCTCTGTGTGCTGTATATGATGGAACCTATTTACACACTCATGCCTTCCTGTGTTGGTTTGATGTTGTGTGTGTTTGTGTGAGTAGATGTGTGCACCGACGCTGGGGTTCCTGGGCGTGTGAGACTGTAGCTCTTTGCCTCTCCGGGTGTGCATTCTTAGCTGAGATTGGGTTTGATCCCCAACCAAGTCCGATTCTCTGATGGGGGAGAGCCAGGCAGAAGGCAGTCATTGGAATGGGCAGATTCTGGGAAGGCATTCGTTACCGAGGGCAATTGGAAACTGAGCCGCTGCCGGTCCCCCCCCCCCCTTCCAATTCCCCTCCCCGCCCCCTCAAAGCAGGGTGGAAATAAATAGAAAGAAGCGAAGGCTCTGGCGAAGGGAAGGGGAAGTGGAGCGAGCAGGGTCCCCGCAGCTGGCCTTGGGGAGCTGGGAGCCAGCCCGGGCTCGCTGGCTCTGCGGCTCTCCCGCAGGCTCTGCCTCTCTCGCTCGCTCGCTCCCTTTCTCCTCCTCCGCTGTTGCTATAATATCAATTCATTTTTAAATATGAAAGTCAAGTCGCGTAGCCTGTGACAGAGGCCGATAACAAAAGGTGCACGAGGCGGACAATGCGGCGGGCTTGTAGCAAGATCGTCCTCATGCAAATGAAGGCGGCGAGCCCGGCGCGCTCATTGTGTACATAAACACACGTCGGCCCCCGCGCCGCGCCGTCCAGGGGAGACGGCCTGGGAGCCCGGCAGCCGCCGGCATCGCTGCCAGCTTGCTACACGCTCCCCTGGCAACCCCTCTGCTGGCCGGGTGGCGCCTCGCTGGGCGCAGCCGCCCGCCGGGAACCCGCCGCAGCTTCTCGCCAAGCCGGCCCCCCGAGGAGGAGAGGAAGCCCCCCGAGCCTCGGCCTCCGCAGAGGGGACCCCGGACAACGCCAACCCCAGCGTCCAGGAGAGAGGTAGGGAGACTGGGCGCGGAGCGCAGCGCTCTGGGGACCTTGGGAGCAGGACAGGTGTGCGGAAGGCGCGGGGGCGGGGGGGCCCGGGGCGCCGCCGGGAGGGGCCCCTGAACCCCGCAGCTCGGGGGCCTTCCCAAGGCGGAGTGAGAGGACACTTGGGGAGCGGGAGGCTTCGGTCCCCGAAGGCCGGGGCACAGTTCTGCAGCGGCGCCCAAATTCTGGGACAGGGACCACCCGAGTGGGAAGCGATATGGAAAGGATGGGGGGGCGGCAGGAAGATCCGGCCTAGTCTTTAGCGGTCTAAAACAGGGATCCCCCCTCTTCCCGGAGTCATCCCCCCCCCCCCAAAAAAACCCCCGCTAAGCTAGATTCCGGCTAAATAAATGTATTCTTGGATGCTCGGGAACTCTCGAGGAGCACGGCCCCGGCTTCCGCGCAGGAATTTCCCAGCCCGGCTCCCCCCAGGCCCTGGCTGGTCTGTGGTTCCAGTTCCCAAAAAAGTACGGATCCGGGAAGAACCCAAGCCGCGAGCTAGAGGCAAAAATAAACGGGACCCCAAAACCCGAGTGAGGGGCAAAAAAAAAAAAGGGTGAAAGAGTGAAGGGCAGTCCTCGGGCCCGGCCGACCGCAAGGAGGCAGCTGGCAGGGACCACAGGCATGCGGGGCTTGGGCCTCTCGGGAGCAAATTTTTCCTGGGGTTATTTGGCCAGGGAGGAGCGCAAGCCTGTGTCCAGGGTGGCTAGGTGGATGGGTTGGGGCGCTGATTGTGCACTCTAATCACGCCACTACAGACTCAGCTGGCCACTCTCCGGTCCCGGTGTGGGAACTGCCAGCCCTTGCTCTCTTCCGGCCTCCTCGGGACTGGGGAGAGGGGTGAATAAAGGATCAGGAGCCCGCGGATCTTTTCAGATCCTCTTTCCGACCCATTTCGGGAGGAGACGCCCGGGGCCTTCCCTAGAGGCCGGCTCCAGATCTGGGGCTGGAGCCTGCTTCCCTCCAGCCGAGGAGCCCCCCCCGCCCCCTCCCCCTTTTGTCCCATCTCCTACTCAAAGGCCTCCTCCCCCTCCGCGAGGCTGCGACAGTGCAGTCCTCGGGAGCCCAGGCCCTCCTGGTCGCAGGCTCTCCCTGCACCTGCCGGGCCCGGGTCCCGTGCGCTGGCTTATTCGGCTTTGCATGACTTAACCCCGTTCGTTCCTTTCTGCCTTCGCCCGCTTGCACCCGGCGGCGCCTTTCAGGCCACCAGCCTCTGGGGGCTCCTTTCCCCCTCCCTCTCTTTTATTCTTCGTTGCTGTGGGGTGCGATGGGAGGGGGCGAAAGAGCCGGGTCCCCCCCCTTCTTAGGCGAGCGCCTGAGCCGGAATCCGTTTAGAGAGATTTCAATAAGAATGAGCCCAGCGCAGGACTTGGGGTCGAAACCGCCAGAGAGGACAAAACTGTGACCCAAGTTTGTGTCTCGATTGGGAGGGATTTATTAGACATGTATTGTCTGCCTGGACCAACCCGGCCGCCGGTCTCGGGCCGCCCGGAGATGGCCCATGGCGGGCCCAGATGCGGCACAGCTGGAGAGGCCCACTAGAAGCCAGGAATCCTCTAGTCCCTACAGGTAGCTGGTTCTCCTAGTGAGCCGCAGGCCGCACCACGGCTCTGGGTCCTAAGGCCCTGGCAAGCCTTAGCCTGCAGGCCAGCAGCCTTCGGAGTGGTAAATTGACCCGGAAGGCCGAGGTGCAGAATCAGTTCAGTCTCTCTGAGATGAGATTTAGGGGCCCCCAAAGGAATCTTCTTTGGGAAATCCGGGGTTCCAGATACTACACCCAATCCTCAAGGCCAGGGGGAGCCGACACTTTGCTGGAACAGCTGGGAATTCGTTGCATCGGAAAAAACGAATTCTCCTGTGACCAGAAACATCTGGCGATTCGCTCCAGTCCCTATTGTTACTAGGGGCCCAGGCTGCCGAGTGGGGGGTTAGCGCTAGCCTTTAGTGCTTTCAATATCGGGCACCGAGTAATCGAAATGGTCCCAAACCAGGCTCAATCGATGGCCTGGCCCGAAGCGCCGAATTAAGAGGCTATGCCAGGAAGGCTCTTCTGAAGCTCTCAGTTTGGGGAGCCTGCAGCCGCAGAACTGAGCGGCTATTGGTGAAGGGGGGGAGTCAAAGAGGGGGCTCCGGGCAAGAGAGAGACTCGCCAGCAGGCCTCTGGGCAGAGCCTCCACGGCTGGACACTGTTCCATTAGCCAGATTGACAAATTGCAAACAAATTGCAGGTTAACGAAACGTATTTACAAGTTGTCAAAGCGTCTTCAAGGCTTGGGCCCCTATTGGGCCAAGGGAAGGGATTGAGATAGGGAAAAGTGGAGAACAACCACTTTCGCTTGGGGGGGGGGGGAGAGAAGTCCTGGATAAGGAGTCCACAGAGTTCAGAGCTGCAGACTCCCCCTCTCCACCGACCCCCTCCAGCCAGATTGGAAGAGGGCGAATTGCAGATGATTTATTTTACCCTTTTAAATAGCTTAAATAGGGTCTTTGCGGTTGAGAGGGAACTGTCATTTTATAACCCTATTAGTGGCCATTAGTGGTATCCAGGACTTACAGCCTTGGTGAAGGGCGGGAACCCCAACTCCAAGAAGCAGCCCAGAACAGTCCCTCTGCAAGGGAGGGGGCAACTGACTCCATGTTGTAAGGAAGAACATGGGCTACCCCGATTGCTGCAGAGAAAGTTTGGGGTGGCTCTGTGTTTGGATCTTGGATAGCAACAGTGGTGGGTAACCCCGGAGGACTTAAGGGGGGGTGCGTAGGGAGAGAAGACGGAATCTGGTCCCTACTTGGTCTGAGGAGAGAGGAGGAGGAGGCAGCTGGAAATAAACCCGGAAGAAGGGAAAAGAGAACGTATGTATCCGACTCTTCTCTTTCTGTTCCTGGAGAGCCGGGCTGCTTGGGAAGCCGGGGGGCAGCTGCAAGTCGGGAGGGCTTCGAGGCCCTGCTGCGTGGCTGCCTTTTCCATCCCCACGCAGCCCGCAATCCACCCTGGGCCCTTTACCTCTCCCTTCCTGTTGCGCCCCCAACAGGCTCAGGCTGAGGTCGAAACCCTAGCCGTGAGGATAGGGACTGACCATGCAGTCAATGAAGGGCAGGGAGTGGAGGTGGGGAAATGCTGAGATCCTGGTGAGAATTACCCAAACCTCCCAGCCATCGCAGAAGCATCTTCTCTCAGGCCTGTCAGGGGTTAATCGAATTCTCTTTTCTTCTTTTCTTTTCTCTTCTTCTCTCTCTGTCTGTCTGTCTGTCTCTCTCTCCCTCCCTTCCTCTCTCCTCCTCTCGGTTTGATTGCAGCACCAATTAGCTGCCCATAGGAAAAGGCGAGAAGAATAGGGTTACAAAGGGAGGAAAAACTTATGGTCCCAGTGGGGCTGCCTCAGGATGAGTGAAGTTTAAACAAAGAGCAAAGTGGCCGGGGCTGGGAGCCGAACAATGCGTCTTCATTCCGGAGAATGGAATGGAGCTGTGCAGAGCTGGGGCTGGCCTGGAACCGCTGTTTGGGTCGGCCCGGGGCTGGAGGGGGGGGGGGGAGGGCGCTCTAGGGAGCCACTGTGGCCCACGGGGAGGGAGTCTGGAAAAGACTAGGTGATTCAGCCCCGTTTGGGCACTGCGGCTTCCCAGAGTGGGGTGCTTTCGGTTTTGAAGGTGGAAACCATCAAGGAGAGTTTAGTTTTGGTGTGGGGAGGGGGCAGTTTATTGGTCCTCTGGATTGCAAAGATAGTTGAAAATCCTTCTCAAGTGTCAGTAGAAAGCTTCAATTAAAGAAAGGCTTGGATCTTTGGAGTTTCTGAGAGGACATAGCCAGGTTCGTGCGACAGAGAAGAGTGAAAACACACAATTGCTATTTACACTATTGCCTCTTTCTGCAAGTGACTTTGTTAAAGATATTTTTATTCTTTAAATTCAATGCCAGATGTCCCCTTTCAGCTCTAATCCTCCCAGTAAGTACTTTGCTACTTGAGTCCTGTTTCCCTTTAACGAATGTGATCACTCTTGTCAATCAAATCAAAGACAGGCTGGGCTGTCCAATTTCAAACACCTTTCAAAGCGCTCCTCTCTTCCAAAAAATAGGAAACATGCATCAGAACAAGTCCCCCGACCAGAGAGGCCAGGACACTCACTTCCACCTTCTGCCAAGAAAGATACTTGGCATTTCGTTAAAGCCAGTTCTTAAGGACCCTACTGGAGAGGCTAAGTTCCAGTTCCTGTGCCTCTAGTTCCCTACCTGTAAGCTTGAATTCTCCTCCATCCACTCAGATGTCCAGTTCTCTTGCCTCTATTTCTCTCTCATACACCCTTAGGGATGCTTACAAACAGCTCTTGGTTTATCTTATTATTCAGGAAGCGTTTCTTCCCCCCTACCAAGCCGAACCCGCATACAACGCAGGGAGTCTGCCACATTTAGGAAGGCAGGTTGGGCTTTCCAAGGTGGGGGGAAACCATTGTCTCTGGTAACCCTGAAGGTCTCTTTGAGCCGTGCTCTTTATGAATTTAGAAAGGGGGTTTGGTTTTCTTCAAGGGCAGACTCGGGTCCCAGACCTGGGGAAGGATGAGGCCCGCATTGCAGGCTGTGGGGACCGGGTTCCTGTAGAGAGGCGCCAGCCGTGAAGGAAAGAGTGTTTAACCAGCCGTATTCCCCGACTGCCTGTGGGTCTGCAAACAGCCAAGAGCCGGCTATTTTCCGTTCGGTTGAGCGAGGTAATTAAATTCGACCCCCTCCCACCCCCCCTGTTTGTGAGCCCCCGGAGAGAGCCGCTTCGGGAAGGGTGATAAGGACGACACCGCGAACTGGTTAGGCTGAATCGGAAGGACCGGGGAGCCCGGGGTCATTTGTAATAACGAAGACAATATTGGGTTTGAACTTCGGATTGCGGTGTCGGTTATAGCAACAACGATTATGATTTCTGATTGCAAAAGCAGTAGCTTGTGTTGATCAAAGCAACAGAGAAATTTGAGAATTTAGGAAAAATAATTTACCTGTTTCCTGACTCATCACCTAATCAGGACCTAGGAGTCTGGCTCTCTCCTCTCCCCCTTTTTTACACCCCCAATAAACCGAACTGATCTCCCAGGTTGTCCGGTTTGGAGGCATCTTCTAACTCCGATTTTTTTTGGGGGGGGGGGGAAGATGGGAAGAGAAATCTTTAGCTTCCCTTTCCCAGGACTGGGTGGGGAAACAAGAAAGCCTCGCTCACCTTGAGGATTTTCCGGCTAGGTGAAAAAGGAAGCCTAGGAAGGGGGGGAGGCAAGAGGCAAGGGGCTTCGAGCAATGACAGTGGTGTTCTAGTCTCGGTTCTCTGGGGATTTTCTCCCTGGGCCCAGAAGGAGGACCCCGGCCAGCTCCCTATCCCAGAGACCTACTTTTCCTCCTTTTGTGAGATAAATTAAGAAAGAGAAAGGAAAGAGAAAGAAAACACAGAGACAAAACCCATCTCTCTTTTTTGGGGGGGGCGATTTTTATCACCTGCAGAAAGTAGGGCTGCAAGCTCCTGGAGAAGCCCCAACTCTGGCCTCAGGAGCCACGGCGGTTAGCATTTGCTACAAAATCTTTCCCCAGAAGGCGCCAGCGTCACTCTAAGAGGAAAAATAATTTCAAACAACCCCCCCCCCCCAGCTTTTTCCCCCCGGGCCGCCCGCTGCGCGACCTCTTGGGCTCTGACCCCGGGGGCCGCAGCCTAAGACCGCCCGAAAACGTGTCCCACCTCCTGGCGCCTGGTTTCTCCGCCTCAGACCAGTTTTCGGTTCCCGGAGCAAGATCTCAGGGACTGGGGACGGCTCGGGGAGAGTTCCTTTGGCCTCTCCCAGCCTTCCCAACCCTTCTCCACCTCCCCGATGAAAGGCTCTGGGGAGCTAGACTTGGGGGGGCCGATGGAAGAGGCCAGCAGGCAGCACACGCTTTCAGGCTTCCCCTTCCTCCCTTTTCCCCCCTTCCCCTTCCCACCGCTTCCCACCTCCGGACCCCCGGGAATCAGGGTTGCCGTTCTTTCTCGGAATCCTCGCTTGCGGGGCTCGCGGCGCGCCTCGGGGGGGGGCTTGTCTCCGGCTCACTCGCCTCTCCTCCGCCAACCTGCGGTCCTCGAGCCGGCTGGGGCTGAGGCCGCCAGCGGCGATGGGCGATCGGCCATCGGGGAGGAGAGCGGTGGGCTAAGGAAGGGGATCGGGGGAATGGGGGGGGAGGAATCTACTCCCCACCGCAGCGCTCAGGCTCCCCACTTTTTCTTGCTGAGATTCCCTCCCCTCACCCTACCTGGGCAGATCAACAGACCTAGCGGGGAAACCGAGTTGCAGAGAGGAAAATGGGACAAATGTGGGTGTCACGCGCCTCCGCCTCCTTACCACGGGAGAGGTCGGGAACCCGGCCCCTTGGGGCCCTAGGAGGGGGGTGATGTGTCCTTGCAAGGTCGGTCCAGCCACGGGTAGCCCGGGTGGTTGGTCCCGGGTGCAGAGGGGGTGAGAGGGCTGAGGGTCTTTTCCTTCTCGGATTATTAAAAAGTTCATTTCCTGGCGAATCAGGTGACGTCAGGGGCCCGGCGTCTCAGTGGCGGGGCCGCGGGGCCGGGAGAAGCCGCCTCCAGTTACCCAATTACGGACTGTCAATCCTGCGGCCGCCCCCTCCCCTCCCCCTTTCCCCTCCCCCTCCCCCTCCTCCCCTAACCCTCGGAGAAGGCTAGAGGAGCCGGGCCGAGACCCGCTCTGCCACACAAAGCCGCCCCCCCCCCCACCCCTCAGGGGCCCAGCTACCCTGTCCCCGACGCACCCTCCCTCTTAGAAGTCCCTTCTCTTGCTGCTGGCTACCCGGTGCCTACCTAGACCTCGATTTGGGAAGGTTCTCCTGCCTCAGTTCAAGATGCGAGTTTCACCTTGTTGTAATTCTTATCCTGGGGAGAGGATCTTTCTACTTAAGGAGATTTAAGCAAATAACTCAAAGGAACGGGGTAAAAACCTCCTTTTTCCCCGGGTCGCGCTCTGCAGGCACCTGTTTCTGGGTGTTTGTCTAGAAGAGGTCACCTAGTCACCAGAACCTTCCCCTCGCCCCCAGTTCCTCCCTCTTTCGGGGTGTTTGCACTGAGAAATGGCTTGGGAAGCGAAATGACTCTTAAGACTTCTGGCGGGTGCTCCCCATCCCTCAAAAGGCCAGGTTTAAGAGCAAAGACGGCCCTCCTCAGCCTGCCTCACCGTTGGAAGGTGCTAACAGCAGTCTGATCTCTCTCCAGCTACAACTTTGCCCTGTGATGACAGTTCCCATGGGTTCGTCTAAATTGTAACTTACAGTGAGGGGGAAAAGCAAACAAACTAAAAAACCGCACACACACCCAAAAACCTTCGCCCCTGCTCCACCAGGGTGGGTAGGCTTATCCGTGGGATAACCTGTTACAGCGGCCTGCAGTCTGTAGGGAAGAGTGTAAGAGCAAATGGAGAGGGGTGATGGGTGCCCCTGTGCGGAAGGATGCCCAAGCGGGATAACCGGTCAAAACTGGGACCCGAGGAGAGGGAAAGAAGTGAATCAAGACATGCTTTTGTCCTCCCCTTAAGCACTTTTCCTGGGGACTGGATACGCCTCCAGGCCCTGGGGCAAGACGACCGTTTGGCCCCCCCAGGAAATACCGCCTCAACCCTGCCCAACCCAGCCCGGCCGGCGTCTGTCTTTGCACCAGTCGCCAGGGGCTGGCCCGCTGGCCTGCCTTCGGGTCTAGGAAATCTGGGCCTTGTTGGTGGGTACACCCTCTTTACACACACACACACACACACACACACACACACACACACACACACACACACACACAACCCCACGTTGCCCTCTCGGGCTTGGCCAGGTCCACCTTGAGGCCCACAAGGATTTAGAGCACCAAACCAAACCACGCCACCCAGGGGCAACATTTGTTCCCGCCTTCCCCCCACCCCAAGTTGCCCCGGTCGTCACCCTCCCACCCCCTAGGCAGCAGCTGCTTTCCCATGTCCCCCACCCCACCCTCTACGGCGCCTTAACCTGAGCGAAAGTGAAAGGGGGAGGGGAGTTAGGGGGCATAGGGGAGGGGAGGGATTTTGAGGGCGGGTGGGGGAGGTTGGGCTCCTCTCCCTTTGGCGGGTTAGTCTCTTAAAGATATTTGGAGTAAATTAGAAGCTTGGAGTTTCTGGGGTCCAGCCAATGGCAGCCGGAGGCAGGGCAGCGGACGCCGCTGATTGGCTGGCTGGAGCTTCTTAGCCGTGCGCGTCCCCCTATGTCCACTGAAGGGAGTCCTGCTGGCGCCAGGGCCGCCGACGATGATGCTGTGGGGATGTTACAAAAAAGGCGAGAGGCAGTGGAGTTTGCTTTCTGAGTAAGAACCGCTCTCCCTCCGCTTCGGCCAGTCTCCCCTCCTCTCTTCTTCCCCCCCTTTCCCCAGCGCTGGCCCCCCAACCTTCTTCCCAGAACCTGCCGTCCCCCCTCCTCCCCCCCACCCGCGCTTCGTTTACAGCTGGGATTAAATTCTCTGGGAGGCGCCACGGAAGGGTGGCTGGATCAGCTCCCCGGCTCCCCCGGCTCCTTGCGGGCCTCGTCGGGGCACGGTTTCTGGTCCTTGGCTGGTGTTGTAAAACTTGCTCCTTCTTTTTCTTCCCTCGCCTCCCTCCCCATTGTTAGTGCGGATCCAAGGTATTTTAGCTTTGGAGTTTAGCTTCACTTTCCTTTCACTTTAAGCCTTTATCTTCGGCGGGAAGGAGGACCCCACTTTCCCAGCCAGTTTTAGCATTATTATTACTATTATTATTTATTTGTCGAAGGGGGGGCGTTCCTGATAGTTAGAAAGTTATCTCTTAGGCTGGTCCCACTCGGGAAGGCCAGGGTCTTGGACTGGACGCGAACACCGTTCTGTAGGGGAAAGAGAAGTGGGCGCTCCGGGAGGACCAGGGGATCGCCTTGGCCCGGCACCGGACTGGAGGGAGAGGGTGGCCGAGCCTCCGCCGACGGGGGTTCGGGGGGTCTAACCAGCGTCTCCTTCTCCACTCCCCCCCCCCCCCGCAGGTGGTGCGTGCGGGTTCCGGACTCCACACTCCACTCCGGGTCCAGATAGAGGCAGCCACAGGCAGAGGCCACCCCGCCCGCCCGCCAGCCAGCGCAGCCCGGCGGACTCGGCCTGGGCCAGCCCCCCGCATCGCTCCGCTCCTGTGACTCCGGCGGCGGCCAGGAAGGCCAGGAGGGGGGCCTGAGGGCACCATGGAGGTGGCGCCGGACCAGCCCCGCTGGATGGCCCATCACGCCGTGCTCAACGCGCAGCACCCGGACTCGCACCACCCGGGCCTGGCGCACAACTACATGGAGCCGGCGCAGCTGCTGCCCCCGGACGAGGTGGACGTGTTCTTCAACCATCTGGACTCGCAGGGCAACCCTTACTACGCCAACTCGGCCCACGCCCGGGCCCGGGTCTCCTACAGCCAGGCGCACGGTAAGCTGGGGGGGGGGGCGCGGTGGGCGAGGGCCGGGGGGGGGGGCGGCCCGGCGGCTGCCCCCGGAGGGGCGGACGTGAAAGTGACCGCGGCCGGCTTCCTTCACCGGCCGGGCCTCCCGGAGCCAGGAAAGAAGGGAAGTCCACTGAACCCTGGAAAGAGGGCGAGGGGAGGGGGTCATCGGGAGGGGGAGGGGTGGGGACGCAGGGCTGCCCGGGACCTGGCACCGAACTAGAAACTAGACACGTCCCTTTCCCGGATGTGGGATCCAAACGAATCGAAATCGCTCATCATTCCGGGGCTGGGCGGCCGGAGGGAGCCGCGATCGGGGAAGCGGTGGGGGACGGAGGCCCCTCTCCGCCTGTCGCGCCCCTCCGACGGCCCGGGGCTCTTGGGGAGGCTTTCCTGGGCCGTGAGGGGGAGGCAGCGGCCCCGCTGCCCGGCTCCCCTTCCCCACTGCTCCTCGGGCACGTTGTGCCCCGTTCCCGGGTTGGCCTCGGACTGAATCTCCTCCGGGGCCGGCCCTGTGGGGGGGGGGGGCTGCGGGTTCCGGCTCTTCTCGGCCCCCGGAGCTTCTGGCCGCGCCTCCCCCCGGGCGCCCCCCAAAACGGCCCCCACCGATGGCTGCCTCCCCCTCCACAGCTCGGCTGACCGGGAGCCAGATGTGCCGGCCTCACCTCCTCCACAGCCCCGGGATCCCGTGGCTCGACAGCGGCAAGGCGGCGCTGTCGGCGGCCGCGGCCCACCACCACAACCCCTGGACCGTGAGCCCCTTCTCCAAGGCCCCCCTGCACCCCTCGGCGGCCGGGGGCCCGGGCGCGCTCTCGGTGTACCCCGGCGGGGGCAGCGGCGCCGGCGGCGGCGGCTCCGTCTCCTCCCTGACCCCCGCCTCGCACTCGGGCTCGCACCTCTTCGGCTTCCCCCCGACCCCGCCCAAGGAGGTGTCCCCGGACCCCAGCGCCGGCAGCGCCGCCTCGCCCGCCTCCTCCTCGGCCGGGGGGGTCCGGCCCGAGGACAAGGAGGGGGTCAAGTACCAAGTGAGCCTGTCGGACGGCCTGAAGATGGAGAGCGGCAGCCCCCTGCGGAGCAGCCTGGCCTCCATGAGCGGCCAGCCGTCCACGCACCACCCCATCCCCACCTACCCCTCCTATGTGCCCGCTGCCCACGACTACAGCGGCAACCTCTTCCACCCGGGCGGCTTCCTGGGCGGCCCCGCCTCCAGCTTCACCCCCAAGCAGCGCAGCAAGGCCCGCTCCTGCTCAGGTAAGCCTCTGCGGCCGCCTCCCTGCCCCCACCCCTTCCCTAGCTGCAGGCAGCCCTGGCGCCGCCACTGGGGGGGAGATGGGGCACTTGGCGCCGGCTTGGAGGGGCAGAGCACACTGCGAGTGCCTGGGGGGGGGGAGCCTGGGCACAAATGCAGCGAGTGCGGCGGACTTTGCAGCTAGGGTCCCCGCACCGGGAACCCCGGTCCTCTGCGGAAGAGCCATCATCCAAACCCTCTTCCTTTTATCCCTGCCCTGGAGAAGTCTCCATGTTTGAATGCTTCGTTCTAGACGGGCGCTGAGTAGTCCGCCTCCAACGGGATTGACCTCAATGAACGGTTCTAAGCGGAGAGCCGGTTAATTCCCCTAAATCCTGAGCAGGACCCGATGTACCTGGCTTCTCCTAAATCGGCCCCGAATGAGCTCGGTCTAATCTCTGGGATCCCTAGGATCCACCCTTCACTCCCCTGGGTCCTTTGCCAGCGCAATCAAATAACGGGGTCCTCTCCACCCCTAGGGTCTGAGGTCTGGGAAACCGGATCAGGGACTCCCCTGCACGGCCAGGCCTGAGTTGGAGAGGTGGCCACAGCAGGCTTTAAAGGGGAAAAAGAGACTCCGCTTCCTGAGGTCCTTCCTCAGGCCTCCTCATTTTCCTTCTAAAACTCTTGAGAAGACTCCCGCCCTCTTCCTTTAACTTGGAGTCGCTTTAAAAGATTTGCCCTGGTCTATCCCACCAACAAGCCATAAAAAAGGGGTTTGGGGTGCTACATCCAGCCTTACTGGCACAAACTAGGTCGAATTGGCAGGAATTTCTTCCAGATTCCCGGCCCCACTGCACTGTCTCTTGTTGCTAACTAGCCTCATGACCTGGCAGGACTTAGGATTCTCACAGAAATTCCACTGTTGGCAATGGCTCTGTCATTGAATCAGAACCAAAACCTGAACTTTAGCTTCTTTCTCTCTGGGGTTCTGGACGAGGGAGCCAACTTAGATTGTAACCGTTTGGGTGTATTTTGAGGAGGGGGTTTTTGCCCAGTAGGTTTTACATTTTTATTTGGATTCAGGTATTTTTATTTTTATTCATGGTCAAATTTATGCTACTGAATTCAAAAAATTAAATGGGTATATATATATATATATATTTGTTCTGAATTTGGGGAGTCATTAGAAAGTATGCAGACTCCCTCCACTTATGTGTATGTGTCAAATGAGTGAACATTGCTGATATATGTTTGCCACAACTTTATATATACCTGGCCATACATATAGATGTATATATATACACAAATATATGTTTACATAGATATGATTCTTCCTAGAGGAAAATCCAGGAGGATCCCAAAATTGAGCTCAAGAGTCACTGGGGGCGGAAGGTCTGAGGAGAATAAGAATAAGAGTCATTGGTTAGAGAGATAGGAAGAAATAGATGAAAGGAGAGGCAAGAGATGGGGTGCCTATATAGCTATTGAGGAAAGTTGGTGGAAATGCCATTTCTCAGATGGTTTTTTTTTTTCTTTGAATATCTGTATGACTTCCAATCTTGTGGGAAATGCTCTACTTTTCCTCTCCCCTTCCTTTTGGTCTCATACCTAAGAGAATGGTAGTTGATTTATGTTACCTGAAAGCTTAACTTTTAGGCAGGAACAATGCTCCCTGAACACTGAGAGGTATCACACTCCCTCTATCACATCCCTGGGAAAGTTGGGGTTAATGTCCTGGGGGTAATTTCCTGGACCAAGGACAACAGTAAAAAGCTTTTGTGAATTTGTTTTTAAAGAAAGACACCCAGTGTCTCCGTGTTTCCATTTAGAAGGCAGAGAATGTGTGAACTGCGGGGCCACGGCTACCCCACTCTGGAGAAGGGATGGAACCGGTCACTATCTCTGTAATGCCTGTGGACTCTACCACAAAATGAACGGGCAAAACAGGCCACTCATCAAGCCCAAACGGAGACTGGTAGGTGGCTACATGGCTTTATCTCTTTGGGATGACTGGAGCTGAGCTGTGAAAGTTGGGGGGAAGGATGGATGAATTAGACCTCATTGGGAGGTCAAGGGTCTGAAATCTGTGAAGGCCAGGGCTAGCCAAATGATTTCTATAGGAGAAAGTAGAACTGGGTAAGTATTTAAAGCAAAACTGCTTTGCAAAATTAAATTTCAGATATCAGGGATAATAATCAGGGTCCTAGAATTAGATGTTTGAAATCTAGTATTTTTTACATATAAAGAAAGTGAGACTCAGAGATGGAAGGGACTTGGACAAAGTCTCACATGGCAGAGTTGGTTCTAAAATCGGGTCTTTTGGACTCTGGTATCGGTGTGCTTTCCATTATACCGTACCAATCTCTCCTCCACCCTCCTCCGTTATGATTAAGATCATAATGCCAGTTAACTAAGAGCCAGAGGCTGAGAAACGTTGTTGGCAGAGCTCGTTTTCCAAAGTATTTATCTAGCTGGTTTCTAAGTATTCTGGGAAGTTCTCCGGCTATGAAGGGGTTACTGTGGCTAGCACACTCCCAGAGAAGTCCCAGCAGACTTCCATGGGTCCAGCCCCATGTCCTCTATTTCACTTTTAAAAATAGGGCCATGAAGCCATTTGCTCTCATAGCCCAGGGCAGCCCTCTCTCTGGTTCCCAACTGGGGACACAATTCCTGGTGCTTATTTAAAACATACACACTCACAGACAAACCCTAACCACCAAAAAAACCTTCCCTTTATTATTTTTTCCATGGAGTCACCTATACTGTGTATTTTCATTTGAGTGATTTTTTTTTAAATGCCCTTTCTAAGCTCCTGGCCAGAATTTC
Organism: Macrotis lagotis; assembly: GCF_037893015.1. NCBI lineage: Eukaryota > Metazoa > Chordata > Mammalia > Peramelemorphia > Peramelidae > Macrotis > Macrotis lagotis. The sequence continues at coordinate 133,527,586 of NC_133665.1, forward strand.
CTATCCGGACATCTGCAGGCTGAAGATAAGGAAACTTGGTGTATCTGTATCCGGACTCTGCAAGCTTGGAGAGTGTCTCCTAGGCTGGGCTTTGCCTCTTGCTGGGCTGTTTTGAAATTTCTAATACCCTCCTCTCTGCAAATAATGTGTAAAATGCTAAGAATAATAAATATATTTTTTTCAGGGAGATGTGATTTACGAGGCCTAAATCGTTTTGCCGTTTTGGGGACGTTTTCTTTCCCCCTCCTGGAGCCTGGGGATGGGAGGTTGGAGGGTGATGATGGGGGAGGGACCCAGGCCGGCTGTCCGGGATAGCTAGTGAGTCAGAATTCCAGCTATGCAGCTGCTTAATTAGCTGCTTTTCCTCCTGAAAAGCTGAGGAAGGAGGGATCTGAGAGTACCGTCCCCTTCTACCGTCCCCTGCCAATGCTTTGTAAGTTCAGGGTGAGGGCCCAGTGTAGGGCCAGGGCTATGGCTATGGCTAAGGCTAAGGCTAAGGCTGAGGCTGAGGCTGAGGCTGGGCCGTTGGCCTCCACTGGCAGTCAGGCTAATGGTGTTGAACAAGAGAAGCATTTGCAAATAAGCCCCCTGCCTCCCGGCCTCCCGGCCCAGCAGTCTGTGCTGGAAGATTCCAGCTTGGTTCACTGAGAGGGGTTGGGGGAACCCGTTCTGTCAGTTTTTTCTCCTGGTCTGTGGCTGCCTGGGAGATTGGGGTGGGAAGAGATTTTGTTTTCAGAGTTGACAACCTGGGGAGGCCAGTGATATTCTTGACTCATCTTTTCAGGACAAGTCTGAATTTTCGGGGTGGAAAATTCCTCCCTTGCCCCTCTTTTCCCCATTCCCCCAGCTCAGGGACACCCTCAAACTGGGGTGTGGCCAGGCAGCCATTTTTCACATTTTCTTTTTTTTATGGGGAGGGTCATCTGCTACCAGTTTTTTCACTGTCTGTCTCTCCCTTCCCTCCAGCATGGTCCAATTTCAAGACCACATCAGGTACTTGGGAAATTTGGGTTCCCTTCCTAGCAGTGCTATTGGCTCACTAGTTGATCTTTTGCAGGTCACCTCTGTTATCTGGTTTGTAAAACAAGGTGGTTAAGTGACTAGGGTTCACTTTTCTTATCTCTCAAATTCTATGATTCTCTTGAGGGAGGTCAGTTGATGTCAGCTAATTTGATGGTTTGAGTCTAGGGTATAGACCCTTGGCTAATTCAAGAACCCTAGACATGTAGAAATGAAAACATTTTGCTTTTTAATATACCTTTGCTTCTCCTTTCAACTTGGGTCATCTTCTTGCCCCATTCCTGCGTCCTCCCCACTCTTAAAGGCTCTCTTATCACCGTCCCTAGTTAGGGTGGCATCCAGGATCTGAGCCATTCTTAGCAATCCTCCTTTCTCCTGGATTGGTGATGATTCTTTGTTAATCTTACCTCTTCCCCCAATAATTTTGGGCTGAAATTAAGGATATTGGGATGGGCAAGAGTTTGCATTTTTTGAGATGGAGGCTGAGGAGTGGGGGAGGCCCTGAAGTAGAGGCTGGGTATATTGTTGTTGAGTCTTTCTAGCTTATGAGTGACATTTCTCTTAAGCTTCTGCAGAGTTGGAAGCCGGGTGGACTGTTTTATTAGTCCTACATGAAGGGTGAGATGGGGAGGAGAGGGGCTAGGGAGGGATGGAGTTCAGGGGTCAGGATAGGATTGAGCTGGGATGACTGAATTGCCTAAGTATGTTTTCTAAAGTTAGGAGTTGAGGAAAAAATTACTTTAGTCAGAATAGGAAAGAGGGTAGAGGATTTGGGTCCCACCTCATAACCACCCTGCTGAAAGTATACTATGTGTAATTTTGGACAAGACATTTCCCCTCTCTGGGCTTTGACTGGTACAATGAGTTTGGCGGAAATAATGCCCAACTTAGGTCTCTTCCAGCTATGAGCTTTTATGACTAATTTTGAATAATTCTAACTTTTTCCTCTTCTAGTGCGATGGTGTTGTGTGTGTGTGTGTGTGTGTGTGTGTGTGTTTAACAGTGTCTAGGGTGGGAACAGCTTCAGGGTCAGGTTAACTAAGCTTCCTCCCCTTCACCATCTATCCCTCTTCCCTCCACCAGTCAGCAGCCAGGAGAGCTGGGACCTGTTGCGCCAATTGCCAGACAACCACCACCACCTTATGGCGCCGGAACGCTAACGGGGACCCTGTCTGCAACGCCTGTGGCCTCTACTACAAACTGCACAATGTGAGTGTGCCCCACCCCTGCCCGCCCCTTCCCCCTCCCTGGGGACCCCAGCCCATTCTTTGCTGATGGAAGAGTGATGCTGCCTCCTAAGCCTGACAATGCCTGCCTCCTCGGCTTGGCTTGGGAGAAGCCATCAGGAGGGATCCAAGGCTCTGCATTTTCCTCCTCCCCCAAGCCCTCCCTTCCTATGGCAAAAGGCTGAGACCAGAAAAGCTTCCCACAAGCAGCATCTCTACTGATCTGATGGGCAGTGGAGAGGAGGGAACTGTTTGGGAACTTTTAAGAAGGATCTGGGGTCAAATCCTAGGTCTCCGATTTTCCTTGACCCTTTCTCACCCAAGCAAAATAGGGATTAGAGCTATCCAATTCGAGTCCCTTCTTCCCCAGTCGAAGATCTTTAATATTAAATGTGATGATAGGAACAGTGGAAAGAACCAAAACAATTCCATCGTCACTGAAGATCTAAAATGGATACTAAGTTGGGATAGTTGAGAAATGGAGATGGGGAGAGTTTGTGATAAGTCTGACCCAGACCGTCCTTCTATGGAGGTGTGGGGGATTTGGCTACCCAAACCCAACAGGATGGTGCCATTATTCCATAGGTGAATCGGCCACTGACCATGAAGAAGGAGGGTATTCAGACCCGTAATCGAAAGATGTCTAACAAATCCAAGAAGAGCAAGAAGGGGGCTGAGTGCTTTGAGGAACTGTCCAAATGTATGCAGGAGAAGACCTCCCCTTTCAGTGCAGCCGCCCTGGCCAGCCACATGGCCCCCATGGGCCATCTCCCACCCTTCAGCCACTCGGGACACATCCTGCCCACACCCACTCCCATCCACCCTTCCTCCAGCATCTCTTTTGGACACCCCCACCCATCCAGCATGGTGACTGCCATGGGCTAAGAGCAGCAGCCCGGGTTCGGGGCCTCACCCAGGACACGGACAGACAGAAAGAATGGATGGACAGACCTCGATGTCAGAGTGGGAGTGGGGGGGCTGAAAGCAGGGGAGCACTTGGGGTGGGGAGAGGCAGGGATTAGGGTTCCAGAAGGGGCCTGAACTCTGGGTAGGGCAGCGATGGGCAGCCACCCCTCCCTCTCCCTCAGGGATAACAACCAAGATGACATTGCCTGTGTCACTCCCACTGATGGGACTGGCAGTCCTGGCTTGGGGCTCAACAAAGCCTCCTCCCTCCCTCATTCCCCACCGCTCCCCATGCCTGTCCTCCTCCCCCTCTGGCCTCTCTGCTATTACTGTGAATCTCATAAACTGGTCTGAGATGGCTAGTCAGATTTCTGTCTTGGACAATTGTTTGCGGGGAACAGGACAACTTAATAAAAAGGAAAGGAAAAAAGAAACCTTAATTGTTAGAAAGTCAAAGATGGAAAAAAGTATAAAAAATAATTTATTTTGTTCTTGTTTTCAGTGAGGACTTGGGGATTTTTGCAAGGGTCTCAGCCATTGATGTAAGAGCCCTTCCTCTCCTCTGATCCCCTCTGTGTACTGCCCCCCTCTTTGGGGTGGGGAGATAGTCTCTTTTGAAGAAAAATTGACCAACTGGAAACCTGCCTCATTCGGTCTAGCAACCCAACCCATTAGCTTATGGGATGGGATGGGCATTTCCACCTCCCCTCAAATTGGGGAAATCATGAGTCTGCCTCCCTCAGGGATGGCTGGGAGGTGAGCAGGCTAGGTTCTGGTGGCCTCAGAAATGGGATCCCAATTGGGTGTAGAGAGAGCCCCCACTGGTTCATGGGGAGAGATCAAGTCCTCCCCTTAACCTAACAGGTAATGTTGAGGGGGAAAGGCTGGCATAAAGAAAATAGGAGGAAGGCAGGGAAAGGGTATCAGCTCAGCAGAGTTGGGAGACCCTAGGGAAGGAGAGACAATCACAAAATGGCCAGCATGGAGGCTGAGGAGGGAAGGATGGGTCAGAGGAAGGAAACAGCCTGAGGAGAGGGAGAGGAAAGAGAAGAGTTCCCCAAATTTGGAGTTTTATTGTTGTTTTGAAAAGGAAAGAGAGGGGGGGAATAAACCCTACAAAGAAGTCCTCCTCTGACTAAAAACCAGTTTGGAGAGAACCACCAAGGTGGCCAGTGTGAAGTGTGTCCTCCTGCTGGTGGGAGCCATGCCCCTGCAGCGGGGTAGGCCTAACCCCATGTACATACTTAGCTATTCTTCTGCTGACCCTTCCTTTCCTTCTCAACTCCAATTGCCTCTCTTCTCCCCTCCTAGCTAGGGGATAGAAAACTGCATAAGCTTAACTCGCCAATGAGTTGGTCTTTATTTTGTTTTTTAATTTCTTTTTGGATCAAGCCAATTGTATATTATTGCAAAAGTCCTGCTAAGAAGGAAATAAAACATAAGAAAATGGATGTACTTTCCTATTTTTTTCCTAACTATGTAATTCAAAAGCATTAGCTACAACAGAGCAGAGAGCCAGGGACCGGAAGGGGAGAGAGAAGGCTTTCCTGGCTTTGTTCCTGTTGGTCTATTTGCTTTTCTCTGTCTTTGGGGGTTTTCTGGTCTCTGTCTGGACAGGTAGCTGCACTTTGCAAAGAAGGGAATCCACAGGGCAACAGGGTCCGATTGTAGTTGTCCAGGTCAGGGTGTTGGGAGGATGGGATTGACCTTGCCTTGGCATTGTGGGAGAGAAATCCTGGTGCTTTGGGGAATGGTCCCCTGGTCATGGAGAATGTCCTGAAATAGGTTTTCTAGAAGAATTGTTGATGTTAAGGCTCTCATCCTGGACAAGGGCTTCTCTTGGTGCGGCATCTCCCAGTGTTAGAAGGGAGATGCACTCCTGAGGATGGTATTACAGGGGAGGTGAGCCATTGCCCAGGTATTTTTCTACTGAACTACAAAATTGGTCCTGTGTTTGTCTGGATTCTTCCCATGGTACAGCTGTACATAATCTGTACGAGGTGGGGCTAGGGGGTGGGTGGTGAGGGGCGGAGAAGATATTGTCCTGATACAGTGATTTACTGACAGAGTGCAATATAATCAGTCGCTACAGTGGGCACACCACAGTTGGGAGTAACTTATTTTGTACTTGTATCAGCATAAGAAAAAATAAATCTGCAGTATTTTCTGTTTTTATTTTTTATTTTGCTTGTTTATTTTGGATTAGTGAACTAAGTTATTGTTAATTATGTACAACATTTATATATTGTCTGTAAAAAGTGTATGCTATCCTCATATTCCTTCAAAGTGAATACTGCTAAGAATAATAAAATCCTTTTTTTTTTGTGAGATCAATGGATCTGTTTTGTGAGATCAGGCTGGAAACCGATCTCTCATTCCCTGATGCCCCTGGGCCCTCTGGATATTTGATTTCCATTTGTCCTGTCTTGGAAATGGGAGGTGAGTGAGTGGAGATCACTCCTTTCACTTGGCCCCAAAGACTAGGCAGCAGATGGGTTGTAGAAGAAGCCAACACCAGAGGCAAGAGCTATAATTGACCAGGAAATGCTAGTCTGGTTGTGGGCATGGTGCAAAGGACCTTGGACTTTGAATCTGAAATTTATAAATTCCTGGCTCTGTCAGAGGACCCAGTCCAACTCCACAGATTCTACATTCCACAGATTAAGGAAACTGACTTCTAAAGGTGAAATGATTCAGCCAAGTTCCCATAGATAATCAGTAGGAAAAGTGGGGTTTAAACCCAGACCCTCTGATTTCAAATCCATTGCAATTTCCATTAGAGGAGCCATGTGATCCTTGAAGAGTCACTTTGCTGGGTCTCATTCCTCATCAAAATAGAGATATAGTGTAGAATCAGTTACTTGGGATAATACTTCATTTTCACAGGATTGAGAGAACTTTATAAACCTTAGTTGACAAAGTTTAGTTTTATGCATCAATCTAAGCTATTGGGGCTGAGGGGTGGGGGTGGAGAGGGATCAGGCAGGTTCAAGTGTGTAAAAATCCAATATTGAAGGGGCTTGTTAATGACCAGGGAAGAGGTGTGAGGGAGTAAAATTAGGAAACATTGGAAGAAACATTGGGGTTTCAGATAGTTCTAACTTGGGAAGCACTGGGAAGCAATAGGTCCATCTGTTTGTGACTGACAGTGAGAAAGGGACAGTATCCATGGAGTACAAAAATAATGTCTTAGAAGTGGTTATTGGGTCATGGACAGACCAACTACCATCCTTCCAATTCCCTTTACCTCCTCCCCCCCCACCCTCACCCAAAAAACTCTTAATTATAGAGACTAAATCTTGTTGAGAGTTATCTTAGGTTCAAGAAACAACTCTGACCAGTTGAAACAGTCCTTTCCCATTGGACCCTAAGATACCTAACAAGGCATGGACTGGTGTAATCAATGGAAAGACTAATGGACCCAATGGTCAGAAGGACTGAGTTGCACTGTGGGATCTGCCACTGATCTGCCACTTAGCACCTGTCAAGTCACTCAAAGTCTCTCAGACTTCATTTCCTCACCAATAAAATGAGTGGGTTGGATTATATGATGCCTGCAGTACCATCTAGCTTACACCCAGGATTAATGTAAGCACTGAATATTTCAGATGGAGAAAACAGGCAATAGTCACTTAAAAAGCACAATATTAAAGTCAACTCTCACCCACAAACCCTTAGATGGAGGTGAGAGACTGGTTTCCTTGCTAGCCAATTTAACTGATACCTTCCATCCTTGATTTCACTGATTGCTCATAATATTGCTGGCCCAGGAGAGACCTTCTGTTTGCAGACTAATCTATGGTTTTGTGTAGTTGCTTTCTATAAAATTCCCTACTCCAGGCTTCAGAGTCACTAGAAGTCAAAGGCTACTAAAGAAAGAGGGAATCTTCAGACTCCCTAAATTTAACAGTTTCTATCCTGGCTCCTTTCATCTTCCAACACCAGCTTTTGTCACTGGCCAAATCTTGACTTTATTCTTGCAAATAAACGATTTAGCAATATTGTGGAGAAACCAAATGTATGACATCTCTGAGAAAGGCAAAGGGAACCTCATGGAACTCTAAATTGGTTGACACTGAATAGAAAGAAGCTAAGTGTTATAGTAAATAGTATGCTGGACCTGGAAGATTTCAGGAAGACTTGAGTTCAAATCCTATTTTACATCCTTGCTAGTTCTATGACTGTAGGAAAGTCATTTAACCTCTCTGTGCCTCTCTTTCCTCATCTATAATATGAGAGGTGGTGTTTGATGTAGTCTAAATCCATGATCATATGAACCTGTGAGAGGTTTCTTGAGTCTATTTCATAAAGCTTTGTGTCACAGAAGACCCTTTTTCCATGGAAGGGTGGGGAGTAGCACTGTCCAAAGGGAAGGCACTTACCTGAATCCTCAAACCTGAGGTTAAAGTAGCAATGGAAAGCATTTGAATAAGACTATAAAGAGAAAGAAACTAATCAGAATTACTAGCCATGTACTATAGCCTGCTTTATATGAAAGATATGGATAATAATGTCCCTACACAGATGCTCATCAATTGACCAAGATGAAAAAATGCTCATGGAGGCAACATGTTGGGAAGTTTAGAACAGTAGTGATGGAAACTTTAACTGTCTGGTTCATTCTGGCTAAAAGAGTAGCTGATACTTTACCAATAATTTAATATCTCAGAAGATAGAAGATTAAGCTATGAGAGAAAATACTATTATGAGCTTGATTTTTTGATCAGCAAGGAAGAATTATTTGGTTTTATGAAAATGACACAAACCTCGATATAAAGTGACTCAATTATCTTAGAGTTCATAATATTGAGAAAGGGAATAATAGGCACAACTAAAACAATTACTTCATCCTTTAGGAAAGCAAGTATTTAAAAGTCATGAGAAAAGGTAAATATGATTCTGTGACCTGAAGTTTTGAAAGGGAATCCAAATCTTAGTGTACCAGAAATCTAAAAATGAAATTTTAGCAAGACAATTATGGATGAACTTAAGGAAGAAGAAAAGAAAGTAGCTAAAGAAATCATTGTGGATACATAAGATATCAAGTAAGCACTAAAGTGCTTAAGGTGAAAGGAGAAACAAGAACCATAGACTTTTAAAAGAGTATTAGCTCAAATAAATTTAGGAGCTCTGATCAACACAATGACAAATGGAATTCCAGAAAACTCATGATGAAATATGCTCCTACCTATAGGTTAAAGAGGTGTTGGACTCAGAGTACAAGTTGAGACATGTTTTGTTTTGTTTGTTTTTTTGTTTGTTTTCTGAACATGGCCAACTTGAGAATTTGTTTTGCTTGATTATACATTCGTAAAAAGAAAAAAAAAGGAAAGAAGGGCTAGATTAATTAGGGAATGAAAATGACTAAAAAATGACCAGTGAAGTATCTAACTTTATCCAGATTCTTGTATTTATTTGACATTTTCTGCTATTTTCCTGACCTTTAGCAGGCACTTCATAAATGTTGCTTGAAAAAATGCCAAGAAAATTAATGTTTAAAAACAAATATACTAAAAACAAATGGGAGTTGAGGGTGGGTGGGTTAAACTATGAATAAAGCAAGGACAAGGAAAAGATATGCCTTTTGCCTGGACCAAATTCTGTAGTGTTTGTTAACCAATGATAAGAGTAAACAAAAATAACAAATGATAAGAGTGAAGGCAGAACTACTCCACTCTCTCTTGGCACCCAAAGTCAGAATCCCATAGTTGAATACTTAATTTGTGCCTTCAGTATTTCCAGTGTGTTAATATGAGCAAGAATCTGATCTCATGTAGCATCTTCTTTCTCTTCCACTAGTCCCTGGCTCAATATTAACCACTCAGGAGTGTGTTCAAGTCAGTCTCTACTAGTGTTTGAGAGGAGAATGCAAAATTTTCGTTGTGGGGGATGGCTAGATGGTGCAGAGGATAGAGTACTGGCCCTGGAGTCAGGAGTACCTGAGTTCAAATGTGGCCTCAGAGACTTAATAATGACCTAGCTGGGTGGCCTTGGGCAAATCACTTAACCCCATTGCCTTGCAAAAAAATCTAAAAAAAAAAATTTCATTGTGAACATATACACTAGAGAAATTGGCAAAGGTTACAAATCTGGGTATGAAATTATTGTGTTTAGATTTAAGAAAATGTTAGCAATACAGATTCAACTTAAAAACATGATGAGTGTTGGATGATGAATGTGAATTAGTCCTTCTAATGATTTAATGATTTAAATCAATTCCAAAGGACTTCTGAAGAAAATGCTATCAACCCCTAGAGAAAGAACTGATGGTATCTGAATGGAGACTGAAGAACACTATTTTGATTTTCTTGATTTTTTTTCCTGTTTTTTTCCCCTGTTGTTCTGTGTCTTCTTTCACAGTATGACTAATATGGAAATTTACATGGGGAGGAAACTTAAAAAAATGAAGTTCTAACAAAACAATTGTAGATGAACCCAAAGAAAAAGAAAAGAAAATAGCTAAAGAAATCTTTGTGGATACATAAAAGTTATAGAGTGAGCTCACATGATGGTAAATAGTTAATCCATATCAAATTGCTTACCATGGCGGGGGGAGGGGGGTGAGGGAAAGAGGGAGAAAATTTGTAACTCAAAATTTTTTAAAAAGGATATTAAAATTTATCTTTTTATGTAAACAAAAAATAAGATACTTTTTTTAAAAGAAAAAAAGGATTCAGAATTTTTAAGAAAAGAATTTTTTTAAAAAGGGTTTAAAAAAACAGCTCCCTTAGAGCTGATTGTTAAACATTTACTAGCATATCACTAGCAAAGTAGACTTATTGATTGAATGATTTCCTAAGGAAACAATAGGGGGAATTAAAACCTAAATATATTAAAAGTGAATTGGGATGGTTATTGTAATTAGGGCTTCTGCTTTACCCTAAATTCAGATATATTGAATTAGTTTATCCCAATTTACTCTGTTCAAGCCTAAGATCACAAGGAAATCAAAAACCACTATTGCTTTGAGTTGTGATCCCAATTTTAATTTTTTTCACAGGAAATTCTAATTTTTTCTTCTTTCTATTTTGGGTAATCTGGGATCAGATCTGACTGGGATTTTGTTTTCAAAGAATCATAGAATCTTAGTATTGGTTGGACTGCTCAGAAATGAATTCTTTCTATAAAATCCACCACAGGTGGTTACCCAAGGTCTCGGAAGCATCTGTCTAGTGATGGGAAACTCATTACTACTTGAAAGAGTCTATTCCAGTTTTGTGTAATCTAAGCTTAAAGAAATTTTCCTGCTGTTCAGCCAAAATGTATCTCCCTATAAAGTTAAATCTGTAAAGTTGTAGCCACCAGTTGGTCAATATTAAAAGCATGTGGTCTTAAGGCAAGAGGGAAATTTAATTTGATTTGACAAACTAAGGGACTCCTAGGTGCAGGTCCCTATATTAAGCATGGATGATAAAAACAAAAGTATGCATAATTCCTTGTCATTGTCATTGTTATGATTATTATTCCCTTAAGAAGCATGAACCTGGTGGGGTAGGACTGGAGGGAACATTGAGAATATGCAAATAATCACAATATAAATTTAGAAATCTGTATACAGGTAGGAATTCCTGACCCTGTCTTACCTTATTTTCTCTCAAGTAACTTAACTGGGTTCAAGCCCTTTCTCTGTCACCTATTTTATGACCCTGACAAATTCCTGAATGAACAAATATATAAATGAATGAATACAAAAACATTTATTAATTGATTACTATGGGCCAAGGATGGACTGTGTTCTAGGTATATTAAAAAGGAAAAATAACTCAATAATAAAGATAGTCCCTGACCTTAAAATGCTTAATTCTAATAGGAAGAGAACACACTTTTGGAGACAGGTAGCCAGTCTTTCCCTCTTTGGTGGGAAGGCTGCAGGGATCATGAGTAGATTGACACACACCTTCCGGGGACAATTCTGGAATTATCAGTTCCAGAACTGGATGGGGGGCAGAGCAGGCATTCCACAAGATGGTTGTCTAAGCTGTAAAGATGACCAGAAGTAGATGATGTGAAATATCCTGGGGGTCTTCCTAAAATAGTGGTCCAGGTGAGGTCATTTTTGAGTAGAGGACTCAGGATAGTAGTTTCAGAGATAAAAGGGCTACAACTGACTCATCTGTAAAAAGAAGATCAGAATACATAGTTGTACCCAACACTCTGCTGACTTCTCAAGCTTGTATGAAGGAAATGCTATATAAACAGCGACTCATTTGATCAACACCATGACCAGCCCTCATTCCAAAGGACAAAGATGAAGTATGCTCCCTATCTCTTGATAGAGATGATGGACTTAGGCTGCACAAAGTGACATACATTTTTGATCATGGCCAATGCAGAAATTTGTTTTTCTTGACTATACTTATCTGTCACAAAGATTTTGTGTTCTTTTCTTCCTTTTATCAGTTGAGAGAGGGTTGAAGGGAGGATAAAGACAAAATAAATTTGTTAATTAAATTGAACTTAAAAAATACCAGTGATCCATTTATCTTGTAAATTGTAAGAACTTTAGAGATCATGTCAGACTAGCTGGATGGTTTGGTGGAGAGAGGGCTAGCTTTAGAGTCAGAGGAGCTGAATTCATATTCTGAGTCTGGATGACCTAAGTTCATCTTTCTAGGTCTCAATTTCTTCATTTATGAATTCAGAAGATTAGACTGGATGGTCTCTGAGATTCTTTCTACTATCCTATGCACTATTTTTTTTACAGAGTAGCCAAACTGGACAGTTCCCTAACTCCCCAAATAACCCTATGTGCTCAGTCTCTTGATGCCCTTCCTTCCTCTCTTGGCCGATTGAACACCTACCCTTTTAAATTCCAGTTAAATGCCTCCTCTCTGGGGGAAATTTTCCTTGATCTTTCTTGCTGGGAACCACCACTTTCCCTTTCTTTAATGCACTCATCTAAGCATGTTGTGCCTTCTAGTGCTTTGTGTTGGTGTCCTAACCCCCAGTCGACTTAGTTCTATGAACAAAGAAATGGTGGTTGAGTGTGCTTCTGGGAGATGACTGTATGGTGTGGGCATGGCTACTCATATTTCTATATTCGCTCTTTTCATCCCAATTGGGCAGAATTGGAGGATGGTATCTAGCCCTGAGAGGTCTACCCTTTGTACAGGGAAAGTCCTCTGGAGTTGGAAAGAAGTGAGGGTTGCCTAGGGCCAAGGCATGGCCCAGAGAGCAGCAGAGACTAGGACTTCCATGCTGGGGGTGGGGAGAGTCTGTCCCAAGAAACCAGCACCTTCTGGTTCTTCCAGGATGGCCTCTGACCCTATGACTCTGGCCAGACATCACTCCAGGCAGAGTCTTCAGCCCTATGTGCAATGGGTGTGGGTGGTTGAGTGCTCTGAGCAAGGTTGGGAGTGGTGACAAAAGGACCTCTGACCTGTAGCCAGACTAGCCCAGCCCAGTTCAGCCCTGGACTAACTGGCTAACTGGACATTGACAGGTTCTGAGTGGAGAACAGGTTTCAGGAAGATTCCCACCAAGAGACAGAGGTAGTGGTACCCATCCAGTGACCTTGGCTACCCCCTCCCATCTCTGCTGAGGGAAGAACAGGTAAGGCTGGGCTCCAGAACATTGGGATCTAAGGAAGGCAACTGGTTTAGTGGAGAGAGCAATTGATTGAATCAGGAGATATAGGGTCTCTCGTCAGCTTTGTCGTTAATATGCCAAATCACTCCATGCAAGTCCCTCCCTCCTTTTGAGGCCTCAGCTGAGGGAGAGTTGTCCTAGATGGTACCTAATTCTCTATAACATAATATAATTCACAGACTTGATGAGGTGGAAGAAAATTGGAATTTTGAGTTCAACTGGTCTGGAAATATCCTATCTGAGTGAGCATGTACCTCGCCCAGTATCAGCTTCTTTGGGTTGCAGCCTGCCCATCATAGACCTGAGGATAATGATGCTCAGGGCAGGGACCTCTGATCTTTCTTTGCTTTGGAGGAAACACCAAACTTGTACCAGATTGTTTGGAGGATTCTACTTCTTCAACCTTAATGCTCAGTGGAAACTTGAGTGTTCTCATCCTCCATAAAATGAGATTGAACTTGCCGATCCCAGACAGGAGTCATTCATCTTTTTTGGTATCATGGACACCTTTATCAGTTTGATGAAGCACATAGACTTCTCACCATACTATTTTTAAATGTTTAAAATAAAATACTCAGAATTACAAAAGAAATCAATTACCAAAATATTTTAGAAAAAGTTCACAGACCCCATGATGAGCACCCATAATCTAAGTCCTCTCCTTGCAAAATTCTTCAGTGATTTCCAACACTGTAAATCATATCCCCAGAAGTCATGTGGTGTGGGAGATAGAGATGTGGGCTCAAATCCTCAAAACTCATGGGATGGGGCACCTTGGACAAGTCACTTAATTTCTCAGGACCCGATGCTGCAGAGTAAGAACTGATATACAATGGGAAAGGGATTTTCTCATGAAATCAAACTATGGGTTCAAAAAAAAAAGGTGGGCTCTGATTAAAGCCTGGATTACTTTTTCAGGTTTGGTGATTTGGGGGTAGTTATTGGGAAGTCTATTCTGAAGCTCATTGTGGGTTAGAAAGGCAGCTTGTAATAGAAAAGGGGCTGCAGCCAGAGGCAAAAGGGAACTGGGTTTGCATTCTGGTTCAGCTACTTACAAGTTGTGCGATCATGAATAAGTGATTTTGAGATCACATCATCTCTTGGAACCTCAAGTTTTCCTTATTTATAAGATGGAATAATAATACTTTACACCACCTCTCTCCTTAGGGTGTTGTGGAGAAAAGGTTAGTGAATGAGAATGCTTCTCTCTTACAATGTAAGTTTTAGCATGGAACAAAGTTTTGTCCTAAATGTCCTTTTTTCTCCCCCTTTTCCCTTTCTTTCTTTCTTTCTTTCTTTCTTTCTTTCTTTCTTTCTTTCTTCTTTCTTTCTTTCTTTCTTTCTTTCTCTTTCTTTCTTTCTTTCTTTCTTTCTTTCTTTCTTTCTTTCTTTCTTTCTTTCTTTTTTACTGCTATCTATTCCCCCTTTTAATTAGCATTCTTTTTTGTCTCTCTGTGATCTGTGCATTGCTAACTATCTCCTTACAGGCAGGGATCTGGCAGTGTTGGAAAACAACCCTTGATATGAATGAATGAAGAATGAATGAATGAATAGAGCATCTAACTCTTTTGGTGCTGAAAAAAACAATTTTTCCTTTTGTTTCAGTACTGAATTTTTTTTGTGCCAAATTTGGGCCAAGATGTGAATTTCACAAGGGATCAATTATAGTTGCAGTTTAATATATATATACATATATATATATTTGTATATATATATATATATATATATATATTTCTTCCTAACTACCCTATAAATAAACTTAAACAACTAAATGATAAACAAAACTTGCAGAAAAGATGTTTTTTCAACATAACAAACTTCCACCCTGAAAGAGTCCATGAATACCTACTATGTGATATATCAAGCACCAGGTTAAAAGTCAGATAGTTCCTGAACTCACCAGAGTTCCCATTCTATACTATTGTTCTATGAGAAATGATAATGGGCAAGTGGATTTCAGAAAAGCCTGGACTTATATAAACTGATGATGAGTGAAGTGAGCAGAAGCAGGAGAACACTGTGCACAGTAACAACAACATTGTGTGATGATCATCTATGACAGACTTGACTCTTCTCAACAATGTAGTGATCAAAGACAATTCTAAAAGATCTGTGATGAAAGAACTATGGAGTCTAAATGCAGACCAAAGCATAGTATGTTCACCTTTTAAAGTTTGTTTTATCTTTTTTTCATTGTTATGATTTTCCCCCCTTTTGTTCTGATTCTTTTTTCACAACGTGACTAATATGGAAATTTGTTCAACATAACTGTGTGTGTAACCTATATCAGATTGTCTTCTGTCTTGGGAAGGGGAGAGGGAAGGGAGAAAATTAAACAAAAATGAACACTGAATGCAACAATCAGGGACAATTTGGGGGTATCTGCGATGGAGAATACAATCTGTATTGAGAGAAAGAATTGTGGAGTTTGAACAAAGATCAAAGGCTATTATTACCTTTAATTTAGGAGGAAAGAAACCTGTTATCTTATTATGTAATTTTACTAGCTCTTATACTTTATTTTTCTTCCTTAAGGATATGATTTCTCTCTCATCACATTCAACTTAGATCAATGTATACCATGGAAACAATGTAAAGACTGACAAATTGCCTTCTGTGGGGGGGTGGGGGAGGGAAGCAAGATTAGGGGAAAAATTGTAAAACTCAAATTAATAAAATTTCTTTAAAAAAATGAACACTGAAAACTCTACATGTAATTGGAAAAAATAAAATATTATTAAAATAAAAAAAGAGTTCCAATACTAATGGAGGAGACAATATATATAAAGGATTTCAGTCAAAAATCCAATGGAAAAATCCCATAGTCCTTAGCAATATTACTAGCACTTTACACATGTATATAAATTTTGTTTG
Organism: Macrotis lagotis; assembly: GCF_037893015.1. Lineage (NCBI taxonomy): Eukaryota > Metazoa > Chordata > Mammalia > Peramelemorphia > Peramelidae > Macrotis > Macrotis lagotis. The sequence goes on from NC_133665.1 coordinate 133,543,200, forward strand.
GAGATTCTGTTCTGCTCTATTTATAATTTTAGAGCTTTACCTTATTCATAAAAACATGAAATAGCAGAATTACACAATCAGAAGGCAAGGTCAACTTTTTCCCTCCATTTTCTCATGTTGTCTCAGCTTTAAACTGTTCACATCCATGCTCTCTTTTGATTCACAGAACATCCCTGTGAGGTATAGCTGTTTTTTTCATTTTACAGATAAGGGAAACTGAGGTCAAAGAGATGAAGTAACAAACCCAAGGTCCTAAATGGAATTAGTCACAGAATCTTTTTGGTGCTTGTCCAAAGATTTAAGTTACCCCCAGTATCACTTCACCAATGAAATGCAGTATTAGTAATTGCGTACAGTTTTAGGGAGTTCCCTGGCACTAAGAGGTTAAGTGACTTACTTAAATTCAGAGAACTGTTTAGTGTAAGAGCTAAGAATTGAACCCACTTCATCTTCATCTTAGTCTTCTTGACTTCATGAATTATATTAGACTGCCTACCTATAGAAGCATAGACTTTTAAAAAGCCAGAAATGGTTTTAGAGAGCCAACTCATTTGACCAAGAAGACTGCATGGAACTGGCTAATTCTATGGGGTAGCAAATCCCTTGACTTGGGGTCTTCAAATAAAGGCAAGGTGTTTATTTGTTGGGCATAGTGTAAGAGAACAGTCTTGTTTAGGCATATGTAGCATTCCAAGGCCTATATTTGTAGCCCTTATTTCCCTCCTGACCCTCAGGCTCCCAAAACAAACTCCTTGGACATCTCCTAAAGATGCCATAGGCATAGAAAATTCAACATGCCCTATACAGAGCTCATTATCTTTCCCTCTGAGCCTACTGCTCCCACTGAGATTCCTTCTCTGGCTCTAGACTTATGAATCTAAAAATCTCTTTATTTTTACATTTTAAATTTGATTACTTTGTAGATACTTTTTCTCTTTTGAGTTTGGAAGCTCCTGGAGGATGAGTCTTTCATTTTTGTCTTTGTATTATCTGTGTCTTGTATATAGTAAGTGCTCAATACATGTTAATCAAAATAAGCTGTTATAGTGAATGACCTCTGATCTCTTTTCTAATTCTGAAATACTGTGATTTTATGAGTCAAATGATTTACTCACACTCATAAAACCGAGCTGGAAATGACCATGGTCTCACTCCTAGTTTCAGAAGTTTTCCTCTCATCTCACCTTTTTGGTGAAAAATCTTCTGTGATTATAGAATAGAGTAGAAATCTCTGATGCTGACATTCAAGGCCTGTTTCCATGTTAGCCATGTGGAACTGCTCTCCATTTCTTGTTTCTATCTTAGATTTTTCAATTTGGATAACTTTGTTTACCCTAGTGCTATAACTGAACTCAAAGGCATACTTCATGTTTCTTTTCTTCTTTCTTCATGAAGTTCTTGAAGTGTGTGTGTGTATGTGTGTGTGTGTGTGTGTAGTGTAGTGTATCTGTTTGTGTGTGTATGTATGTGTGTGTGTGTTGAAAACACTTTACTCCTTATAGTTTCTTCTCTGATCCCCCAAGCTGAATGTGTTCTCTCTCTTTCTCCTCAAATTTCTCTTAATCCTTTGCATTTTATCTCACTCTCCCTTTTATCTTAATTACTCGTACACACAATTTTTTTTCACATTATTGGATTGTTAAACTCCTTAAAAATTTGTCACTTCTGGAACCAAATCTTTTCAGTTCAGGCCTTGCAGTTCCCTAACTGTAACCGTCTCCTAATTGGTCTCTCTGCCTCCTACCTGTCCCTTCTCCACTTCATCCTCTACATCGTTGACAAATTGATATTTCCACAACACAGAGATCTGACCATGTCTACCACCAAGCTCAAGTCTTCAATGTCATCTCTAAGATAAAATACAATCTCCTGTTCTGGAGACTTTCATTCAAAAACATTGCTTTCTCCCATGTCTTTTGCTTTTATATGACACTTCCAAACATATATGCCTTTCTATTTCCTCTGTCCACACAGCGCAAACATTTCCTTCTTCCTAAGAAAAACAGTCAAGCAAATTCAACAAGATGCTGAGAATACATCTGATAATATAGTCCTAGGCACCAACCTCCTCCCATGAGGTTTTTCTTGATCTCCCAATCCCAAGCATGATGATCACTCTAGAAATTACTTTCTAGTTCCTTCTGTCAAAATTGTATTCCTATCAATAGAATGGAAGATCCTTGAAGACATGGACTGTTTAATGTTGTCCTTATACTCCCATTTCCTAGCAGAATGTTTGGTACTGGAGAGGGAGGTTAACTCATGTTTACTGAATGGAAATGAATTAAATCTAAATGAAATGGAATTAAATCTATTATGAATTAAGTCTAAATCAAACCTTCTTAATTATAATGCCTTCCGTCTCCTGGGGTATCTCCAATTTACCCTTTATATGCCTGGTTTTTGCTCTGTTGTTTGCATCCCTTATTACACTGTGAAGATCTTGAGAAAAGGGATAATTTTTTGCCTTTCTTAGAAACACAATGACTGGCAAGTAGTGGTAGTTTAATGCTAGATGATTAGATGACAAGATCCTGACTTATAGTATGTATGCATGCATCTAGTCAGTAGGACTCTCTGAGGACAGGATCTGTTTCATTTCCTCCCCTCTCTGTATTACCAGCCTTTAACACTGGGTCTGGCACACACTAGGCGCTTAATAAATGTTTATTGACTGGCTACTTTGTTAACCTCTGTAGAATTGAATTGAAGCAAGACCTAGAGGCTGGGTGTGTAGATTAATTGAAGGGTTGAATAGCTCTAGAATTTCTAAACCACTGAGGAAGACTTGATTTGCTGACACTGGAGTTCTAAACTCCTCAAATCAGAAACAAAGGGTTTTTAAGGGTTAAAGGGGGGGTAATTAAGAGCTAAATTAGCAAGCACAGTAGTGGAACAAATGGTAAATATGAATCATTTAACTTCTCTGAGACTCAAAATGAGAGGAGGGCATTAGAAGCCTCTGAGATGCTTTTTTTTTAGATCCCAGTGTTGGATCCTTTGGATGCTATGAAGCAGGTAAGTCAAATATATCCATTTTAGAAAAGAGGAAACTGAGGCTTGCTAGGAATCAGAATTTTGAGCCTGTTTTCCTCCATACTCTTGAGGCTCATGGAAGGAAAGAGACTGAAGCTCTTAATTTTGGTGAGGATTATGAAGATAAAAATGAAGGGTGTGTGTGTGTGTGTGTGTGTGTGTGTGTGTGTGTGTGTGTGTGTGTGTTTAAAGAGAGGAAACTGAGTCCCAGACAGGTTATGCGGTCCATGGTCCCACAGATTAGAAAATGAGTTTAAGTCAAGGTTCTGCCACATCCCAGTTCAGCCTGGCATCCTCCTTCAGTCTTTCTCCCCCTCTGGAATGGGAGGAATATTGAAGTAGAGGAAGACATTAAGGCTGAGTTAGACATTTGATGGCTATGTCTCTTTCCTGTTGCTTTTTTCTTTTCTGCTGTTGTCTCTCCCCTGTCTTTTCCCCCTACCCTCATCTTTCTCCTTTCTTCCCTTGTTTTTTCAGCTCATCAATCAGCAGATCTCTAGCTAGACAGGACCTTAGGGATCACCCAGTGCAGCTGCTTCATTTATCAAATAAGGAAACTGAGGCAAAAGAGGAACTCAACCTGCCCAAGGATACAACTGAATTAGTGGCAAAGCTGGTATTCCAATCCTTTTCCTTTCCTCTGTCCTGTTAAGGGATTAATTTTCCAGGCACAATACTTTGGTTATGACAAGGGCTTCATTGTTTATTGAATGGAATCAAAGGAGGTGGAAGAGGATGATGGTGATTTATGGATGACTCAGATTCTGGGGAAGGGTTAGCTGGGAATCACTTTTCTGATCCTTTGCATTTGGGGGGCCCTGAAGTCCAGGGCTGGGAGTCAGTCTCACCTTCCTTAGGATTACCCAGGCTTCCTTCTTTCCTTGTGTCCTCCACCAACTGGAGCCAGTCAAGTCTGCCCTGGCCTGGTAGGTAGGTGGGAAAGTTGTCAGTCTTACATATATGCAAGACAGGCTGGGGCACCCCCAGGCCAGGCCTTCCACCCCAGCCTGGCTCCAGCCTGCTCCTTACTTCCAGAGTCATTCACCTGTAATTCTCGCTTCAAAAGGGTCTTTGAGTCTTGGTTACCAAAACAATGGGGCTCCCTCCCTTTCCGTCCCCCATCCTTTACCCCCACTCCTGTAACAGCCCAGTCTGGGCTGGGTGTGTCCCAGACTTCCAGTCTCGGATCAACCACCTCACCTTCAATTGAATTTAGAGTATGTATGGAGGCCTACTGTGTGTCTTACCTGTGGGAAGAGAACAGAGTGGTGATTACACTGAGATTTCTGCCTTAGGGTCTGTAGTCTCTCCAGAACAAGGTTAATCCAATTCAATTGAACTCCACAGCCATTACTACTAGCCTATAGTGTTTTAAGATTTGTCTAGGATTTTGTACATGTTCATTTTCTCATCTGATTGTCTCTACTACCCAGAGAAGTTAGGGTTTTTATTATTATTTTATTATTCCCATTTTACAGATGAGAAAACTTGAGGCTGAGTAAGGAGACCCTAGCTAGGGTCACTCAGTGAGTAAATCTCTAACTGTTATCTGTTGAGGACCTACTTTGGGTGGAATGTTAGGCACCAAGGACAGCAAAAATAAAAATCCTTCAGGAGGAACCAGCCCTCCGGGAGCTTACCTTCCACAATCCAGATAAGGCATACCAGTGCCCAAGTAAGTAAAATTTAAAGTATTTACAAAACAAATGCAAAATCAGTCTAATAGTAATTCCCTAGGGGAGGGGATTCCTGAAAACTGGAAAGAACTCGTCCTGGAAATTAAGATTCTTAGAGGCTTGGGGTGAAGAGGGGAAGGAGTGCATTCCAGGCAGTGGAGACTACCTATGCAAAAGTGTGAGGCTGGGAAGGAATCTAAGGCTTGCAGTCCAGAGAGTGGGCCAGATCTAGTCTCTTTAAGGCTTGAATTTTTCTTTCCTTACAACACTCCCGTGGTGGAGGAAACCTCCGATATCACAGGCAGCCATGTAAGGTCATGAGAAAGAAACTCAGGGAACATCCCTACTGACTGGATTTCCCAGGGTGGCAGTCTAAACATAAAGACAGGCACCCTGATAATCATGAGAAAAATGCTGACCTGCAGTCAGAGAAACCAGGTCCAAATAATGTCTGATTCTGGTATGATGTTGAAAAAGTCCTCAGTTTTCACACCTGTGAAATGGGTAAGTCGGACTTGGTGGTTTTTAAGCTCTGCATCTATGGTCTGATCAATCTTAGCAATGGGGAATGAGGGGGGAAAAGGGAAGTCAAGGGATTCTGAGTGTATATAAAGGTATTATCAGATTGTCACTGGACACTGAATTTCCCAAGACTTGAAGAAAGTGACTTTTTTTTTTTGGTAAAGCTTTTTTTTTAGCTTTTTTTTTTGCAAGGCAAATGGAGGTAAGTGGCTTGTCCAAGGCCACACAGCTAGGTAATTAATTATTAAGTGTCTGAGGTAAGATTTGAACTCAGGGACTCCTGACTCCAGGGCCGGTGCTTTATCCACTGCGCCACCTAGCCGCCCCCTAAAACTTCTTTAAAAAGTATTTTCTTTTTTGAAATTGGGACTTTCTATGAAGGATGTAGAGACCAGAGGTATATGGGGTCTCTCTCAGCCCTTCTCTTTGCCCTTCTCCATTCAGTTTAGTTTCTAGCACACCCTGAAAGAAGGGCTATGGGTGGGGGTGGAGAGAAGAGAGGTAGACTGTGGGATGGATGCAGTTTCCCTTGGGGGGCCAACATTAGGGGAGGAGCTTGTGAAGGGGGTTGGGAGGAGAAGGGTCCATGAGGGAGGTCCATGAAGAAGAGGGGTCTGGGAGGATTTGGAGAGGGTGGGGCTTCAAGGTGGGAGCCAAAGAGGGGAGGAGATCTGGGGAGTGGGTGGGGCAGGGATTAGGACAAAGGCTGGCCGCTTTGTGGCCGGAGCCAGTCAGTCTGCTCCTTAATGGGCAGAGAGTTTGGTGGCTGACCTGTAGCTCAGCTGGGGTGGGGGCCCGCTTTGTTCCTACCTACTCCCTTCCTCTCGGGACTGCCCCAGGGAGGAGCCGGTGTCTGGCAGGCCCAGTGGAATTCTGGCTTGGGTTGGTTGGGCCCCCTCCTCTGGTCAGTTCTGGCCTAAATCCTGATTCACACCCAAAGCATGCTCCTCTCTTTCCCCACCCCCCACCTCCATCCTCCACCTCTTGTACCGGGTCACAAATCTATGAAAATGTCTTCATTGCCCCTCCACCCTTCACTGGTGCTAATTCCAGCCCTCTCCTGCTAGGAACTCTGGATCTAGGTGTCCAGGCAAATCTCTCAGGCCAGAAACTCCTCCTTAAGTCTCCCTAAAAGGGAGAGTAGGGGCAGTGGATGGAATCCCAGGTGATGGAGAGACGGGGATGGACCCCCTAACTGGGTTGAGCATACCCCTGGGGCCCTTGGATATCCAAATTATCGGAAAACTGTGTAATGCAAAGGGATGGGCTCATAATCCAGAAACTGGATTCAAATCCTCCTCCTGTCTCTCAGGGTCAAGGAACTAAACCTAGGAGCATCCATAAAAATGTGATAAGATCATTTGCACCACTGGAATCTCCAGGTCTTGGTGAATAAAGGCTTTTCAGACCCTCAAATACCATTGAAATGTAAATTCTTGTTTTTGTTAGACACACCTAGAAGCAGTCTGGGTACAGAATATTTGGAATCCAGTGACTGATGGGATTCAAATCTGGGTGTGTGTGACAAGCCAATCCTTCCACTGACTGGTTGAACCCATCTTCCCCGAATCTGTTTCCTCAATGGTAAAATGAGGAGAATGGATGAGATTTCTTCCAACTTTAAGCCCCCAGGAGCCTTTGGAACTCGGAACAAAGAAATCTTCCACTGGAATAGGATAACCTCCCCCACAAAGTCAAGGCTGGGAAGTCAGATGGGGGGAAAAATAAATAAGAAAGGGATGGATAATGAAAGGAGAGAAGGAAGGAGGGGAGAAGAAAATAAAGATAAAGGAAGGAAGAAGAGAGGACAGTAGAGGAGGGAAGGAAGGAAGGAAGGAATTTGAAAGAACAAAGGAAGGAAGAAAGAAGAGAGGAGAGTAGGGAGGAAAGGAATGAAGGAAGGAAGAAAAGATGAAAGAAAGGAAGGAAGAAGAGAGGAAAGTAGAGAGGGAGGGAAGAAAGGAAGGAAGGAAGGTGTCTTTGAGGAGTTTACATGTTACTGATAGAAGATCAACAACAAAACTATTTTTCTGGTCTTACTTATTTCATACCTCCCCATTCCACACTAACTAGATGAACTTGACATTCCTTCTCCTTAACTCTGATCTTATCCTTAGCCCCTCTCTCTGTTCAGACTCTCCTCCTTCTCTATGTCTCTTTCAAGTCCCACATCAGTTGGGACCCCCAACCAAGGGATGATAAGATCATAGACCTTACCATTAGAACTGTAAGGGACCTGGAAACCATTCTATCCATGCCCCTCATTTTCAGGCTGAGATTCAGAGAGGGACTTGGGGACTCCCTTGAGGTTGCTTAGCCAGGAGGTTGGAAGCCTTCAGGGGTCACAACAGCTGGATGTCATCTGTCCCTCCTCAGCTAATCCTCTAGCTCTTCACTTCCACCTCTCCTTTATCTCATCATATCCTACAGTGTATCCTCCTCATTTGTAGGCATCTTTTCCTGTCTTCCCCAACTACCACTAGATAAGGAGGGTGGGGACTGTTGAATTTTAGGTATTTTTATCATCACATAGCATATATCTTACACAAAACTTAATGTTTGCTGAATGAATGAATGAATAAATAAATGGACAAAGGAGTGATAGAATAAGAATTGGAGAGGACTTCCTAGATGAGGTTTTCAGATAATAATGATGATGATGGTGATGAAAGATAGCATTTATAAAGGTTACACAGCACTTTTCAAATATTCAATCATTTGATCCTAATAAAATTATGGAGGGATGGGTGCTATTATTATTATTATTTTCATTTTATAGATGAAGAAATTGAGTCTGAAAAAAGTCTGAGAAGTGATTTGCCCAGAGTTCAGTCAGATATCTGAGGCTGGATTTGACCTCAGGATTTCCTGACTTTCAGTCTAACACTTAATCAATCAATCATTTAACATTAAGCACCTACCTCATGACAGGCCCTATATTAAGCATTACAGTTCTATTTCCTGTATTACCTTGGGTAAGTGTTTAACCTTTCTGTTACTTCAATTTAAAGGAGTTGGATTAAATTAAGCCCCCTTCCAGTTTTAAATCTATAATAATACTCAAATATCATTTTTTTAAAGTATCTTTTTTATGGTATACATTGATCTATTTGAATGTGATGAGAGAGAAATCCTTAAGGAAGAAAAATAAAGTATAAGAGATAGCAAAATTACGTAATAATAGGGACGGCTAGGTGGTGCAGTGGATAGAGCACCAGGCCTGGAGTCAGGAGTCCCTGAGTTCAAATATGACCTCAGACACTTAATAATTACCTAGTTGTATGGCCTTGGGCAAGCCACTTAACCCCATTGCCTTGCAAAAATGCTAAAAAAAAAAAATAACAGTTTTTTTTTCTAAATTGAAGGTCTTTGGTCTTTGTTCAAACTCCACAATTCTTTCTCTGGATACAGATGGTATTCTCCATCACAGATAGTCCAAAATTGTCCCTGGTTGTTGCACTGATGGAATGAGCAAGCCCATCAAGGTTGGTCATCACCCCCATGTTCCTGTTAGGGTGTACAATGTTTTTCTGGTTCTGCTTCAAAGTATCATTTTTTAAAAGGGGAATCTAAATTTGTGGTTTATTTAGTACAAGAAACTTGGGGAGGAAATGTCCTCTACCAAAGAAGGAATAAATGAAAAAACATTTATTAAGCCCTTTCTATTTCCACACTATGTTTAGTACTGGTAATACAAAAACCAAAACTTATAGTCTCTTCTTTTGAGGAGCTGACATTCTAATATGGGACAGCCCTCCCAAAACAATCATTTTTTTGTTCACTCCTTCCAGTCTTGTTCTTCTCTATATGCTCCCCCACCCCCATTTGGGGGCTTCTTTGGCAAAGATAATATAGAGTGGTTTGCCATTTTCTTCTCTAACTCATTTTGCAGATGGAGAAGCTAAGGCAAACAAGATTTAAATGACTTGCTCACCGTCACACAGATATTGGGCTGAATTTGAACTCATGAAGATGAAGTCTTCTTGATTCTAAGCCCAGTGCTCTAACCACTGTGCTCAAATGCATGCAATATAAGCATTTATTAACTGCTACTTTGTTCAAGACAATATACTAAGCCCTGGGAATACAAATACAAAAAACTAGACAATTCATCCTCTCAGAGGAATTTATATTCTAAAAAAAAAGACCTCCCTTCACCAGCATATTCAGGGAAGTAGTGGTCTGGGAAGATTGTTTTTGTTTTGGAAAATCACAGGGATGATAAGTAGAGTCAGGGGGGACTTTTGGATATATCCCTTTAGGATGGTTGTGCTGACTTGGTTACCATTCCCAGAAACAATGTTTAAATGTAGAAACAAGAGCATGCATGAAAACACATTTATTAAATGCTTACTACATATTTGCAAAATGTTAAGGATGCAAATTTCTTAAAATTAGATAATTTCTGCTCTGAAAGACTTCAAGTCCTATTAGGAGAGTCACCAAACAGAGGATGGATCACCTGCAGGGTTTATTGAAGACCTATTCATTTGCCCTCCATCTTGGAGCAAATGGTCAATGGGTAGTTATAGCAGACAGTTGGGCAGGAGAGAGCAGGGACATGATGCACATCATCTTTGAGGATAATTTTGCCCCTATCCCCCTTGGTGTGAATTTAGATTAGAGCATGAATTGAATAGCATCAACCCTATTGGCCATTTTGGTGACTGGGGTCTGAGTGAAACTTTACCCTCATTGAAAGATATTACCTTGATAGCCACTTAAGGCTTTCTGCAATCTGTACTCTTCTCAGAGAGGTAATGGCCAAACCCTAGCCCCAGAAGGTAGGAGATTTTATGGCATGGAGTCATCCAAGGATCCTGGGTAACACTGAACCTTTGTGCCTCCGTTTCCCAATTTGTAAAATTAGGATAAAATCTTCCTCCTTCACCATTTCCCAGTTTTAGTGAAATTGAATGAAAATTGTTTTGAGGTTTCATCTGGAGAGGTGAGTGGTTGTGGGAGGATTTCTCTACTTTCCTTGGGTCCAGTGTTAGACCCACTCTTCCTAGCTCTGGGGTCCTGCTGGGGAGGTGTGTCACACCTGTAGTCATGGTTAGGAAAGCCAGGCAAAAAATAGGCTCTTAATAGACATGGAATATTGTGCCTCCTAGGAAAGTTTTAAAAATTGCAACTTAAAATTCTTATATCTCAGATTTTTCCTTCTGCTTTTGAAGTTTTATTGTTCTGATTTTTTTTTTTTTGATCTGGACCTTTTTTTTTTACCTTGGCCAGCTCCTGGCGAATCATTAGCCTGTGCCAATCTGTCAGCACCTGCTCTGCCCCTCATTGTCCTAAGGAGCTGCCTGGGACCTCTGAGAGGCTGCCAGTCAGTCAATTAGTCAGTCAACAAACATTTATTAAACACTTGCTTGACACCTACTTGTCATTGTGTTAAGGGCAGGGATTTCAGAGGAAGGCAAAATCAGTCCCAGATAGCAAGGAACTCATATTCTGGTGAGGGAGATGTATAAATAACTAGCTGCATATGCAATAAATGGAGTCACAGCCTACTATGTATCAGAGGCTGTTCTAGAACTCAGGTCTTCCAGACTCTAAGGTCAGCCTCTGTTTACTCAACTGCTTCTTTTCTGTCTTCTCACTGTACTTCTTGCAGCGTTAACACCTACATTCTATGGAGAATGGAATTTCCTGGTGATAAAAATATGTGCATATTAAAAAAGAAATATTTTGAAATCTTCACTAAATGCCTCCTTGTGGTGTGTAAGTGACTCTAGGGTCTCAAAGCTGTGGCAGTGGAGCTTAGACCCTTGTCCGGAAGGAACCACAAACTGGAAAGACCAAAGGGTGAGAGGTCTGAGCTAGACTATATATATATATATCCAGTAATCAAGGACCCAAGCTAGTCAAATTTGGGGCAGTTTTATCACTAGAAGGCTGACTGTTAGGCAATGATTTTTTTTTAATATTTTATTAGGGGGTGGCTAGGTGGCACAGTGGATAGAGCACCGGCCTTGGAGTCAGGAGTACCTGGGTTCAAATCCGACCTCAGACACTTAATAATTACCTAGCTGTGTGGCCTTGGGAAAACCACTTAACCCCATTCATTGCCTTGAAAAATCTAAAAAAACAAATAAATAAAAATAAATAAATATTTTATTGTATTTTCAAGTTGCAAGCATTTATTTCTCCCTCTTTTTTCACTGAAAAGATAAAACACAAGCTTCTATAAATATATATAAAACACATAAAAATACCCATTTAAGCAAAACAAATTATGGCATTGCTATTATTGTTCATTGACTCAGTTGTGTTTGACTCTTTGTGACCCCATTCGGAGTTTTCTTGGCAAAGGTGATGAGGAAATTGAGGTTATGTATCTTGCTCAGTGTCACATATCTAGGAAGTAACTGAGGCCAGATTTGCACTCAGACTTTCTGACTTGAGGCTCAGCATGCTATCTACTGTGCTCCTTGGTTCATTAGCAATGTCCAATAACATTATGTTTTATTTTGCATCTTGAATCCATCCCTTCTCTATCAGGAGTAGGTAGTATGTTTGCTCACAGGTCCTCTAGAATCACAGTTGATCATTGTTTTGAACAAATCACTCTTGTGTTTTTCAAAGTTTTTTTTTTTCTTTAGGCCATTGCTATTGTATAACTCAATTGTCCTGGTTCTGCTTGCTCACTTTGCTCTGCAGTAGTTCATATAGACCTTCTGAGGCTTCTCTGCACAATTGTATTCTATTGCATGTTTATAATTTGTATAGCCATTCCTCAATTGCCAGGCACCTATAGGCACTGACTTCTTTGGTTTTATTTTTTCAAGACAACGGGGTTAAGTGACTCACCCAAGGCCACACAGATAGGTAATTATTAAATGTCTGAGGTCATATTTGAACTCAGGTCTTCTTGATTCCAGGACTAGTGCTCTATCCGCTGTGCCACCTAGTCATCCCAGGACTGACTTCTTTTAAGACACTCAAAAAGCTGCCAACCAAGGGGCTGAGATCTGTGTGAGAGGATGGAGGATCTATATGAAAGAAGTGTCAGCTCTTAGATGTTCTGAAATGGATTGACAGGATGATTCAACTTGTGGGTGCTCCTGGTGTGGGAGCTCTAGTAGTGCTTAGTAAATAAATCCTAGGGTGTTCCCTGACTCACATAGAGATTAAGTGACTTACCAAGGGGTAGCTAGCTTAGTGGCATAGAGAGGATTTAAATCCTTATCTCCTAGACTTCAAGTTCAACTCTCTTCACTCTCCTGTTGCCTTAGTTTCTAAGTAGAATGCATGTTGTCATGGACAGAGAACTGGTCTCGGAGTTAGGAAGACTTGGATTCAAATCCTACCTGTAGTACTAGCTATAAGACCATAGAATAGTTGTTTGATCTCCCTGGGGTTCCAGTTTTTAACAAAGGGGTTGGACCTCTGAGCTCTTTCTACCTTGGTTCATGGCATGTTATGGTCAAGTGAAGAAGGTTCCAAGTTGTGCCTTAGATTTTTAAACTTTAAAATATACTTTTTATAATATTGCATAACTTTTAAAGTTTAATAAGAAATATTTAATATTGAGAGGCACTAATGTTAAAGGATAACATCAGGGTTTAGAAGACTAGGAATCAGTTCCTGCTTCTGACACCTACTGTCTGAAAGACTGGTCAAATCACATTGCTTCCCAGGACTTTGGGCGGTTTTATATAACTACAAATGGGAGAGAAGTTGCTGATTTCTGTTGGTGGAAGAAGGGCCTAACAGGGAGAGCTCCACATCCTGATGAAATCATAGATCTAATTTTGAAAATGGAGACTATGTTCCATGAATAGCCATGCAATAGCATGAAACCGAGAAGAAGGTCCCTAGCACATTGGATGGACCACTAGTTTGGGATCTGAGGCAGGACACAGACAAGAATCACATGGTCTAGGCAGATAGAGATAAGTTGGGATCTTCATCTTTGGAGGGTCTACCCACTTTATGACATCACAGTTACACTGCAGTATTTGAGTATAGGAATCCTATAAATGTGCCAGCTGGTGCACCCACACTATTGTGTATTGAATCCCAGGCACAATCCTTCTATATTATCTATTAAGTAGTGCTAACTTTGGTAGCAGTATTGTTGGAAGACATGGTCTCTTTTGATGGGTTGGTGGTGGTGACAGTACCTTTCACTTGTGAGGGTCAAAGAGTCGATCAATCATCTCATCTCACTCAACCAACAAAATGTTCTAGCCCCAATATCTTTGTTGGATGATAACATCTCTTTGAACCAGTGAATTAATCAGTAGTATGAACAAGGCTTCAACATCTTGAGTCAATCAATCAAAGGCATTTCATCCAGTGTGACTGAAAGTATATTCAGATTGGCGGAGAAACCTTGATTTCACCCATGTGATATTAAAAAATCAGCAAACATATTGGGATCTGGTAGTGGAGAGGAGAGATGACTATTCCAGTCAAGTCTCTGAAATGGAATTGCCTAAAGAGAAGGCATAGAGGAGCCTCATTCTCCCATTTCAATCTTGATCAGAGGAGGAGCTTGTGACCTTCTGAGGGTTGGAGCATTTAAGACCTCATTAGCAACATACCCAGAATGCTACCCTCTTCTTCCCTTTTCTCATTGGCATTATATTTGTTATATTATAAAGTAACAAGAAGCACTGTATGCATTGGTAACTGATGGAAATCTATTATCTACAAGGTAGCTGCAACTTAAGGGGAATTTCATGAGTATGCTTGAAGGAAAAAAGGACTTCTAAGTCAGGAATTATAAATTACCCCCTTTGTCATATGTGCCTGCCTTTAAGCTTGAACCCACTTTTCCCTGGAATCTTTATGTACTATTAGAAGACTTTTGGGGGACTGTATTTCATACCAAACTCTTCCTATTACCCCTTAGTAAATGACTGATTCTAAAAGTTAATGCATTTTGCTGATTAATCAATTGATAGCCATGGGGAAAGGACACAGGTAGGGACCCATGAACAATATCATTAGAAAGCCACTATCCACCCCTCAGGATCTCCTTGAACCCTTATAGGGGATGCAGCAACCTGGTTCTGGAAATTGGGGGGGGGGAATACCCAATCTGACTCTGAGTTCTAATTTATTAGCCTGAGATTAACACCAGACCATATGCTACATGTTTGTTTGATGTGCAGTGGTGGTTTTTGCAGTGATCTTGGTGATGGTCATCTTGTAACATATATCCCAATAAACTCAGTATATTTTACTTCTGGATGAAGTAGAAAAAACTAAAGGATCCAATGGGTAGATTGTCAGGACAACCTGAGTTTAAATCCTGCTTCAGACATAGCTGTCTGAGCCTGGGCAAAGGTTACAATCTGTATGTATCTATTTACTAATCTGTCAAATGGAAATATTATTTGGTTGTTTTCAATCGTATCTTTTGACTCTTTGTGATCTCTTTTGAGATTTTCTTGGCAGAGTTACTGGAGTGGTTTGCCATTTCCTTCTCTAGCTCATTTTACATATGATGAAACTGAGGTAAATATGGTTTAGTAATTTACCCAGGATCATAAAGTTAGTAAGTACCTGAGACTGGATTTTAACCTAGGTTTTTCTGACTCCAGGCCTAGTGCTCTTTCCATTGCATCACTAATAGGATAATATTAGCACAATATAGCTTAGGTTTCTTGAGGAAATCAATTGAAATGATATTTGTAAAGTGCTTTGTGCTAGCTGTTATTATATATGATATATGATATATAATATGTTATACTATCATATGTCATTTTATAATATGCCATATAATTTGATATGTCAAATATAAAACAAAATAGATTATATTTGTTATATTATAAAATGTTATATAATATTAATGTACTATATGATATACTACTTTATATATTTTAATATATTTAATTATTATTGGATATGTTATATATCATATTATATGCACTATATCACATATTTGTTTGGTATGTATAGCTATAATTACTATATTAAATGTTATCATATCTGATGGCTAGAGGTATATATTATACATGATATATATATAATTGTTACATATATATCATATATTATATATTAACTGTCAAAGTCAGGATTCAAACTTAGGTCTTTTGGGTCCAGTGCCTTTTCAACTATATGCAGAGCACTATCCCAGATGCTCAGGAGATTAAAGAAAGCAAAAGTCTAATAGGAAGAGAGGAACAAATGAGAACATAGGATTTGGAGCAAGAAGAGACTTTCAAGTTTAGTTAGTCCTTCACTGTCAAAAGAAAAAAAGTTCAGAATAGAAAGTAACTTACCCTGGGTCATACCGTGAGATTTGAGTTTGGATATTCTAACCAGTCTCCTTCTGTTCTGGTAGAGTTCACATTCTAGGTGAAGGAAAAGAGGGAGGGGACACCAGCAAATGACTGGTGATGTTGGGTCAAACCTGATAGTATTAATGATGCCAGTGTCTTCAATTTAATTGGGTCCCTGAGCACCTAGTTTATTTTATTTTATTTTGAGCACCTAGTTCATGTAAGATACTGCAAAGAACATAGAGAAGAGCAGCTTAAAAGCATATACAATTGCTATAAAACATGGTAAAGTCATATATGTCACCATGTATGTATGAGAGAGCAGAGAAAGAAGGAAGAGAAGATTCCTGGCAGAAGTAGTATATGAGATATTACTGTTGTATGAGGCAGATTGAGGTATTGGTGGAAGTGGCAGCAAATGGCAAGAGAAGTTCTGATGATGTCAGGTGGAAGTATTGGTAGTGGTGGTCTGTACGTGGACAATTTAGGTGTTGGTGGTTTTAGGTGTCAGAGATTTTCAGCCAAGTGTCAGCAATGTTTGTATTAGTGGGGAATAGTTAATGAGAACTACTTGGAAGGCTGGAAAGTGGTTTGGTAGATATTAGATTTAGATCAACATTTTATAACATATATATCCTAATAAACTTAAAATGAATCTTTTGATCTGAATAGTCAAGGTTACACGATAAAAATAATTACAGGAGGAAACATGTGAACAGGTAACTTTCATAGCTAGGACTAGGCAGAGAATTCTTGAACAAACAAGGGACAGAGGCATTCAAAGATAAAATAGATTTATTCAGTTCATTCATTCAATAAACATTTATTAAGCACCTTATAATATACTCAGTAAAGTTATAAACACTGAGGATGCAAAAAGAAGCAAAAGACAGTCCCTGTCAGAGTCCCTCACAGAGCTTATAATCTAACAGATCATTTGGATTATATGTTATTGATTGGAGGTGTTGATAAACTTCATTATTGTAGGTTGGAATTGATGATGGTCTTCATATTGGTGATTGGAGGTACTGGCAATGGTGTTAGTGACTGGAGGTGTTGTCAGTCTCAGTACTGAAAGCTGGAGGTGTTGGCCCTGGTTGTATCAGTAGTTATATTATTGGTGATTATGTTTATGGTTAGAGATATTGACAGTCTCAGTGTTGGTGGTTAGAAGGTGTTGTCAGTGTTTGCATCGGTGGGTAGAGTTGCTGATGTTAGTTATTGAAGGTGCTGATAATCCCATCATTGGTGGCTGGAAGTGTTGACAGTCCCATTATTGGTGATTGAAAGGGTTGGCAGTAAGTATATGGTGGTTAGAAGTCTTGGCTAATGCTTGGAGGTATGATAAGTCTCAAGCTAATGGATGGAAGTAGTGGCAGTTTCTGTTTTAATGGTTAGAAATGTTGGCAGTCTCAGAATTGGTGGTTGAAAGTGTTGGCCCTGGTTGTATTGGTAAATGGAGGCATTGGCAGTGGTTGTGTTGGTGGTTAGAGGTGTTGGCAATGGGTTGGGGGAATTCAAAGTCTCAATGCCAACAGAAAGAGGTGTTGGCAATGACTGTGTTGGTAGATGGAAGGGTCAGACTTCTCATTGTTGGTGGGTGGAGGTGCTGGCATGGTCCTATCAGTGGTTGGAAATATTGGCAGTCTCAGTATTGGTGTTTGCAGATGTTGGCAGTCTCACCATTGGTAGCAGGAGATGCTGGTATTGGCAGAAGGGCAGCAGGTTTTGGAGCCATTTGTAAATCAGCTGGGGCATTATCTGCCGTGAAATGGTAGATGAGGCCTTTCCCACGTCCTTGTCTGACCTCTTGAGACTCTCAGTCCCTACTGCAATCTTAGGGGGACAAAGGAGGAGGCGGAAGAAACATCTTTTATTTAATCAGGATCTATCAGCAAGAGCTAGTGAAGAGAGTCAGGGGAATGGCCCCAGCTGATAACTCATCCATGGCAGGCAGCATCTGGCCCCCCCAGGGAGCAGCTGGCTGGCAGGCTGCCTTTCACGGCAGCCCCTTGCACACTTTGGGGCTTTGGTGGGGGGAGGCTTCTGAGATCCCACCATGGAGCAGTTCAAGGATGGCTACCTGTAGCTCCAGAAAGACTTCCGTTGGTTTATCTTTAAGTTGTTATTAAAAACCCTGAGACATAATAATAACTAATAACCATTTACATTTCTCTAAAAGTTTCTTTATTCACAACCACCCTAAGAGGTAGACTGTTCTATTATTCCTATTACAGAAAAAAAGCAACTAAAGCTCAGAGAGGTTAAGTAATTGGCCCATGGTTACCCAGCAAGAATTTTTCAAAGAATTGATTTTGATAAATTGAATAAAAGGTTCTGTCTTTTCCAGGATTTTATGTAAAATTGATTTTTCTTTTTTATCCATTTTGTTTCTTTATAAAAAAGATCACTATGAAGGAATGCAACCCCAACCCCCTCTTTTCTTAAAGATCATCTGATTTTTAGAGCCCCTAACTAGGCTATGGCAACTGGAGCAAATCCTGCCTCTGACAGCTGGTTGAGGACAGGCAAGTCACTGAAGCTCTCTGAGACTCAATATCTTTGTGCTTTGGGTTTGCCTCCAGGATCAAACATAAAACCCTCAATGAGACTTTTAAAAGTCTTTCATAACCTAGATTCCTCCTCATGTACTGTACCACTGATAGGAGTCAGAAGTCCTGAGAAAAAGTGCCAGTAATATGACTATACTCTAGCCTGGATGTCCTGAATGTCTCAAATGAGAAGCTTCCTCAAGTTTCCTTCCCTGTTAATCGGCACCGGCTATCTTTTTTTTTTTTTTTTTGGTTTTTGCAAGGCAGTGGGGTTAAGTGACTTGCCCAAGGTCACATAGCTAGGTAATTATTAAGTGTCTGAGGTTTTTTGAACTTAGAATCCCCCTGACTCCAGGGCCGGTGCTCTATCCACTGCACCACCTAACTGCTCTGATACTGTCTTTTTAAAAAAATATAAATATTTTATTTGTTTTCCAATTATATGCAATAGTAGTTTCTACCTATCATTTTTTACAATGTTTTAAATTTTACCTCCCACCTTGCTTCTCTCCCCCACTCCTCACAGAAGGCAGTCTGATAGTATTTACATTGTTTCCATGCAATACATTGATCAAAATGGAATGTGTTCAGAGAAAAATCATCTCCTTAAGGAAAAAATAAAACATAAGAGATAGTAAAATTATGTAATACAAAAGACAATTTTTTTTTTTTAAATTGAAGGTAATAGTCCTTGGTCTTTGCTCAACTCCACAGTTCTTTCTTTGGATACAGATGGTATTCTCCATCACAGATACCTTAAAATTGCCCCTGATTGTACTGATGAAATGAGCAAGTCCATTAAGGTTGACCATCAACCTCATGTTGCTGTTAGGGCAACACCAACAGTCTTAACCATGTCTCTGACCCTGTTATCGTCCAGTCCTTCAGCAAAGTAGAAACTGTTTTATGTCCCTATATTCCTCACTCCACTCTGTGGGTCATATCAAAAGTAAGTCTGCTGTAAATAGTATGGCCATAAATAGTAGAGCCTCTGATACTGGCTCTCAGGACTTCTGACTCCTGTCAGTCATAGAGTATATGAGGAGGAGTAAAGTTGGGAAGATAGGAAAGAGCTAGGTTATGAAACATGACTTAAGTCTTATTGAGGGTTTTATGTTTGATCCTGGAGGCAAACCCAATGGACAAAGATATTGAGTCTCAGAGAGGTTCAGGGACTTGCCTGTCATCAACCCCTGTCAGAGGCAGGATTTGAGTGCAGGCTTTTACTTCCCCCATGAGGATGCAAAGGGGGTTAAGACCTAGAGTAGGTCCCCTAAAAAGCATTTGTTAATTGATTGATTCTCAAATAATGGAATATTAGGACACAGAATGGAAGCAACCTCAGGATATAACATATCAGGAAGACCCACAGAACACAGAATAATTGAACTAGAAAGAAATTTTTAACACCAGATGTTAATACCTTAGTCCCACAATCAGATTACTTCCTAAACTACCCCTCCATAAGGCATGGATGGACTTATGAGGAGCCAAAGAATTTGATTTTCTTTTTGTGGGATAGCAAGAAGGATATGACTAATGAAGAATAGGCACGTGGGTATAGAGATGAGAGAACTGTTTTTAGCATTAGGAAGTCTTGAGTTCAAATTTTGCCTTGGGCAATTACTAGCTGTGTGACCCTGAGCAAGCAACTTAACTTTTCTGGGGCTACAGTCCCCTGCCATTGACAGGTATTATGGTGTGGTAAAAATCACACTTGAGTTTGTATCTGGATACAGTTCTTGCCCTGACCAACAGACAAGACCAGAGAGTGACCATCTAAAATTATCGCCTTCCTCCCAGAATTACATTTGTCACTGGAAAAGGCATGACAATCTCCTCTCAGAATCCCTGTGATTCTCAGCTGTGGGATTCTTCCTTTCCAGAAGCTCCATTCTCTGTTCCTTCATACCCAACCATGTCAGCCCCTCCTTCTGGGCTCCCTATCCTTCCATTCTATCTCTGAAACCCTATTCTATTATTAACAAATTTAACTTTCATGTTTATCTTTACCTCAGAAATACCTGTGGTCTGTATCTTGTTGGTAACTAGTTGTCTGTATGTTGTCTTCCCCAACAGCATCCTGAGAATACTTGAGAGGTTATAGATGAGGCATACCGGGTGAAGTGACTTGCCCAGGGTCACAAAATTAGGCCAGATTTGAACTCACAAGGAGGAGTCTTCCTGACTCCATGCCCAACACTCTATCCAATGCACCACTTAGCCACCCTTCTAAAATCTAGGTCTCCCTGTCTCACCCAGGCTGGAAATAAAGAGACTGCTACAGATTAGATCCCATTATTGATTGACCTGGCTAGGTTCTTGCCTCTTTAGACAACTTGGGGGGTCCCCTTGACCCAGAGGCTCACCATATTGATCTCTAGAATCCATTGCAATTTAGAATTCTTCAGCTCAGAAGACCCATCAGACTCAATATTCCTGGTAGCTGGAGGACTGTGCCACCATGCCATCTGTATCAAATATAAATGCCATAATATATATTTCCCAATGCAACCCTCTTATTCTTTCTAGAGTCATCATTTATAATTAAAAAAAAAAGGGAGGGGGGTCCAGTAAAACAAATCAACCTATCAAAAAAGCTTGATATCTTGTGGGGGGAAAAAGGAGGGTGAGAGAAGTATCTTATTCCATCTTTTCTTTGGGGCCAAGCTGGCTAATTATAATTTCAAAACATTATGATTCATTTGTTTTGCTCCAATCCCTTCATTTTTATAGATGAAGAAAATGAGACTCAGAGAGGTTAAGTATTTTGCCTATGGTCACATAGGAAGGAAGTCTCAGTTCATGTTTGTAATTATTACAAAAGTTCAGGGAACATGGAATTTAGTGGGTCTGGGATGTTTCTGAGGAGTTTGCAAGTAATTCATAGCTTTCAGGGAGCTGTCCGATTTGCAAGCTGGTTCCATTGCCAATGTGCTACCAAGCATCAGCTGGTGCTGACATGGTTCTTTACCACATTTCACTATGTGTCGTAGACATTTGCATTTATGCCTCTCACCCCTTCTTTTCACTGTTTCCCCCTTTAGGTTATGAGCTCTTTAAGCATAAGGACTTATTCTCTTCTCTGCATCCTCCACAGTACCTTACATACAGTAGATGGTCCATAAATGTTTGTTGAATGTGTATATAAAGGAAATGGTTCCAGAGAAGGTAGAGGCAAAGGGGACCTACTCCAGACCCACAATCTAGGATCTCAGCTTCCAATCGGTGCTCTAAGAGCTGTTCATTCCTCATCCATGGTCTTAATTTTTGATCTAGATCCATAGTCTCAGTTTTATCCAGTTCAAATCTGTCATGTCAAGTTTATATTTTTAAAATGTCTTTTTTAAAAATTTGCTTACAATATAATATTAATTCAATTCAACAAAAATTTGTTAAATCCTTAACTGTGTACAAGGTTCTGGGCATATAAAGAAAAAAAGAGTACAGAATTTTTCCTTGAGAATTTAGAGGGGCAGGGATATAACATGTACACACATTTGTAAGGTGTACAAAGGAAGGGGGAAGGAGACAAGAATTCTCTGGGATAATCAGAGGAGGGAAAGCTTCAGAAAGACTACAAATCAATCTCTAGGAGTCTCAGTTTCCTTATCAAAAGGCATTAGGTTGGACTAGATAATCTCTAGTTTCCAAAATGAAATCCAATGATTCCATGTTCAGAGGCAATTTGTATGTGAAAACTTTGGGACAGTGTTGCTAAGGGAAGTTCCAGTATAAGTCAACTGATCAAAACAAATCTTAAAAGGAAGGGAAGGGGCTCTTTCATTCTTCTCAAAAGAGTACAGTAGAAAGTTACTTCTTTTTGACCAACAAATAA
The DNA here is from genome assembly GCF_037893015.1 of Macrotis lagotis. Classification (NCBI taxonomy): domain Eukaryota; kingdom Metazoa; phylum Chordata; class Mammalia; order Peramelemorphia; family Peramelidae; genus Macrotis; species Macrotis lagotis. The sequence goes on from NC_133665.1 coordinate 133,565,062, forward strand.
TAGGCAGAGGAGACTATAGGTGTGGGGGTGATTTCAATGTAAAGAACTTTTAAGTAGATACATCAAAAGAAAGGATGGAAGTCAGTCAATTAGCATCTATTAAATACCTATTATGTGACTGCACCTTTGTTAAGGAACACAAAGAAAGGCAAAAGATAGCCCCTGAGCTCATGAAACTTGAAGTCAAATAGGGGAAGGCTACGTGCAAAAGACTCTCTACAAACCAGGTATAGGCAGGATGAACTAGAGATAACCACCAGAAGGAAGGTACCAATATTAAGGAAGAGCCCTGAAGTAGGAAAAAGCTGATAGGTGTTTTGATGCCTCAACCAGGCTGAAGAGTTAGGTGTCCACCAGAAAAGTTTTTGATTCTTGCTAAGATAATGAAGATGAGTTAAAAAGAAATGTTTTAATCAGAACTTAGTAGAAGATTAGACTTCAAAGTGTTATCAGACATTGGATCTTGGCCAAGTTATTTCCTCTCTTTTGACCTCAGTTTCCTCATTTGCAAAATGTCATTGTGGATCTGAATAATCAAAGGTCTCTTCCAGTTTTCAAGTTCCATGCTTCTAAGTTCTTAAGTGCTGGTTTAATGAAAAAGCTAACACATTGTACCTTAAATTTTTAAAACTTTCTGTTTTGTTTTGTTTTTAGGTTTTTGCAAGACAATGGAGATAAGTGGCTTGCCCAAGGCCACAGAGCTAGGCAATTATTAAGTGTCTGAGATCAAACTTGAACCCAGGTCCTCCTGCTCCATCCCCTGCACCACCTAGCCACCCTAAAACTTTCAAATGTAGAGGAAGTTCTAGGGGTCACTATCTTCACTTTTATAAGCATTAGTGGACTGTGTCCCATCCTAGGTTACTGATCTCTCAATCCTATGCTTGTGACCTTGGGATTTCTTTTTTTTTTTGAAAGATTTTATTTATTTTGAGTTTTACAATTTTCCCCCCATTCTTTCTCCCCGCCCCCCACAGAAGGCAGTTTGTTAGTCTTTGCATTGTTTCCATGTATACATTGATCTCAGTTGAATGTGATGAGAGAGAAATCATATCCTTAAGGAAGAAAAATAAAGTGTAAGAGATAGCAAAATTACATAAGATAACTTTTTTTCCCCTAAATTGAAGGTAATAGTCTTTGGTCTGTTCAAACTCCACAATTCTTTCTCTGGATACAGATGGTGTTCTCCATCGCAGACAGCCCCAAATTGTCCCTGATTATTGCACTGGAATGAGCAAGTCCATCAAGGTTGATCATCGCCCCCATGTTGCTGTTAGGATGTACAGTGTTTTTCTGGTTCTGCTCATCTTGCTCAGCATCAGTTCATCATCAGGCTTCCCTAAATTCCCATCCCTCCTGGTTTCTTTTTTTTAGTTTTTTTGCCAGGCAAATAGGGTTATAAGTGGCTTGCCCAAGGCCACACGGCTAGGTGATTATTAAGTGAGGCAGGATTTGAACTCAGGTACTCCTGACTCCAGGGCCGGTGCTCTATCCACTGTGTCACCTAGCTGCCCCTCCCTCCTGGTTTCTAATAGAACAATAGTGTTCCATGACATACATATACCACAGTTTGTTAAACTACTTCCCAATTGAAGGACATTCACTCAATTTCCAATTCTTTGCCAAACCTTGGGATTTCTAATACTATCACTCATGAACCTTAATGTGTTTCCTCAATATCAGTTGATCAATTAGATTTTACAAAGGAATATTTGCTGAGAAGGGATATTTGCTTCATAGATTGCAACAGGTTTCTTCACTTCTTCCCAACTGAAAGGAAACTTTTTCTTCTACATACTTAGTTCTTGAAAAAATGAACCCAAATTAGAATGATTGCTGCCAAACATTTCTTACTCCCAAAGGTTGGGGGTGTCTTCTCTCATTAAAAAGTAAGCTCCAGGGGCGGTGGCCCAGTGGATTAAGCACCGGCCCTAGAGTCAGGAGTACCTGGGTTCAAATCGGGTCTCAGACACTTAATTACCTAGCCATGTGGCCTTGTGCAAGCCACTTAACTCCATTTGCCTTGCAAAAAAACCTAAAAAAAAAAAAAGTAAGCTCCTTGAGGGCAGAAATCATCTTTCCCAATGCTTGAATGTGCATCTTGTGTTTAACACATAATAAGCTCTTCATAAATTCATGCTGCTTTGTTGTTTCCTGACTGCCTAATGAGGATACTACCATCATCCTCTAATAACAGTTCAGGTTAAAACTGAAAATAGAAAATACCAATAAAACCACACTGGTGATCTTGGATCTATCTGCTTCCAAACCTCTATTCACTGGAGAGCTGGAATTTAGCTGGTAGAAAGAAGGCTTCTTCCCCATTCCTTTTCCCCCTACTATTGCCAGACTTGGCCGTTGGTTGCAGAACAAAGTAGAAAGCCAACTGTTCCACTGAAATGATTGTTACTGAAGGAACTTGTAATTGTACTTTTCCTTTGGAAACTTTCTGGGGAGACTAACGGAGCAAGGAGTGCAGGAAAGGAAAGAGGAAGATTAGGTGAGGAGCATATGCTAAATGGAGAAATATTTCAATGATGACCTTGAGGATTTACCCTTAATACCATAGAAAGAGGAGATTAAGTGATTAACCCAAGGTCTTACGTACAGGTTGTAAGCATCAGAAATGGGATTTGACCTGATATCCTTTGACTTCAGAGCCAATACCTTTGAGGAGAGAAGGGAGAGGAAGATGTGGGTTAAGGAAAGAGGACTGTAATCCATGTTCTTCTTTTTATGAGCACAAGTACAGTAGTCCAGAACCTTCTAAACTATCATCTGAACAATCATAAGAGCCTTCTCTTTGGTCTCTCTGTTTTTAGCACATCCTCTCTCCTATCTTCACAATAAGAAAACTAATTTTTTTTTTAAAGTATGAACCAGACCAGATCACCTCCCTCTTCAAGAATTTTCTGTGAACTGGTAGTTCTCTATTACTCTTAGGATAAAACATGCAAACTTCTTAGCTTGACTTTTCAAAGGTCTGGTTCCCTTTTACCTCTTCAGCTGTATTTCCCATAATACCCTTTCATAATTCTTTCAGCCAAGATGGCCTAGTTGTTCCTTCAATTTGTCATTCAATCCCCTACCAGATGCCTGTTATTTGCTGTCTCTCTCTCATCACTTTTGACTCTTGGACTTTGACTTCAAGCTCAACCTCTTTCCAAATGAGATCCTTCCTGAATCCCCAGGTGCTGGTGTTCTTTTCTTTCTCAAAGTCTCTTAAATTTCCTATTTCTATCCCCAACATTCAACACAGTTTCTGGTACATAGTAGGCACTTAATAACCTTTTATCATATCATATTGATTGTGAATGTTCTGATTCACATGCCATCTAAAGAATATCAGGTCTTGGAGGAAAAGGATTATTAAAAATTTATTTTTGGTCTTTGTCTCTTCTGCTCCTTGACCATAGTAGGTTCTTTAAAAATGCTTGTAGAAATGAATCACTTGGACCTGAGAGTGTTCTGTTAGTATTATGGAGAGAGGATGATAGAGTGAAGTTTCCAGGCAGATGAAGTAGAGGATAAGTTTAGGTCAGATAGTGAGAAGACAGAGTTCTGAATTGGACTTGGAAAGCAGAAATATCCTGTCTCATCTTAGAAATATCAGAACTAGAAAGGGACCTTAGCGCATGGAATATGAGGCTATAGAAGGTAAAAACTGAAAGGAACTTTGGACCCCAGAGATGAAGTATAGCAATGACTCAGTTGGGATTGAATGTAGAACTGGTTTCAAATCCCAAGGCAGATACTTAACTAGATAAGTGATTATGAACAAATCACTTAACCATACAGAGATTCAGTTTCAATCTGAAAAATGAGATGAGATCTGTATCCAGAGAAAGAATTGTGGAGTTTGAACAAAGACCAAAGCCTATTACCTTCAATTTAGGGAAAAAACCCCCCATTATCTTATTATGTAATTTTGCTATCTCTTATACTTTATTTTTCTTCCTTAAGGATATGATTTCTCTCTCATCACATTCAACTTAGATCAGTGTGTACCATGGAAACAATGTAAAGACTAACAGACCACCTTCTGTGGGTGGGAGAATGGGGGGAGGGAAGCAAGAATAGGGGAAAAATTGTGAAACTCAAAATAAATAAAATCTTTCTTTGAGAAAAAATATTGGGGTGGCTAGGTGGCGCAGTGGATAGTGTAGCGGATAGTGCACCGGCCCTGGAGTCAGGAGTCCCTGAGTTCAAATCCTGCCTCAGACACTTAGTAATTACCTTAGCTGTGTGGTCTTGAGCAAGCCACTTAACCCCAGTTGCCTTGAAAAAAACCTAAAAAAAAATTGGGATGAGAGGGGAGGAGGAGAATCTTAATACGCACTACCTTCCTCCCAGGAAGTGTTTTGCTAATTTTGAATAGTGATAAAAACTCGACTTATAACTGTTATAACTGGAATGGATTTTAGACACACAGTGTGTTAGAATCTAGAATACTAAATTTGGAAGGGACCATAGAAATAATATAGTAGAGCACTGTTGTTTTTCAAGAAAAAAATGACTGGCTTTCAAAAAAATTATATTGCATTTATTTTTTAAATATATCCTTCTTTATTTCCCTACCAGCAAGGCATTTCTTCTAAAAGAGTATATATAAAAAAGAGAAAAAACAAAGTAGTTTAGCAAAATTAACCAACATATTCACTGAGTCTGACAGTATATATGATGTTCCATTTCCATAGGGTCCCACAGGTACATGAAAGAGAAATAAGTAATTTACTCTTTTATTCTTTAAGACCAAACCTGGTCTTTATCATTGAGCAATTGAGTTTCATTTTTTGATTCTTTCTGGCCATATTATTATGTTCATTGCATATATTTTGTTTCTGGCCTTATGGACTTCACTCTGCATCAATTCATAAAAGTCTTCTTATACTTTTCTGACATCATTCTATTCTTATAATGCAGTGCTATTCATATATATATATATAAAATATATATATATATATATATATATATATATATATATATACCAAAATTTTGCTAGCTTTTCTCTATTCAACGGACATGTTTCTAGTTGGATATTTGTTTCCAGTTCTTTGATACCACAAAAAGGGCTGCAATAAATATTTTGGTATTTATGGAAACTTTCTTTCTTTTTGATCTCTTAAGGGTATATGCCTAGATGTGAGATCTATGGGTGGAAGGGTACTTTTTAAAGCATAATTCCATAAAATCATAAACTAGTTTAGAGTTACCTCACTTCCAGGCTCAGAAGGGAATATTGACCAGACCATGGTCTATCAAAGAATGAATGGCAGAACCAGACCTGAAACTTCTGGTCCTGCATGAACCTATCTGAAACATAGAGAGACTAGTAAGTTAATATTCTGAGTGGTTATGTTTCCCTGCCAGGAGACAACCACACTAATCTTAGCTATATTAGAGGATTCAGTTCTGTTGCCAGGGTGGATCCTCTGGGCTCAGAGGGCCCCTCAAGAGGAGAATGGTTGGAAGAGGAAATAGGTAAATTGCTCTTTCACATGTCTTATGCTTTGGAAAAGCAGACATTAGCTCATGGTCATCAGAGGCCTGAAATTATCCACCAAAAAAGCACCTCTTTCCAGGGGAACCCTCTATCCCCAGCTGGTCCCAGGCACAGCTTTGCTCTCTCTTCTTTGTCGATGGACACAGTGCTCACCCCCTGGAAATGTGATCAGTGGTCCTCCCTGGAACACCATTAGCAGGAAACACTGGTTTCAGCAAATCAGGTTAGGAGCTCCTATTTCCCCCAGTGGGATCTAGTGACTCAGTCATAGGAATGCGGCCGGAGGAACTGGGGCTGGAGGTGAGGGGAAGAGGCAGCTTCATGGGGCAGGAGGCATATGCAGGGATATGTGTTCCTGGAGACAGGAACCCCTATTCAGATGCATTGTTCAATGCCAAAGCATCCTGCCTTTCCTCACCTAAGTCAGAGCTTCATTCCTAATCAAAACCTGAAAGTTCCTGCATCCTCCCCAGGGGACTGCCTCAGAGGTCTATGCCAGTTTGGTGGAGCTCAGGGTGCGTGTCTGCATGAGTTCATGTATATAAAGTGGTATGAATGTATATCTGTATATTTATGTGCATATGTGTGTATAAAGTACATGAATGTTTGTATGTAAAGGCATGCACACAAGTATGCTTGTGCATGTAATCTGGGTGAGGATATGGGCAGGCTTCTTATAAAGGTAAGTATGCATACATGTGCACTATGTGCAAATGCATGTTTGTATGTGAAGGTGAACACAGATGTATATTCTGTAATGTGTGTATGTGGGGATACATGTTTCTATATAAAGATAGTTATGCACACATGTGTGTGTCTGCATGTTTGTATATATAAAGATGTATGTCTGGGAGTTCAAATCCAGCCTCAGATACCTGCCATTCACTAGCTGTGTGACCTTGGACAAGTCACTTCACCCTGATTGCCCCCATCCAGGGTCATCTCCAGTCATCCTGATTCATATCTGGCCATGGGACCCAGATGGCTCTGAAGGAAAAAGTGAGGCTGGTGGCTTAGCACAGGTCCCTCACTCAAATCCAATCCATGTGCTTGTCATAGCATCTCCCTCCCCCTTGATGTTGTGGTCTTCTTTGAAAATTAAGGGCAAAATGAAAGGTGTATGTGTATGTGTATATGTATGTGTATGGCTGTATCTCTGTTTGTGTATGAAGTTATCTGTATATATGGAATGTGTTTGGACTTGTATGTTCATCTATATGTTTGTGTATAGAGATGTATATATGTGACGTGTATGGGAATATGCAGGTGCACGTTTCTCTATAAAGACACATGCGCATGTCTATGTTGGCATGTTTGGGTTTAATGGCATGTAATATGTGCGATATGTGTGTAGGGTGATGTATATGTGTGTAAAATCTGTATGTTCATGAGTATATATGTATAAAGGCATGTGTGTATAAAGGTGTGTGTGTGTGTGTGTGTGTGTGTGTGTGTGTGTGTGGTGGGGGTGGGGAAAATGTGGGGACATCTGGAGGGGATGGGGTCAAACAGGAACCAGACGTTTGCTTCTTATCATTTCCTTTTGGACCGAGGTCACCTGGTTGTGGAATGTTTCCGGGATCTGAGTCATTCCTCAGCCCCTTACCATGTGCCACAGACTCCAGAGAATGAATTAGAAGATGAAAAGTGGGATGGAGCCATAGAAGCAGATGAGTACAGGCCCTGGATTCTACTCTGCTAGCCATTCATACCTGTTGTCCCCTTATTAAATGGTGCCTGGGGAATATGTTTGCACATTTTAAAAGGATTTTTGAAGCAAAAATGTGGGCAGTGGGGAGACCAGTGAGCAGGCCAGGATCGTGGAGTTGGAGATCTTAGAGGTCATCCAGTCTAAACCTTTCATTTTACAGATGAGGAAGCTGAGGCAGACAGAGGATAAGTGACTTCCCCAGAGTCACACAGTTAGTATCTGAGACTAGACCAGCCCATCTCTGAGGAAGACCCCTGAATCTGACCGATTCCCCTCCAATACTATGTACATTCCTTCCCCTCCTCCTCCTGCCCTCTTCCCCCTCATTCCATTCCCTTCTATCCTCTCCTCCTCTCTCTTCCCTCCCCCATCCCTAATCCTCCAACCTAAACTATATCAAATGCATCAAAGAGCCACTTTCCCTCTGACCTTTGACTTTTGACCTGGAATGAGGCCCATCTGACAAGTTAGTTTGGCCCTCATGGTGTAAAATGGCTCAGGAAAAGAGGAGAGATTTACTGGGAAATCCATACCCGAGTGAAACCCTAGGATTCTTTCCTACTCATCATTCCCTTAGAAGGCAAAGGGTTAATGAGCAGAGCTGGTTGCAGACTCTGCCCCATCTCCCTTATACCCTGAGCTTCCTTTCCTTCATTACGCCATGACTCATCCATCTTTTTACCCATTACCCCATCATCTTATCACCCATCACTACCCCATCTCCCTTTATCCAGCTCCTATATCTCTCCATTACTCTACCTTCCCACCTCCATTATCCTCTTCCCATCATTCCACCTCCACTTATCTCCTATCACTCCATCTCTACTCATTCCATCTGCCATCTCTCCATCTCCTTTTTTCCCATCTCCCTTTCCCCCATTAACCAATCTCTTTCTTATCCCTGAACCATCACTCCATCTACCCTATCTTTTATCATCCCACCTCACATCTCCCATTGCCCTATTTCTCCTTATCCCTCTCCCCTCCTACACTACCCCATCTCCTCACTATTTCCATCACCCATCAGTTTTCTCATCCTTCATCCTCCATCGTCTCCCTTCTTGGTCCCTACCTTATCACTTTGTCTTCTATGAAACCAGGACTTTAGTAGTATTGACTATAAAATGAATATTGTATATTAATAGTAAATTTTCAAAAGAAGAAAACTCCTCATTACTTCCTCACTCTTGTCACTTCCTCCTTCTCTTCCTTTTCCCTTCTTCCCTAATAGAGCTCTAGGTTGTTCACAGTAGCTCCCCTTGGTTTTACTTAAGATTGAAATTTGCCTTCCTTTACTTAAGGAAGTTACTCCCTTCCTCCCTTTTCTTACTGCTTTCCTTTACTTCCTCAAGATTGAAATATATCCTTTCTTTTCTATATAGGTGAAAGGGTGTGAGGACAGGGACATCTTGGAGGAGGGCTAGCTTTGGATTAGGGAGTCACATGATTAGTTGGGTACCAAACCTTAAACTCAATATTTTTTCACTCCCCACGAACCTTTGTCTGCATAGTTTCCTAGGGTCCAGGTAGTTTGTGGAGGTGGGAAGGAGCTGGGACAATCAGAGCTCTGCATCTGAGTTGTAGACTTAAGATAACAAATATTAGAACTTAGAGATCAGGGCTTCATTTTCCCCTGGAAGAAACTGAGACTCAGAAAGATTCAAGGACTTTGCCCAAGGTTATCCAGATAATCAATGAGAAAACAAAGCCATCCTAATTAGAGTTAAGTGTTCAGATCATTTTTTACAGCCCACTCACTGGCTTGGAAACTTGATATAAAGTCTTGTTAGGTGTCTATTTGATTGACTGGAAACACAGACCAGTTTTGAGTGGAAAAAAAGAGAAGGGGATGGATTGTGAGGTCAAAGCAAACGAATCAGTGGTGTCACTTTGGAGGAGTGACTTCCTCTTTCTAGGCTTTAGCTTCTTTGTTTATAACATGAAGGAGTAGGTTAAAACAATGTTTTCCATATTAAAGTGACCGGCAAACCCTTTTGATTTTGATGGAACCCATAAACTCTGGTTTAGAAGTGTGCATCTAGAGCTATAGAAAACCTTTAGAATGAAGTTTCCAGCAAAATAAGGGGATATTAAGTCTATTTTCATATTGGAAAAATTAAGGTAGTCATATATTTGACACATAACTTCCTACTTAATATTTTAGAGAAAAGTATTACCAGCCTCAATATTTTATTACCAAGTCTCTATCATCCTGGAACACCTAGGACCAAGATATGAGGAACAAAGGACTGGACGATGTCTAAAGTCCCTTCCAGCTCTGTAAGGTTTTTTTTAATTTTTAGGTTTTTGCAAGGCAAATGGAGTTAAGTGGCTTGCCCAAGGCCACACAGCTAGGTAATTATTAAGTGTCTGAGACCTGATTTGAACCCAGGTACTCCTCCTGACTCCAAGGCTGGTGCTTTATCCACTACGCCACCTAGCTGCCCCCAGCTCTGTAAGCTTTGGAAGGTGGTATGGGCCAAGTTAGCTGGGTGATCAGCCTCTAGGGGTGATGAGAAGATCCAAAGATCAGCCCCCTCTCTTCCCCAAATATGGGTCAGAAGAACTCTTAGAGATGACAAGCATTTGGGGAAGTCCTGTATTAGGGACAGATGAGTTTGTGGAATGAGTTCTGGGACATCTGGGTAGATGGGGTGATAATTCTAATTGCAGCTTGCCCTGGCAACTTTATCCTCAAATATTGGACTTCCCCTAAGTTATTCTGTCTCCATTCCCAGGTACAGCTCCATCTCTTGACCCAATTCCCCAGCTTCAGAATACATAGGAGGCTTGTCTGGTCCACAGGAAGTTAGCTGCTGAACTAAGCCTGCCCTCTCACTGTTCCTTCCCCAATAATATCCCCATGGGACCCACACTGAGATGGGATCATATTATGTTCCTGGAAGATCTTGGGGGGAAAATCTGGTTTAGTTCTCTTTCTTTCTAGAGTCTGTGAGGCTAGAGATGGGAGGGGGACCTGCCTAGTGAGTTGAGGTCTCCTCATACTAGGTCACCTCATCAGAGAAAAGGATAGTTGAGAGGGGAGGTATGCTGGAACCTGGCCACTTCTATAGATCTAGATTTGCCTGCACCCAGGGATCCTGAACCCTATCATTTCCCTGCCAACTGCATGCAACCCACTCTCTCTCCCCTTTCCCTATCTCCCCCCCCCCCAACAATGGGCAGCACCCTACAGACTTGGGATCTACCTCAGTTACTTTGAGTTTAGGCAAGGTCTTGAACATCTTTGATCCTCAGTTTCTTCATCTATGGAATGGGTATGATAATTTCTGCTCTATTTTCATCACAAGGTAGACAGGGAAGAAATTAGATAAAATAATATTTGTGAAAGGATTTTATGAATGACAAAAGGCTGCTCAGATTTGAGACCTAACAATTATTCAGGGCTAAGGGAATTCAATCACAGGCAGAATCAGGAATGCAGATGATGACAAATATCAGAATTTGGGGGAGGAGAAAATGACAGCATCTGGGAATTAGAAGGAACCATAGGGATCTTCAAGTGTACCTCTACCCTATTTTTTTTTGTATCAAAAAAATGAAGAATTATTGAAGGGAAATGAATTGTTTCAAGTCACATAGTAAAGAGTAGAGTCAGAACTCTGAGGTCTCCTAACTTCCAGGTCAGGGTTCTTATGAGTACACCCAATGGCTCAGGGAGTAAGACAAGGCTTTGCTGGAGACATGGGTCCTATTAGATCTTACTTTTTTCTGATCTTTTCTCAGGAGGATGGACATCTTAGCCCCTTCAAATTCAGTAGTCTCTATTATAAGGATCCTACCCTTCCTGAATTCCTGCCTTGTTAGGTTGTTAGTCTGACACGTGTGTGTGTGTGTGTGTGTGTGTGTGTGTGTGTGTGTGTGCTTGGAGAGCCTTGGTATGAGGTCCAGATGATTAAGATGGGCCAGATGTGCAGCATACTCCAACTGTACAAAGGATTCAGATGGGCAGTGCCTCTATGTATTTTAGGAATAATTCTGAGGGTTTCTTCTCAGTTTCCAGAGAAGGATATACCTTTAGCGTGACTCAGCAGGGACCATTACTCAAGGGGTTTAATATGTAATGGTTGGTTTGGGGCAAGTGGGAAAAATCAAGAATCATTGGCATCATTTGGGAAAATCAAGGGAGGGTCACAGAGGGACCATATGGGTGGTGTTTTAAGGAGGGTCATGGGGATTTCAGAGAAGTCAAAAGAGTGACCCAAGGAAATACTATCACAAAGTGGGGATGGGATGGGATGGGTTCCCAACTTCCCTCTGAATCCCCTGAAAATGTTGGGGGAAAGGAGGGCCCCTTTCTCTGGACAGCTTAAGAAGGATGCTCCCTCAGCCTGACCCCCAGGTGTGAAACCAGTCATGTCTCCAGCTACCTCCAGCTGTGGCTTGACACCTCAGCAGACACCAGGACCCTTCACCCTGGCCAGGGCCTGGAGCAGACTCCAGGCTCCTTTGAAGGCCCCATGGGGTTGGGGGGGAGGGCAGAGAAAGAGGTAGTCTTCTGGGCTGATAGGAAGGAGGGATGGTGTTGTGGGGGTGGGGAGATCAGGAAAAAGTCCAACTTCCTCCTGGGGGAGAGAGAGAAAGGTGGCAGAAGGAGGGGAGGGATAATGAACTGGCTTTCTCTTCTCCCTTCCATCCTATATCCCTTTTCTCCTTTTCTCCTCTCAAAATTATGTGGCCCAATCCAGACCTTCTAGAAAGAAATGGAGGTCTTCAGACCTGGGGAAAGGGGAAAACAGTAGGGTTAGACATTAGGATTAAAGGATAAAAGCATATAGAATCAGTTGACAGTATGATCAGAAGATGCTGGGTTTGGAGACATAAGCAGACAAGAAGACAAGGGGATTAGAGTTTCAACTTGAGGAAGCCAACTTGGTGGGCTAAAGGGTAGTGGCACTGAGAGCCAATGATGCAGAGGACAGGGAGAACAAGAGACAGTAGAGTTGGGATGGTAGCCCATGGGGGGAGGGGAGAAGAGGATATAGCAGCCTGGGAACTCTGGCACTGAGGGGCAGTGGGTCAGTAAGTGAGACTGGGGATCTAATTGACTTAGGATACTGAATGTCGCTCCCACTTCTTCCTCTGAGGATCCACTTTGTCACTCCAGGTCATCATTTCACTTCAAAAGGTCTCATTACTTCATGCCTCAGATGACAGACGGATGCCTGATGTTGAGGCTGGGGTGCGGACAGAGAAATAGTCCTCCCCCATCCCTGAAACTTTTGTGAGAATTGAAGCCGCTGCTTACAGATCCGGTGAGGCTCCCAACTGTCTTAGTTTTGGGTCTAGTCTTAGCTGCCAGAATGCTCCTATCAAATCCCTCTCCTGACCTTGGGCCCTGACTTCCCTAGTACTGACGTGTTGGAGCCCATGGGATGAGATGATCCTTTACACATGTTTTATATATGTAGAATTTAATTATAATTTTCCATAGTATCAAGGTGACTTCTACCACTGCCCAAGGTAGTTCTTCCACTCATTTTTTCGGTCCTACTGTCTTTTAAACTCATTGTTTCAGGATTCCTTTTCTTAAGTGGATACAGGGTAGGTAAGAGCAATCCTGAACTCCTCCACTCCCTAGGCCTTGACCAGAGTATTGTCCATCCGCCCATCCATCCGCCCATCCATCCATCCTCCCATCCATCCATCCCATCCATCCATCCACCCATCCATCCATCCGCCCATCCATCCATCCATCCATCCATCCATCCATCCATCCATCCATCCATCAGTACCATAATTCAGTTAAGAAGACAAGGGTCTGGAGGGGGTGAAGCCACTAAAACTGTCCATCTGGCATCCAAAGTCCAAGGGAGCTGGGGCTTTGGTGGGGGTGGGGACTGGAGAAGGCCAAAGCAGGACACTGTTCCCCTATCCCCCCTTCCCAAGATACCAGGATAAAGGTGGGAGAGGTTGGGGCTCTGCTTGTTTCTCATTAAGGAGAAGCTTCACTTTATCTGGGCAGGATGTGCTGTTCAGATGAGGGAATTAGCAGAACTGCAGCTCGTATCATCTAATTAGGCCCGCTGTTGATAAGCAGATAGGATCACGGATGATTAGGATCCTTTTAAAAAGCCACTCCATTAATTACGGAGACAGAGAGGGGCCTCCTGGCTGATTCGAATACAAATATGGACACTAATCTCACCTCCATCAGCCCTGGGCTGCCCAGGACCCTGGGGATGGGTTTTAGGGACAACGGATTCCCATTGATTTTTGTCCTAGCCAAGTGAAGAGGGAGGTGCTATAGGGAAAGGGGAAAGGAGGGTGAGGGAGGATGGAAAGCCAGGGAGTGCAGGGAGAAAGGAGGAAGGGCAAGAGGCAAGAGGATGATGGAGGAGGGAAGGTGCGGATGTAGAGAACTGAAGGAGGGCAGAGGACTGGAGAGGATGAGGGTGTGGAGATGAAGCAGGGGGCAGTGTAATGAAGGAGCAAAAAGGTGAAGATGAAAGAGAAGAGGGGAGAGCAGGAAAAAGGAGGAGAGATTGGGGAAAGATGAAGGAGGAGGGCAGAGGGGTAAAGACAGGGGGGAGAGAGAGAGGAGAGAGGGAGAAAGATTGAGGGGGAAGAGAGGAGAGAGGATCAGTAGCCGAAGGAGAGAAGGATGGATGAGTTGAAGGGAGAGGGAGAGGGGAGTCATGGAGAGGAGGGGAGGGAGGGCGGGCCTGAGGCTGCTTCCAGTGTTGGAGGCTGTAAGTCACAAGGGGTTTATCTTAATGACTCGCCTGATAACCACTGCTCCGGTCAGCCGCACTTTCTCTTCAAAGAATGCAGGGGCTGGTTTTTATTGTTGGTCCTTGAGATCTGAGATACCGAACATCCCTCATTTCCAAGTCTGGGTTTTCAGGGCTGGGGTTGGTCAGTTGAGGGATAGAGGGATGGGCCTACTCTCTCCTGGTATCTCGCTCTCTTTTTACCCCACAGACCCTCCTTGAATTTTCTGACTTGCCTTTGATTATTCTAGCCTAGTGATCAGGGCCTGATTCTGCTACTCTCCCATATCTCATCCTCCTCGGGCCCGTGGAAAAAACTGTGATGGAAGGAGTACAGTAGTGGCCTAAAAGTTAGGGTCCAGTTCCATCTTTTTCAACTCCAGGGTGATCTTTAGAGAATGATCTCAACTATTTGGGCCTTGGGATCTCTGCCCTGGGTTTTAGCTATAGCACAAGCACTTCTATAACTGGCAGAACTCTCCCTGCTCCATACCGTGGGTTGCCATGATTTGTGAGCTCCCAAAGTAATTTTGTCAGTTAAGCCAATTAGGGATTTGAAGAAATAGCAAAAAAATACCCTGCCCTCAAGGAGCTTACACTCTAATGGGAGAGACATCATGTAAATAAATGGATATTTGCCATCCATGCAAAATATATACAGGGTAGATGAAAGGTGATCCCTTAGTGAGAAAGGCTCTAGCAGCTGTGGAGAGACAAGTTAGAAAAGGAAAGGTTACAGGGGAAGCTAGAAAGGCCTCCTGAAGATGTTATTTGTCTTTTGTTTCCAAAAGGATCATGACAAGGGAAGTGATGTCATGATAGGCAAGTGAATTCGATTTAAGTGAGGGCATGTTGTGGAAGTCACCAGTCTCATTTTCTCCTCTGGAGCCATCTAGGGCCCATGGCCAATCCGGACAACTGGAGATGGCCCTGAATGCAGCAGGAGACCTTGGTCCTTTTAAGCTGAGGTCTTTGACAGGTCTCAGTTTGACTTGAGGCAACATTTATTCAGTGATTAAAGCTAGGTAAAAAATGAGAGTATGACATCTCTTACCTAGTCAAAAAAAATCAATCTGGAAGGGGGAGATCCTCAGCGTTTTTGGCCAAAAAGAAGTCTTGAAACACTGATTTCAGAGATTCTGAGAGGTTGAGATGAGGAGGGAAAGCTATTTCAAGCAAGGGAGACAGACAATAAAAGGAACAAAGATGGAAGATGGAGCAGTGTGAGAAGCAGCAATATGACTGGTCCCAGGATGCCTGGAGAAGGCAGAGTAGGTAGACCTGAAAGGCAGGAAGGGGCTGGGTTGTGAAGAGCTTTAAATTCCAAAGAGAAAAGTTTCTAGAGGATTCTAGAGGTAATAGACAATAAACAGGAGTTTATTGAATATGAAGAATATATCCATTTTTCAGCAAACTCACTTTGGCAGCTTAGGATCAGAGCTGGGAGAACCACGGGGCTAGGAGTCAGCCACATCAACACTCAGGAGAGAGAAGTGATGAGATTTTGGTCTAGAGTCCTTGTGTGTTGGTGGAGAGATGGGGATGTGTAGCTGAGCTACAATAGTTACTTCAGACTTAAAGAGTCTTAGAGGCAGTCATCCAGCAAAGGGACACTACAGTCAAATATTGCCCTTGGGGTCATAGAGCTAATCACTTCACTTCTCTGGGACTCAGTTTCTCCATCTGCAAAAAATGAGTTTGCATTACAAAGACTAGTTTGGAACTATACACAAAGGACTATAAAACTTGCATACCCTTTGATCAGCAATATCACTAATAGGTCTGTACCCCAAAGTAATCATTAAAAAAGGAAAAAGACTTAATTATACAAAAATATCTAAAGCTGTTTTTTTTCCTGTGGTGACTAAGAATTGGAAATAGAGTGGATATCTACCCATCAATTGGGGAATGGTTGAACAAGTTGGGACATGGGAAAAGAATGGAATATTATTGTGCTATAAAGCACAATACTACAAGCAGAATGATTTCAGAAAAACCTGGAAAGACTTATATGAATTGATACAAAGTGAAGAGAGCAGAATCAGGAGAACATTGTATTAGCAATTGCTGCTTAGCTATTCTTATCAATAAAATGGTCCAAGACAGTTCCAAAGCACTCATGATGAAAATATTATCTACCTCCAGAGAAAGGCTGATTTCATCTGAATACAGATGAAAGCATACATTTTTCTTTTTTCCCTTCCTTCCTTCCTTCCTTCCTTCCTTCCTTCCTTCCTTCCTTCCTTCCTTCCTTCCTTCCTCCCTCCTTCCTTTCTCTCATTTTTATAGAAATGTTTTATTTTTATGGAAATATTTTACATTGGGGTGGGGAATATCCAGTCATAAGGCCTTCAATGTGGTGCTGCTATGGGAATCCCAGGTAGAATTCAAAATTCATTAAATCTAGGAGCTTTTCAGGGGTCAATTAATTAAATATTTGACCTAATATAGCCTGTGAATAATGTTATAAATATCCAAATGGCCTTTGGCAGACAAAAGGTTCCCTACCTTTGTTTTACCTGATTGCATATGTCTAACATATCACATTGCTTTACCATCTTAGAAAGTGGGAGAGGAGGGATAGAATCTGGAACTCAAAACTTAAAAAAAACTCCAACAAATGATAAAAATTGTTTTTACATATAATTGAGGGAAATAAAAATGCTATTTTAAAAAGTGAGGGAGTTTGACTAGATGACTTTAAAAGTCTTTGAGTCTGTGATTAGTATTACAAGGAATTATAAAACATATTTAGTAGGATCTGTCAATGTAAGACTGTTTGTACAGATTTCACCCCCCCTTAGTCATCTGGTTCTTGCTTGAACATTCCAGGGATGAGGAACTCATTATCCACCAAGACATTTCATTTTATTGTTATCAACATCAGTTATTAGAAAGTCCTTCCTTTATTGGACTCGGATCTACTCTCCTTTAACTTTTCTGCCTTGTCTTAGTTCTTTTTTCTTGAGTCACTCAGAATGAGTCTGCTCCCTCATCACCATTACAACTCTTCTTAGACCAGAAGATAGGTATCCATTGTAAGTATTCTCTTCTTTAGGATAAAATTCTTAACTCCTTTAGTAATTCCTGTGGTTTCGTTTCCTCATGATCCTCATATTTCTCTTCTGGACCTCATTTTGTTTTGTTAATATATGGTGCCTGGAACTAAGTCACAATAATCCATATATAGACTTTAGGTTCATACTTTTAGAGATGGAAGGGATCTTGAAGTACTGGAATTTGCATTTATTCTTATTAAATCTATCTTAGATCTGAGCCAATGTTCTAACCTGTTAGTATCTTTTCTTTTTGGAGCTTGTCTCTAGTATCAGGGGTATAATCAGCTATCACTTCCAGTTTTGTTTTTACAAAAGGAAAAAAATACCTTTATTTTATGACTGGTATACACAAGTATCAAAGATCATGTGCTTTCTTTTTTTTTGCAAGTGAACTTTAATTTATTATTACTATTATTACAATAATTTTGTTATAAGAGTAAACATAACCCCCTATTTCCCACCCCCCCCCCCCAAGGAAGATGAGAAACCTCAAGAGAGGAAAAAAAAAATGTACTTCAGTCTGTGTTCAGATTCCAATGGCTCTGTCTCTGGGGTGAGTTGCTTTCTTTGTCATAAGTCCACCAGAGAAGTTGTTTCAATATTTTTCCCACAGTTGCTATTACTAGATGTATCTCCACTCTATCTCTCCCCACTCTCATTTATTCTATTCTCTCTCTCTCCTTTCATCCTGGCCCTGTCCAAAAGTGTGTTGTATCTGAGTATCCTCTCCCTCCATCTTCCTTCTCTTCTATCACCTATTTCCCCCCTTCCCCCTTCCCCCTTATCCCATACCTTTGTCTCATTTTTCTCTAGGGTAAGATAGATTTCTATAACCTGTGTAGTTTTGTAAGTCAATCGCCTGCCGTCATCATTGGTAAAAATGTTAAATGTTCTAGGATCACAGACAAAGGTATATGTGCATCCTACACTTAAAGATAGTTATCATAATTCTTTGGGTAAAGTCATCTCATAATGTAGGTAGGACTCAACTTACCTTCCAACCCCAAATCCTTCCTCTTACCTGTAAGCCTGTCAGGAAAGAAGTTGTTTGGATGCAGCCCAGTTAATGTCTATAATATTCTCTTGAACTATCAGTCTTATAACTCTGTCAAAGAGGGAAGTGAGGAAAATCTATCATGATTTGTTTTTAGGGAGCCCCCTACTCCTCTCCCCAGCTCTTACCAGAGCAGATCCTTGGATTATAGATTTAGAGGTGGGAGGGAATTTAGAGGTCATCTAGGCCAACTCCTATATTTTACAGATAAGGAAACTGAGGATCATGAAAGATCAAAGTACTAGCCCAGAGTTACACAAATGATGTGTGAGATCTGTGGGCAGGCCCTCAGATCTCAAAAACCAGTATTTTTTCCATGTTTCAGCACCGTCTCACCCCAGCTTTACTTTTAAAAACCATTTCCTTAAAAAATTCATTATAGAATTTTGTCAGGGACCAACATCAAACTCACTGGTCTTTTAAGATTTTGGAATTTTTTTCTCCACTTAAAAACCAAGGCATTTAAGGGCAGCTAGGTGGATAGAACACTGACCCTAGAATCAGGAGGATCTGAATTCAAATTCGACCTCAGAAGCATAATAATCACCTAGCTGTATGACCATGGGCAAGTCACTTAACCCCATTGCCTTCCCAAAAACCAAAACAAACAACCCCCCCCCCAGACTTGCCTGTTTCCAGTCTCTAGGTAGCATTGTATACCATTCCTAACAAGTCTAAGAGCTTTTTAAGGTTCGCAAAGCACTTTACATATGTTATCTCATTTGGTCCTTAAAAACAACTCTGTGAGATCCTATAATTATCATCATTTTATAGATGAAAAAATTGGGGTAGACAGATTTTACTGGGCATTAAATAACCAAGGTGGGAATTGAACTCACCTGAGTCCATCTAATAATCTCTCTCCTGTGAGTATTCTAGTTGGGGAAACCTTCAGAAACAAAGTAGAGTACACTGCAAAATAATATTTCAGGACCAAAATGCATAGCCCACTAAGTACTATTTGTCCCTAAAGGAGCAAGACACATTCTTCATAGGCCTTAGTTCCTCTGTGTAAATAATGGAAGAGGTGAGAGTTGAGCTGGGTCCCTGAAGGAAAGATTTGAAGATGAGGAGGCAAATGCTCCTGATGAGGAGGACAGTGACCTGAGCAAAGGGAAAGAGGGGCACAGGGAGAAAGAAGACTCAGGATGTCAGTCTGGGTGACTGTAAGGATAATGCAATTTATTGCCAGATGGACAGATCAGGAGGGTGGATACATTTGGGGAACTTTGGGGTTAGTTGAGTTTGAGGGGCCTCAGTAAGTTATTTTTGGGGATGGGGAGGAAGGGAAGAAGTAAGCATTTATAGAATGCCTACTATGTGCTAGACCTTGTACTAAGTGTTTTTACAAATATTTCATTTGATCCTGGGAAGTAGGCTCTATTGTTATGATTCCAAATTTACAGTTGAGAAAACTGAGGCAAATGAAGTAAAGTGACTTATCCAAAGTCATATAGTTAGTAGTGTCTGAGATAGCCCAAAGTGGATAGTACTTATTTTTACTTCATAATACTCCTTTGGGCAGCTAGGTGGCGCAGTGGATAAAGCACCGGCCCTGGACTCAGGAATACCTGGGTTCAAATCCGGTCTCAGACACTTAATAATTACCTAGCTGTGTGGCCTTGGGCAAGCCACTTAACCCCATTTGCCTTGCAAAAACCTAAAAAACAAAACAAAACAAAACATAATACTCCTTTGAATTCTTATTTATGTAAAAGGGTGGGAGTTCATTGTATCAATCAATCACCCCCTCCTCCCCACTTAAAACAACTACATTATTCAGGTGAGAACTTCTCTATTGGATAAAAAATGTAAGATTTTCAACCAGCATGCAAAAAGTCTTTAACCAATTTGAAAAGTGAAAGTCATTAGACAAAATTAAATAACTATATTAGAAGCATATGGGGAGTGGCTAGGGAGAAACTCAGTTGGGTTTTGTGAGTTTTGTATAAAATTGCACACCAGATAGGAACCTAGGTATTAGCAGGCCAGCTTAAAGACAGAAGCAGTTCTGGTCAAGGAATTGCTTGGCTGAATAGAAGAATCTTTGTCTTGTCCTCAATCAGAGAAAGACTTGGGGGTCTTCAAAAATTCCAAAAACTTGGACCTCCCATTGGTTTCCTAGCAGTGTCCCCACTAAAGCGATGTCTGAGGGCAAAGTTTGTCTCAGGAGATAAGAACAAATTTAAGATGCTGAAGGAAAACATCGACTAGGAGCTCAGCAGAAAGCTAACCATGTCTAAGATGAATATCACAAATACTCCACAAATGGATAAAAGGACTTCCCGTCACCAGCAACTGCGAATTGCCCTTTTGTTTACATGAGCTCTCTAAGTGGAAGTTCATTTCCCCCTGGACTCCGCATATACTTGTTGGAGAATGTGACTCCAATTTTGGGGGGTAGGAAGACAGAAGACATGTTTTGAGCCAACTTTTTTTCGTCTAACACCTTAGAAAACATTCATTTCTAAGAACTACGAGTCAGTCTGGCCAATTTATATCATTGGATAATCATCAAGGGACACAAAATGGTGGAGGCACATGAGCAATAGTGATTAGGTAAAAAATTCAACTGATTCCTCAGGGTTAGTCTCTAGAACCCTAAATTAGGAAGTAGTCAGTCATCCCTTAGGAATTAGTCTTTCATTGAGAGTGGAGATTTGAGAGAGTATATCCCCAAACCCATATGTATTTGATAATTTCAAAATCTGTGGGTGGCCTAAATTCTTGTTGTTCAGTAAATGTTGGCATGGTTATAGATTTGAGAAGTGGTCTTCGACCCTTTAAAAGAGATTCAGTTCAAGTTGAGATATGAAGAGAAGGATCTCATTTGGATTCCCATGACCAAGGGATTGTATAATCATTGTATAACCACAACCCATAATTTATACCCCTTGACCTAACATTGATAAGCCCTTGAGGCAAACTCAAACCCAGAAATGGTAAATTAAGTGGGGGCTGGGGAATTCTCAGAGCCCTGAGGCTGCTGAAGTAGAGAGCCTTCTTTTATTTTTATCCCTGATGCTGGGGCTTTCTGTTGCCAATTTAGATCAAGGCAATTTGGAGCTTGTTTGGCATAGACTTTACTTGCCCATGCAGCCTTCCTCCCAACAATTATTACAGGTAGTCTCCCCTCTATTCACTGTTAACTGAGCCCCTTTATATATCCTATACCTCCACAGCCCAATATTAAGATTTCTATCTCACCATAACTTCTTTCTTTTCATCTGACTCTTGTTTCAATGCCACCAAATCCTTTCTCTGTTTTTACTGTAATTTCCAATAATACCCTTTTCTGCTTTCTCAGTCCATCATCTCTGTTTTGGATTCACTTTCTTGCCTTTGAAATGATGCTCTTCACCATAATCAGTTCAATTTGACTCCTCTCTTGTTCTACTGCTACTCTCACCTTTGTTAAACTCCAACTCCAAACATCTCCACTCACTTTCTCAAGACCCACTCATGAACTGCTCACTGCAATATAGATTCTCCTACCAATCTTTGCTATTGACTGTTTTCTGACTCATTTTCCTGGTGTTCTTTCCAGATCTCCTCTCTCTAGGTGACCCATACTGATCCCTTCCCTCTCTCCCTATAGAAGACCTTGCCTCATTCTGCTCTGAAAACATCAAGGTTATCTTTAGGCATCCCCTCTTCTCTCCACTAATATGCCCTCAAATCTTTCTCCATTCTTTCCTCTTTTATTCCAGTCATAGAGGAAGAGATGGTCCTTACTCTTGCCAAGGCCAGTCCCTCCATCTGGTCCTTGATCATACCTCTTCTTTTCTCCTCTTCAAAATTTCTTGTTCAGTTATTCTCTCCCTTTTAAATCCTCAGTCTATCTCACTAGCTTCTTCCCCATAAACATGTCCCAATCTTCTCCAATCCTTAAAAAAACTTCACAATCCTGACAGCCCCCCAATATCTCTTTTCCTTTTTTTTCCAAATTCCTAGAGCTTGCTGGTTCTACTTTCTCAAACCTCCCACTCTTCTTTTAATTCAGTTTTATTTTATTTTTAGTTCTGAATTCTCTCCTGCCTAACTCCCCCTTCTCTCCTTTGGAAGAAAAAATTCCTGTTACAAATGTGTACAGTTAAGCAAAGCACATTCGTGCATTAGATTTTTAAAAAAAATCTCAATCTGTACTTTGCATCCATCACCTCTCTAGCTGAAGATTGGTAGCATGTTTTACCATGAGTCTTCTACCATTGGCTATTGCTCCCACTCACTTTTCAAGCCCTTACAATTTGTCTTCTGATCCTCCCTCACTCATCTGAAGCTTATTTCTCCAAGATTACTAATGTTCTCCAAATGCTGTGTTCTTTTTTCAATTTTATTGTTGACAATTTTGTGGTTTTTGCTACTGTTGGCCTCTCTCTCTTCCTAGAAATCTCTCCTCCCTGGATCTTAGTGAAATTCACCTCTCTTGTTTTGTCTCCTACCTGTATGACTGTTCTTTCTCAGTCACCTTTGTTTGATCATTTTCCATTTTCCATCATTTTTGCATGGGTATACTATAAAGTGTTCCTGGACATTCTTCTTATCTTTTTCTACTCTGGTAATTTCATCATTTCCTATGAGTTTAATTTTCATCTTTATGCAGATAATTCCCTAGTCTATATATCCAGTTCCCATTTGTCTTCTGAGCTATAACTCTAAATCAGCAAGGCCCTGCTGGATAACTTTACCTTAAGATATCCCATAGGTATCTTACATCCAAAGTAGAATTCATTAGCTTTCTTTCAAATTTACCTCTTCTCCTAACTTCACTATTTCTGAATAAGGCATGTTTACTTCATAATATCTCTCATATCCTATATTTTGTTTATTCTTATGGCTCACAGTGGTTGTCTCTTTGTCTCTTTCCCCTGAATCATTATAATGGTTTCCTAAGGAGTATCACTGCCTTCAGTACCTCCCATCTCTCTTCTACTCTCCACATGGTTGCCAAATTGAAGTACATATCTGATGATATCTCTAAAGGAGCTTCAGTTGCTCTCTCTTGCCTCTAGGCATAACACAAATTCTCCTGACATTTAAAACTCTTCATAATCTGGCTATAGTCCACTTTTTCAAGCTGGCCTATTTGCTGCTCCTTACATATGACATTCCATTTCCTACCCCCCCCCACACAGGTTGGGTTTTATATATATCCTTTTTCAGTTCTGCCTCTCATAACCTCTATCTTAGCTTACATGCCACCAATCTTAGGGGGTGCCTATCTGGATCCGATTTATTGTACTTTGTTGCTTTCCTTATAGAGTTTAAGCTCTTTGAAAGTAGGGATTCTGGCCTTGTCTTTGTATCCTTGGTACCTGATAAAGCTTTCAATAAATTTTTGTTGAATAGAATTGGGAAAGGGCCTACTCTACAACATATCTGATGGGTGGTTATTCATTCATTCTTTGCTTAATGGGGGGGGCAGTAACAAGTTCTTTAGACAAATAACTATAGATATTAGATAACTCTAATTCTTAGAGAATTTTTCTATGCAGGATATCTTGCAAACAGTAAGTACTTAGTTGGCTTATTGAACTGAATTACATCAAATCCAAAATTTCCTCTTTATAATTTTTCTCTATTATTACTAGTTCTGCCTTCTGGGACTAAGCATGACAAATGTAATCTCACTTCCACATGGGAGCTCTTGGAATATTGGAAAGAAGCTACTGTCTACCTCACTTCTTCTCTTCTCTAGGCTCAACACCTTCGGTTCCTTCCAGTAGTTCTCTTTTAGCCTTAACTCAAGGACTTTCACCATCTTGGTCATCTTGGTTGCCCTTCTTTGCACATTTTTCGACTTATCAATATTCTTCCTAAAATATGGCATGCAGAATCAGACACAATACCCCATGAATTGTCATCATCCAGAGGACAGAGGGCAGAGAAACTATCACCTTTTTATTCATGGACTGTCCAAGTTGGCATTAACTTTTCTGGCTTACATATCAGTGTTGACCCATGGGGGATGACGCCAACTTTGTGTCGACTCTTGCCATCTGTGACTGACTTCCTGATTCTTAGCCCATGGACATAGATGGCCTTGCACTTCAGGTCCTTCTGTGACTCTTCCTCTGTATCTGGTGGGAGCAACCCCAGGTGAAGTAATTTGGCACAAATTGAATTTTGCCTCTCAAAGTTCTTCACTGCCCCCTGCTGACCTTGGCTGATACCATCCATTGCTGATCAGCTTCTTCATCTCATTAACCCTTCAGATCCTGGGTATCTAAGTCATAATAATCATTATCACCCTTATTCTCACCCTGATCATCTTGGTCCTCCTCATCACTGTCTTAATCATCCTTGTGCTCCATATCATTGTCATCATTAGTATTTTCTTGAGGGATTGATGTTCATCCTATGTAATCAAAGAGAACCATATCATTATATACATGATATAATTTGCATAATTATGTTTATTATAGTGAAGAGAGTGTTGAGCAAAGACATCCTCTCATTTACATTTCTCAGAACTATTCCATGCTGATTTATAGAAAACAGGACTACATTCACTCTAATAATGCTTTTTTGTCTTCATTCTCATTGTCATCACCCACAAGATGACAGGTATCAATATTATCCTTAGAATTATCTTAACTATAATCATCATTATCCATTTTGTCATTATCAATGTCACCACCACTGTTGCCCCAATACTCTATACTTATCATCTTTACTGTCACCACCACTACAACCAAGAACTATCTCCATAATCATTACTAAACATCACTGCCATCACCATGCTCACTCACCTTCATGTCTAACAAACCTGACCATCACTGATAATCATCATCATCATCAGTACCAATAGTCATTACCATCACATAATTATCCAGTATCATTATTATTCTCATTCACATCATCATAGTGATGTCATTTTGGTCTTCTTTGATAATGAAGGATAAGAAGCAAACAATCATTGCCGAATGTCACCATTATCCAATGTTGATACCACCATTCATCATCACCACCAAGACATCAAGGTAAAAAATTTGTCCAGCTACTACTTGTACAATATTTATCTCTGTGTTCTCATATGCATTTCTTGAAGAGCAACAATAAAATCTATCCCTTGATTATAAAATTTTATTTTTTTTATTTTGGGGATTTTTTTTTTTGGCAAGACAGTGGGCTTAAGTGACTTGCTCAAGGTCAGATTGCCAGGTAATTATTAAATGTCTGAGGCTGCATTTGAACTCAGGTCCTCTTGACTCTAGGGCCAGTGCTCTATTCACTACACCACTTTAGCTGCCCCAATTATAATATTTTATAAAGTCCTTGATCTCTTCTTTTTTGTTTTTTGTAGAGGTAGTGCAGTTAAGTGATTTGCCCAAGGTCACAGGCTAGTAAGTATTAAACATCTGAGGTGGGATTTGAATTCTGGTCCTCTAAACTCTAAAGACTGGTGCTTATTTCCTTTGTCACTGTCATACTGTTGTCTCTTCCTTAAAGTCACTCATTCTCCTGTCTAGTTGTCTTTGTTGTAGGAAGTGTGTTAGATATATGCAATGTTTAGTGGATATGTGAGCATATTCCTTCCTTTTATATTCATTAAGTGCCCATTATTGCTTGGAACTTTGCTAGTTTGTGAAGGAGACATGGGTGCATTATAGATGACAAGAGAGGTATGGTTCTGATAATCTGTAATGTGTATTGGTGTTAAGATTTTGGGGATTACCAGAAGAGACCATGTGGAATAGTGGAAGTAGAAGATCAGTTTTTATATCCTGGCTCTATTACTTACTATCAAAGAGTAATCCCAAAGATTAAGTGAATCACATAAATCTCCTTGGAATTTAAGATTTTTTTTATCTGGAAAGTAAAGGATTTAGATGAGAAAACCACAAATTCCAAAATCCTATGAAATGATTTTGTTCATTTCCTCTCAAGTCTTTTGAGGACAATTTTGGGTAGTGCTATCAGAAGAAAAATATTGATGATCCAAACAGCTTGTTATAAACCTTATAAACTTTTTATAAACCTTATAAAATAGGTTTATAAGGGACATTAGATGCATTTCTTCTTTAAGTATTATCAGTTATTGCTTAATTTTTAAGTAGAATGATTCTTTCAAATCATCTTGTCTTTTGGATTGTATTTGTTTTCAGGTGTTCTGTCTATTTTGATAAATCAAGCTCTTAACAATTCCTTTTTTCTGTCTTCAGCCTTTGCTCTCAGAGAACATTTAAATCTAGAGGTCTGATTCTTGGTTAGGAAAACTGGATTTGAAGGGGCACTTCCTTTCAAATCAGAGAACTTGAATTTAAATCCTATCTCTGATGTTTATTACCTGTGAGACTTTGGGCAAAACATTTAAGCTCCCTCAGTCTTAGGATCCTCACCTATAAAATGAGAGGGTTGGATGTAGGGCCCCTGAAGTTCCTTCCAGACCCTCAGATCTATGATTCTCTAGGATCCACTTATTAGCTGTGTGACCAAGGTCAAAGTACTTCTTATCTGTAAAATGGGGATAATAATTCTTATACTACCTATCCTGTCAAACTCAGGGTATCTGGGGTATTGTGAAGAAAGCCCTCTGCTTTATAAATGCACATTAATATCACTTCCAAAGGATTCTTATGGAAGGTGTTGAGTGCCTTCTTAACCCTCTGAATTATTACTACCATTACAAAACCATGAAACTCTATGCTTGTCTTTTCCTCAGGCAGATGGAAATAATTTTCTCAGTTACTTTACATATGTTTCTTTCTTTTTGGTCTTAGTGACTAGAACAAGGTCCAGGAACTTGTAGGGATTTTTTTTATAACTATATTTTGGTATAATTGCTTTTCATTGTAATTCTATATATTTTATTTTATTTTTCTGGGTTTTAAAGCAAGGTTCTGAGTAGTCCCTAGGTTTCATCAGACTACCCAAGGGGACTAGGGCACACACACAAAAAGGTTAAGAACCACTGAAAGAGACTAAGACAATAATATCATCAGACTCCCTCTTTTTTACAAAAGGAGAAACTGAGGCCCTGATTAGGCAAATGAATGAATTGCCTAACATCATATTATAAATTAAAAGAAATATTTTGCTGGTTTTCCCTCATCTTTTGCAACTATTTGCAATAGGTCCCCTTATGCACCACTTCTTAGAATCTTGTGTTAGAGTATGAAGATCTTTTAGTTCAATCCTTCTTAGTTCATTGTATTTGGGGAAGTCATTGTTCCTTATCTATAGAATGAAAGAGTTGGTCTACATGAGAGGAAAAGAAACTTTCTCCTCTCGTTAGCCCTTCCCCCACCTTAGAAACATCTGGTGGCACAGTGCACCCATCACTGGCTCTAAAGTCAGCATGACCTCAGTTCAAATCCTCCCTCAGACCGTTACTAGCTCTGTCACCTTGGACAAGTCATTTGCCTCAGTTTTCTCAACCATAAATTAGAGATAATAATACCATCCACCTTCAAGGGTTGTTGTCCCCAGAGCTCTTCGGAAAATACTTTTTAACACCCTCCCCCTTCCCTCTACTGAGAAGTATATATTTTGCTGTCTAGTGTTCTTTTCATTTCCTCACACTTCCTGCTCTCATAAACTCAGATAGGAAGTGACTTTCTGAAAGAGTTACAAAACCAAGCTTATTTCATCAGATAACCCTCAAGAATACACTAAAATAGAATTAAAGGTTTAAAAACAGAAATATAAAGTGGTTTTGCCACCACAGAGTATACAGAATGGGATGTGATTGGGGGTAACTCAGCAGTTTACAGAGAAAAGATAGAAGGGAGACTCAGAGTAGGGGGTGCATTATTTGACTGGAGCCTGGAGAGATTGGAATGGGATAAAAATGTTGAAAGATAGATAATTAGGGGAGATGGTGAAGAGTGATAATTTGGACCTAGGAAATGGATAGGAGAATAAGGTGGTTGAGGATGGAAGATGGGGGAGAATTGGGGAGAGGTTGGGGTATTCAAGGGTGTGGGAGGTTTGAGGGACATTGATAACTGGGGTTTTTTATAGGGTAATTCTACTGGATATTCTATTGGGTAATATTTATGTTGGATGTCATTGCCATCTCAGACTTAGCTCCTTGAAGGCAGAGACCCTTCCTAGATTTATATAAATAATATATCTAGGTAAATGTTGAAAACTACCTTTGCACATAATTGGAAAAATTAAAATAAAAAAAATGCTTTATCTATCTGCCCCATCTAAGCACATAGTACAAGGCTTCTCACAAAACTGGGTTTAATGAGTGTATTCTTTGATGGTATACTATTTTGGTTGAACAGAACTGCAATTAATCTCAGTTTTACCATTTTCTGTTAAATTTACCTTTGGAAGGGGTTGAATGAGAGAAAATAATGAGATGAGGTCTTGGATTTCTGTTTAAGAGTAACATATCAATTTGTAGGGGGAAATGTTCAAATGGAGAGAAGATGAGGAAAGTGGTTCAAATAACCTGGTCATTGAAATACTATAGGGATGGAGGGATTCTGCCCTATTTTCTCAACTCTGGCCATATATCAATTTGTTCTCCATTACTGCCTGGGTATTGACCCTCTAGAGCAGTGATGGGGAACCATTTTTTCTGCCAAGGGCCATTTGGATATTTATAACATCATTCACAGGCTATATTTGATCAAACATTTAATTAATTCATCCCTAAAAAGCTATTAGATTTATTAAATTTTGAGTCCCACCTGTGGTTGCCTTGGCAACGCCAGAGCCATACAGTCTGTTGACCCGAAGTTTCCTGCCTCTGCTCTACAGCAAAGGTTCTTAACTTGGAGTCCCTGAATTTGCAACACATTTTGATTACTGTATTTCAATAGGTTTAGTTTCCTTAGTAACCCTTTAAATTTTATTTTATACATTTAATGACATTATTCTGAGAAGATTTCTAGAGGTTCATCAGGTTAACAATTAGGGCCAAGATTCAAAAAAAGGCTAAGAATCCCGGATCAGGAGCCCTCCTTCCTCCTTCCCTCTCCCTCCCCCATCAGTCCCCTGAGCCTGGGAGCTGTCCAGCAGGTCTATTTAAGGGTGCGTGGTGGTTGGGCTGCTACTCTCCTACTCAAGCTGTCAGAAGCAGATGGACAAACGGCAATGTATTTTCGTAGGTCAGGTTAGAGGGGTTGTCACAGCATCCAGCTATACAACTTAAGCCAGACAGCTCACTTTTGGCAAACACAATATGATTCACATGGTGTGAAAAGTCCTCAGAAATACACAGGAGTTTCACAAAGGCACAGACTCCCATGTATATACAGAGACAAAACTTTCCCTTTTTTAAATTTTATTTTTATTTTATTTTTATCTTTTTTAACTTTCCCTTTTAAACCTTAAAACACAACTAGTTTTATTATTATTATTACTATTGTTGTTAGTATTGGAAGACTCAGACATGCAGAGACATAGTCCCACAACAAGAAACAAGCATAAAAGCAGACATACAATAGACACACGGATACACAAATGGCTACAGATACAATAGACACTATTACTCCCAAGCATGATCAGAACTGGAAGGTGGGATCTGTTTAGATTTGGATTAGCTTGAGGTCATCCAGGTAACTAAGATGGCAGAGGGGCTTTGAATTCGCCCCATAGAAGAACCAATTATTGAAGGAATTTGGAATTTTTAGCCCAGGGAAGACTTCGAGCAGACAGTGCTCTGAAGAGCAGATTTCTCAGTGGCATTGAACTCGATCTGCTTGACCCTCAGGGCAGAAGCAAGGAAACAAACTTAGCCTTTATTTAAGGAAAACAAACAGCCTTTATTTAAAGAAAACTTTCCTGACAATTAGACTCAAGTGGAATGGGAAGCTTTAGGAGCAGAATCAAACCTAGCAATTTCACTGAAGTCAAACTTAGCAAAACCTGCTTTTTAAGCCATCTCAAAGGCACCTTAAAATCAAATTTCTTTTAGGACAAATTCAGTTTTGGTGGTGGTGGTGGGGGGGGTGAGAAGAAAAGACTCCAGAACATTGTCACCTCTCTGAACAGTTTCCTCCTCTGCAAACTGAGGACAATATATTACCTTAAAGAGCAGTTATGAAGACTCGATGACATCATGAATATAGATCACATTGTAACTTCAAAGTATTATGTAAAGGTCAAGTTCAAATGCTTGTTGCTCTGGGTTCTGCCATTGTCACTTCAATGACCATCAGACCATACCCAACCTCTGGGGGAGATACTTTGGCTGCCCCTGATTCTTTTGACAAACTCTGGGGTACCCCAAAGCCAATCTTGGGGGAAACTACTACTGGGTTGGGGGACTCATTTAGGATAAGATTACTGAGGGTAGATGAGGGAATAGAGTCAGTCACCTGGTGGTTTCCTATTTTAGCTCATTAATTGTCTTGTTCACAAGTTCTAAAGCTCAAATGTTACCTATCTCCTTTAAATTCCATAGGCTGGTATATGAAAACCCTGTTGTCCAGCCCTGGTTGCACAAAGTTCTGTTCTGGAGGGTCACCCTCACTTGAAGTGCTCAGGCAAAGACTAGTTGACCCCTTATGAGGACTCCAGTAGAGGGGATTCTTTATCCGCTTTGAAATGGAGTAGATGGCCACCATCTTTCTCTCCAATTTGAGATTCTATGATCCTTACATCTGAATCTTATTAATAACTGACATTTATACAATGCCCTAACGTTTGTTAAACACTTTATCTAAACTGAGCCTTACAATAACTCCTTAAGGTAGGCACAATAGATATCATCTCCATTTTATAAATGAGGTTAGGTTTAGAGAGACTAATACAGTTGGGAAACTCAAGTCTTCCTGAGTCCAGGTCCAGCATTCTCTCTACTTCATCAAGTTCTCAATACGGACTTAGTAGATTCTATTAAGAAACAGGTGGGTGGTGTTGAGGAAAGAAGGTTCAAAGAGGCATGTTTAAATTGTCTTGAACTCATGACTAGATTATAATTACTCAATCCTGGACCATGGGATTACACTAGTGTAATTGGGAGATTACACTAGTGTAATTGGGGAAGAATACTTAACTTGGGAACAGAAGATCTAGGTTCCAGTCTCAACTGACCAAATGACCTTAGACAAGTAACTTCAGAGTTGTTGACTCTTCTATAAAATGAAAAAAGTTGACTGATATTTTTCTAATGTCCCTTTCACCTCTAACAAAAAAAAAACCGAATTCATTTTTCTATTTGAGAAAAGCTTTCCCCACAACTGTTCTGTGATATTTGATCATCCTTAGACCTGGAAGGTACCCTAGGTGATTTAGTCCAACCCCCTTACAGATAAAGAAACTGAGACCAAAAACATGAAGTGAGTTGCCCCATGGTTCCACAAAGAACCATGTCCCTTTGATTCCAAATCTTTCGATGCAAATGTTGTTATTTTTGCTTTCTCCCCCCCCATGAAGAAATTGAAACAAAGAAAGATCAGAAGCTTTCCCATGTTCCCAGTCCATCTCTCCATACTAATTCTGTGTTTTTTGCATTGCAAAATTTTCTCTCCTCTCAGGTACCCTTTAAACTGACTCCTTTTGAAAAAATGTTAAACCAAGGAGATGTTTTTGAATACTCTGGTCAAAAGAATCAGGGGGAGCCAAAGTATCTCCCTCAGAGACTGGGTATGGTCTGGTGGTCATTGAAGTGACAATTAGAACCCAAACCAACAAACATTTGAACTTGATCTTGATACTTTGATTTTGATACTTTGGAGTTACAATGGGATCTATATTCATGATATCTTTGAATCCTCATAACTACTCTTTAAGGTAATATATTGTCCTCATTTTGCAGAGGAGGAAACTGTTCAGAGAG
Organism: Macrotis lagotis; assembly: GCF_037893015.1. Taxonomy (NCBI): domain Eukaryota; kingdom Metazoa; phylum Chordata; class Mammalia; order Peramelemorphia; family Peramelidae; genus Macrotis; species Macrotis lagotis. Next base: position 133,596,867 of record NC_133665.1, read on the forward strand.
GTGATTTGTTTGAGGATGTATGGCTAGAGCCCAGGTCTTCAGATACCACTGTACTGCTGTTACTATACCTAGGATATAGAAGTCTATTAGAGAGAAAAGAGGAGGTTAGGTTCTCCTTTTCTTGGTTGTCCCTGGACGTTTCCTTATGTGGTTCAGTTTCATCCCATGGGACAGTTTGCTAGCAGAATTGGTTTGTGTGCTCTGAGGAATTTTCTTTAAAGTTGGTAGGAATGGGGTGGCTAGGTGGTGCAGTGGATAAAGCACCGGCCCTGGAGTCAGGAGGACCTGAATTCAAATCCGGCCTCAGACATTTAATAATGACCTAGCTGTGTGACGTTGGGCAAACCACTTAACCCCACTGCCTTGCAAAAAAAAAATAAAAATAAAGTTGGTAAGATTTTAGTGGAGGGAGAGTGGGAGGGGGGGCAAGGACAAACCATTGAAATGACCGACCCAAAACCAAAGGGTTGGAAATTTTCTTCATAAAGTTGGATGGCGTTTATTATGATAGGGGTATCAAAATGGAACATCCAGCTTCAAAGGGCACAGACTTCTTGGAAGCTTTCATGGAGGCAGATAGCTTCAAGAACTCCAAAAAAGATAGTTAGATTATACTTTCTACCATTGCTTTTTATCTTACTCCATGTCATGCCATTCCATGGCATTCTAGCTTGTTGTATTCTTCTTGCTTCATGTCCTGATTCTGTCTCCTCTTTTTTATTCCCGCCATACCTTCTTCTACTCATCTACTTCCTCATATGCCATCCTATTCTATCCTAATCTATTCCATTTCATCCTGTCTTACAATTGCATCCCCACTACATTCTTTTTTTTTTTTTTTTTTTAGGTTTTTGCAAGCTATTGGGGTTAAGTGGCTTGTCCAAGGCCACACAGCTAGGTCATTATTAAGTGTCTGAGGCCAAATTTGAACCCAGGTACTCCTGACTCCAGGGCTGGTGCTTTATCCACTATGCCACCTAGCCACCCCAAAAATTCACTAAATCCTGTAACTCTTTTTTTTTTTTAGGTTTTTGCAAGGTAAATGGGTCTAAGTGGCTTGCCCAAGGCCACACAGCTAGGTAATTATTAAATGTCTGAGGCTGGATTTGAACTCAGGTACTCCTGACTCCGGGGCCAGTGCTCTACTGCACCACCTAGCTTCCCCCACTACATTCTTGATTGCTCCACCAAAGAAAAGAAATTAACTTTGTGATTTGACTGAGTTAAGTCAGTTTATAGAATGTCCCAGAAGATATGTTCCCCTTGTCCTCTGGGGTTACCCGCTTTGGGTACCACAGTTTCCCTTCCAGAATCAGTTCTGGATCCTGGCTCCCAACCTTCTATGCATGGATTAACACTTTCTTTCTTTCTTTTTTTTTTTTTTTGGATTTTTGCAAGGCAATGGGGTTAAGTGACTTGCCCAGTGTCATACAGCTATGTAATCAATAAGTGTCTGAGGGCTGAATTTGAACTCAGGTCCTCCTGACTCCAAGGCCAGTGCACTAGCTGCCCCTAATAGCAATTTCTTAGATAAGTGTTTTTTTCATGGAGATCCTACATCCTATATGAGGGTGTATCTTCCAGAATTCTGGCATTCTCCTTCCTCCACGAAGCCTTATGTATTTTCCAGCATTTTTGATTTCTCCATGTTAAAGACACAATAATAGGACAGGAAGGAAACTTAATAGGCCCCACACTGAGACTTTAGCTCCCTGGCCCAATGGGGCGGGGGTTTTCAAAAAGAAAGCAGCCACCCATCCTGACCATTGATTGGTTGGACCCCACTGATGTCATAATCTTCTATCTAACTCCCAGTGGAGATGCTTCCCTGGAGTTCCTAGGGCCCTAAACTGCCAACGAGTTGGTAGTGGCCTTCCTTTCCCCCATCCCCCCTTCACACCGAAGACTCTCATTCACTTCTCTCTTTAGCAGATATTATGCAAAAGTAATTACTTAGAAGGCTCAGAAGGGGACAGTACACAGTGAGAGGATATCTGGGACTGGGACTAACAGCAGATTTATCTAATTGCTTGGACTACTTTCACTGCTGACATCAACACCAACTCCCCCAACCAAGTCCTAAGCCTCTCCAGCCTTGCCCCCTAACCACCTTTCGAATGGTAAACTACTATGAGGTGCTCGGCGTGCAGTCGAGCGCCTCTCAGGAGGACATAAAGAAAGCCTATCGAAAACTTGCCCTGCGCTGGCATCCAGACAAGAACCCAGACAATAAGGAGGAGGCAGAGAAAAAATTTAAGCAGGTATCTGAGGCTTATGAAGTTCTCTCCGACTCCAAGAAGCGGTCAGTGTATGACAGGTCAGGATCAGATGGCTGGCAGGCTGGTGGCGGTGGGGCGGGAGCCACCTACAACAGTCCCTTCAGCTCTGGCTACACCTTCCGCAATCCTGAAGACATCTTTAAGGAATTTTTTGGTGGTATGGATCCATTCTCTTTTGACTTCTGGGACAACCCTTTTAGCAGTGACCGAGATAGGGAGAGCAGTAGAGGCCGAGGTTTGCGGGGCGCCTTTTCTGCTGGCTTTGGTGAATTCCCTGCCTTCATGGAGGCCTTCTCCTCCTTTGACTCTCTAGGCCACGGAGGAAGGGCCACCTTCTCCTCCGCATCCTTTGGGGGTTCAGGCTCGGGTAGCTCTGGCTATAAGTCGGTGATGTCGTCCACGGAGATTATCAATGGACGGAAGATCACCACCAAGCGGATTGTGGAGAATGGGCAGGAGCGAGTGGAAATTGAGGAAGATGGGCAGCTAAAGTCAGTGACCATCAATGGGAAGGAACAGCTCAAACGGGTGGACAACAAGTGAGAGCCAGGCATTCCCCTGTTTGCCCTTGCCCTGCTGGAATCTTGGCCAGTCACAAATGGGGGTTCTGGCTTGATGTCCTCATCTAGCCTATAATAAATGCCATAAGTCATTTCATGGAAACTTTGGGTATGGCTTTGTGAAGCTGGGGAGAGGGAGGGAGGGATATCGACTGTTAAGGGTAGGAGAAGGAGTGACGACAGTAGGGCAACAGTCGAGAGGATTCTGTTTGGAGGAGGGACCACAGACCTCAAGCTGCTCTCCTAGGATGTCCCTTCCTCCTCTCTTCCCAGATCAACTTGAAATCCCTCATCTGGATGCAATGGGGAGGGGAGGAGAGAAGCAGTAGAGAGTAGGTCCAGGATCTAGGCCCAGGTCAACAGGAGCAAGCAGGGCTGTCACCTACAGAAGAGGAAGGGAATGGGGAAAGCAAAGATTCACTACAGAAACCAATAGTCACCTTATCAGCTGCTCTTGACTTTGGTCCTTAGCCCAGATCCCCTGCTGGGGAAAAGGGGTGAGGGTGGGTGATGGGCAAGGCTTGGCTGGGCCCCTGACCCTATGACCAGTGTGCCTGAGGGCTCTTGGTATTTACTTGAGAATCCCTGGGGGCCCCTATTAGAGACTGCACAGAATGACAAGAGTTCATGTGAAAGAGGCCTCAGCTTTAGTGGACTGTAAGCTCAAGATGAGCCAGCCGTGTGATATAGCTGCCAAGAATCTGATTAGAAGGTTAGTATGCCGATGGAGGGAAGAAACAGCTCCACTGTTCTCTGCACCGAATGCTCCTAGCACATCAGGAGCACTGTGTTCAGTGGTGGGCGCCATACTTTGAGGCCACGGACAAACTGGAGCCCTTCCAGAGATGGAAGTAGTGAGGAGGCCCTGGGCATCCTGCCATATATGCATGGATCTGTTGAAGGAGCTGGGCATGCCCAGCCTGGAGAGGAGGAGACCAGTGGGTAGAACACAGAGACCATGATAATTATCTTCAATGAAAGGACGTTATATGCAAGAAAGAACAGCCTTATTCCGGGGAGTGGGGGTGGGGAGCCCAGAGGACAGAAATAGGACTAAGGAAGAAAGTTACAGGGAGACAGATTTTGGCCTCAATATAAGAACTTTTTTTTTTCAATGAGAGCTGTTCAAGAATGGAAAAAGTCACCTTGGGAAGCCAGTTATTGCTGAAGCTCTTTGAGCAGAGCCTGGATAATTATCCATGAGGAATGTTGTCATGAGGATTGTTTCATATTTCAGGGAGGACTGTTGAATTTACTTGGATGACATCTGATGAAACCTTGAATAGTGGATAAAACTCTGATTTTTTTGGAGTCGGGAGATAATAGGCTCAAATTCTGACCGTTACTTGATACTTGTGTGACCTTGGTCAAGTCATTTCCTTCTCAGAACCCCAGTTTCTTCATCTATGAAATGGGGGTTGGATTATATAATTTCTAGGATCCTTTCCAGATCTGATTGAAATGGGGTTGGAGGAAGTAGGACTGAAGGGCTGGGTCTTACTACATCGAAGATGTTTAGATGGCAGAAGACCATGGCAGTAGTATTGAGAAATAAGGAAGTAAAAGATGAGGTCTAGTCTGTGTCCCAGAAGGGCCCCAGCAATCCTAGACTTTGAGGAGGTCCAAAAGAAAGACTAGTTGGGGATGATGGAAGCATGAAGTCAGGGCATGGAGATGAATGACTTTACCTTCCATCCCAATTGGACTTAGCAATTAGATGAAGAAGGGAGAACAAGTATTAAGAACCTTCAGTCCTATGCATCAGAATGTGTGCTAAGTACTTTATAAGTATCTCACTTGATTCTTACAATATCCTGAGGATATAGATGCTATTATGACCCCATTTTATAGAAGAAGAAACTGAGGCAGAAAGAGAAATTAAGTGACTTGCCCAGGATCACACAGCTATAGTAACTGTCTGATGCTGGATTTTAACTTATGTCTTTCCATTCCCAGCCGGCTCTGTTCTGCTTCTGTAGGGATACAAAAAGTATAAGACAGTACTTGGTCTCAGGCAGTTTCTAATCTAGCTGGAGTGGAATAAGTCTCGGATCTGGAATCAGAAGATCTGGGTAGAACCTCAGCTCTGCCACTGATTTCCTACCCACGAGACCTTGGATACATCACTGTTTCAGTTCTTGCTATCATGAGCCCAGAGGTCCTTCCAGATCTAAATTTATGGTCCTATGTTCAGCTCTGGATTGAGCTCCCTGGAGACAAGCCTCAGTTTTCTTTTCTGTCAAATGGGTACCATGATTTGTGATACTTTGCTTTGAGGAGGGTTGTTGAGAAAGTACTCTGCATTCTTTAAAGTATTAGAGAAATATCAGAATGGTGATGATGAGGAGCAAAAGTAAGGCCAGGATGCAGCAAGTCAAATATAAAGTCAATAGGAGGAGGGAGTGTTCTGTGGCCAGGAGTCATCAGGGAAGCTCCCTGGAGGAGGTGGTTCTCAAACTGGGATTTGAAGAGAGGAAAATGTTCAGAGAAGTGGAGACTGGAGAAGGAAGAACATTTGGACTAAAAGTCACAAAGGGAGGAAAATGAAGTCCATATTAGGAAGACATTGAGTAATAGAGCAATCTGATGAGAATAGAAGGTTCCATTTGGGGTATAATGGGAGTTAAAACAGAAAAGTTGGTGGACACCCATTCACTGAAAGTTTGACTGCCAGGCTAAGGAATTTAGGCTTTTATTTCATAGACACTAAATGTTTCAGAGTGAGGGAGTGTAGCATGATTTGGCCAGGGTGATAGAGGAACTGTTATGGAATAGGGGAGACATGGTCCTTTCCTAGTATCTGCAAAGGTCCCATCCAAAAAGAAAGGGATTTGCTTATACTTTGTTATTCAGAGCAGTATGGCCCCAACTGTGTTGGAGATCAGACTTTTGAAAACAGGAAGGGATCTAAGAATGATGTAACCACAACTTCTCATTTGCTGAAGTAAGATAACTGAGTTGAAATGACTTGCTCATAGTCACACAGTCAAATATGAAGAAGCCCCAGACAGGTGTTCTGATTCGAAATCTTATACTATTTGTACTGTACTATACTTTCCAAAGGGATAGAAGTGTTTGGTATTTTTGAAACCCCAAACAATCTGACAACATTCTAGTTTCAATGACAAGTAAATGACTTGAGTCTGGACCAACTAACAGCCAGTTTAGGGAATAGAAGAAAGTTAGGGTTTTATATATTTAGAGTGGGAAGGAGAAACCACTGAGATCCATCCAGAGAGATGGACATCCAAGGCTTTCCTTTTAAAAAATTAGTTTTTTCAATTAATAAGCATTTATTTTCTTTCCTTCTTACCTCCCCTACCATTGAAAAATAAAGAGAAATAAAATTAAAACCTTACAAAAACATACAAGGCCTTCATTTTGCAAATGAGGAAACTGGGTTTTTGGACAAAAAAAAAGACTTGTCCAACATCACAAAGGTAATATGTGGGTGTGAGCCAGGAGTTCTGTCTCCAATCTAGAATACTTTATAGAACACCACAGTTTCTTTAGCTATCTTCCTATTGGGGAGGTTAGCCTGGTGAGTGACAATGATGATGCCTTAAGCCTTGCTGATCAAATCCGACCCTAGGACTAGACCATGGAATTCTCAAGCTGTCAATTTTTTTTTTCTTTAGAAAGATTTTATTTTGAGTTTTACAATTTTCCTCCTAATTTAGCTTTCCTCCCCGCACTCCCATAGAAGGCAGTTAATCTTTACATTGTTTCCATGGTCTACACTGATCTAAGTTGAATGTGATGAGAGAGAAATCATATCCTTAAGGAAGAAAAATAAAGTATAAGAGATAGCAAAATTACATGAGATAATGGGTTCCCCCCCCAAAAAATTGAAGGTAATAGTCTTTGGTCTTTGTTCCAACTCCAGAATTTTTTCTCTGCATACAGATGGTATTCTCCATCACAGATAGCTCCAAATTGTTCCTGATTGTTGCTCAGTCGGTCGACTATTAACAATTAAGTACCTACTATGTTCAAAGTCCTGTGGTAGATGCTGGAAGAGGGTACAAATATAAAGGTCAAATAGTCCCTACTCTTAAGGAGCTTACATTCTACTGAGATGAAAATTTCTGAACCAAGGGTTTCTCCATTATTTCAAAAATGTTATGTTCTCTTATAGTGGATTTGTCTTTGACCTCCTTAGTCTGTGAGTATGTTTAGAACTCTGGGTTCAGATATCTGATGCACCCAGTCCTCCTGACCCTGGCTCAGTACCTTGGTGACAGATCCCAGTACTTATGCCCTTGTCTCATTTGTTTTCCTCTGTCATCAATCACAAAATGGCATTGCTTAGGAGTGTGTTCCCCAGGGCTAATTGAAATAAGGGAGTAGCTACGAAACATCAAGAACTTGTTTCCAGGTCATCAAAAGTGTTTGTAGAAGGTTTCACCCTAGAATTCTATATACTTTTTTTAATTGATATTTTATTTTTCCAATTATGTACTTTTCAACATTCATCCACATGCATATGAATATTTTAAGTTACATAATTTCCTTCCAACCTCCCTTCCCACTCCTCTCCTCTCAGTGGCAAACAGATGAATATTGTAAATACACATTTGTGTTAACATATTTACAGATTAGTCATTTTCAATATGAGGAATTAGGATTAAGAGAAAAGAAAGAAAAACATGAGATAGTAAAGAAATAAGAAAAAATTTTAAAAAGTGAATATAATATTTATTCAGATTCTGAAGGGTTTTTTGTTTGTCTTTTTTTCCCCCTCTGGATGGGGGGGGGGGTAGCATTGTCCATAGCCGATATCCTAGGGTTGTCCTAGCTCTCTGAACTGTTGAGAGAAGCTGCATCCATCAAGGTTGATCAACTCATAATGTTGTTAATATGTACAATGTTCTCTCAGTTCTACTCCCTTCCTAGAGCATATATTTTTAAGATAATAGCTTTTCAGAAAGCCTCGTGAGGGTTGAAGCCCATGAAAAGAAAAACTAAGTGATGCCAGACCCAGAACACTATGTCTCTATTTGGGAATTGCTCATAAGGGCCCCATGCAGCAAACTCATTCGTCAGCTTACAATTTCAAACCTGTTCTCAGAAAATCAGGAAAAATCTTGATGGTTTTTGGGGTTTTGGTGGTCTGATGATCATAAGGTAATTACTTCTTTCTTGGGGAGGAGGGTAGAGTAGGGAAAGCCTTCCTAAGATGTTTTCATTTAGAAAAAAGGAATCAGTCTGCTCTAGACCCCTTTGATACTCAAGAATTCACAAGAGACAACTGCTTTCCTGGCCTTGGAGTCAGGAGAATGGGAGTTTGAATCCAGTCTCAAACATTTACTAGTTGTGTGACCTTGGGCAAGTCACTTAATCCTAATTGCTTCACATCCAGGGTCATCTCCAGTCATCCTGATTGCTATCTGGCCACTGGACCCAGATGACTCTGGAGGAGAAAGCGAGGTTGGTGATTTGGCACAGCTCCCCTCATTCAAATCCAATTCATGTGCTTGTCATGGCATCACCTCCCTCATGTCACAGTCTTCTTAAAGAATCGAGATTAATCATTAAAAAGATGTTGGGGAAGGAAATGTCAATATGACCTTCCTATCATGCTTTCCTGTGTATCATTCTAGGTGGGTAAAAACTTTCAGTTCACCTGAATTCAGCACTGAGTAGTGATTTAAAAATATAGTTTCCCACAACAACACCTTCATTTCCAAATTTATCCCTCCCACTCATCTCACCCATTTGTACTTTACTATAGCAAAGCATATAAATAGAGGTAAAGGGGGAGGGAAGAAGATATTTAACAAAACTAACCAGCCCATCAATAGATTCTAAAAGTATGTGTAATGACTCATGTTCTCAATCTCTTAGCTCACCAAAGAAAGGGGAGAGGTTCGTTTTCTTATTTTGAGGAGGACCAAGGATGGTCATTATAATTACAGCGTTTGAACTCATAGAATATTAGAAATGAAAGGTATCTTAGAGGAAACTGAGGCTCAAGGAAAGAGTGAGTGGCATTGCCTTATATAGTTCACTATAGTCAGAGTCAGAACCAGACCCATTCTCCTGATCCCTACGCCCTGGAGACTACATCATGTTATCTCTGCCAACATGGACTGCTCAGAACTGGGGTAAAATGGACCAAGATGGGTAAGAGCTTCCCTACTGAAAGGAAGATAAGGTAGGAAAGAAAGACACTTCTATGTATGTATGTGTATATATATATATATATATATATATATATATATATATATATATATATATGTATATACTCATGTATGTGGGGGAAGTATTTCAAAAATGGTGGTGTCTCAGTTGCCCCAGTCTCACTGCTGCTTCCCAGACCATTCTTGTCCAGGAAGTGCAAAAGCATAGAAACAAATGGGATTAGGGAGTAGTCAGTTTGTCCAAATCAATCTGAGTTCTCTCCAGGTATGTCCCATCCTCTGATTGACTCCAGGTCTATGCAAGACTGCACTTACCCTCTCCAATGCTCTGGCCCCCAGGGCTTTGACCTTGTGGTGTAGGAAGGCACTTCCTATTTGGCCCCAGGACTTTTTCCATGGGTTTTATGCTTTCTGCTTTGACCTGGGAGTTGGCTCCTTCTACTCTCTCTGAGGTGTTTGTGGCTCCAACCCATGGGAAGTCAGTCCTGTTCTCATCTTTGATCTGTTCCTATCCTGTTCAGATTGCCTGCAGCACATTCACCAGCTGGGGAGTGAATGACACTTCCTTCACTTACTGTTCTAAGTTCAATGTCAATATAGCCTCATCCTGGATAACCCTGCAGCTTCCATAGCACATATCAGGGGTGGTAAGAATCAGATTGGCCCCTTCTGGAGCCTAGAAGCTGATTTTCTATCTCTCTGATTTGATTCAAATTTTTAAGTCACCTATTAAGCTCCTGTATGTGAGATATTGAGTCAGTCCCTGCAGATGCAAACAGAAAATCTAGAATCAGTCTCTACCTTCAGGGAGCTTACTTTCCACTTTAGAAAATCCTAACTTTCTTTTAGGTTCATTCCCTGACCAAGTTTAAGTCCTGGCCTAAAGGAGGCCTCTTGCTAGCCCTGCTCTATTTGCAGAACAGAGATGGTCTACAGGTCCTGAGTCCTCATTAGTGAAGAAATCCTTCATTATCAGATTAGCCAATTTTTACCACTCAGGTGTCACATCCAGAATTCATCACAAAACAAATAAAGATGTACATTAAGAGTGATAATTCAGGGACAGCTAGGTGGCATAGTAGATAGAGCACCAGTCCTGGAGTCAGGAGGACCTGAGTTCAAATTTGACCTCAGACACACCTAGCTGTGTGACCTTAGGCAAGTCATTTAACCCCACTACCTTGCAAAAAAAGAGTAATGATTCCCACCAGAAGAGTAGAACCTTCCTTCCCAGAAAAACAAGCTCAACAAATACATTACTTACTTTTTACATATCTTATGCCAAGTATGTATATATATATGTGTGATGCCAGTGGGGAAAGAAATGGAGGAGGAAGAGAGATGGGACAGGGAGAAAATGTCATCTCATAACATAGAAAAAGGAGACAATCTCAAGGAGAGATTAGACCTACCAATTCTAGCAGAGCAACCAATTCTGGAAGAATACAGATTAGGCTATGATTATATTAAATATAATTAAAATACACATAACTAAATTAAAGGTTAGATTGTAAGGGTCTCAGAGCAAGGAGAATTCTTTATGGGTTGACTTCATGGGAGGTGGGGAGTGAGGGGGTGAAAGCTAGGTCTCGAGGGACAGATGGGAACCGTAGAGATTTAAAGAAAGACCTTCCAGGAGGGAGGATAGTATGGGCAAAGACCAGTGGGGGACTAGTGTTGCATTATTAGAGTAGAAGGCAAGGAAGGGTTGTTGAGTCATTTATCTGTTTCCAACAGCTATCCTAGTGTTCTGTAGATTTGCTAAATAAGTTGCTAAATAAATGTCTGTTAAATGAATGAATAACTTTCCCTAAGTAGAAGGGCAGGAGAAGAAGGAAGGAGGGAACAAAGAGGGAAAGGAAGTGGAAATGAGGAAAGGACTTGACTTTATCAACATCCAGGTGGATTCTTGACTTTTGTTTTTAGTTTTTTGCAAGGCAATGAGATTAAGTGGCTTGCCCAAGGCCACACAGCTAGGGAATAATTAAGTGTCCCAGGCTGGATTTGAACCCAGGTACTCCTGACTCCAGGGTAGGTGCTCTATCCACTGCCACCTAACTGCCCCATTCTTGACTTTCTTAAATGGGAAGGCAGATTAGAAATCAGATAAGGAAACCAGGGGCCCCCTTCCCCAACTTTTACCTGCAAAGGATATGGAATCAAATGTCCTGATCTCCACCCAGTTAGATGCTTTAAGCACTCAATTTGCCTTGTATTTACATTTTCTTCTGCTTCTTGCTCCCCTCCCTGCTATTCATGCAATCATTCATTTATTCATGGCCATATTTGCTAAAATTTTAAAATTCAAATCCAACAAATACAGCTTAAGCACCTACTATTTTTCTTTTTTTTATAAATTTTATTTATTTAAGGCAGTGGGGTCAAATGACTTGCCCAAGGTCACATAGATAGGAAATTAAGTATCTGAGGATGAATTTGAATTAGGTCTACTTGACTCCAGAGCCCATGCTCTATCCACTGCACCACCTAGCTGCTTCATACCTACTATTTTCGAGGAACTACAGTGGGAGCTGGACCATTAAATATACCATTAACTTGTGTTTAAGTAGTTAAAAAGGAAGCAGTGGTTGTTAGAAGCCAACAGCAGTTCAGTACATAGACCTTTCTTCATTTCTGATATCAGCACCCAGTACAGCCTCTAATGATCACTCTTTTGGACTGTTGTCTTTGGCTTTTCTAATCTGACAAGCATTAATTAATTAATTAATGCCTTTCTAATCCTACAAGCATTAATTAATTAATTTTTAATAAAAAAAAATTTGGGGGGGCAGCTAGGTGGTGCAGTGGATAGAGCACCAGCCCTGGAGTCAGGAGGACCTGGGTTCAAATCCGACCTCAGACACTTTATAATTACCCAGCTGTGTGGCCTTGGGCAAGCCACTTAACCCCATTGCCTTGAAAAAATCTAAAACATAAAAATAAAAAAAACCTGCATTCACTGCATCACCTAGCTGTCCCAACTGACAAGCATTTATTAAGTGCCTTCTATAGACCTCACAAAGATTGAAAAAAAATGATCCCTGTCCTGAAGAAGTTTGCATTTTATTGGGAAAATGGTAGAGTTCATAAATTGGAGCTAATTTCAGGAGAAGAGAGAATGATGGGAAGGGGTGAGATGGGGATCAGGGAAGGTTTCTTGTAGGAGGAAGCTCCTGAGATAAAGGAAGGAGATGAGGGGAGCAGTGCAAAAACCTGTCTGGCATGTTGTATTTGGCGAAGAGGTAGGAAGACCATTTGGGCGGGATGTAAAGGGCATGAAGGGGACTTACCTGAAATATATAGTTAAAAGTAGATGGGAATGCCTCTATGATGGAAGAAGAATCCATATTTTATCCTAGAGGAAAGAGGGAGTTACTAAAGATTGTTGATGAGGGGCTATTATGTTCAGAACTGTATTTTTCAACAAACCACACACACATTTTCAAATCTTTCTGTTTTTTCTCTTGTTCATCCATTCCATCCTTCACAAAATTGCCCAAACATAATTTGGTTATGTTGTCCTTCTGTTCAGAGACTCAGAATTCTAGAAAATCATAGAATATTAAAGCTAGAAGGGAGAGCATGGAGCCCACAAGTTATTAATCTAGGATTTGTGAATTTGTTTAAAATTTTTTTGACAACATGCTTTCAATTTAATTAGTTTCCTTTGTAATACTGTGTTTTTTGTTTTATGTATTTTTTTGTTTTTGTTCTATGCATTTAAAAATATTATTCTGAGAAATGGTTCATAAACTTCATCAGACTGCCAAAGCAGGCCAGGACACAGGAATATGTTAAGAACTTCTGATTTGGGGTAGTGAAGTAGTAGATCTATCATCTGTCCTGAATCAAGAGGACCTGAGTTCAAATCTAACCTCAGATGCTTACTGTGTGACTCTAGACAAGTCACAGCCCTGATTGCCTTAAAAAAATTCCAAAACAAATTAAAAAAACCCTCCTGATCTAATCTCTACTTTTTTTATAGTTGAAAAATTATCCCCACCAGCTAGGAGTGGGTATTGTCAACATAGGCATCCTCAAGCACCAGTTGAGCTCTGTAGGAAGGAAACCAGTAATGACTATTTACTGATGTATTCCAGTTTTATAGCAGGGAGAACTGAGGAAAACCCAGGTCAAGAGAAGGGGTAGCAGAGCAGGAGCCTCAGAAAGCAAAATCAGAGAATATAAAGAGTACAGAGATCTTAGATAAGGAATTGGAGGGGGCCTCCTGAAACTTTGAGCCTGTATGATTTAAAAAAAAATTTGGGGGGGTGGCTAGGTGGAGTGGTGGATAGAGCACTGGCCCTGGAGTCAGGATTACCTGAGTTCAAATCCGACCTTAGACACTTAATAATTACCTAGCTGTGTGGCCTTGGGCAAGTCACTTAACTCCACTGCCTTGCAAAAAACTAAAAAAAGAAATTTCCCCCAATTACATTCAAAAACAATTTTTTTAAACTGATGAATTCCAAATTCTGCTCCTTCCTCCCTTCCCTCCACCCTCCCTGAGACAGTAAACACATATAGGCTATACACATTAGTCATTTTGTGGAAGAAAACTCAAATAAGAAAGAAAGATTGAAAAACAATATGCTTCATTCATATTCAGATGGCATCAATTCTTTCTTTGAAGGCAGATAACATTTTTCATTATTTCTCATTTTGCAAATGAGGAAACTGAAGCAGAGGTTAAATGACTTGCCCAGGGTCACAAAGATAATAAATGATAGAAACAAGATTTGAATCCAGTTCTTCCAACTCCATGCTTTTTCTACCTTTTCTGTCTGTCTTAATCTAATGGGCAACAATGCAACTGGATGGTACAATAGATAGAGGCTCTTGACCTTGAGTCAGGAAGACCTGAATTTGAATCCTGCCTCAGACACTGATAAGTTGTGTGAGACTGACTTAGTCATTTCATCTCTGTTTGTCTTGGTTTGTTCATCTGTAAAATGGGGATAAGAGTTAGCACCAACCTCACAGGATTGTTGTGAGGTCAAATGAGATGATAATTGTAAAGCATTTAGCCCAGCACCTGCCACTTAATAAGGTCTATTTAAATGCTAGCTGCTAAACTACTACTACTACTACTACTAAGTACTAACATTAACTATTACTAACTACTACTACTAACTACTGCTACTAACACTACTACTTCTAACCACTACTACTACTAACACTACTACTACAACTACTATTAAGTACTAACATTAACTATTACTAACTACTACTACTAACTACTGCTACTAACACTACTACTTCTAACCACTACTACTACTAACACTACTACTACAACTACTATTAAGTACTAACATTAACTATTACTAACTACTACTACTAACTACTGCTACTAACACTACTACTTCTAACCACTACTACTACTAACACTACTACTACAACTACTATTAAGTACTAACACTAACTATTACTAACTACTACTACTACTACCACTAACTACTAACACTACTACTTCTAACCAATACTACTACTAACTAACCACTACTACAAGTACTAGTAATACTAACTACTACTATTACTAGCTACTACTACTACTACTACCACTAACTACTACCACTACTACTTCTAACCAATACTACTACTACTGACACTAACTACTACTACTATTACTAACTACTACTAGCTACTACTACTAACACTAACTGTTACAACTTACACTACTACTACTATAACTAACTACTACTACTACAATCACTACTAAAACTATTACTACTATTAGCACTAACTACAATTAATTATGACTACTACTACTACTACTACTACTACTACTACTACTACTACTACCACCTCCACTAACTCACCACTGCTACCCCACTACTAATGCTACTATTAAACTTCCATTTACTACCACTACTAACTACTATTACCTACTACTAACTGCTCCTGCTAACAGTAACTACTACTACTACTACTACTACTACTACTGCCACAGCTAGGTGGTGCTGTGGATAAAACACTGGCCTTGAAGTCAGGAGACCAGGAGTTCGAATGTGACCTCAGATGCTTGCTTCTTACGAGCTATCACTTGGGTAAGTCACTTAACCCTGATTGCCTCCCATTCAGGGCTATCTCCACTCGTCCTCACTCAAATCCAAGTCATGTGTTTGTCATGGCATCACCTTACTGATGTCGTAGTCTTCTTCAAAAATGAAGGCAAACATTACTAGTGCTGTTACAACTACTACTCCTTCCCAGAATTGTTGTGAGCCACAGGAGAAATAATAATTAATTTGATAGTATGCAGCTTAATTGGAGAGTGCTCAGTCCAGTGTCTGGCGGACAATAGCCCTGTACAAATAAATAAATAAATGGTAGCTGTTATTATTAATTCTTCTTATTCTCAATCTTATTTGATTTTCAAAGGTTCATAGATCTAGAAGTGAAAGAGAACTCAGAGTTCATCTACTCCAACCCCTGATTGTACATACAAGGAAACTGAGACAAGTACAGGTTGAGGGACTTTGCCCAAGGTCACTGTGGAATTTGAACCTAGGTCTCTTGACTCCAAAGCTGATGTTATATTCAGGGCAAGGGTAGTTTTATGGCTCCTGTTTCTGTCATTAAGGGTCTCAATTTCTCCGACTCTAAGGTTTCTATCAGCCCCGAGTTTTTTCTTTTTGTTTTGAATTTTTTTTTATTTTTCCAATTACATGTAAAATAGTTTTGAACATTCATTTTTGTAAGATTTTCAACTTCCACATTTTTTCTCCCTTCCTTCCTTCCCTCCCCCCACACCCTTTGTCAGCAAGTAATCTGATACAGGTTATACATGAACAACTATGTTAAACATATTTCCATATTAGTCATGTTGAGAAAGAAGAATCCAAACATAAAGGGGAAAAACCCATGAAAAGGAAAAAAAAATTTAAATGGAAAATAGAAAACTTTGGTCTGAAATCAGACTCTGTAGTTCTTTCTCTAGGTGTAGATGGTATTTTCCATCGCAAGTCTTCTAGAATTGTCTATGATCATTATACTGCGTAAATGAACAGGTCCATCATAGTTGATATCACACAATGTTGTTGCACAATTTTTGAGTTGGGACAGTATATAAGAGTTGGGAGGGTTTCCTTAGAGGTCGCCTACTTCAACCTTCTCATCTTCCAGATCAAAATGTGGATGATCAGAGAAGGGAAAAGAATCCCCCATAGTCACAAAGCAGAGCCAGGGCAAATAAGATTAGTTCCCACTTATCTGAAGCTTTATCGTTTATCGAGTGCTTTCCTTATAATAACTTGGAGACCCAGATAATACTAATATTACTGTCTCTCTTGTAGTCTCTTCAACACTCCCACTAGTGAACCCAGGGGCTGAAGTAGGAGCTTGGGAATAGGATATTGGGCAGTGAGTGTTAAGACCTTCTGAATGGTTGAATGGTTTTTCAAGTTGTTAGGTATCTGGTCATGCATCAGGTGCCTCTACACAGGCTGGGAGGTTCAAGGCAAATGCTTGGGCAGGGTGGGCTGGGAGGGGTGGGAGGTGGTGGGTGGACCAGGTCTGGAAACTCTGGTTGGGTTCATGGATAGGGGCAGGGTGGGTTCTGAGAAGACTAGAAGGTCAAGTCTGATTTTCAAGATATTTGTGGGAGGTCACAGGGGAAGGAGGGAGCAGAAACCAGCCAGGACCCATGGAGCTGGGAATTAACTTTATGAAAGCCTAAATCACAACATTAACCACCTGACCTCTGTCCCCCACCGACCTGCTAATTTTAGCAATTACCGAAGCTGCCCGAGTGGCAGAGTCAAGTGGGGACTGTTTAGTACTAATGACATCTGCTCAGAAAATCCAATTATATCTAACTGTCCTGGGGCCCATACCTGCTCTCCTCTCTTCTGGCACTATCTTACAGGACTGGAGTCATAGGCTTCAAGCCTGGGAGATGGAACTATACAAGGGAAGCTGGAGTCCAGCCAACAACCTCTACAAGTTCCTTTTTTCCCCCTTGGCTAGAAGCCCGAAAGACAGTATTGTCCAATGGGAAGATTCCTGGATCTGGAATCTGGAAGTCAGCTCTAACATTCATAAGCTATAAGTCAATGAGCAAGACATTTCTCCTTTCTAAACTTCAGTATCCTTGTCTGTAAAATGGGCCTAAGAAGATCTTAGATTCAGATTAGGAAAGGATCTCAGAGCTCAGAGAATCATAAATTTGGAGGCCATCAGTTTAATCCTTTAATTCTAGAGATGAAGAAACTGAGGTCTAGTGAAAATAGATGTCTTGGTGTAAATGACATAGGAATTGAGGAGAAGCGCTAAGTCTTGGACCTCACAGGATGAAGAAAGAGTAATGAATATTAAAAATCCTCTTAACATGTAAGTGAAAAAAATAAAATGCTATTTAAAAAATATTCTTCCCCTTAAAAAGGGAGAAAAGTGTGAGGTTATTGTTCTCTTTCCTTTGCTAGATTTAACTGGCTCTCCAGCTCTGGAACCACAAGGTGGTTGGGGGGAATGTTAGAAAGACATGTATTGTCAGCTCTTAAAACCTGTGATTAATTACATTTAATACTGTCTAGTTCTGGGTACCATTTAAAAATTTATTTTTTTTATTTTTCAAATTACATGTAAAGATTCATTTTCTGTATGATTTTGAATTCCACATTTTTCTACTTCCCTTCATTCTGTTTCTCCCTTCCCATGACAGCAAGTAATCTGATATAGGTCATGCATGTATAGTTCGTGTTGAACATATTTATTAGTCATGTTGTGAAAGACAAATCCAAACAAAAGATGAAAAAGAAAAAACCCATAAAATCAATTTCCAAGAAGTGAAAATTGTATGCTCTGGTCTGAATTCATATTCATCGTTCTTTCTCTGAATGTGAATAGCATTTTCCATCACAAGTCTTTTAGAGGTTGAGGAATTAAGTTGATCATAATGTATACAATGTTCTGGTTCTATTCACTCAGCATCAGTTCATACAAGTCTTTCTAGGTTTTTCTGAAATCCTTAAAAAAAAAGTTATAGTATGTTTTTGTGTAACTTAGATTTCCCATTTTGTATCCCTTCTTTCTCTTCTCCTATTATAGAATTAAAAAAAAAGAAAAGAAGCAGTCCGGTAAAATTTACCATCACCTAGAAAAAAGTTTGGCATTGCATACAATATTCTACACCTGTGTCTCTCACCCTACAAAGAAAGGGCTATGCAGAAGGCTCTACATTTTAAGAAGAGCATAGACAAACCAAAGGATGGTGATTTCACCCTAGCAAAGGAGATTTATTCAGTATATGAGGAGCTCTGGTCATTTACTTTGGATAATAAAAGTTAGTGATGATCATCTTAGTTCTGTGTGGGCCCAGAGGACAGAACAAGACCATTGATTGGAAGTCACAGGGAGGGAGATTCTAGTTTAATATACAAAGGGGTGTTCTAAGGATTATGGAACATGATGAAACGGCTTGAGGTCTCCATCACTGGAAGTGTTCAAGGAAGGAAAGATGCTTCAGAGAGGATTTCTGCCTTGGGTTGGAGATTTGGCTAACTGGTTCCTCCTAACACTAAGATGCTTTGGTTCTGCAGTCCTTTAATCTTTAACATAGTCTGCTTTCATTTGAGACCTAAAACATCTCTGCATATAGAGAAGGTATAATAGTCAGATTAATATTGTAGTATGGAAGAGTACTGGATCTAGTTCCACAGGACCTGGGTTCAAATTCTGACTTTACTGCCCACTAGCTTGGGTAAATCTCCTCTCTGGGCTTCAGTTTCCTTATCTGTCTAATGAAGAATGTCACCTAGATGGTCTAAGACCCTTTCCAGCTCTAAATCTATAATCCTCATCTTACAGAGTTTTAAAGAAACTGGATGATGTTTCCGAGTTGATACATTGGCTTAATGGAGTAGCTGGGACTAGAATCCAGTCATTTTTACTTCCAGTTCTAACTGCCTTCTAGAACAACACATGGATGCATTTGGCCTTTGAACACATCTGAAGCTTGTCTGATTTAGTCATTGGTACCATTTCTCAGGGAGTCTTGGATCAACTTTCTTTGCTACCATGGCATCTGGTAAAATTGTCCCTTCCTGGACATTTGCCTTGGTCATGACCCTCAGGTTCTGATTCTGACTACATGGTGGTGAGGGGAGTCAGGGCAATTTGCTTCCTTAGTTTACCTTACTGCAGTGTAGAACCAAAGTTCCTTGCTGTTCGCTCCATTGGAATACCAGACAATGCCCTTCTCTCCCCTCCATCTCATGTTGATATTCTAGTGAGATGCTGCTCTGGGATTCAGGTTACACAAAAATCCCAAACCCTATAGCATTTAGAGCTGGGAGGACTATCTCGACCAACTCCTCCTCTTACAGACTGAAGTACAGACAAAGGAGCGTTTTTCCCAGAGTCACACAAAGAGGACGTAGCAGAGAGAGGGATAGAATTCTAACTCGGGATCACTGAATCCAAATCTAGGGCTGTTTTCATTAGAATAGAACTGAGACTGGCAGGCAGTCCCTAAGAAGACCGGAAGTCAGTGCTCTGGATGGGACGTGAGTCCTGTCCCCAACCTTGGCAACTCCTTGGGCCTGAATCCCAGAAACAATGTCCAGAAGCAAAGAAGTTACACAAGGGCATCCTTCCGGCTGAGGGTCAGAGTGACTGAGCAGGTTCAGGAGTTCCAGGGGAGAATAGTACCTGGAACCTAGGGCAGCTCCCTGATAAATTCCCATCAGTCTCTGGTGTCCTCCCCATCACTGTGACTAAGATTGAGGCTGTGGGATGGAAGAGGTAAGGGATGAGGAGAGGAGGATGAATATACAGAGGCTACCTGGGTTGACAGTTTGATCTAGGAGACCATGGATTGGGTGGGAACTGGGTGGGCATGGAACAGGGAATGGGCAGGGCTGGAGGAAAGGGGGGGGTTGCTAAGTATCTGCCCCCAACCTTCGGGCTTGCTCTCGGCTGGGCCTGGCGCAGCCTTGTTTCTCCCTGGTCCCCTCTCCAGAACAAGCGATGGTATCACAGGCTGATTTAATTTCAAAGACGGATTGTGCTGTGGCAGGAGGGGAGAGAAAACCAGGCAGAGCTAATCAAAAGTCACCATCTGCCCCGTTGCCATGGGGATCGGCTCCCAGCAAATGTGCTCTTTGCCAAAATCCCAGATAAGGGCGTTCTAAGGGGAGGGAGGGAAGGTGGGAGGGAGAGAAGAAGAGAAAAGAAGTTCCAAAATGGGGGGAGATATGGAAGACAGAGAAGGATGGGCAGAGAAACTGGGAGGGGAATGATAGGGGAGACAGGCATCCAGGGAAAGGGGTGATGGCAGATTGAGTGGTATTAGGGATGCCGGCTAGAAAGGAAAGAACAGGAACTGGGGGGGTAGAGGAGGAGAGAGCTTTCAGTGGTTGAGAAATGGGGGGAGGTAGAAGAGTGAAGAAAAGTGGGAAGAGAGAGATAAAGGAGAGAAGGGGAAACAGGAAGAAGGGAAGAGATAGTGCAGGTGGAGAATGAAGGTGGAGGTGGAGGAGAGAAAGAGGAGTGGAGAGAGGCTGGGAGGGGTGAGATGGGAAGGAAAGAGGAAAAGGAAGGGAGGGAAGGAGGGAAAGGAGGCGAGGACAGAGATAAGGATAGAAGAGAATGGTAGCAGATGGAAAGAGGAAAAGGGAGAGAAGAGAGACTGAGAGGGAAAAACTGATAAAGAGAAGAAAAAAGATAAGGAAGGTGAGGAAAGATGAGAAGAGGCAGAGACAGACAGGAGGAGGAAGTGATAGGAGAGAGGGAAGGTGAGTGGAGAAGGGAGGGGTCCTCAAAAAGTAAGAAAATTAGAAGAAAACCAGAATGTATGGAAATAAAACAGAGAGAGGAGATAATTACCCTTTAAAGCTAGGTTTTGGTGATTAGGAGAAAATGGAGCAACCCAAGCGAAAATTCCCTGAAATGATGGGCTCAGTTTAGAAGTTAGAAATTTTTTTCCCCTTCACCTACCCATTGAACTTGGTTTCTGATGTAGGCCTTAGAGAAAGCCCCAGTGAGGGGGCAGGGTCCAGGACCACAAGTCCCTCATTTTTGACCAATTCCCTCATCTGTTGTCTGTTCTTCCTGGTTTAGACTCCAGTGAGGGATTGGTGTTGAACTTAAAAAAATTAAGGTCCAGGGAAATCAGGAGAAAACGGAGGAGAGAGGAGAGAGGAGTCCATAAGTGTCATTTAAGAATTACTAGGGATGGGGCAGCTAGGGCTCAGTGGATAGAGCACCTGCCTGGAGTCAGGATTACCTGGGTTCAAATCCGGCCTCAGACACTTAATAATTACCTAGCTGTGTGGCCTTGGGCAAGCCACTTAACCCCATTGCCTTGCAAAAACTAGGGAAAAAAAAGAATTACTAAGGATGTCACACCTTTGGAGAATAAGAAACCAGGAGGACGATTTTCAATTGTCCAGATCTCAGAATAATAATACTCACTTTTGCTAAAACTCTAAGTGAGATCTTCCATATAGCCCTTAGACTTTAAAGTTTCTCAGTTTATCAACATTAAAGTTGGTCAGTCAGTCAATAAACATATATTATATGTGCTAGGAACTGTGTTAAGAGCTGATGTTTGCAAAATGCTTTATTGATCCTCAGAATAAAGAATATTATTCTTCTTAGAGAACAGGAAACTGTGACTTAGGAATAGCAAATAGTAATAGCTAGCCTTACATAGTACTTTAATTTGTGCAAAGCAAGCATTTTAGCCTCACACAGTATTATCACATTTGACAGATGAAGAAACCAAGGCAGACAAAAGTTAAATGACTTAACCAGGATCACATAGATGTTAAGTGTCTCGAGTTAAGATTTGAACTGAGCTCTGCCTGACTCCAGGTCCAGCATTATCCACTCTACCCCAGCTGCCTCTGATTTGCTCACTATTTGGGCTAGTGTCTGGGGTAGAATTTGAACTCAGGTCTTCTTGACCTCCAGTCAAGTAACTGGAGTCTACTGTCTTTCTTCAGGGCTCCTAATTCCTGATAATCAGACCTCAGTCAGTACTGAAATTACCCCTTGGCCTAGGTCCTTGACTTCTTCCTCCCAACTCTCTTCCCAAAGTCATAGAATTAATTACATTGTCTCAGATTTGGAAAGGATCTGAGAGGACATCTAGTCCAATGTCCCCAATCTGGAGAAGAAACCAAGACCTAGACACAAGAACTAATTAATAGTAAAACCTAATTCCATTGTAGAGTTCAGGCCTCATTTCATTAGAATACACAGCTACCCTGCTCAGCAGGGAAGGTGAGGTAGAGACCAGGAAAATAGGAAAATAGATACATGAAGTCATTAGATATAGCCCATTGTCATTGAAAAAAAGAGGACTCTAGCTACAGGGATTATTTGGGGCCTCATTGGGGAGCTGTACTTTTGAATAAGAAGGATCTGTGTCTTTAGAAGTGGGGAACTCCTTCAGGGGAAGCTCCCTCCACCAAAGTAGCCAGTGATCCCTCTGAAGTTCATTGACTAAGTTCTAGAAAGTTCTCAGAGGTATGTAGGAGTTAAGTGATTTGCTTAGAGTTTTAGCAAAAGTGAGTAGTGGAATTCAAATGTCTCCAAGTTTAGCACTTTAAACATTATAGCAACATATTGACTGTCTATAGGAGCATTCTTTGGTCTGTATTTGTGATTTATCCCAGAGTGGAAACACCTTCCTTTGTAATAGTTGGGCCACTTACCTATAATTTATAATCTTTAAAAAAATTTTATTTATTTAAGGCCATGGGGTTAAGTGATTTGCTCAGGGTCACATAGCTAGGTAATTATTAAGTGTCTGAGACTGGATTTGAACTCGGGGCTGGTGTTCTATTCACTGTGCCACCTATAATTTATAATCTTAAGGAGATGATTTGGGAATTGAGAGGTTAAGTGATTTGCCCAGGATCACATAAAAGTCAGAGGCAGTAGTGATGTAGGAGTTAGGAATACCTCAAAGAAAGTCCAGTCTCTGACATTTGCTGTCCATGTGGCCCTGGTCAATCATTTAACCTCTGAGGGTGCTGGGCAATTGTCTAGGATTTTACAGTGAAGAGATGTCCACTGCATCAGAAGAAATTTCTTTCCTTATTTGAGAATTCTCTATGCTAACAAAGTCACAGGCTTGGTTCCTTTCCCACACATCGAAGACTCAAACTCAGGTCTTTAAGGACAATCTTCTACCTACTGTACCTCATCCTCACTCTAGTAAATTTTATTCTTCTCAGAGCAGTTTTCCATATTAAGTATTAAGTGGGTCATGATTCCACTGAATAGGTTGATTCAATGATGCTGATCAGACCAGGAAATCAAAGTACCAGGAGCTGTCCTTGGACTTTCAGTCAAGGCTGTTGTTGAATGAAATGACCCCCTCCAGGCTACCCTTTGGAAGATGGATGGTGATGGTGGGAAGGCAGAGGTGTGATTGCCCTTAGGGGAGGTTAAGGACCTCCATAAAAGACCTTAGGACAGATGATGCTGCTGCCAGGAAGTTTTAGAGTACCCTACAGTGGACCCTGCCATCTTCCTTTTCCTCACCTCTCTCAGATCCCCCACTTCAAATTCAATATTCTTTCTAGGGTAGCACAGTTTCTTGCCATTACAGTCATTACCACCTGGTCAAATAAAAACTTCTGGAAGGTTTTGTTTTTGTCTTGGCACATTGTAGGCTCTTAATAAAACTTGTTGAATAACAATGAATTGAAATGAGTGAAATCATGACTTGCTATATTAGAGGTTCCTTGGAGGCAGGGCCAGAGCTTTCCCCTAATCCTAGGAAGATTGTCTCAACTCCTAATTCACTAAGAAGACTGAGATCTTAAGACATGAGTACTTCTTTCTCTCTTCTTCCTCTATACATTTTCCCTGGTCATTCCTATTCTTCTTCTCTCCTGCATGTCTCCTTGCTCCATCATTGATCCCTTTCCTTTTTACTGATTTCTCTACTACAGACATGATAAGGTTTCTCTGATCCTCAAATAATACTTTTTTTTTTCAGCAAAATTCATTGTTTTCAATCATTTTTTTAACCCATGAAATTTGGCCCTTACCTCAGAAGCTGTTTTTTGACTTTCTAACCCCCAGACCAAATGGCCTCACTTAAATCCAGTTCATCCATGAGTCAAAATATCACCCCTAAAGTCATTGATCCTTTTCCAAAATGAAGGACAAGCAACACCACTGGTTGCTGTTTTTCCACCTTGAAATTTGATCCCTTTATTTTTTTAAGGTTTTTGCAAGTCAAATTGGGTTAAGTGGCTTTCCCAAGGCCACACAGCTAGGCAATTATTAAATGTCTGAGGTCAGATTTGAACTCAGGTACTCCTGACTCCAGGGCCAGTGCTCTATCCACTGTGCCACCTAGCTGCCCCAATCCCTTGATTTTTTTGAGCCATGCTCATGGTATTGGTTGTCCTTTTCTGGATTCTCTTCTATCTCTTCTACTTTCTTTTTTTTTTTTTTAATTTAAAAACATTTATTTATTTTTCGCAATTACATGCAGAGATAGTTTACTGCATTCATCCTTTTGCAAGCTTTTGAGTTGCACATTTTTCTATCACCCTCCCTTCCCCCCTCCCAGAGCAGTGATCAATCAGATACAGGTTATATATGTACAATAGTCTTTAGTATATTTCCATATTAGTCATATTGTGAAAGAGGAATTAGAACTAAGGGGAAAAACATGAGAAAGAAAGAAAAAAACATAAAAGAAACTTTCAAAACTGAACATAGTATGCTTTGTTCTGCATTCAGAATCCATAATTTTTTTCTCTGGATGTGGATGACTTTTTTCACAACAGGGCTTCCAGGATTGTCCTTGATCACTTACTCCCCTTCTCCTAAATGTAGATGTTTTCCTGGGTCTTCTTGTTACTCTCTCTCATAGATCTCATCTTCCATGTCTTCTATGATCATTTTTTACAGTTAATCCTCAGTTTATATCTCCAGGCTTATCTGTTCTGCATTTCAATTGGTCTGTTGACTATCACCTCTCGAATAGCCCATGGGTGGGTCAAGTACAACGTGTCCCAAATTGAATGAGGTATCTCCTATTCTCCCCATATACCTGCCCTCACAAACCAGGTTCTCTTTTTGATGTGTACATTTCTGTTCTGATGGCAGGAACATTTTTTCACTTTCATTCCAGAACTCTCCCACCCCTTCTCATGTTGTCAAAGTTGGTTCATTTTGCCTCCACCACTTGAGGGGAAGCAATATGATGCAGAGGTTTAGATGACTGAGTCTGGGATTAGAATACCTGGGCCCAAATTCTAGCTGTGTGACCTTAGGGAAGTCACTTCCCCTCTCAGGGCCTTTGATACTTTCAGCTCTAAAATAGTGGACTCTTTCTCTCACTCCTGCCCCCCCCCCCCACCCCGTTCTGTGATCTTACCCTTACACAACTTTTGCAATATCCTCCTCTCTGGCCTGCCTTATTCTGATCTCTTCTCCTTCAATCTATCCTATATACACAGAGGTTTCATCTTTCTAAAGTTCATATCTGATTGTATCACTGCCCAGCTTAAAAGTTTCAGAACAGATAGAGGGTTTGGTTTATGCTTACCTTTTTCATATTCTACTTTGTAACATAAACACATATTTTAATATACATATATATTTTTTCCTGTCTCCTGCCCCAGAAGGAATGATGGGAGAGAGACAGACAGACAGACAGAGAGAGAGAGAGAGAGAGAGAGAGAGAGAGAGATCAAGGTATCAAGGGATGAGGGGAAGATGGGAAAAGAAAAAGAGACAGAGAGAGGCTTTGAAAGAGGGGGAGTTATAGAGGATGGTGAGAAATAGACCATAACCCCCAAGAAGGCAGGGACCATGTCTTATTCACCTTTGTATCCTCCATTAAGCTTAGTACAGGTTTTTCATGGGTACCCAGTAAATATCAGTTGATTTACAATCTCCTGCAATAGCCCAGGGGGCTCCCTACTTCCTCTCATCCTGTTCTCCATAGAGATCCTGAGCAACTAATGGTTTGGAGCAGACCTGGCTCTACGTGTTTGTCCCTAACAGGTCTGAAGATGAAGCCATAATTCTATTTTGGAAGGAGGTAATTCAATTGACCAACCCTGGCCAGCTTAGCATCCAGACGGAGCCTCAGGGGCTGCTCACTCCGGGGAGGGAGGCTGAGCTGGAGGGGAGGTGATCTCATTAGTTGCCCCCCCACCCCCCTCCATAGTCTTGTAGACAGATGTGCTGGCAGGTTAATGATGTCAGAAGAGTTTGAGAGCCTGGGGGTTGGGCACTCACTATGGAAGACTGAACATAGTACCCTTCCCCTTCCCACTCCTACCATTTTTATCTAATTTTTGCTGATGAGTTTGATACAGGACCTTAGTGGAAGGGGGGTGAGGTACTTTGAACTTCTCTGGGAAATTTAAGGTGTCATTGAGAGGACAGGCCCAAGGCAGGGAGTGATGGAGAGGTTCTCCCATTCTCCAGATTACAAAGACTCAAGGTTACCCATTTCCTGGGCCTATATATCTTAGCACTGGACCTAGGTGATTGTGTCCTGGTGGGTGTTCAGCTCTAGAAATGCCTCATTCCCCAGAATAAGACCCAGGCATTTCTGGCCATGGATCCAAGACTTAGAATGAATGAATGGGTAAATGAATGAGTATTTTAAATTATTATGTGAGGGGCACTACACAAAATGCTGGGGAAATAGAAGTAAGACAGACCTCTCTTTCAAGGCACTCATCACTGAATGGAACAAACGACACACTGAGAAGTCCTCCTTTACCTCTTCCTTTTCTTTATCCTTCACATTCAGACAATTTGCAATCTTCCTCTTACCTGGGTTATTCCCACTCTCCTCATTAGTTTCCCCAATCCATTTTCTTCATTCCCAGATTCTCTTAAAACTCTAAGCAGACTAAATCATGTCCTTACTGAGTAAACTCTAGGAACTCCCTATATATATAAAATTCTTTACAAACCTTAGAGCACTGTAGAATATTATTACCATTAATTATTAATTAATTAATATTATTATAATTTTTCATGGTCAAAAACAAGTTCTTTGCCCCAACCTACTTTCAGTTTTAATGCCTATTATTCTCCTCCACACTTTGTGGTCCTGCCAACCTTGTCTTCCTGGCTGCACATCATATGCAACATTCCATTTGTCCTCCAAACCTGCAATCCCTTCCTCACTTTCTTCTATCTCTCACAATCCCTAGTTTCATTCAAGGCTCAGCTCGATGTTCTACATAAGCCCTTAATGGGTCCCCACTGTTGCTAGCTCCTTCTCTGACAAATCACCAGGTATCATATCCCTATGAATGTATGTGTATGTTGGCTTCTCCTGTTGAATGAAAGCTCCTTGAAGGCAGGAACTGTTTTTATTTTTGTCTTTATATTCCACTACAATGAATAAACTTAATAAATGTTTATGGACCAATTGATTTCTTTGAAATACTTTTCAGCAGTCTCCCCAACTTTTTAAATGAACATGACTAATCTAATCCAAACCTTCATCATCTCCTGCTTAGTTTATTAAACAATCTTTTTGATAGCCTCCTTACCTGCAGGCACTCCCTTCTCTGGTCCATCCTCAGATACTCTGAGATTTAGTCTTTCTAAAACAAGGATTTATCAAATCACTCCCTGGCTCAAAAGTTTTCAATGACTCTCTGTTGTCTACAAGACAAAACCCAGTCTCCTTGGGTTGGCATTCAAAGTTCCTTATGAATTCATTTCTATTTACCTTTCCAGCACGATTTCCCACTAAAACATTTACTCAAGCTAAACTAAATGCTTTGTTATTTGATGCACATGACCATATTTTCCTGATTCTTTGACTTTGGTTATGCTACTCCCTGTCCTAGGGTGTGCTAGTCCCCTTGGCTTGACTTGAGTTGGGGTGGGCATCGGGATGGAAAATTCTAATCTTGGGAATTCTAACTACAGAAGAAAAGATTGGGTGTGGATAGAGAATTCTCTTTTCATCTCTGTAGTGTTGCAGGAGTTGATAGGAAATGAATTTCAGTATTTGGATCTTCTATCTTTCTAGGGGCAAGGATAGGAAGCTAGGGGCCTCGATTCTCTGGGCATGACTTGGAATCAGAAAGACCTGTGTTAAAATCCTGTTTAGACAATAGATATGTGATCTCAAGCAAGTTATTTAATCTCTTTATGCCTCAGTTTCTTCATCTGTAAGATGAGAGTGGGTTGGATTCAATTCAAAGACTTCAAAGGCATTTCCTAGGCCTATGACTATGATTCTAAATTACATATATATATATGTATATGCATGTATATTATATAGTCAACCCAATACCCCATTTATAGAACAATTTCAGCTTGGGAGTTAAGTTTCCACTATGGCCATCTATCCCCCCCCCCCGCCTCCCCCTGCAATTTGCCCAACCACATACCACATAGTTGTGCCACCAGATCAGGAACTCTGAATGTCGAAAACCCACTTGAGCCCCAAAGGGCGCCGTGGTTAGAAGAGTTGCGGTCACCAGAGCAATACGTTCAGGAAATCCCTGGAGTCATTGGGGGAGAATGGCCCAAGGTCTGGGGGCTGCCAGGGAAGCCTGGTGTCACTTCTCCAATGGGGTGACTTCTCCAGGTAGGTGACTAAAGACAACAGAGACTTTTCTGGGACTTAGTCATTCTTTAAAAGTCCCAACAAAAAGACCAGACAAGGAGGAATATGTCAAGAAAATCTATTTCTCAACTTGGCATTCAAGGTCCTGCAGAATCTGACCTCTAGTCCTACCTCCCACTGCTCCTCACAGTTCAGATAGATTACACCATGATGGCTAACAATAATATAACAATAAATCCTATTATTATAAATTCATTTTTATGTTGACCCTCCCCTTAAAGATATTTTGCATATTAAAATTTACAAAATCCTTTATAAATATATTTGTCAATATATATAAGTAATATGTGTCTATTCACGAACCATGCTATTTTTTGACCTTTTTAGTCTCTATATCTTTACTAACATTGTGCTCTTCATCTAGAATGGCTAATCCTTTCTTTCTAATCTTTGTCTATTCCCATTTTACTCATCCTTCAAAGCCCATTGAAAATGTCATCTCTCTGAGAACCAGAAAAACACTGTATACCCTAACAGCAACATGGGGGTGATGATCAGCCTTGATGGACTTGCTCATTCCATCAGTGCAACAATCAGGGACAATTTGGTGCTCTCTGCCATGGAGAATGCCATCTGTATCCAGAGAAAGAATTGTGGAGTTTGAACAAAGACCAAGGACTATCACCTTTAATTTAGAAAAAAAAAACCCCTGATATCTTATTGTCTGATCTTGCTATCTCTTATACTTTGTTTCTTCCTTAATGATATGATTTCTCTCTCATCACACCCAATTTGCACCCTGGAGACAATGTAAAGACTGACAAAATGGCTTCTGTGGGGGGGTAGGGGGAGGGAAGTAAGATTAGGGGGAAAATTGTAAAACTGAAAATAAATAAAATCTTTAAAAAAATTACTGTAGATATGCATGGTTTTATAGAATTGAAACTCCTTGAGGACAAAGACTATTTCATTTTTTTCTTTGTGTTCCTAGTACCTAGGTGCTTAATAAATGCTTATTAATTTGGATAAAAAAAAAGAAAATGTCATCTCTCCTAGATGACTCAGTTCCCTAGTCTGAAATCTTGGGATCTTCCTTTACTAAATAAAGACTATCAGTGCTATGATCTTATCTTCTTTGCTTATCATATTTTACATTGTATGGAGTTTCAATATACACATACACACATGTAGATTATATACACACATACATATACACATATAGATTATATACACACATACACATATTGACATTATATATACACATATAAATGGATATGCATGTGTATATGTGTGTGTATAAAATATATGTGAATACCTCCTATTATAAACTTCAAAGACATGGACCAGATTTTATTCTTTTTTTGAATTCTTGACTCTCAAGTGTTATGAAGCTGACTCAATAAATATGGAAATATAAAGAATGAAAGGGAAACAAAGACAGGAAATAAAGAAGGAAAGAAAGGAAGAAAGAAAAGAAGGTAAGAAGAAAAAAGAAAGCAGGAAAGGAAAGAAAGGAGAATAAAAGAGACAAAGAAAGAAAAAGAAAAGAAAAGAAGGAAGAAACAAAGTGAGACTGAAGAGTCATGGAACACAGTGATTTCTTAGGGAGTGGAGAAAAAAATCAGTAGAATGGAGCAGCCATGAGTTCCCTAGGTCAGTGTGATTGGAATGTGAAGGTTGATTTAACTAAAGCAGGGAAGGTAATCTTGGCCCAGATTGTGGGAAGCATTTAGTGCCAGGCTAAGTGGTTTGCATTGATTTGAAAAGGGAATAGGAAGTCAAACAAGACTTTTGAACTAAAGAGTGGTTAGATTAGCCATTCTAGCAGCTGTGTTGGAGTTAGGAGAGTGAGAAGAAGGGAAACCAAATGGAACACCTTTCTGATAGTCTGGACGAGAGGTGATGCACCTGAGCAAGAGCTTGAACCAGGTGGATGATGTGTGAGGTAGAGAGAAGAGGGAAGTGATGGGATATGGCAACCAATTTGTTAAGAGAAACAAGGGAAAGACATAAATTAAAGATGATTTCATAGTTCTGAACTTGAATGGCCTAAGAAGATGGTTGTGCTCCTAAAAGAAATAGGGAAATTTGTGGGGTGAGAAGGTTTAGGAGGAAAGTGGATGAGTCATGTTTTGGATTTGCTGAATTTGAGATACTGATAGGACATCAAGATAGATATCCAAGATTACTGAGTGAATCAGGATTGGATTTCAGGTGAGATTTTAGAACTAGATATATAGATTTAAAAGCCATTTTCCTAACTATGGTAATGGAACTCAAGGTAGCCAAACATCAAGATAGTACATGTGGAGAGGGAAAGAGAAGAGAAGAGAGAAGAAGGGAAGAGAATAGAGCCCAGGACAGAATTTTGGAGAATACATTCTTAGTAGCTGAAAGATGGATGTTGATCCAGAAAAGGAGATTGAGTCTGGGTCAGGCAGGTAGGGGTAAAATGAAGAGAAATCAGTGTTGTAAAAACCAAAGCATGAAAGAATATTCCAGGGGAGGGATTGTTTAGTGTCAAATCTGTAGAGAGGTCAAATAGAATAAGGACTGAGAAAAGGCCACTGGATTTAGCAATTGTAAATTGTTAGTAACTTTCAAGGAGAGTAATGTCAGTAGAGAGTTGAGATTGGGAGCCAGATTGAGAGGAACTGAGAAGTGAATAAGAGGTGAGGAAATGGAGACAGCATATGTGGCCAATTCTCTCTTAGGAGTTGGTTGTGAAAGGAAGAAGAAATATAGAGTAATAAATAATGACAATATGACAGTGTCAAATGAAGGTTCTTTTTAAAAGATGAAGACAACTTTGTAGGTAGGAGGAAAAAGGAGTAGTGAATAAGGAAAGATAGAGAAAGAAGGAAATAGAGAGATGATGGAGG
Source organism: Macrotis lagotis (assembly GCF_037893015.1). Lineage (NCBI taxonomy): Eukaryota > Metazoa > Chordata > Mammalia > Peramelemorphia > Peramelidae > Macrotis > Macrotis lagotis. The sequence continues at coordinate 133,628,259 of NC_133665.1, forward strand.
GAGAGAGAAAGAGAGGGAATAGATAAAGAGGGAGGGAGAAAGAAAGAGGGAAAAAGAAGAGGAGGAAGAGAAAAGGAGAGAAAGGGAGGGAGAGAGGAGTTAAGGACAGAAATAAGAGAGGAAGGGATAGAGAGGAAGAAAGAGAGGAAAAGAGGGAGAGAGAGAGAGAATGATTGAAGGGGAAAGTTCTTAAAAGAGGAATAGCATCCAGAGCATTATTAGAGGAGTTGGTCTTGGCATTCCTCAGATATTTTAGCAAAGAACAAAAGTATGTGGTGGGGGGAGGAGAGTTCACAGCACAACCTTCTTCAGAGGTCAGTTAGGGAGGAGACTGTAGGAAGTATGAAGTAGAGAAGAGAAGACTTGGAAAATCTTCTATAAGGAGCCTGGAAGAAATCAAATTAAGGAAGAATATGAGGATTGCCATCCATCAGTAAGAGCTCAGTCGAGTTTCAATAGCAAATTCATAAAAAACTCAATCAATACAATTGTGTGATTGCCAGCAGCATTCATTAGCAAGTTGATAGGAAGTGAAGAGGTGGGCGATGGGAATAACTACAGTGCTGAGACTTGGCAATGTGTGAGCAATGATAGGACAAGGAAACAAGGCATTTTCAAGACTGAGAATAGTATGGTGGTGGTCTCACTGATGACAGGTCAGGACATGGGAAGGAGAGTTAGAAAGAAAATTACCCAACAGCAATAATAAATTAGAAGGAAAGGATAAAGTAAGATACTAGAAGTTACAAGGATAAAGAAGTTTAGGTGTGGTAGAGCTGAAGGAGAGAAGATTAGTGGGTTATGAACAGAGAGAGACATTTCTGAATGCAAGATGATGCATATCAAATCCAGTTATGGGCAATGAGATTTAAGATTTGAGTATCTTTGAAGGTGGCTGAAGCTGGTGAAAATGTAGGACAAGGGAGTAGATGGATCTGAGGGACTGGGGATCCAGTATGTTCAAGAGAAGGGGACATCAATTTGTTTATTGAGGTGTCCAAGTATAAGGGTAGGACTGGACAATAAAAGAGAGATTATGAACCAGGTCCTGAAATCCTTGAGAAAGGAAGGAGAATGACTTGGGAGTTGGTCGATGGCTGAAATGAAGATCTGAACTGCCTAAAATCCTGCTGTCTACAAGGAGTCGTCTCTAACCCTTCTTAATTCCAATGCTTTCCCTGTCAATCATTCCTTATTATGCTATATATAACTTACTTTGTATATATTTGTTTGCTTGTTGTCATCCCCCCTCCCTGCCCCCCTTTAGATTGTAAGCTCTTTGAGGGCAGGGTCAGTCTTTTGTCTCTTTTTTGTGTATCCAGAGCTGGACTAGTGACTGCCATTTATTGATTGATTAATTGATTGGGTGATTTGATTGCATGACCCTCAAAGGAGACAAGGCAAGATTGTTGAAGTGAAAGTGGGAAAGGGTCATTTGAAAGTGATATTCATGACACTATGAGTTAGAGATTCTCAGATTCACTGAACCACCTCTAATCATATCTATCCATCAGAGACTGCTATTGAATAATCATTGTAATAGTATTTTCACAAACTCATTTTTTATTTCATTGGTGTTGCAGATTTTAAGCCCAGACACTCATTTTATATGGTCATGATTAATATTTTTATTAATAAAAGTGATACATGGAATAAAAAAATGACTTTGAGGAGCAAGGAGCGTATATTTTTAAAGCTCCTCTTAGCTGAGTGTGTTTGTGGGGCATGTGTCCACCAGTAGAGAGGGTGGTCAGTGATGCCCATTCCTGGGATGTCCTCTAAAGGAAACTAGGTTTCCATTTCTACCTGAAGATGAAAAGGATGTGAATTGAGGAGATTTAGAATGAAGGGGAATTTGTTATTAATAAATCAGGGAATATAATGGAAAGTAATGGCAAAGGATATAAACTACAGGGAGTTGTGCTGGGGTAGTTAGGTGGCCCAGTAAATAGAGTGCTAGACCTGGAGTCAGGAGGACTCATTTTTCTGAGTTCAAATCTGGCCTCGGATACTTACTAGCTATGTGACCCTGGAAGTCATTTCATTTTGTTTGCCTTAGTTTCCTCCTCTGTCAAATGAGCTGGAGAAGGAAATGTCAAACCACTCCAGTATCTTTGCCAGGAAAACTCCAAATGGGATCAAGAAATCTAAAATGACTGAAGAACAAAAATGTTTGAGATAGATAGGGATAAAAGTATGGTAGTATGTGAGGAGGAATATTTAACCAGGTACTAAATTTCTGGGAAGGGATTATTTTTAAAATTTATTTATTTTGAATTTTCCCCTAATCTTGCTTCCTTCCCCCCACCCCCTCAGAAGGCAGTCTGTTAGTCTTTACATTGTTTCCATGGTATACATTGATGGGAAGGGATTTTTTTTTAAGAAAGATTTTATTTATTTTGAGTTTTACAATTTTCCCCCCATTCTTGCTTCCCTCCCCCCACCCCCACAGAAGGCATTCTGTTAGTGTTTACATTGCTTCCATGTTATACATTAATCTCAGTTGAATGTGATGACAGAGAAATCATATCCTTAAGGAAGAAAAATAAAGTACGAGATAGTAAAATTACATAATAATATAACGCTTTTTATTTCTAATTTGACGGTAATAGTCTTTGGTCTTTGTTCAAAGTCCATAATTCTTTCTCTGGATACAGATGGTACTCTCCTTTGCAGACAGCTCAAAATTGTCCCTGGTTGTTGCACTGATGGAATGAGCAAGTCCATCAGGGTTGATCATCACCCCCGTAGTGCTGTTAGGGTGTACAGTGTTTTTCTGGTTCTGCTCATCTCTCTCAGTATCAGTTCATGCAAATCCCTCCAGACTTCCCTGAATTCCCATCCCTCCTGGTTTCTAATAGAACAATAGTGTTCCATTGACATACCTATACCACAGTTCCCCAATTGAAAGTCATTCACTTAATTTCCAATTTTTTGCCACCACAAACAGGGCTGCTATAAATATTTTTGTACAAGTGATGTTTTTACCCTTTTTCATCATCTCTTCAGGGTATAGACCCAGTAGTGGTATTGCTGGGTCAAAGGGTATGCACATTTTTGTTGCCCTTTGGATAAAATGATGGGAAGGGATTTTTAACCTTAGTAGAGATTCTGAATCTGAAGGCTAATACCAATAGGTAAAGCATTTATTCAGTGCCTACTGTGGGTCAATTAAATACAAGCAAAAATACAATCCCTACCTTCAAGGGGTGACATTCTAATGGGAGAGAATTAAAACATAAGAGGGAGCTGGGAAGTTGGGATGGAAGGGAAGATCAGAATGAGAAGTCAGGAGCCTAGAGAGAAGTGGCCATGGATAATCTGGGAAGTGGTAGTCCTAGTTTGGAGGAAGGGGCCATGGGACAAAGGAATCTGAAAGAATACCTGATGGTGGAAGAATTTATTTATAGAGCATTTAGCATAGTGGTTGCCTCTTAGTAAGTGCTTAATGAGTACTTATACCTTTATCTTGTCTTGATAAATAAAAAAAGGGGCAGCTAGATGGATAGAGCACTGGCCCTGGAGGACCTGAGTTCAAATTCAGACTCAGACACTTAATAATTACCTAGCTGTGTGACCTTGGGCAAGTCACTTAACCCCACTGTCTTGCAAAAAACAAAAATAAATAAAATAAAATGAAAGAATTAAACTAGAGGAGATTCAAGGCTTCTTTCATTATTAATAGAAGGTCCTGTGACCCCTTAGTAAGCTGTGGATAATGGTTTCTTTTTAAGGTTTTTTTTGCAAGGCAATGGGGTTAAGTGGCTTGCCCAAGGCCACACAGCTAGTGTGGATAATGTTTGAGAGCAGTTATTGCTTCAAGGATGGGTCAGGTAACTTGGTGCTGAGCTCCCCTAGAATATCCCTTCAGAACCAATTCTAGTTGGACACAGGAGATACTTAAAGATAACATGGGCAGATGTTGGGCATTGGTTCCTTCTCTCAGGTGTCTCATCTTAAGAAGAAAGTTCCTGCCTTCTCTCTGCCATCTTTGTCAGAAGTCTCTTTATCTTATTATAACTATTTTCTGGAATTTGAAAGTTCTTTTAACTACAGCTCCTCCCTATAATTAAAATGGTAGGATTAATTTCCTAGTCCAAGTGTTTATCTCTGAATGGCATCATCAGAACTAAGTACAACTGATGCCATGGAAAGATCATTGGGTAGAACTAGTGATTTCATTAGTATAAGGAATTCCTAAGTGAGCAAACTTTTTCTACAGATGCAGGTTGGCACCTTCTCTGTAATTTGAGTTTTCAAGAGTTGCCTGGGACACTGAGGTTAAATGACTTACTCATGTGATTTGGGCAACTAATGTACCTAGATCCACAAGTTATAAGTACAATCAAGTTGGATATGGCAAGGTATGAAATCAGGTTTTTCTGCTCTGAGGAGAGCTCTCTATGTATCATACACCATATAGTCTCTGAGTTCAAATCCCAGCATTGCCACCAACTACCTATATGACTGTGGGCAAATCTCTTCAATCTTCCTCTCAGTTTTCTCATCTGTGAAATGGAGGGAGAGTCAGACAAATGACATCTGAGGTCTCTTTCAGCTCTAAATCTATGACCTTAGGATGCTGTCATTCTGACCTGGGGAGAAGAACCCAATTCCATCCTGTGATCAGGAAAGCTAGAGACCCCAGGGCCCATGGAGGGGCCTTTAGGAGAGAAGGCAGCAACCAACATTAAATGCAAGGGGCATATTCCCATACTTGTTTTAAATTGATATTTAATTAAAAAGTTAATTATTAATTAAGTTTATCAATTGCACATCAGTTGTTCAATAGAAAAGAGCTCATTCATTGAATTATCTGCCTGCACCCGATAGTCTGGGCTTTGTAGCCGAGCAAGGTTATCTCGGCATCGGCCTCTTATTTAGATCAGTTTAGCTTCTAATCTAGGCAGAGTGCTTCCCTCCACAGCCTGGATTGGATCTATAAATGTTTACTTGCTGAGCTGTGTGAGGTATGTGGCTGATCCAATAAAGAGGTCGGGGAATGTGGCTCCTTATCCCCACTGGAGGGAGGGCTCCCTCAGACTGGCTCCATTACCCATCTCACCTTCCCCTGCCCCATCACCACCATCAACAACAGAAACAGCATCATCATTACTGCCCCTGACCTTTACTACTCGTGAAACTCATTTCCTTACATCATCTCTTTGAGCCTTTGACCTGGGAAGGTAAACAGCAAGAATCACTGTCCCCATTTTATGGATAAAGGAGCAGAGCTGGCAGAGGAAAAGAAACTTGTTTAAGAACACGAATCTGGTAAAGTGGCAGACAGGGGTACAAACCTTGGTCCATTGGCTTGACTCAAAAGTCCTTGTCATTTCACTTTAGTGACTCAATAGGGCACAATTGAACTGATTTCTATAAGTAAAGAACTATTTGGCTTTTGTACATCTTCTTTGAGGTCCTTCTGAATCTGAAGGTTAATATCAATAGCTAAAGCATTTATTCAGTGCCTACTGTGGGTCAATTAAATACAAGCAGAAATACAAGCCCTTCCTTCAAGGGATGACATTCTAATTGGAGAGAACAAAACGTAAGAGGGAGGGAGCTGGGAAGTCGGGATGGAAGGGAAGTTCAGAATGAGAAGTCAGGAGCCTAGAGAGAAGTGGCCATGGATAATGTGGGAAGTGGGTAGATAGATAGGGATAGATATAAGGGAAGATCAAGAAACAGAAGTAATCATGGGTAGAACTTAAAACTTAATCCAGTCTTCATTTTGGGGGATTATGGACCACTCTGACAGTCTGGTGATGCCTAGGGACCCCTTCTCAGAATAAGGGTTTTAAGTACATGTGATAAAAATCGATAGGATTAAACAGGAAATTAATTATATTGAAATAATTATTAAAGTGTTTAGATAAGATCACCAAACTTAGTTTCAAAACTCTGATCTCATTCAAATTCTACCTTTTACAGAAAGGAAAGCTAAGGGTTGGAGTGATTTGCTAAAGTCCCATAGAAACATCCTCCAAGAATAATCAACATGTAAGCAATTATTAAGTGCCTACTAAGTTCTATAGGCAATGTAGAAATAAACATAAAAAGGCAATCTCTTTCTTCAAGAAGCTCACATGTTGGGGGGCGGGGAGGGGTGTATCAATGGGGATGTAAAAAACATACAAAGTAGGTACCAGGTAAATTTGAAGTGGGTGAGGTCATATGTAAGACCTTTGATTATGGGCTGAACCCCCTCTCAGGGAGCATTAAGGGTTTGACTATTCAAGGGTACTCCCTTTCTGGACTGATCCACAGGATCAAAGAAGCCTTGCTGCTAGTTCTCCAGCCACTTGGGAATGGGGCTAACTAGCAATTGGTAATGAGAAGCATATTCTGGCAAGTTCAGCAATCATGCAATAAATGTATTATCATCTGGTAACTCTAAGTGCTGCTGATAAATATGTTTCTAATAAATCCTTGGGTTTAGTGTTTATTTGATGCATATGGTAACTGTCTTATTAAATCTCTTATAATTGAGGCTTATAGTTTGCAGTTGCCTACCTCCTAGGCAGGTGCTCGCTTGTACTCACAATGTGATTTGTACAGGTTGAGGGTACTGAGGCCAAAAGGGTGCAGATTGCTGTACCCAGAGGGCAGGCTAGGAATGGATGGTTAAAACAGAAGTGGATTGTAGATAAGTCAACCACTAAATCCAGTCTCTACTCCTTGAGGTCAGAGGACGATGGTAAATGGAAATAAGTTCAAAGTTAAGAGGATGTCTCAGCAGAAGGCCAAGGGTCCCCAAAGAGTTCATGGGTCAAGCAGGCAAGCAAACAGGAAAGAGGAGACCTGTAAAGGCTAAGACTGACCAATCAAGGTCAGGGTTCTTGGCCAAGAGGGTCATATATACTTTCTACTAGCTTTATGTACTTTATTCTTGGAGTGGAACCTGAATGGTGAGTGGCCTGGAGGCCATACCATATGAAGACTGATAGAACCAGTGATGTGTAGTCTGGAGTAGTTTGTGCTAAAGGGATTTGACTTGTTTTGTATTTATTCTCTATATGTATACAGATTGTTCCCTCCAATAGGAAGTTAATTCCTTGACAGGAGGGATTGATTTATTCTTTGCATTTGTAACCCTACTACCTAGCATGGGGTCCATCACAGAGAAGTTGTTTGATAAGTCTTGTTGATTGATCCTGTTTGACCCTAGAAAATCAAGTTAGGAGCTATATGTAAAGTTGGAAAGAGTAACAGAGACAGACAGAGACAGAGTCAGAGAGAGAGAGAGAGAGAGAGAGAGAGAGAGAGAGAGAGAGAGAGAGAGAGAGAGGAGAGAGGAGAGAGGAGAGAGACAGAGAGAAAGAGAGAGAGAGACAGAGGAGAGAGAGACAGACAGATAGACAGACAGACAGACAGAATTGGTAGACCTGGAAAATAATGAGAGCTCTCATTAAAGTCTTCAAGTAAACACTGGGAAGGACTTTAGACATTGTTTAGTTCAGTCCTTCCATTTTATAGATGAGGAAACTGAGGTCCATTGAAGTAAAATGATCTCAAATTCCTATAACTAGTAAGGAGCAGAGACTCAAGTCTTAAACCTGTCTTCTGACTCCCAGTCCAGTGTTGTTTTCATTACATGGAAGGGATTCCTATTTAGGTCCTGGTCAGACTAGAATATTTCTGAGGTCCCTTCCAACCCTGTCATCTTGGAATTCCATGTTGGGCAGAAGACCCTGGACATGATAACCCCCTTTGACTGGAAGATAGAGAGGTGAAGAGAACACCAATCCTGATTTTTTAAAAAATTCAATTTTATCTTATTTTAGCTCTGTACTTAATCCCTCCTACCTAGCTACTTATGGAGAAAAAAAGAGGAAAAATTCTCTAACAAACATGTATAGTCTAGCAGAACAAAATCTCTTATTGGCCATGTCAAAAAAAAAAGTCTTAGTCTTCCCTTTAAATTCATCCCTTAACTTTCTGGAAGTGGGCAGCCTTTTGCATTGTGAGTCTTCTGGAATTATGCTTAATTTCTGAGGGACATGCTTCATAGGCTCACTTGATCATAACAAGCTTGATCATTCCAATATACTCAGAGATTTGACAAGGAATCAAATCATGAGAGTGGAAAAGAAAATCCACTGAATTTGGAGTAAGAAGATTGAGTCCTAACTCCAAGACTGACCAATTTTCTGGCTATGAGAATGTTGAAGTGCAATTTTATTAACAATAATTGGAGATAGTTCTGCTAACATTGTTCACCTTGTAGGGATATGGGGAGGACTCAGACTTGGAGAATTGCTGATTATATGAACATAAATTATTGTTTTTATTCTTTCATCTACCTTTCCTGGACAAGGACAGGTACCCCCCACCCACCCATTTCCTTTCCCAAGGAAGGCACAGTCTTAAGTTTGAGCTGTCTTCACTAGTGAGTGGGGACAGTTTTAATGATGGGGTGCTAAAGAGGGTCAGTGCCAAATTGTAGGTGACTGACTGCCTCCTCCCAAAACGATATCTTGTTCCCAGGATTTCTTGTGTGACAAGAGTTCCTTCCAACTTACACATTTCTGTTGACTAGTTTTAATATCCAGAATCCCTCAGCCAATAAGAAGAGTCTTTACTTCTTTGTTAATACAGTGTTAGGTAAGCATTATTGCCATCACCATGATCTCTATTAATGGCCCCATCATCCCTACAGTTATTCACATTATAATCATCTTCATCATCATCATTGTCGTTTTTTTTCTTTTTAGGTTTTTTGCAAGGCAATGGGGTTAAGTGGCTTGCCCAAGGCCACACAGCTAGGTAATTATTAAGTATCTGAGGCTGGATTTGAACTCAGGTGCTCCTGACTCCAGGGCTGGAGCTCTATCCACTGTGCCACCTAGCTGCCCCCTTCATTGTCATTTTCATCATCACCATTATCATTACATTTGCCATCTTTACTATAATTAATACCATTTGTTTTATTTTGCAACTTTATTATTATTATTTTTTTATTAACCTTATTATCATATTTTTGATGAAATTCAGAAATGTCCCTAGGCTGTCACTATCTTGCTATCATTGTTTTACGTTTAGTATTTTGTCCATTAAAGGACAGGTGAATTCTTTATAATTATTATGATTAGTATGGTGTAGAGAGCTGTCCTCAGAGCCAGGAAAATCTGAGTTCAAATTCTTCCTCTGACCCATAATGACTTTGTGATTCTGGGAAAATCATCTAACCTCTAAGCACCACAGGTAGCTCTCTGTGACTGTAAGTTGACTATGTTACGTTGATCACATTGATAGAGTTAGTTCGCTAAACAAAGGAGTTCTCTTCCCAGTGAAATCTATAAGTCTAGTTTCTTTCTCCACATGGTGAGTATGTGACAGATCAGGACTTAAATTCAGGTCATTTTTGACTCAAGCAGCATCCTTCTGTTTATTACACTTCTTTGTCTCTTTATTGGAAAGGGACCAGAGCATCGACATTAAGAGAGAAGGAGGAAGAGGAGATAGTCAGAGAAGACAAAGCCACAGAAGTGGACAAAAGCCAGGGGAATGTAATGTCTTAAAGGCCAAAGAGAAAGGTTTCAAAAAGGGAAAAAAACCCATCATTAATACCAAATGCTATGAAGAAGTCAAGAAGGCTGAAGACTGGGAAAAGGTCATTGGCTTTGGCCATTAGGGAGTCTCTGGGGAACTAGAGGAGAGTGGTTTTTGTCTCTGTGACTTGAAGAGGAAGAGGAATATAAGGGGTATTGGAGTAGAGTCAGGAAAAGAGAGAATCCAGGTCATGGACATTTCTTCCCCATCTTTGTCTCCAGAAAGATGAGGAGGTTAAATACCCATTATTGAGCAATGATTCTCCCAGTTCTTCAGCACCCCTCTCTTAGTGTCTCAGAATCTCTCCATAGTGAAGGAAGAAAGGGTATTCTTGGTTTTAAATAGAGGGCCCCAGAATTATTCTAGAACATTAGAAATAGGGATGGAGCATGTATGTGGCAGTGTTGGCTGGGTGGAGGGAAGGGGGGAGAAGCCCACAAGATAAGAATGACCTTAGATGACCTTATTCATCTTTGACCTCATAATTTCCCCCCATCTCTCCTCCCTCAGGATCCCAGCCTCTGGATCCCCTTCTCTTTTACACATATTCCCTCCCCTCCCGGCCCCCAACCAAGCCTGCCTGGGACCATCTGGTTCCTGTTTCCACGCGTCTGCACTCCCAGAGGCCTCCAAGCCAGAAGGGTGGGCCAAATACTCCCCGGGCAAGGACTTCTGGCCAAACTCAGCCACAGAGGCATATTTTCAGTGGGCTGGACTTGAGCAGAGAGGTGGGCCAGACCAGATCAGAGGGGGGGGTTAGATGGGGGGGGAGCTGATTCTCAAACATTCTTAGGAATTTCTCCCCCCTTTCTTTCCCTTCCAAGTAGGCTGGAATTACTTCCTATCCTTCCTGCCATACCCAAGCCTCCCTGGGGCATTCCTTTTCTCACCCCTGGCTTCAGTCTCCTTTAGTGGCATCTGTCCAGACATAGAATGAGGCCATCTCTATTACGGATCATAGATTTATATTCTTTTAGAGTTGAAATGGGGATGATCTAATCCAATCTCTTCATTGTACAGATGAAGAAACTGAGGCCCAGGAAAAACAAGGACTGAGTTGGTGACAGATCTAGGATGTAAACCCAGGTCTTCTCTCTCCCCGATATATCTTTTTTTTTGCTTATCTTCCTCAACTTTTGGCCTCAATTCTGTTGCAAGAGTATTCAGGGAGAAGGCTTTCTGGATGTATCAGGGCAAGATCTAGCAGTGGCTAAGTGGGCATCATCCTTCTCAGGCACCACCTTATGAGTGGAAACTTGATCGAAGAATGCCAGTCCCATCTTTTCTCTTCTCTTTTTAGAAGAATTCTTCACCATAAGAAGCATTCCATGGCCCAGTGGAAAGAGAATGAGACTGGATCTCAGGAAAGGTAATGTAATACAGTGGATAGAGTGATAAGCTTGGAGCAAAGAAGACACTAATTGTGTGACCCTGGGCAAGCCACTTACCCTCTCTAGTCTCAGTTTCTCCATCTGTAAAATGAACTAGATGACCTATAAGATTCCTTCCACATCTAACTCTTTGATCTTATGAGACTTGTCTTACTGGATGATTTTGGGCAGCATGGGTTTCAGTTCTCCACTTTACGAAAGAGATGGGAGTGGGGAATGGGGAAGAGGGTTGACCCAAGTAATCCCTAAGTACCTCTTTCCTTGGGATTTCTGCTTCAAAGGCACAAGCATGAAGATTAGATAGAAGATAGGGTTGGAGAGAGACAGATTGAGCTGTGTCCAGATTCCAAGATGGGTTTTATTGAGAGATTACTCATCTTGAATTCAATTCAATTTAAGACAAGTAACATTTATTCAGTACCTAAGTTGTATAGATCATTGTGCTAGGTGCTAGGGAAGGGAAGTTTTTAATACTCTGTTGTCCTTGACCTAATAGAACTCATATAACTGGTCAGATAACTCACAGATAACTCTAATGTCATTCTGGTCATGTGAGAAGTACCTCAGCAAGGGACAAATCAAAGTGTTATCAGTTTGAGGTGGGGAGGATAGAAGGTCATTGCTAATGGTGGAATTGGGGGAACAGGGGAAGACTTCTTGGATGAGACGGTATTTTAGTTGGGCTCTAAGATGTGATTAGGAATTCTTTTTTTTATTTTAGGTTTTTGCAAGGCAAATGGGGTTAAGTGGCTTTCCCAAGGCCACACAGCTAGGGAATTATTAAGTGTCTGGGACCAGATTTGAACCTAGGTACTCCTGACTCCAGGGCTGGTGCTTTATCCACTGTACCACCTAGCCGCCCCCTAGGAATTCTTTCAGAAGAGGAAAAGAGAAAATATTCCAGCCATGAAGAATAACATGAGCAAAGGCATGGATTGAAGTGAAAGAGTGGGAAAAGTTCAGGGCAGGGCCAGGGCACAAAAACTTGTTAGATTCATTCTCAGTGATACAGTAGAAAGAGAACTCATATTTGCTGCTTGTTGTTAGCTGTGTACCCTTGGGCAAATAATTTAACTCCCTTACCTCCCATCACACACTCAATTTGCTCATTTCCAAAATGAGGGAGTTACAAGAGATCATCTCCAGGGTTACTTCTGTCTCCCCATCGATAATGTTTTGATCCACCCAGAATAGAGAGTACATGAAGGAAGGAGACCCAACTGGGACAGGAAAGGTAGGTTGGCTCCATATTGGGGAAAGCCTTGAATGCCAGACAAAGTACTTTGAACTTTACTTGCTAGGCAAGTCAGCCATCCAAGGAGATGTCAATCCAGTGAACTCCTGGCCCAGATTCATTCCTCCTGACTCCCGGAGAGGTCTGTGTTCTCTGGCTTGCTCTGACTGTGCCCAACTCCTATCAGAGCTGAATTCCTAACTGAACTCTGTTAGCCTGTCAAAAAACTGGCCTCTCCTTTGGAGTTTCTACCAAACCAATCTTCTCTTCTGTTTGTCCTTGGCTGCCCCTAAAAGCCTGGGTTCTTTTCCAGTTGCTTATTCCAGGAGCCATGGGGCCCACCTGGAGAAATCCAGAGTGATCTTCTGATTTATCCAATAATAATAGCCCAATAACTTGGCCAATGACATAATTACCCAATAAACCCTCAAAATCAGCCCTTGGTCATTTACAATCCAGCTCTGGGGACTCACTTACCAAAGGAAAGATGTCAGTGTGAGGATTTTGAAAGTAGTTACCATTTTCAGGCCCTTTTAGAAGGTTAAAGAATTGTAACTCATTTCCCACAGAATACCAGAGTCAGATTGGTCATAGGGGTATAAGATCATAGATCTAGGCTCTGATCATCTATTTTTATAATTTTATAATTGAGGAAACTGAGGTCCAGGAAGGTTAAATAATTTACTCAAGATCACACAACTATTCAATGGCAAAATCAAGATGTGAACCTCTATCTCTGATTCTAGAACCAAAGCTGATTCTAAGGAAGAATCTGTGTTCAGTTTGGGAGATGAAGGAACTCAGATTGGTGGGTGGCACAGGGACTGAGGGCCAGAGTCAGGGGTGACCATCAGTGGCTGGGGGGTCAGGGGCTAAAGCCAGAGTGTGCATCGATGTCAGGGTCCAGGGGTTAACCTCAGGGTTGGGGCCAGAGTGAGTTAGGCTTCCTGTTCAGTCACAGCTCAACTTTGAGCAAGGAGCAGCTCCAGGGAAGCTCTTCTCTGCCGGATCCTCAACCTCCCTCCAAACTATGCAGTCCCAGGGCCTCCTGACTAAATTCATATAAAGCACATTTCTATTTATTCAAGTCCCCCACCCGCAGGCCCTGGCTTTATTCTGGCCGGTGCACTGGACCGTGCTTTCAATCTGTAGCTCATTTCCTGCTATTCCACTCTCAGGGGTCACAGAGAACATACCTGAGAGGGGAAAAAAAAACCCCTCACTATGAGGGACCCCCAGGGCTTGGGCTGGCCCTGATGAAATCAGCCAAGAAGCCAGCCCCCAACCCTCACCAGATCCTGCCAGGACCCACTGAGATCCAAAGACAGTGTCTAAGGTCAGGGGGGACAACCAAGGTCTGTGTTCTCAGAGGCCTGCGTAGAAAAAGAGGGAATCAAAAGATTTGGCCCTGGACTCACTGTATGACTTTGGATGACATCTTTCGGTCTCAGTTTCCTTATATGAAACGGGAAAGGGAATATACACTGAAAAAGTTACATGTTTGTCAGGATTCAGGAAAGGATGGCAGGTATTTAATATTCAAAGTAACTATAAACTCGGAGAGCACCCCGTGGAGGGCCAGCCACTTCCTTTTGTGTGTTTCTATCTTTCTGGGTAGACCTGGAAAATTACCCATTCATACCTGGGAGCCAGAGGAAGAAAAGGGAGGAAGAAGGTCTTTTAATTCTCCTTGTATATTAGCAACTACATCTGCTCTTCCCAATTCCTGAGTTCTTTCACTCCTTAGAACTATTCTTCAGAAAAAACCAATAATACCCTTAATCTTCTGGAATTATTATTATTATTATTCATTAATGACATGGCAGATAGATTCCTGAAGACCCAAGGCAAGTTTGAACCAACAAAGACACATATCCATATACTTCCTCTCTGTCTGAACCCTTCAGTCTCTCTGGGAGGAGGCTGAGAGGCACCTCCGAATCACTCATTAGCAATTGACCCTTAACAATTAACTGTAGTCATTGTAATGTAATGACTTTTGTCCTGGTCTGGGGCAACTTGTTTGGAGCTGGAGCAACCCAGGGTTAGCAGAGAGAAACAGGGATGCAAATGGTAGGTAGCTCCTGGCCGCTGGCATCCGGTCTGGTTTCTGTTCCAGGAAATCCAAGCTCCCCATCAGTTCATCAATCCGCCCAGTCATCAATAAGCATTTCTTCTAGGATCTGGGGCTATAAAGACAAAAATGAAGCAATGTTTGCCTTTCAAAAGCTTGCATTCTATCAGACTTGGGAGTGGAAGGAGACCTGCCCTGGATTTATTGATAGTCTGATTCTGCTATTGGGAATCTGAGCAGTCTCCAGAGATACCAGGGCTTTTCTTAGCAGTTTTCAGAGGGTGACTGTTTCATTTTCCTCATTGTATGTTGGGTTAAATGGATAAATGGAAACTGAAATGAATACATAAAGACACGTATTACTTGGGAATGAGTACAAGAGCATCTGATACTGGATGCAATTCTCTGTTGTCTAATTATGATATTTTGTTAATTGCTTTTTCTTTGAATTCATAGTCACCTGGCTTGAGCTAGTAAAAGGAACATTGGTGGGGGCTTGTGAGCAATAACATTAATAGCCAATAAATCTCAGAAATGCCACGGACCTGATTGTAGTAAGAGGAGGGTCAAGCTTGGGGTGGTTGTTATGATTTATAGGGGACCAGTGCAGGTGCTCTTTGTGGAGGAGGAAGGTGGTAAGAAAAATTGGGTGGGGGTGGCTAGGTGGCGCAGTGGATAGAGCACCGGCCCTGAAGTCAGGAGTACCTGAGTTCAAATCCTGCCTCAGACACTTAATGGCCTTAGGCAAGACACTTAACCCCATTGCCTTGCAAAAACCTTAAAAAAAAAAGAAAAGTTGGGTGATACTGTATAGAGGTTCAAGAGAAGTATGATTCTGACCCCTTTAGTAACAAGATGCCTAAAGTGTTAGTGACTAGGAAGGACCCCAAACAGATAGAACCTTCAGATACGATCACCTTAAACTGCCAATGTTTTTGGTGAGAGGCATGATATGAAGACTGGGGCTAGATTCACTCATTCTTGTTTCCTTTTTGCCCCTGGGATTCCTCCCAATGGATCTGACAGTAGAGATTTCTACATTCTTTGTCCTCAGTTCTCCCAGAACTCCCAAAAAGGAAAAAAGTTTCAATTTCTTTATCTATAAAATGGGAGATAATTGGTAGCATCTATCTTTTAGGGGGGTTGTGAGCATTTGAATGCACCATATAGAAACCCAGGGTTCAATAATTGTAAAGTTCATGGAGTAGTAGATTGTGAACCAGGCTTGGAGTCAGGAAGATCTAGTTCATGTCCTGTTCTGACATACAACTAACTGTGTGATCCTGAACAGGTCATTTCATGTCTTCCCCATCCTCTCCCTCCTCACAGCTCTCCTAGAAGTTACAGAAGAATTATACATCTTCCCTGGTGGAAAGGCCCCATTCCAGGAGTTCCCAGCACTGATGAGTTCAAACCATGACCCTTGTTGGATTTTGGAACTAAGTTGTAAGTTGGCATTGATCACAGAGGACACATTCATGGGGAACAAAATCAACTCACCTTCATTCAAAGACATTCTTATGTTGGCTGGGGGGGGATTCCAGGAGTCAATGAGAATGTAGACTCTCAGCAACAGCTAGATGATTTTTACACTTTGTTTTCTTGTTTATTTGGTGAGTAAACACTATGCATGGTATCTAAACATGTCTGCTTTCTTGGGGAGTCAATTCAATTAATCCAAGCACATATGATTAGGCTTTACTGAAATGAGGCAAAGATCATGAGGATGTGAAAGTGGTCAGCAGGCAGTGGCTTGATTTCTGATCAGGTAAATATAGAAATCCACAGACTCTTTAAAAAAATGCTAGTACTGCCTCTTAGAGGAGGAGCTGAGGGATAGTGATCACCACTGACTTTTTTGGGGGGGGTTAAGTGGCTTGCCCAAGGTCTTACAGCTAGGTAATTATTAAGTGTCTGAGAACAGATTTGAACCCTGACTCCTGACTCCAGAGCTGGTGCTCTATTCACTGTGCCACCTAGCTGCCCTATTGTGCCACCTAGCTGCCCCCATCACTGACTTTTTTTTTAGTTTTTGCAAGACAGTGGGGTTAAGTGGCTTGCCCAAGGCCACACAGCTAGGTAATTATTATGTGTCTGAGGCTAAATTTGAACTCAGGTACTCCTGACTCCAGGGCTGGTGCTTTATACACTGCATCACCTAGTCGCCCCCATTACTGACTTTTTAAGAATCATAATGAGCTTGGGACTTGGAGCACACCCTCCCTTTTCTTCTTCCTGTCCCTCTTTGCTTCCAAGGAACTAGAGTCCTATACTGGGAATAAGAAAAATCCCTATCCTGTCCTCAGCTCTTCCTCTAATACCTTGTGATACCTTGGGTAAGTCATCTCATCAATTTTCTTAGTTCTAAAATGGGAAGATTCCGCTTAACAGTTTCTAAGGATCCTTGGACCCTTCCTTCTGATCAGCAATGATTTTTATAATACTGTATTAAGTCCTCAATAGGAGAAGAAAAGAGAACAGGGAGGAGCAGCCTGCCAATCTTAGCCTGGCCCTGTTGGGTTTACTCAGTCTCTGCCATGATGAGTGTAGCCCTCCCCAGGACCCAGATAGTTTTGTTGAACACGATCAAATGAAGGCTTATTAATACCCCTTAGTGGATAAATAATCAAATGGGAGGAAGAGAGAAGATTCTTAGTGGGAAAACTGACTCTAATTCTAGATATTATAGAGTCCTCTACTGACTCAATTTGTGTATTTAAGGTGAAAGCTCTGATAATTCAATCACCAAGATGTCTCCATTTTATTAACCAAACATTTGGTAACCAAACGTCAATGACCATGGGCATCTAGGTAGCACAGTAGATAAGGCATTGGCCCCAGAGTCAGGAAGAACTTAGTTCAAATCAGGCCTAGTTGTGTGACTCTGAACAAGTCACTTAACCTCTGCTTGCCTCAGTTTCCTCAACTGTAAAATGAGGAAAGTGATAGCACCTACCTCCCGGAGTTGTGAGGATATTTGTAAAGCACTTAGGTTGGTGCTTAACACATTGTAAGCACTTAATAAACTCTTCATTTCCTTCCCCTTCCTTCTTTCCTTCCTTCCTTCCTTCTTTTCTTCCTTCCTCCCTTTCTTCCTTCTTTCCTTCCTCCTTTCCTTCCTTCTGCTCTTCCTTTCTTCTATTCTTTCTTTTCTTTCCTCCTTCTTCCTTTGTTTTTCCCTTCCTTAAATTTTCCATCCTTCTGTCTTTCCTCCCTCCCTTCCTTCTTTCCTTCCTTCTTTCCTCCCTCCCTCCCTCCCTCCCTTCCTCCCTCCCTTCCCTCCCTCTTTCCTCCCTCCCTTCTTCCTTCCTTCCTTCCTTCCTCTGTTCTTCCTTTCTTCTACCCTTTCTTCCTTTCTTTCCTTCCTTTTCCCTTCTTCCTTCTTTTCTACTGTCTTCCTTCCTTCTATCCTTTCTTCTTTCCTTCCTTCCTTCCTTCTTTCCTTCCATTTTCCTTCCTTCCTTCCATTTTCCTTCTTTCCTCCTTTCTTCTCCTTTCTCCTTTCATTTCTTCCTTCCATCTTTTCTCTTTTTTCTCTTTTCCCTTTCCCTTCATATCTACTTTCCTCTTTCCCTCCCTCCTTCCTTCCTTCCTTTTTCCTTTCCTTCTCCCTTTTTCTCATCCTCCACAATCAACAACCACGTCTCTGAAAATATAAGACTTTCTCAAGTTTGGACATCAACAAAAACACAATCAAGCCTTGATTTACAGTATTTTTCTGATTTTGGGGTGTTCATGTGGAAATTCAACCATCTGCTCTCCTAGTAAGAGCTGACTCCAGCACCCCAGTGGAGCAGACTGTTCCCACTACAGTCTCAGACTTCCTTGAGACCTTTATGGATCACAGCAGAAGTTCTTTTCCTTCCTGCAGATCCTCCAAGTCTAGTTTCTCCATCTTCACCTACCCAACTCCTGAGGAAGTTGCCCTCTTTGTTCCTTTCCTCCAGGAAGATGATCAGGTTGTCCCAGATGAACAGAGTTGGAAAGAGTCTCTGAAATCATCTAGTCTAACTCATCCCATACTTATCTAGGCTTCTTTCTTTCTTTCTTTTTTTTTTTTTGCAAGGCAAATGGGGCTAAGTGACTTGCCCAAGGCCACACAGCTAGGTAATTATTAAGTGTCTGAGGCTGGATTTGAACTCAGGTACTCCTGACTCCAAGGCTGGTGCTCTATCCACTGTGCCACCTAGCTGCCCCCATCCCATCCTTATCTGACCCTGAATCCCCTCCACAAGATCCCAGACAAGGACCCAGAGGCATTTTTTCTTGAGGATCTGCACCAAAGGGGACCCTCCCTCTCGACACAGGCTTCCTCATCAGGAGGAAGATTTTTTTAACAAGGGTCTCTGCAATGCTTGCCTAGTTTGTCCTCAAGTCAATCAGACTGAATCTATGTCCTCTTTCAAATACTTGAACTCAACCCTGATATTTCCTCTGAGTCTTCTCCTCTCTAGGCTGAACACCCCTGGTTCCTGGGAGGCATGTGAACTCTTCAATGGCATTGAGGACCTGAGCCATCTCTTTGTTCTTCTGCCTGAGCATGAGGGCAGTCAGTCCTTTGCAGGGACTACTGACCTCCCTCTCTGGTTGCAGATGTGTCCCTCCCTTCAGGGGAAGGGTTGACTCACCGGGTGTGTGACGTGCAGGGACAGCTTGCGGGTGTGGTAGGGGGTCACTTTGAGCCTGTGGCCCCTCCATCTGGCCTCCTGATGAGTACTGGGGGGAGTGAGTCATGCTGGTCGTAAGGGGTGGGGGCAGAAGTCCAGGAGTTGCCTGGCCTGTGGAACACATTGCCCTGGGCAGGATATTGAAGTGGGAACTTCAAAGTAAGGGACGAGTTTTCCAAAGTTGCATAAAAAGAATTGTCATTATTGGCAGCAAAAAAATAAAATAAAATAAAACATAGATCCAACCCCAAAACACACACACACACACACACACACACACACACACACACACACACACACACATCCTTTTTTTTAATCAATTGGAAAAAAATACTCCCCAAACCCATATCTTCTTCTACCCTGTATAAAAATGTCCTTCATGGGGAGGTGTAAGATAATATAAGCCTATATATATGTATATATATAATTTTAAAATTTGCAAAGTATTTCCTGTATATCATTGGAAACTCTCTGTGAGATAGGTAAAACAGGTATGATTCATCTCTATTTTATAGGTGAGCAAATTAAGGCTCAGAGAGTTTAAGCCACTTGACCCTATCCAGGAAGTCATGGGATCTGGATTTAAAACTGGAAAGGACCTCAGAGACCAACTGAGCCATAGGTTATTAAGCTGTTTTTGTGTTATGGATCCCCTTGACAGTTTTGTGGAGCACAGGAGTCTCTTTTCAGAATAATATTTTGAAAAAATTGAAGGAAATGCTAAATTTCATTTAGAGGTAAGTGAAGGTAACAGCTGTAATTTTCTTTTTTCTATGGATCCCTGGTCTAATTCAACTGACTTTTAAAATGAAGAACTAGTAGGGGTGGTAGGTCCAGTTTGTAATTTTAACTGCCAATAGTGGATCTCTTGAACTCAGTAGTTCTGAGCTGCAGTAGCTTTAAGTGGATCCACACTGTTTGACATTAATATGGTAAGCCCCTGGAAGTAGAATGCTGGGTAGGGAAAGTTGACCAAGGAAGGGTAAATAAGAGTTCCTGAGTGAATCAGAGTCAGACTGGATCCAGTAGTCCCTGCACTTCTTGCCTTGGGTTATAAAAAATCTGATCCTTAATAAATGAATAAATAAATAAATAAATAAAGAATGAATGGACAGCTAGATAAATGAAGGAATGAACAGATAAATGAATGAATGAATGAATGGTCAAATAAATAGGGGATCACAAATATTTTTTAAATGATAAATCAAGAATTTTTATTGCTTTTTAAAATAGTATTTTATTTTTTCCTATTTCAAGTAAGGACAACTTTTAACATTCATTAAAAAAATTGCTGAGTTCCTACGCCCAAAGGGCAACAAAAATGAGCATACCCTTTGATCTAGCAATACCACTACTGGGTCTATACCCTGAAGAGATGATGAAAAAGGGTAAAAGCCTCACTTATGCAAAGATGTTCATAGCAGCCCTGTTTGTGATGGCAAAGAATTGGAAATCAAGTAAATGTCCTTCAATTGGGGAATGGCTTAGCAAATTGTGGTATATGTATGTCATAGAACACCTTTATTCTATTAGAAACCAGGAGGGATGGGATTTCAGGGAAGTCTGGAGGGATTTGCATGAACTGATGCTGAGTGAGATGAGCAGAACCAGAAAAACACTGTACACCCTAACAGCAACATGGGGGTGATGATGAACCCTGATGGACTTGCTCATTCCATCAGTGCAACAATCAGGGACAATTTTGGGCTGTCTGCAATGGAGAATATCAGCTGTATCCAGAGAAAGAATTGTGGAGTTTGAACAAAGTTCAAGGACTATACCCTTTAATTTAGGGGGGAAAACGATACCTTATTGGCTGATCTTGCTATCTCTTAGACTTTATGTTTCTTCTTTAAGGATATGATTTCTCTTTCATCATACTCAGTTTGGATCAATGTATACCATGGAAACAATGTAAAGACTGACAAATTGCTTTCTGTGGGGGGGGGAAGTAAGATTGGGGGAAAAATTGTAAAACAAAATCTTTAATAAAAATACAACAAAAAAAAGTAAAAAAAATTGCTGAGTTCCAAATTTTTCTCCCTCCCCATTCCCTAAATAGGTTATATATGTGAGATTCATAAGCCTGAGGTCTATGGGAAATAGATATATCAGAGGTAGGTTTTGAAGCCAGATCCTCTTGATTCCAGAGCCAGAGTTCTTTCCCACTGGGCAGACTTATGGTAGGGCTGGAATTCAGGTTTTCCTGACTCTACTCTCACTGTCTATACATTACAACACATTGCTTATGGGTGGCTGGAGTCAGAGAGAGGGTTCTCACAGACAGGGATGGGCCTTTTTCTAATATCTCATTTTTTTATCATAGACTTTCCTCACAACAATCCTATAAGGAAGGCAGTACAAGTCTTGTTCACCCTATTTGACAGACAAGGAAGCTGATATTCTTAGAAGGGGAAAATGGTAAACAGAGAAACCTTATTCTTGGCTACTCTATGGAGAGTTGCTTATAGCCAAGTTAAGAAGACAAGACCTACAGAATCAATGGAAAAGAGTATAGGAATATATATAGGAGATTATATATATATATATATATATATATGTATATGTATATATATATATATAATATATATATATATAAAATATAGGAATATGGTTAAAGTGCTGAACCTGGAGTCAGGAAGACTCATCTTCATGAGTTCAAATCTGGCCTCAGATGCTTACTAGCTGTGTGACCTTGGGCATGTCACTTCACCCTATTTGCCTCAGTTTCCTCATCTGGAGAAGAATATGGTAAACCACACCAGCAATCTCTGCTAAGAAAACCCCAAATGGGGTCAAGGAGAATCAGAAACAACTGACAACCACTGAACAACATCATCAAAATAATGAGGTCAGGCCCAGATGACCTCCGAAGTTTCTTCCAGCTCTGATATTCTATGATCTAATCTCTTGACTTCCTTGGAGTTTAACTACCAGAACTAGTATTCCGGGCAGCAAGAAATCCCCACTGAAGAGGTCTCAGGGACATGGGTTGGGTTGGTTTTGGATTGGGGAGGGGGAAGGGGCCTGGTCAGTTGGGAAGGGAGGGTTCCTCCATGTCTTGCTAAGAGCAAGGTTCCAAGGATTCAGACTTCTCCTTACCAGCTTTCCCGGTCCGAGCCAGCAGCCTGGGTGTTTCAGGAGGAGTTAAGGGGCCCAGAGGAGCATCAGACAGCCCCCAGGACAATGAACCCAACCTAACTCAGAGCTGCGAGCATGTTTGATAGTAGTGCTAGTGTGTATGTGTGTAGTTGTGTGTGTGTGTGTGTTTGTGTGTAGGTGTGTGTGTGTGTGTGTGTGTGTGTGTGTGTGTGTGTGTGTGTGTGTGTATGAATCCAATCTATGCCTTCAAACAGAACAGGCTCCCAGTTGCCATATTCTGCTAAAAGCAATGAGGTCCCTGGGAGACTAGGGTGCCAGCTCCCTGGCCTGGAGAGTTTGGATGAACTGACCCAGAAAACACCAACTGCTTTTTATCTCCAGGGTGATCTGGACATGCCTGCCTGCCTGCCTGCCAGGGTGCTCAGAGACCCCTCCCCCAGGCCTGGCCCAGCCCCAGCTAACTAGCCCAGCTAGGGTAACCTGATCTAGGTAATAAAGGCTTCCCCCAAGCAAAAAGGTCAGGGCAAGATTAGATAAGGCCTCCCAGACTCACCAGCACATGGCTGGAGAGCCAGAGCCGGTCATTGGGACTTCTCAGGGCCAGCCTGCATCAGGCTGGCTACTTCCCTTGTTCACTTCTCCTCTTAGACTGAGGGCTATCTTACAGTATTATAAAAATCATGGTTGGCCAAGAAGGAAGGAAGAGTCCAAGATCCCTTAGAGATTTTTTTAACTAGACTCTTTCCATTTTAGAGCTAAGAACAATGAGACCCAGAACAGGGAGATGACTTACACAAGAGAACACAAGTTGTTGGTGGCAGAGCTAAGGACTGGATTTATTCCCAGGACAGGACTTTGTCCTTCAGAGGCAAAGATGCTGTGGCCCCAGGCCCACCTGGGACTCCAGCCTCCTGTCTAAACACACACGAGATGTAGGAAAAGTTCCCTGGACTGCCTTGGAGTGAAAATCTAGATGAATCTGGTGGAACCAGTCTGAACAGGGGACCCACCCTGTAGTCAATGGCTCAGGATGATCGGTCAGTGGAACCTCGTGCCACAGAAGCAGGCAAGGGTGAGGCAAAGGTTCATGGAGCATCCCTAGGTCAGGAAGAGGCAGAAAAGAGAGGAGGAGGCATGAGAAACTAATCCAGCAATCAAATGTTTATTATGGATTTACTATATATTAGTCATTGTCATACAAGGACAGAGAATGAACCAATTCTCACTTTAAACGAGCTTGCATTCTAATAAAGGAGAGAGCAAGTACATGTAATATATGAGTATATATTTGCAGCACAAATACAAAGTTTATGTTTGCTTATGTGCATATAAGGTATATATTTATACACATTCACACACACATAAAGTAGTTAAATAAAAGGGAGTTTTCGAGAAAAGGAGGTCACCAGCAGCTGGGGGTAATCAGGAAAGGTTTTATACAGGTAGTACCTGACCTTCAATTTAAAGAGAGGGGACTCTTAAGAGGTGGCAGTAGGAAGGGAATGCATTTTTTTTTTTTTTGGTTTTTGCAAGGCAAATGGGGTTAAGTTGATTTCCCAAGGCCACACAGCTAGGTAATTATTAAGTGTCTGAGACTGGATTTGAACTCAGGTACTCCTGACTCCAGGGCCAGCGCTCTATCCACTGTGCCACCTAGCCGCCCCAGGGAATGCATTTTTTAAACAAAGCTTTTATTTTCTTCAGTTGCATGAAAAGATAGTTTTCCACATTTATCCTTTTGCAAGTTTCTGAGTGTCAACATTTTTTACCTCTCTCCCTTCCCTTTCCCCATCCATGGCAAAAATCTGATATAGACTGTTTATGTATAATCATATTTAACATATTTCCATATCAGTTATGTTGTGAAAGAAGAATTAGAACTGAGGGAAAAACCATGGGAAAAAAACAACATAAAAGAAGTTTAAAAAGTGAACATAGTATTTTTGTTCAGCATTTAGACTCCATTGCTTTTTCTCTGGATATGGATTACATTTCCCATAGTAAATCTCTCAGAATTATCCTTGATCTTTGAACTGCTGAGAGGAACTGTGACCATCATAGTTGATCAGCTCATAATGTTGTTGCTAATGTGTACAGTGTTCTGGTTCTGCTCATTTCACTCAGCATCAGTTCATGTAAGTCTTTCCAAGGTCTGACCACTCATGATTTCTTTTTTTTCCCCACTCACGATTTTTTTTTTCACTCATGATTTCTTACAGAACAATAGTGCTCCATCACGTTCATATACCATAACTTGTTCAACCATTCCTTAGTTGATGGGCATCCCCTCAATTTCCAAATCTTTGCCACTACAAAAAGAACTGTTATAAATATTCTATTCCCAACCTTTAAAAAAATTATGTGTACCCTTTGGATTTCAGTGAAACTTCCCGTGCCCCTTACTCATTCTGAAAAGAAATGTGATTTATTTGACTATATATATACATAATAAAGCAAAGAAATAATTCAGAGGGATAATATTGCTATTTACCAAATATTCTCATACCTCCTTGACAAATTTGTCATTCTCTTCCTCCCCCTTGGGGATATAGGTAAGCTAGGTTCCAAACTTCTCCTCTAGAGAATGGGTAAGGAATGGGAGGAGAAAGGGAAGGGAGAGGAGGGTGGAAGTGAGCAAACAGAAAGAGAAAAGGGGAAGGAAAAGATGAGAGAGAAGAAGGGGAAGACAGTAATTGCAGATAATCTTCCTTTCATTTCTACTCTCCTTGTCTATAGTTACCTTTCAATGGTACCAGGGATGTCTAGTAAAGAGCAAGAGAAGATATTTCTAGGGGAGAGCATTCAATTTTGAGTCCCTGGCTGCATCCTAAATGAAATAGATATTTATTGATTTAATTAATTTATTAATTACATATATACATATAATATTATTGATTCTATTAATTTATTGATATAAATCTTTTCTGGTATTTGAGATCTTTTACTCTGGACATGGATATGGAGAATTAGGAACCAAATATTTGTGGTTTTTAAAAAATGGGTCATGGAACCCAACTGAAGCAAACCCAATCTAAGAAAATGCATCTTGTAATCAAGGACACTAAGGATGTGATTTTTTTTTCTTTCCTAAGGAATTTAGAATAAGGTTCCTTGAAATGGCCAATTCTCTCAGTGAATTTAACGTATGATTTGATTTACAAAACCTTAATTTGCACATACTTTCAGATACATATCTAGTATTTAGAAAGGTGCCCTGTAATGAATCACTAATCACAGAACCTTAGAATTAAAAATTATGGCAGAGGTCATCTCCTCCAAGCAGGGTTATTGTTTAGTTGCTCAGTTGTATCCGACTCTATGTGACCCCATGAACTTTTTGAACCATGAGGTTTTCTTGGCAAACATTCTGGGGTTATTTGCCATTACCCTTCTCCAGCTTATTTGACAGATGAGGAAACTGAGGCTTGCCCAGGATAAATGACTTGCCATACAGCTATTAAGTATCTGGGGCTGATTTGAACTCAGATCTTCCTGTCCAACCAACAAGGTTAACCTCCTAAGAAAATCCACCCACTTCTGAATAGTGGTGATTATTAGGATATTTTCCTTACATGGAGCAACATTTCCCCCCTTTCTGCCCCTTGTTTTCCCCTCTGGGGACAAGCAGAATATATCTAATCTCTAATGCATATGGTAGCCTCTGGATACTTAACCAATTGCTTTTCTTCAGGTGAATCCCTCCCCAATTCCTGCAATTCATCCTCATTTGGTGAGATCTCTAGTTCCTTCATCATCCTGGATACTATCCTTCTAGATATGCTCTAATTTCTGAATAGGAACTGGGAAAGGGACTGACCCCTCTGATTTCATTGATACACTGAGTAACTGCCAGATGGAAAAATACCCTCTATCAATTCAGTTCAACATCTTTACTTCACGTTAGTCTTAGCCTGGGGACACCCAGAGGTTAAGGGTCTTGTCCAAAATGAGAAAGACAGGATTCTTACTCTTGTCATCCAAGGTGTTAGCCCTCCCTCATAGTTTTGAATTATTTGCAAATCTGATAAACACACCATTTGGACTTTCATCTAAGTCTAGATAAAATATTAAATAGCCCAGCCTAGGTCAGATTCCCCGGGTACTTTATTAGAGGTTTCCTTCAAGATTAGCAATGGTTCAGGGGAGGCTAGGTGGTGCAGTGGATAGAGCAACGGCCCTGGAATCAGGAGTACCTGAGTTCAAATCCCGCCTCAGACATTTAATAATTTCCTAGTTGTGTGGCCTTGGGCAAGCCACTTAACCCCATTTGGGAACAAATAGTCCATATGGCTATGTGCAATTTCTGGATCAGTTTGCCTTGAATATTATATCTTTGAGCATCAGGACAGTGGGGTAGAATTAAGTGATGAGTCTAATATTATACTGCAGTAGAGTGTAAATTCATGAACATGTGAGAATATTTGCATTTTATTTTTATCAAGTTGAAGGCTTTTTCATAACATTTTTTAAGTGGGGGTAGTAGGGTGGAGAGATTGACTCAATCTCCAGGTCAGCTCCATTACTTTTCTTGGCTCCCTTTAAATTAAGGAAATACAATCATCCTAGCCAATATGCTTGTCCAAGTTTAAGGAATTGTCAACACCTTTTCCTGGTGTTCAAGAGCCACAGAGAAATCCCTGGATCTGGGAGTCATTTGGCTAGAGTATCAAGAATTGGATTTAGTATCATGAATTTGGAGTTAGATTTGGAAGAAGGTGAAAGGTTAGGATTATGTGATAGAGATAAAACTGTATTGTTCAGGTATGGAGTCAGAATTGATTGGGGTGGTTGAAATTAAGGTTAGGGCTTAGAGTTAGTGTAGTGGGTAGAAATTAATTATTAAAAGTGAGGTTAGGATTGGTTGAAGGTCAAAACTAACGTTAGGCATAATAGTACTTGTATAACCCATATCAGATTACTTGCTGTCAAGGGGAAGGGGAAGATAAGGGGGAAAAAGGTACAATTCACAACCTTACAGAAAAAGGAATATTGATATCTTTCTGTCCATGAGATGGAAAAATAAATCCAAAAAATCAAAAAACAAAATTAAAGTTATGACTTAGAGAGATGAGCAGAACCAGAAAAGCATTGTATACTCTAACAGCAACATGGGGGTGATGATCAACCCTGATGGACTTGCTCATCCCTTCAGTGCAACAATCAGGGACAATTTGGGGTTGTCTGCAATGGAGAATACCATCTGTATCCAGAGAAAGAATTATGGACTTTGAACAAAGACCAAAGACTATTACTGTCAAATTAGAAAAAAAAAAGCATTATATTATTATGTAATTTTACTATCTCATACTTTATTTTTCTTTCTTAAGGATATGATTTCTCTGTCATCACATTCAACTGAGGTCAATGTATAACATGAAACCAATGTAAACACTAACAGAATGCCTTCTGAGGGGGGTGGGGGAAGGGAAGCAAGCATGGGGGGAATTATAAAACTCAAAATAAATAAAATCTTTCTTTAAAAAAATAAATTCAATTAGCCTAACAGGCTGTAAATGTTAAAAAAAAATAAAGTTAGGGGTTAGAAAAGTGAGGTTTGGTACTTAGATACTGGAACATAGTAGATACTTAATTCACTTGTGGAAGTGAACTGAGTTGAAAGAGGACAGACTTCTTCTCCATGGCCTTAAGGGTAGTACAAGGAGCAGAAAGCCAGATTTAGGCAGAAAAAAAAACAAAAAACAAAGCAAAAGCTTAATAATTATAACTTTCCCAAAATGGAATGAGCAGCCTCCGGAGACAGCACAATTTTTCCTTCCTGGTGTTAGGGAAAGGTTAATTGATCAGTTGATAGGAAGGTCATAGAGGGCACAGCAACCATAAAAGATAAACGGGATGATTTTGGAGATCCAACAATTCTGAAATGCTATGCCTAGATGAATGAATTTATTCCATTAAATTGTAAATTCCTAGAGGGAAGGAATTGTCTTTTGCCTCTTTTTGTATCTCTAACATTCAGCCTAGTGCTTGAAACAGTAGGAGTTTCATAAATTCAGTAAGTACTTACAATGGACCAGGTACCATATTAGACTTTGGGGGAAACAAAGGAAAAAAATTTGTAGGAAATCATGTATGCAGAAAATTAAATTCAGAATATATATACCAACTAGACAGATAAGGTGATTTCTAAATCCTAGCAACCGGGATTATCTGGAGAGACTTCCAACAAGAAGTAGCAATGAGCTGAGTTTGGACAGAAAGTGATAAGGAGTGGGATGCCATCCAGCAGGAGGTGTCCAAAAGGCCATCTGAGCTGGGATTACAATTCAGGAGAAACACAATATATAGACTGAGGAGTCACAGGGAGTTATCTATGTAGAGATAAATGAACTCATCATGGAAGTTGCTGGGCTCACCAAGAGAGAAAATATTGACAGAAAAGGACAAAGTCCTGGCACATGCTCCACATAGGGTGAGGGTCATGGATAATGATTCAACAAAGGAGAAAGAAAGACTGGTCAAAGAGGAGGTAAACCAGGAGAAAGCAACAGGATCTAGTAGGAGGGGGTGACCAATCATGCCAAAATGCTGTAGAGATGAGAACTGAGATAACCTTGGAGAGAGAAATTTCAATTGAGAGATGAGGTTAGAATTCGGATTTCAAGAGATTGAGAAATTAGTGGGAAATGAACAACGAATATAGACAGCTTTTATAAGAGTTTGACTATGGAAGGGAGAAGGGTGATAGACAGCTTGAGGTCTCTTCTAGTCCTAAAGCCCTTGAACTTGATGCCCAGAGAGAATTTTCTATTTCCATTGTGCTATTCCCATAAACACTTGCTCAGATCCGATCAGAGAGAACTCTCCTTCCCATACTTTACCTAGTTAACTTCAGCCCAATGACATCCAGTTTTTTGGGGGCAAGTCTTTTCACTCTTCAGGTAGCAAAACAAAGCTTAAGTGTGATTTATCAGAAAGACAGAAAATAGAAAGAAAAGGTTTGGGCTATCCCAGTCTAAGATTCAGATCTCTCATGGGCTTCCCTTATATTAGCAATATATAGTTAAGCAATTTGGAAGCTAATAGCTATCCATTAACCTCTCCATTATTACTTTTACCTTCCACTTGTTTGGAAGATTTAGATTAATAAAACTTTGTCTTAGTCATTTCCCAATTGATAAATGGTCAAAGAATTTGAATAGGTATTTTTCAAATGGAAAAAATTAAAGCTATCTCTAGTCCTATGAAAAAATGCTTTAAATCACTATTAGAGGGGCAGCTAGGTGGTGCAGTGGATAAAGCACAGGCCCTGGAGTCAGGAGTACCTGGGTTCAAATGCGATCTCAAAGACTTAATAATTACCTAGCTGTGTGGCCTTGGGCAAGCCACTTAACCCCATTTGCCTTGCAAAAACCTAAAAAAAAAATCACTATTAGAGAAATGCAAATTAAAACAACTCTGAAGTACCACATCATTGGCTAACATGAAGGAAAAAGGAAATGATCAATGTTGGAAGAGGATGTGGGAAAACTGGGAAATTAATACACTATTGATGGAGTTACGAATTAATCCAACTATTCTGGAGAATAATTTGGAAATATCACCAAAAGTCTATAAAACTGTGCATACGTTTTGGTCTGGCAGTACCACTACAAGGTCTTTATCCTGAAGAGATCATAAAAAAGGGGGGAAGACCTATATATACAAAAATATTTATAGTAGATCTTTTTGTGGTGGAAAAGAATTGGAAATTAATAGGATGGAGAGGAGAGAGGATGTCTATCAATTGGGGAATGGTAAATCAAGTTGTGGTATTTGAATGTAATGGAATACTATTGTTCTATAAAAAATGATGAGCCAACAGATTTCAGAAAAATCTGGAAAGACTTACATGAACTGATGCTCAGTGAAGTAAACAGAACCAGGACAACATTGAACATAGTAACAGCAGCATTGTGTAATGATCATTCACGATAGACTTGGCTCTTCTCAGCAATATGGTGATCAAAGAAAATTCCAAAAGCCTCACTGTGGAAAATGGCATCCCCATCCAGAGAAACAACTATGGAGTCTGAATGCAGATCAAAGTATACTATTTTTATTTTTTAAAATTTTTTCTTTCTCGTGGTTTTTCCCTTTTGTTCTGATTCTTCTTTCACAGCATGACTAATATGGGAATATGTTTAACATAATTGTGCATGTATAACCTATATCAGATTGCTTGCTGCTTTGGGGAGGAGAGAGAAAAAAGGGAGGGAGAAAATTTTACCAAAATGAATGTAATAAACTATCTCTACATGTAATTGAAAAAATATTTTTAAAAGAATCTGCAGGAAAAAGAAATTCTTGCTTTGCTGTATGACCTTAGATGAATAATTTTCACCTGTACCTCAATTTCCTCTGATATGGCATTGAAAAATGATTTTCCTCTTCAGTGTTACTCTTTTGGAAAGGAACAAAGTCCTTTCTTTTAAAAAAAATTATTGATTCTTTTTTTCAAAACAACACAATTATTTTCAGATGTCTCCACCCATTGAATTCTCCCTTATAATTTTTTTTTAGCTTTTTTGCAAGGCAAATGGGGTTAAGTGGCTTGCCCAAGGCCACACGGCTAGGTAATTATTAAGTGTCTGAGGTCAGATTTGAACCCAGGTACTCCTGACTCCAGGGCCTGTGCTTTATCCACTTTGCCACCTAGCTGCCCCCTCCCTTATAATTTTTAAAAACTTAGTAAAAGCACAGCCTCTGCAACAGCCTTGCAACATTCTATTCCTATACTTTGCCACTTCTCTATTGCATAGAAGATAGTTGCTATTGCCCTTTCTCTGTGATGGAGATTAATCACTGCAATTGGCCTAAGCTTTTTAGTATTTTTTTAATTACAGTATATTACTCTTCTGACTCTACTTATCCAAATCATCCCATGTTTCTCTGAATTATTCTTATTATTTCTCATGGTATAATAATACACCATTTATAGTCATGTACCACAGTATGTTTAGTTAGGCATCTACTTTGTTTCTAATTTTTTTGTTATCACTAAAAAGTGCTGCTATAAATATTTTGGTATATCTGAGAACATTCTATCTTTGACATCCTTAAGGCATATGACCAGTAGTGGTTGATTGAGATATAGGATAAGAACCATTTACTTTTCTTCATCATTTCATTTTTTTCCACAGAAGGGTTGGATTAACTCAAGAGTTCCATTAACATTGAATTGGTTTACTCGCCTTCCCATAACCAATCAACATTTCTGATTTCCTCTCTTTTATCATCTTTGTCAATTTGATACTTGTGAGGTAAACTTTCAGAATTGTTTGGATAAGCATTTCTCTTATTATTAATAGGGCCTTTTTATGTGGTTGTAGATGGTTTGTATTTATCATTTTGGAAGCTGTTCATATTCTTTGACTGCTTATGAACTAGGTAATGCCTTATATATTTGTGCCAGTTACCTTTATATCTCGGATATCACTAATATCAAAGATTTAAAGATTATCCCACTAAAACATAAGTTCTTATTATAGCTGTATTGATTTTGTTGATGCAAAAGAATTTTAATTTTATGTAACTGAAATAAACTATTTTATCTTATAACCACCTCTAACCTTTGTTTAGTTAAAAATTATCCCAAAATCATAGATTTGAAATATACCTCCTTCTGCTCTTCTCTTCACTAGTTAGGATTTTTGTATGTAGGCCGCAGATCCACTTGGATCTTATTGTGGCATATGATAGAAGTTATTAATCTAAAATCATTTTCTGCAAATTGATTTCAAGTTTTTTTCCAGAATAGGAAGTATTTTTCTTTCTTTTTTTTTTTTTAAGGTTTTTTTTTTTTTGCAAGGCAAATGGGGTTAAGTGGCTTGCCCAAGGCCACAAAGCTAGGTAATTATTAAGTGTCTGAGACTGGATTTGAACCCAGGTACTCCTGACTCCAGGGCCCATGCTTTATCCACTGCGACACCTAGACTCCCTCACCCCCTCTGCCTCCAGAATAAGAAGTCTTCTGAAAGACAAGTACCAAGGAATGAAAGTCAGGATCACACACAGTTTAGCAGCCACCACTAAAAAGGAGCTGAGAGTCTGGATTAGACTATACCAGAAGGCAAAATACATAGATTTTCAACCATGAGTAATTTACTCAGTAAAAACCTGAGTATAATCCTATGTGAAAGGGAGGATTGGATCTTTAATGAAATGAAGCACTTCCTAAGATGAGAAGACCAGAGTTGCAAAGAAACTTTGAGGAACCAACAGAAACATAAAAAAGATAGAAATGAGTAAGTGATAATAAGGGATTAAAATAAAGATAAACTGTTTACACTTAATATGGGGAGATGACATGTGTGTCTCCTCAAAACTCTATCATCAACAAGGGATCACAGATTAAGTCTAATTAGAAAAACAGCCTGGGAATGATTCTATTAGGTTTTGATGACCTTAAAAGAATGGAAAATGAAGGGAAGAGGAAACACTCTAGGTGGAGGAAAAGGAGGATGGGTAAAATTACATAATTGGAATGGATAAGTAGAAGTTTATGAGTAGACCTTTGAAATTGGTCTTATCTGAACTGATGGAAGAAAGGAAGAATATTCAAAAAGAATTGGGTACAGAAATATATTTCACTCAACAGGAAAGAGGATATAAAGAGGAAATAAAGAAAGTAGATTAAGTGCTTAATTTTAAACAAAACAAACTCAAAACTAAAGGGGGTAGATCTTGAAAGAGGGTCTTAAAAGAAAAGAAATTCATGTAACGTTACCCAAATCCAGGTGGAGAGGCGATGAATCCAGAGTACTGTTTGAGCCTTTTTTTTAATATAGCTAATGAGGCAGTTTATTTTGCTTAACTATATATATATTTGTAGCAGTGATCTTGTTTATCTACTTTTGTCATGGGGTGGATGTGCAAGAAGAGGTCTATTTTCTTTCACTGAAAAAATGAAATTTAAATAATTAACTTCCATTCTGTTATACACCATTCCAGAATTCTGGAATTGGTCCTATATTGCAAAAAGATTAAAGATAAAAAATTGTAAATTTTTTTGGTGATGATTCAGGCCTGGAAACTAAGGAAATGGTCAGTAATTGAGGAATGGCTGAACAAATTGTGGTATGTGGTGAAATACTATTGTGGTATAAGAAATAAGGGAAAGGATGATTTTAAAATGACATGGAAAAAACTTGTATGAACTAAGAAAAAATGAGAACCAGGAACAATTTGTATTATTTAACATCAGTATTATAAGGATCAAATTTGAAAGCTGTTAAAATACCGATTGATACATTGTCCAAATGTCTACCTCAGAAAGGTGATGGTCTCAGAGCTCAAAATGAAATATATACATTTATGGACAGAGAAAAGAGGGAATGCTTTGTTTGACTTCATACTTGTAAGAATTTTGTTTTTGTTTTTCCAATGAGTTAAGAGTGGGAGGGAGAGGGAAAAAAAAGTCTGTTCATTAAATAACATTATTTTTAAAAAGGTAGTATCCCTCAGTAATTTGTATTTTGAAGTTTTCCCAAGAATGAGTTTGTTTCATCATTCCTGGGTTGTACTTATTTAGTATAGCCTCAAATGTTCTTGTTCCTTTAGCTCCAAAGGTTACAACCAAGGTTTGCTAGCCAGGCCAAAACAGATTGAGGAGGAGTAAGTGAAGGTGGCTAGTATTTTGAAACCAGTCAGACCTACAATAAACTGAGTTGGGATTGGTGAAAGTACATGGGGTCCAAGAAGCAGAAGGAGATTTCCATTCAGATGGGCAAATGGCAATGAGGAGCTGGGAAAGATGAGCACCACAGAGAACCAGTACCCAAATCACTGGCAGGATTGGTGAGTGGAGAAGAGTGCAAGATCCTGGTCTTAGGCGATATGGAATATCAAACCGACTTAGGTCTGAAGGCAGGATGGACTGCTTCTAGAATTGGGATGCCAGGCTGAGGGAGCGGCCACAGGAAATAAAGCGCAAGTTCAATTTCTAGAGGCTGGTACAGAGGCAGAGAAGGACCAAGGACTGATAATGCTGAGCTAAGTGCTTAAGCTTAATTTCTTTTATGTCTTTAAATTTCAAAGCTCAGTGTAGGCTGAGGCCAGGACTGAGGCTGTAGGTGAGGGCTAAGTGACCTGGCTGTGCCAGTTAGGAGAAAGGTGCCAAGAGAGATCTGGCTACTTTACTCCAGAGAGGGAAGGGCTCTCACAGGGATGTGTAGGTTATCGTGATTAGAGTTTCGGTCAGCCCCCCCCCCCCCCAGCAGTAACATTTTTGTCATTCCCAGAAGGACATCAGCTAGGTGGAGGACATTGTCGTCTTTCCCAAAGGGCTCAGAATAAATTCCATCCTTAGCTTGGGGGAGGAGCGCACCCTCTATGTCAGGCCCTTCAGAAACCCTAAATACAAATGTAAACTACCATTCTGTAATTCTTGTATTACTGCTTCCCAAGAGAGATCTGATCTCTCAATCTCCCAAACAGATCCTGACATTCTCCCAGTTTGCCCAGATGCCTCCAGCCCATGCTCCCTTCTGCCCGACGCCCACCACTGATGCCTCACCCCTCATGCCCCAGTTAAGATAGCAACCCTTAGGAAAGAGCCACACAGTCAGCCTCAGCTGCCATTGACACCTCAGTGCAAAGGGGTTTATCTGACTCCTCACCTTCTGGACTTGGTTTTAAGAGGAAAAGGGCAGCATCAAAGAAACGGGGGGCCTCAGGCTCGCAGACAGTCCCTACCTCCCTCAGTGTCGGTTTTGGGGGAGGATGCTTGCCCAGATGGTGTTCGGGGAGCCTGACTGAACCGGGAAGGTGGGGAGGGGGGGTGCGCGTGTGGACCGTCTGGTCTAATTGCTTCCATGCTGACAGATGAGGAAACTGAGGCCGCGGGATAGAAGAGGGCTTCGCCTCGGCCGCGGTGCCCCAGGCAGGGCCAGGACTGGACGCGGAGCCCAGGACTCCGGGGCCACCCAGCCCGAGGACTGCTAGGGCAGGGGGAGAGCCTACCAGGGCCGGGCTGCGGAGCATCCCGGCTCCTCTCCTGACTGACAGGGGATTTGGCTGCAAAGCCGCGGCGTCCCCCAGCCCCCCCCCCGTCAGCTGGCGGTATGCAAATGACCTGTCAGATTACAATCTGCGGGGCCCAGATAACCCAGCATCTCCATGACAAAGGCCGGCCTCGCCCTCCTCCTCCGGGCCGCCAGGATGTTTGTTTGAACCTGGGGGGGCCGGGGGGAGGGGAGGCGGCGACTGGACGGGCGGCCTGGGGGAGGGGGCGCTCCCCAGCCGCCCACCCGGCTTCTCCCTTCGGCTCCCGAGGCCGGCCACGTCGGGACTCAGTTTTCCCGGCCCCAGGCTCCCGGCCTGCCTCCCCCGCCGGGCCCAGATGCCCAGGTGAGGGGCCGGGCCTCTGCCCGCCTCCCTTCGGGGGGCGCCGCCCCTGCACCTCGCGGCTCTCGGCCCGGTTCGGCCCGGCCGGGCGGTGCCAGCAGCCCCTGGCGCTCGGGCCCGCAGCTGCCGGGCTCTAAGGAAACGGGCGGCCCGGGGGGGCAGGGGGCGCAGGGGGGCCGCATTCTCTCGGCACGGCACGCGAGTCGGCCGCGGGGAGCTCAGCTGTATTTACTCTGTGAAAAGGGCAAAGAAAAGGAGGCCAAAGAGGAAAGCGGCTTCCCCGCAGCCGGGAGGGCGGACAAAGCTGGGCCAGCCTCGGCCCGGCGCCCTCTCCCCGCCCCCCACCCCCAGAGGCTTGCAGGTGGTGCCCAGGGCCAGGGACGCGCGGGGAATGAGCAAGTGGCGGCCGGGGCGGCCCCGGACATCTGGGGAGCCTGGGCCCCCAGGCCTGCCTCTGCTCTGCCCCCCCGCCCCAGTCACCTGCGTGACCTTGGCCAAGGGACAGCCACTTTCTGGGGCCCCTACGGTGAGATGAAGGGGTGAGCTAGAGGGGCTCCGAGAGAGCCCACGGCCGAAGATGTCCACCGGCAAGGTGGCCTCTCCCAGGCCAGAGGCCTGCTGCGCCCCTCTTGGACCAGGCGCCCAAGGACAGGGGCATGGGAAATCCAGGTGTTTTCTTCATAGACTGGGTTCTCTTGACTCCAACAGCATCCCCTACCCCACTCTTCCTAGGATAAATCTTGTTACACCCACAAATACACTCTGATGGGCATCAGAGAATCCTGACTCACATCCCTCCCCTGGCAAAAGCTACTTGTGAGAGGTAAGGCAAGTCACAACCCCCCCAGGCCTCAGTTTCTTCATCTGTCAGGTGAGAGAGTTTGACTCGGAGGCTTCCAGGTTTTCATCTCTGAACTGGAGAGATCAATAAGCATGATTTCTATCAAACAGTCAGAACTTGTAGGCTTCAGGGACAGCGCTTCTGCCCCATTGCCTAGCTCAGAGCAGTCCCTTATCTCAGGGAAGGGCACCAGTTTCGAGTCCCACTTTTCTGATAGGCCTGAACAAGAGGCCTCTTGCTGACAGCTCCCTGCAGGGGTTTCCTCTTGAAGTCCTTGAGACCAGAGAGGCTGGGATTGATTGAGGGTCCCGGGCAGAAGCTGCTAAGAGATATCGACTTCCTGAATTGGGCATGGCTCAGCATCATGTTGGACTTCTCCCTCATCAGAAGTACATGCACAGACCCAGACAGCAGTAAGGAAAGGAAGTATGTTACAGTGGGAAGAAGATAGAACATCAAGTCTGAAGACCTTGGTTCAGACTCCATTTAACCTTGAGCAAGTCTCTGAACCCCCTTTTCCTCATCTGCAAAGTTAGAAGAGTTGAACTCAATTGCTTCCACAGTATCTAAGCTTTTCTTTTTCCAGTCCGTTTTTCAAACAGCTTTCACACAATCCGTCTAAAGTTAAGGCTGATGAGGTCACTTCTGTACTCCAGAAATCACTGGGAACCTATTTGTTGCCTCTAATAACTAATAACTTAGCTGTGCTAAGTCACCAGCCTCACTTTCTCCTCCAGAGCCATCTGGGTCCAGCAGCCAATTATGAATCAGGATGACTGGAGATAACCTTGGATGTGAGGCAATCAGGGTTAAGTGACTTGCCTAAGGTCACACAGCTGGAGTCAAGTGTCTGAGACTGTATTTGAACTCAGGTCCTCCTGACTCTATCCACTGAACCTAAAATGCAAATTCCTTAATCTAGCATTTCAAACTCTTGGCTCTCTATCTGGTCTTATTTCCCATTGTACTCTCTGTTCCAGTCAAATTGAATCACTATTTTGCATCTTGTTTCACTGTTTGAAGTCTGCACATCTGCTCAAGTCATCTCACCATGGTCCAACCTAGTCCCCTTTCCTCTCTGCCTGTTGAAATCTTTCCTTCAAAATTGTCTTTTTTTAAAAAGGTTTTTGCAAGGCAATGGGGTTAAGTGGCTTGCCCAAGGTCACACAACTAGCTAATTATTAAGTGTCTGAAGCTGTATTTGAACCTAGGTACTCCTGACTCCAGGGCCAGTGCTTTATCCATTGCACCACCTAGCCACCCCCTCCTTCAAAACTAAGCTCATATCTTCTTGTACCTAACTACTATATATTGATTTTGTTTTTCTTTAATTGAGATTAGCAAAGCCTAATGATTCCAAGATCCTTCCAGCAGAAAATATTCTCACCTCAAATGTTCCTAGAGTACTTTGTCTGGATCTCTCTGCCATCTTGGCTCCCCACCTTTGTCTGGATTTCTCCTTTGACCCCTTATTTTGTACCTATTTGTAGTAAAGATCATAATTAGTAACAATGACAGACCATGTGGTGTAATGGTTAGAGAGTCAAACTTAGTCAGGAAGACTCAAATTCGTCATACCTTTGTCACTTATTGGAGTGTGATCCTGACAAGTCATATAACCCTCTGAGCCTAAGCATCCAAACAGCAGACAATCCACAGTGACAGGGGAAGTTCTCTTACCAGGGGACCCCTTCCCATGATAAAAACACAGTATTAAAAAAAAAAGTAAAATAGTAATAATATGCTACTTAAATTAGAATAATAAGGATTCTATAATTCTAAAGTTTGTGCTTTCACATTCATTACCATGTTTGATTTTTACCACAATGCATTGAGGTAGGTGCTATTGTTATTCTCATTTTACAGATAAGGGAACTGAGGTTCAGAGGGATTAAATGACTTGACCCAGGGTCACTGAGCTAGTGAGGTGGCATTTGATCCTAGCTTTCTTCTGACTCCAAGGCTAGTTTTTTTTTCATATCTTATTGCACCTCTTTCTATCCTCAGGGCAGGGGAGCCCCTATTCTTTTCCAGATACAGGACCCCTCCCTTAGGTTGAGCATCATATCCAATCTAGGCTAACATCTTTCTAGAGGAAATGTGAGTGTCCAGTCTGTCTCCCCACTCCCCATTCCTTTAGCAAGAGGGTCAGATGGAGTTCCTTGACCTTTGTGAATAGCAGAGTTATAGGATCCCCATAGAAAGACCACCTCTTCTTAGGTGGTCCCCAACTACCTCCCCCACCTCACATGTGGGAACTGCAGGTTCCAGATAGGAAGATGGGGGGGGGGATGAAGAATTACAAAGACTCTTCTTTTCCTTCCCTTAAGAGAAAAGTGATTTAAGGAGCAAACTTCCCCAGACCAACTAAAATTCCCAATAACAACTAAAATACTTTCCTTTATTTGTAATGTCAAGACTGGAACTCTCCCAGTTAGATAGATTCATTTGGGATGACAAGAAAGAACTCTTCAGAGGAGTCATTCACACCCACCTATAAGTTAGTTTAACCAGTTTGTTTCTTAACACCTAGCTGAGGACTTCTATACTGGAGTCATGGGAATTTTGATGGGGGAAGGAGTGATAATTTTGGAGCCTGAGACACAGTAGGGAAGGGCAGATCCCAGTGGTAAAAAAAAAAAATTGGAGCAGTTCTAGAAGGTTGATAGAAACGCAATAGGGTGGGGTGGGGGTGTGAGGTCCGAAGGGGCACCAGGAGGGAGGGAGGAAGAGCTGAAGACAAAATTGAGATTAGCAAAGCCTCCTGATGTTCTCCCTTTTGTCCAAGAGCCGTCAGCCTTGCTCCTTTCCACACCATGGCCCAGGCAACAATCCGGTAACTCCTGTTGGGTTCCCATCCCTCCCCAGACCCTAGCTCCATTGTTCTGCTTAGAATGGAGTTTAGCCCCGAGGTTCCCAGTCTTCCAAATGAGCAATGACTTTTCTCTTCTAGCCCCAGCTCTGCCATCTGACTCCACTTGAGTGAGCTCCCCTTCCTCTTTTCCCTATCCTTTACTGGCTGAAATCTACAGGTGTACAGGTGTACCCATACCTGGCTAAAGCTTCCAGGGCAAATCTGAGTTTACCTTTAGTCTGGATTATATATCTATATCTTTATCTATATCTATCTATCATCTATTTATCTATCATTTTTTTATCTATTTGAGGCAATGGGATTAAGTGACTTGCCCAAGGTCACACAGCTAGGCAATTATTAAGTGTTTGAGGTCAGATTCAAACTCAGGTCCTCCTAACTCCAGGGTGGGTGCTCTATCCACTGCACCACTTAGCTGCCCCCTGGATTTTATAATAATCTTGACTGGACACGTGGATACCTTACAGGAAACTCTGATTGTTTAGCAGCTTTCCTATGAGATGTGATGGTGGAACCAAAAGGGATCTGAGAAATCCAAAGGCAGGGAAGGAACCTCAATGATCATCTTGTCTAGGTATTTGCAACATCAATCAATTAATCAACAAATATTTATTAATAAGCCAAGCCCTGTGCTAGGCTTGGAGTGGAAGGAGGGAATGAAATAATCTCTGGTCTTGAGAAGCTAACATTCTAGGGGGAGAGGGTATGTAAAAAATGCAAGTGGATATGGAGAAAAACACATGGTCCTTAGGGACAGAAGACATGAGGGTGGAATGGAAAAGTCTTCATTTGGTGTAGGAGATCATTGAACTGCATGTTAAGGGAAGATCCTGGGATAATAATAAAAACATTTATAAAGTTCTTTAAGGACATATTACATGTTATCCTTCCAACAAACATGGAAGGTGGGTATGTTCTTAGCCTCAGTTTATAGATGAGAAAACTTATGCTAAGGAGAGTTAAAGCAACTCCTGAGATAAGATTTGAACTTAGATCTTCTTGGTTTTTGGTTTAGAACTCTAATTTTGGAGATCATTGAGTCTAATCCTTTCATTTTATAGGTGAGGGAAAGGAAGCCCTGAGAGGTTGAGTAATCTGTTCACATTAATTTACTCACATTTTGTTCACATGAAATAGTCATTTTAGAGATTTAGGGAAGGTGTGATTTGCCCAGGGGTCACCTAGCCAGTAAATGATGTTTGACCAAAACACAATGCTCCCAACTGCCAGTCTAGTCCTCTTTCCATTGTTTCCCTTCCCCACCATCACCAGAGTCAATAATGAGTCAATAGATCTTTATTGAATGCCTACCTCCCTGTTCTGTGCAATGCTCAGGACTGGGCAGTTATACATTATCACCACCATCTTTATCACCATCACCATCACTCATCCAAGGCTTTTTGAAAGTCAGTCCACTACCCATTGGAGACTTTTTGGAGTCCAACTCACAGAGGAGCTAGGAATAGTTGACTCTCCTAGGGAAACTTAGTGATTCCACTAAAAAAGAATTCCATTAGCTCTAGGAACCCAACAGAGCCCAGCCTGAAGGATGGTTTCAGGTAACGGGGAATGAATCTTATTATGGGGCAATCTGTAGGACCTTGTAGCCAAACCTAATGAGAAGGAAATGAGACTTTTAGAGAGTGAATGACAAAATGTTTCTCCTTTTACTAGCCCCTGGTAGCTCCAAGAAGTCACAAAATTTCTTCAGAGGCAATTGGGCTGTTGTTAATGATTCCCTCAACATTTAAACTCAAACTTTTTTTTGAAGCAAGGAGATTTGAAGTCCTCACTGTATGAAAAATCTCCAGGTTATTTGCAAAGGGGAGAAAGGCATCAGCAAGTGGAGAGAACCATGGTGCTAGTCTGTGCCTGTTGAATAGACACAGCAGTGAGCTGGTGGGGGGATAACATCTCAACCAGTCCTCCTTCAGGCAGTCCTGAGGTGGGGAGGTCCCAGCCAGAGCCAGATCCAGACAGGAACCAACTGGTCAAAGCAGATAATGTGGAAAGATCTGGAGAAAAAACATTCCTTGGCCAAGAAGAAGATTTCTCTAGGGAAGCCCCCTGTCCCCAAGGAGGGTTGCCTCTCCAAACTGAAGAAAAGTAATAATTCACATTTCTAGAAGGCTTTGAGGTTTTGCAAAACAACCCTGGGAAAGAGGGAGTGACCCCATTTTACAGACACGTATTTATAGAGTCTATGAAACATTTACAAATGGCTTTTCATAGATGATCTCATTTGCCTTCCGCCAACTCTGAGAGGTAGGGACAATGAAGGTTTACTCCAAGTCTCATCATTCCTTTGAGTTCTAGTATTCAGGTAAAGGGGGAAAAATCAAACAAAAACAAATAAAAAAACAATAAAAAACCAAAACAAAACAAATTAAAAAACATTGTGGTCAATTATCAGGCAGGGATTTTTCTTGAGCTTCTACTGTGTGTGTGTTGAGAGTCTTGAACTGGTTAACTAGTTTTACCTCCATCAATTGGTTCAGTGGTTAGAGCACAGTGACAAATTCATAGAGGCAGTGTGGTTTATTAGGAAAGAGACCAGAGGACCAAAAACTTCATTTAGTGTGTTCTTTGCTTCTCTTGGCCTCTGATTCCTCATCTGTAAAATGAGTATAGAGTGGACTGAATAAAGACCCAAAAGCCTCTGCATTTCCTTCCAGATCCTATGCAGACCCTTTGATCATTGTTGTCTTTCCCCACATTAGAGTGTAAGCTCTTGGAAGGCAGGGATTATTTTTGTCTTTCTTTGTAACCCCAGAGTTTAGAAATGAATCTGGCCCATAATCCAAGTGTTTAATAAATGAATGTTAGCT
Organism: Macrotis lagotis; assembly: GCF_037893015.1. Classification (NCBI taxonomy): domain Eukaryota; kingdom Metazoa; phylum Chordata; class Mammalia; order Peramelemorphia; family Peramelidae; genus Macrotis; species Macrotis lagotis. The sequence continues at coordinate 133,670,170 of NC_133665.1, forward strand.
GGCTCATCGTGAGTATGATTGGCATAGCATTAGTTTTATTTTCTTCCTCAGTCATCCATCATCCCATCCTAATTGGATACCCTCAGTCCAGCCAGAGACTAATTCCTAAGCCTGGTCGTAGTTGGTCTCACAGAGATGTGCACTACTGGTTAAGGAAGAGAGCAAGAGAGTATGGATGGCTCAGTGTGGCCCATCTCAATGTCACTGTGGAGCATGTGGAGCATTTAGGAAAACGACAGACCTTGCAGAACTATACTAAAGACAGAAAAAGTCCTTTGTAAACTGATAAAATAGAACATGGTGCCATGTAGGGAAGATCTGAGTTCAAATGCTGTCTCAGACACTTCCTAGTTGTGTGTGTGACCCTGGGCAAGTCCCTTAACCCTTGATTGCCTCAATTTCTTCATCTGTAAAATGAGCTGGGAAGGGACATGGCAAACCACTCCACTGTCTTTATTGAGAAAACCCTAAATGAGATCACAAAGAGCCAGACATGACTAAAAAAATCACTAAACAACCCCAAAATAAGATTTGTTGGGATTTAAATCAGACAAATAGAGAGTCTAAGGATAGGTCTTCCCTCCTGTATTTTGCCAATTCCCTGTACATAAAATTCATTGTTCTAGTACAATAATAATGTCATCTAACATTTATGTAGAATTTATTATGTATCAGGCACTGTGGGAAGTGCTTTACAAATGTCATCTCATTGAATAATTAATTGCTAACACTTATATAATGCTTACTATATGCCAGGCCCTTTACAAATATTATTTCATTTGATTCTCATAACAAACAGCAGATGCAATTATTATCCCCTTTGCAGATGAGGAACTTGAGGCAGACAGAAGTTAAGTGACTTGTCTAGGGTCACACAACTCGAAAATATCTAAGACAGCATTAGAATTCAGGTCATCCTGACTCCAGATCTGGTGTTCTAATCACTGGGCCACCCAGATGCTCAGATTTCTATCCTGATTGCCCTCTTTATTTCTGTGTCTCAGTTTCCTTATCTGTAAAATAGGATTGAGAGGGGAGGGAGGAGTGTCAAGATCTGTATGCTCCCCTGAAGGGATCATGAAAAAAAAGGGTAAAAACATCACTTGTACAAAAATATTCATAGCAGTCCTGTTTGTGGTGGTAAAGAATTGGAAATCAAGTGAATGTCCATCAATTGGGGAATGGCTGAACAAATTGTGGTATATGTATGTTATGGAACACTACTGTTTTATTAGAAACTAAGAGGGATGGGAATTCAGAGAAGACTGTAAAGACTTGCATGAACTGATGCTGAGTGAGATGAGCAGAACCAGAAGAACATTGAATACCAGAACAACAATATGGGGTGATGGACTTGCTCATTCCATCAGTGCAACAATCAGGGACAATTTTAGAGCACCTGAAAAGGAGAATACCATCTGTATCCAGAGAAAGAACTGTGGGGTTTAAACAAAGACCAAAGTCTATTACCTTCAATTTTTTTTTTAAAAAGTGTCTTATGTACAATATAATTTTGCTAATTCTCTCTCAACACATTCAGTGTATAGCATGGAAACAACGTAAAGATTATCAGACTGCCTTCTGTGGGGGGATGGGGAGGGAAGGGAGGGTGGGGGGGAAATTGTAAAATTCAAAACTTTACAAAAATGATAGGTAGAAACTACTGTTGCATATAATTGGAAAACTAATTAAATATTTTTTAAAAGATCTGTGTGCTCTTGGGTAAGTCACCTCATTTCTCTGTACCCCAACTTTCTCATCAATAAAAACCTGGGCTGGACTAGGTCAAGAGTCCAGACCCTTTTTTGTTATCAGAAACAAGTAATTCCCTCTGTCAATCTGGTGAAGCCTGTGAGTTCCTCTCAGAATAATGTTTTGAAATGTATAAAATAAAATGTGTAGGATTACAAAGAAAACCAACTATGTTAAAACATAGTTCCCAAAATTTTTTTAAAAATAAATTCACAGATGCCCCCAGGTTAATACCTTACTCTCCCCCTCTATTCTTCAAGATTTCCTACCAGCTCTAAAATTTTTATCCTGAGGTCTCTCAGGTCCTCTGTGTCTCTTAATCTGTGTTCCTCCTGATTGTCTTGCATCTAGAGCCATCTCCATTTGTCCAGATCCATATCTGGCCAAAGGACCCAGATGGCCCTGGAGGAGAAAAGCTGGTGATTTAGTACAGCACCCCCCCCCCACTCAAATTCAATCCACTTGCTTGTCATGAAATCACTTCCCTGATGTTATGTTCTTCTTTGAGAGGACAAACATCATCATCATCATCATCATCATCATCATCATCATCATCTTGAGCCTCCTATATGATACTATGATGATGATGATTTATCTTTCCCCCAGAGGCAACTTTCCTCACTCCACAGTTCATTCTATTTCCTATAGATAAGGCCCCATAGAACTTCATTTGAACCATCTAAATGTTGAGGAACTGGAAGAAATTTAGAGCCAGTTACTGTGTTGATGGCAGGGATAAGGAGGCTTACTTAGCAGAGAAAATAAGGCTCCTTTATCTCACCTGTGAATAGTCATCTTACAGTGTCCAAGGTCTTGACTCATCCATTGTCTCACTGAGCTCCTCCCAATGACTCTAAGAGTGTTGGGCAGGAATTATTATCCCCACTTGACAGAAGAGGAAACTGAGGCATAGCAACTGAGATTTGGCAGATTAAAAGTCAGATCAGGGATTGAAGCTCAGGTGCCACATTCTCTCTTTTCCCTTGCAGTTTCAAAATTGACCCTTTCTCAGTGTCCAAATCATCTACTCTTCTTTCCCTTACCCATCTCCTCAACCATGGACATTGCAATAGGGGATAAATTTAGGGCAACTGGTGATCTTTCTCCACCTAATCCTCCTTTTCTGACACAGACATTTTTAACCTTGTCCCCTTCAAGAGCAATAGACATTCAGGGTTATTTTCACAGAAGACTGGATCTGCTTTTAAATGAGTTTTTAAAAAGGCACTTCTTTCTCTCTCCTTCCAATTCCCATTCCCAAGCCAAAGAGATAAACCCTGGAGCTCAGGTTATGGGAAATAGAATTGGGAACCTAGGAGGGAAGGCAGGGTTAGGGTGTTCTGCCCCCCATCCCTCCCCACCCCCACCCAGAACTGAATAATATATACCTTCCTCTCCCTGAATCTGGGCAGATGCCAAGCTAGTTCCTTTGGGGGGGGGGAGTGATTGTCCTTTCTCAGATCTCTAGGAGTTTAAGGTTCAGTCTATGATCAGGGTTAGAATGATTCCATGACTAGGGGTCTATTTTGAGAGTCACATCCATGCTTAAGGTCTTAGATTATTCTTAAATTTCTTGATCCAAGAAAGTATGGTAAGTAGCACTTTTTTATGCTAGAGAATAAAGCATACTCTCAGTTGATGGGAAAGTCAGGATAAAATCCACTGTGGTTAGGGGAACAGAGGTAGAGATAGAGAAACAGGACACGTGGCACCCTGATATGGGATTTTTTGGGGGGCGGGAGGGACAGTGGGATGAGGAAGAGCTGAGCCCCTAGTTGCTGTTTAGTTGTTTTCAGTCATGTCCAACTCTTCCTGGCCCCCTTTAGGATTTTTCTTGGCAAAGATACTGAAGTGGTATGCCATTCCTTCTCATTATTACAGCTGAGGAAACTGAGGCAAACAGCATAAAGTGACTTGCCCAGGGTTACATAGTTGGTAAATGTTTGAGGCTACATTTGAACTCTAGACTTCTTGACTCCAGGCCAGTGTTTAACCACTATGCTATCTAGCCGCTCTTCCCATCTGAGAGCTTCTAATTTTAACTAATTTTTTTTTTATTAACCAGATGCCAGATTCTTTTTTGAACTGCTAGCATTGTCTTCCATGAAAGTGCCTCCTGAATCTAATATCCTGAGTTAAAGTCCCAGACTAGACAAAGCTCAAAGGAGAAGGTGCAAGGAGGAGAGACAGACCTAGTCGCCTATGGGGCGCCTATGGGGCGCCTATGGGGCGCCTATGGCACCTTCCGCAGTTAGCTGAGCAAATTTTGAGAGAGGAAGGTCTGAGGGAAAAGTTGACTCCTTCCAAATCATTCACCCCAACAATTCCAGAGCCCAGGTTGGGATGTAAGGGAAGGTATGGAGCTGATGAGAGGTCTGGGACTATTTCACAGGGACATGGTCTGAGTCCAAGATTAGGGGCCTTGAATGCTATCCACATGTGGAATGAGGGTAGAAGTATTTTTACCCTGGAAAAAGGAGTTTTGGAATACTAATCTCCCTAGCTCTAACCATCCTGCCCTTTGCCCCAAAGAAAGTCTTGAAAATCAGTCCCTTCTAAAGCCCTTTGGGGGCAGGGAGAGGGTGCCCCAGACCCTTACTACTTCATTGCCTTTCAAGGTCCCAAACTCTGGCCTGAAAGGCATCCAAGTCAACTGTAGGAGGGGGTCAGAAGAGCCTTTTGTGAAAACACCTGGTAGGCGGCTGTGAATTCCAACCATTTGGCTCTAAACAGTTAGTGGGTTGAAGAATCACAGAAGAGCCTCACAGGAAAATGCAGTTTCAACTTAGAAAGGGCCTTAGAAATCATCTAGCCCAACCAACCCCCTTCATTTCTAGTTATGGAATGGTCAGCTCTTGGTTTGTATTTTGGCTCTCACCATTACTAACTGTGTGTCCTTGGGCAAGTCACTTAATCCTTCTCAGCTTCAGTTTCCTCATGGGCATAATATATTACCAGTTATTATTTATATAGTACTTTACAAATATTATCTCATCTTCACAGCAATCCTGGGAGGTAAGTTCTATTATTCTCCCTATCTTACAGATGGGGAAACTGAGGCAGGCAGCGATTAAGTGACTTGCCTAGGGCCCCAGAGCTAAGAAGTGAGAGGCCAAATTTGTACTGCTATCTTCCTGACTCCAGGTCACACTGAGCTTTTAAGTGGACTGAATCTATTAAGATGAAATTTAATTATATAAATTCCTTGAGGTCAGAGAGCGAATTTCCTGGCACAGAATAAGTGCTTAATGAATGATTGTGAATTGTTATTGATAATAGTGATATTGAAAATATTGATAATAGTGAAAAGCCTTACACTTGGGGCCTGAAAACTCAACCTCACAAATACATGGAAGAGAAGACTGGCTGAATACATTCCATCTAAAAATCTGAAGAACGTGTATGAAACCACAAGTTTCATAGAAATAGACAGCTATCTATGGCAGGTCCCTACAGTCTTAAGCATTGAGTGCTACCTACTGCTACAAAAGACAGAGGGGATATATAATCTGGAGATTACTTAGCACAGGATGTGGTAAACAGTAAGTGCTAAATAAATACTTTTTGACAAACTGACTGAATTCTGACAGGTCATCCTCTCTTATTGAAGATTTCTTTGTGAGGAGGAATACTCTGCCTCTGGGCTTAACCTTTTCTTTGTCAGAGAGCTCTAATTACCTGGAAATCTTTCCAAATATCAAACAAATCTGTCTCTCTCTCTACTAAATCCCTCTTGCACATGACAGCCCTTCAAATATTTGGGGATAGCTATCATATCATCCCTAGTCTTGTTTTCCCTGATAAATATCCCCACTTCCTTCTATGTATCCTCCCAAAGCTTTTCTCAGTAGTCATGATGAAAATTAGAAAAAAAAAAAGTTTGACCTCAAAGAGTAAAAAGTCTAATGAGGGAGAATGTTGTATCGAGTTTGACCCCCAAATGCTTCAGGAAGACGGTCTAGATCCTTCCTCTCCCCTATCCCTCCTGTGACATTACCTAACTCTTTTTCTCTTATTTCCTAGCGCATCTACCAAATGATATATTCATCTAGGCTTTCAGTTCTGTACCAGAGTCCAAGAATACAAGTACTTTGCTTTATCTAAAACTGTCTATTTCCTCTACTTCAAAATTTTCTTTTTAAATCTTACCTTTATTGATACTTTTTTTGTTTTAAAATTTTTTAATTAAAAATCTTTTTTAGATTTGTTTATTTTATTTATCCCCACCCAAAGAATTATCGCTTAATACAAACAATAAAGCATAAAGGAATAAAACAAAGAATAATGATAAAACAAATAAATAATACAAAAAAGAATAAAGGATAAAACAGAAATAAATAATAAAATAAAAACAAGCAATAGAATAAAAGAAATAAAAGAAAAATAGAATAGAAAAAAGAATAAAACAGAAATGCATAATAGAATAAAAGAATAAGATAAAGAATAAGAAAAGAAATTTTAAAAAGTGCTCAGAAAAACTAACCAATATGTCAACCACGTCTAAGAGCAAAAGCAATATTCCATAATCCCAGTCTCCCACCTTTTTAAAGAAGGTAGAGAAGCTAGCCAGGGTTCTTGGAATAGTAGATACACAAGAATTTCAACTCAGCAGAAGTCAATTTATTTAGAACCTTTAATTAACTGTAATTTTTTAAAACCCCAATTGCTACTCTTTCCTTTGAGAAAAAAGAAAATTCCAAGCAAACCAAATGAAATCATGGGTCCAGGCCAAAATATCTTCTAAGAGTTGCCTGAGGAGAATGCATATGCAGAGAATGGACATGTAGAATTTGTTCCCTGAGGCCCAACACAGTTCCCCAGAAGCAGAGAAAGATTCCATCAAGTCACCAGACTCTGAGGAAGGCCAGAACACCAGGAGCAGACAGCTGAGAAACATTCCCGAAAAAAAGAGTTAGGACAGAATATTATTCACAAAAGGCATTGTATTCAAAGTTCCTGGTCTCAATGAGGGTGACAGTCTTCATTCCAAAGTGGGTTTCACCATCACACCCTTCATTACATAACTGATGTCTCAAAGAGGTTTATTTATAGGTATCTAAGCATCTCAGCATAAGTTCGAACCTCAGAATTCACAACTAAAGTGCAATTCTTTCCAATAGCTTCAACAAGTGGTTATCAAGGACTGTAGGAAGGCCTCCTGTGATGAAGAACTCCATAGCCACCCTTTTGATGCTTTGATGAGTCTTCTTTACTAATATTAAGCCTAAATCTAACTCTTTGCAACTCCTGCCTATTGACTCCACTTGAATTTTGACTCCAATTATTAGTTGTAGGATCACAGCCAAATCACCTGTTTCCTCTGTTGTAAAATGAAGATGCAAATCCTTGTCCTACCTACTTCAAAGTATTTGTAAGAAAAACATGTTGCAAACCTCAAAATTCCCTATGGGGTCTGATTCCTTTACTAAACGTCAGCCTGTCAAATATTTGAAGAAATTGTCCTGTCCTTCCATTAATCCTTATATGGCATGTCTCCTTTCACTCCACCATCCCAGTTCTCTTCCCTTGGAGAGTCTCTATTTCCTAAAATATGACATCCAGAACTTTATACAATGCTCCAAATAGGATTTGACCAGGGCAGAGTACAAATATTATGGTGGGTCTTGCTGGCTCTCCTCTCCCTAAAGATTAATTAGTAAAATATAGACTATAGATTTAGGGTTAGAATTCCTTCATTTTACAAATTAAGAAAGTGTCTGTGTGTGTGTGTGTGTGTGTGTGTGTGTGTGTGTGTGTGTGTGTGTGTGTGGTGGAGGTGTTGAAAGGGTGTTAAGTGATTTGCCTGGGATTACACAGTTGATATCTATACCAATACCAAATATTGTCTTTACATTCAGTACTCTATCAAGTTATAGTGTCTGTTTTTAGGTCTTATGATGGTTTCATAAAGAAGTTCACAAACCTTAGTGGATTAACAATCTCAGTGATGTTTTACACACACACACACACACATCCTCTACCCAAGCCAGTTCAAGAATATTTCCAATAGAATGACTTCTCTCTCTCCCCAGGGCCAACTAGAGGCTAGTGACTCAATATTACTGAGGCCCTGGCTGGTTTCAAGGGGAATGTGTATCTCACTGGGAGAACAGCTGTCGTGGAAGATAACAGCACCTCAGCCTCAGTCATTAATTTGTCAAAGGAGGGTGGGAGGGGGAGTGGAGGGTGAGGAAGGCAAGGCTGTGGGCCTGGTTTATGGATATCTTGGTCTTTTTTTTCCCTCCAATTTGACTGATGGGGAAAGGAATCTGAGAGCCAGAAGGGTCACAGAATCATAAAACTTAACCCGAATGCTTTTTAGAAGGGGCCTTTGAGACCTAGTCCAATCCCTCTCATTTTACAGCTGAGAAAACTGAGGCTCAAACTATTTAAGTCACTGGCCCAAGGTCAAGAAGATAATTTGGCAGGCTTCCCCCATGGGGCACCTGCCCCACCCAGCTGCCTCCCCCATTCTCTCACCCCCATTTTCCAAGGTCAAGGAGACCAAATCCACTAGTTCCAAGCCTTGAGGTTGGGCTTCATTGTCCTCAAAGTCCAGGGGAGGACTTGCATTCTCCCATGGTTTGAGTATTCCTACAAGACCCCTGCCCTGGGTCAGTTGTTTCTGCAAGGGCAACAAGGACACCCCCCAGAAGCTAGGATAGGGGTTTTCAATTTAAAATGGAAGATAGAAGGGGGAATTGGTCTGGGTTCATGTGATACTTCCACAGAAAACAATGACCCCCAAAACTCTCTGACTCACCAGGATTTCCCAACTTTCCCAGCAGCCTTTGCTCTGGAAGCTGAGGCTGAACTGAGAAGTTGATTATTTTTGCTTTCTTAGGCTGATGGCTACAGGATGCAAAACTACTGACCCCAATCCAGTTTTTGGCTCTTAAGATGAAAACCTCTAAATATTTCAATGCAAGCATCCACAGCCTGAAACTCTTCATTGGCTGCCCTAAATCACCAGGGACGAGGAAAGTTCCAGTGGGGTGGGGGGAGGGGAAGGAAGCTCAGCCCTTGGAACAATAAAGGTATGAATGGAATCGTGGTAATCAGAGTTATCATAGTTGTCATTTACAGAATGCCTTAAGGTCTGCACGGTGCATTGTAGTCATTGTTGCCTTTAAGAGAGGACCTTTTTAATTTTTTAAAAAATAGTTTGATGTGATTTGGATGCACTGTAATAATGAGCAATGACATTGACCTTGACAAGGACCACCGAATAAAGAATATCCCCATGTGTTCATTTGGATGTGACTCTCTGTATCATACACCTATAGGGGCTGGTGTGTGTGTGAATGTGCCTTTACACGTAAGTATGTGTCACTCTATGCTGGGGTGTGTGTGTGTGTGTGTGTGTGTGTGTGTGTGTGTGTGTGTATGTGTGTGTGTGTGTGTGGATATGGGGTGGGGGGTTTATTAAGGAAGGACAGAACGAACGAAGCCAAGGCCCAGCCTTGTTGATTTCAATTAGGTGGCCCTAATCACAGAGCCCCTGAATCCAGGAAGCCAACCCAAACTGGGCAAACTGATAAATAAACTGTCCAGGGCCTGGGCTCTTTATGTGCGTTTCTGAAGTGACAAGAGACACACAAAAGGGCTTTTAATTAAATCAAAGGAGAGGGGGAAAATGGGCCAGGCAGCACTCTGCTATTATGTTACAGTACGCTAAAATGAAAACTTATTTTTAAAGCTCTGGTATTAATTTGAGATTATTCAGATACTTAATTAAAAGTGCAGCATGTGTTAAATATTATTTCAACAAAGATTATCATCAAACCCCTATGTAATACGAGCCTCACCGCTCTAAGCGATATTTTATGCAAATATTCTGCGGCCACTGAAGGAAGGGTTCCTGAGTTGGTGGGGGCTCCTCCTTGGAGCAGGGCCCCAGCAGCCCTAGAGGCCCCGAAGGCCATGGCTTCACCTTGGCCAGGCGGACAGAAGAGTTTATCCACTGGCTCCCTCCCTCCTAGGAAGCTTGGGTCAGTGAGATCAACTTTGGGATCCACACCATGAACCCCACTTGGGGCAGGTCCTTCCACAGTGGATGAGGACCCTGGCTAAGGATGTTGGCAGGGCCCATGAGCATTGATGCATGTACAAAGTGGGGGGTGTGGGTGTGGTATGTGAATTCTTTCCAAGTCGCCATTTTCCTAAGCAAGTGCTAGAGGTAATACTATCCCTAGCTGTTTCCTTCTCCAATTAAACAATAATGTTATAAAAAAAAAGGTCATCGGAGTTTGAAAAAAGTATTTTCACATTTTTCTACTAAAGATTTCCTCTGATGGCCAAGTGTACAAAGAGGCAAGTGCAAATTGTGACAGATTCTACCAAGGAGGGGGGGAAATAGCAAGATATGAAAACACCTGGGGTTGGAGGGAGAAGAGGACAACTCTTATGGGTGTCTGGGGAGGGACCATCCAGACCAATGAGATCACAGATCTGGGCAGTATTGTCCATTTGACTCTACTGAGTCTAGAGGGCAAGGGATGTTGATTCTATGTTGTTCTGTGTCTATGTTCATGGGTGTGTGTGGATGGGAGAGGTAGCGTATGGGTAAGATCCAGATCAGCTCTGCCACTAACTCACCTGGGTGACTGGGAAATTCACTTGTCCTTTCTGAGCCTCAGTTTCCTCATCTGTAAAATAAAGGAGTTGGACTCACTAAATGACCTCTAAGGTTCCTTGCAGTTTAAATAATGAATCCTATTGTAAGTCTAGATGCCTGTACGTGTATCTACACACATGTTTATGTATATGCATATGTAAAATGAAACTGCCCATGATGGATATAGGGTCAAACCCACAGAGATGCCCCTGACCTGGACGTGCTGGCAAATGTTTAACAACTGACTGGGGTTGGGGAGAGGTTGGTATGCAGGACACACTTTTAAGTCTCATCAGCATTATTAACATTTTCTCCAGGAGTTTCCTCTGTCTAGACAAAACAAAATAATAAAGCAAGCCCCAATTTGTAACATTTGCAGATGTCTAAAGTCCATTGAAAATTTAACTATCAGCTTCAGTTGGTTCAGACTGGCTCCAGAACATCCTGCCTTGGTACTTTACAAAGTGACCCAAAACAGGAAAATTGAAACAATCTATCTCCATGTGTGTCTCCGACTCTGTTTCTTTCTGTCTCCGTCTTTCTCTGTGTCTTTGTGTCTCTTCTGTCGGTCGGTCTGTCTGTCTGTCTGTCTGTCTGTCTGTCTGTCTGTCTGTCTGTCTCTCTGTCTGTCTGTCTCTCTGTCTGTCTGTCTCTCTCTCTCTCTCTCTCTGTGTCTGTGTCTCCCTGATTCTGTGTCCTCTCTGTTTCTGTTTCGGTCTCTCTGAACCTTGCCAACCATTAGTTAGACAATCTACACCTAACTAAATGTTCATTAAAAAATGTTCATTGGATCTTTCCATTTTTTTTAAAACTCCAAACCTCTAAATGTGACCCTGAACCCTCCCCCATCCTCCGAAAGTCTGGCCCGAGGCAGCGGTACTCCCCGTCAAGTCTTCGGGTAGATCTAGCAATCGGCAGGAGCTCTCCCCAGCATTACTCCCTGGCTGATCGACAAGTCCATAAGCATTGATTAAGTGCCTACTGTGTGGCTGACCCTAGGGTCAGTTCTAGAAATATCCAGAAAAGCAAGAGAAATTGGGTTCTGCTCTCAAGGATGAAATTTGGAGGACTTGGGTATCCTTTAGAAAGGCTTGGGGATCCTTTTGAAGGGCTTGGAGATACTTTGGGAGGGCTTGGGGAGGCTTTAAAAAGGCTTGGGGATCCTTTTGAAGGGCTTGGGGATCCTTTTGGAGGGCTTGGGGATCCTTTTGAAAGGCTTGGGGATCCTTTCGGAGGGCTTGGGGATCCTTTAGAAAGGCTTTGGAGGGCTTGGGGATCCTTTTGGAGGGCTTGGGGATCCTTTAGAAAGGCTTGGGGATCCTTTCGGAGGGCTTGAGGATCCTTTAGAAAGGCTTGGGATCCTTTTGCAGGGCTTGGGGATCCTTTAGAAAGGCTTGGGATCCTTTCGCAGGGCTTGGGGATCCTTTAGAAAGGCTTGGGGATCCTTTCGGAGGGCTTGAGGATCTTTTAGAAAGGCTTGGGATCCTTTTGCAGGGCTTGGGGATCCTTTAGAAAGGCTTGGGGATCCTTTCGGAGGGCTTGGGGACCCTTTAGAAAGGCTTGGGGATCCTTTCGGAGGGCTTGAGGATCCTTTTGCAGGGCTTGGGGATCCTTTAGAAAGGCTTGGGGATCCTTTCGGAGGGCTTGGGGATCCTTTAGAAAGGCTTGGGGATCCTTTTGGAGGGCTTGAGGATCCTTTAGAAAGGCTTGGGGATCCTTTCGGAGGGCTTGGGGATCCTTTAGAAAGGCTTGGGGATCCTTTTGGAGGGCTTGGGGATCCTTTAGAAAGGCTTGGGGATCCTTTCGGAGGCCTTGGGGATGCTTTCCGAGGGCTCATGTCGGAGCCGGGGGCCAAGGCGCTGGGTCAAGGGTCCGAAGGCGGCCGGCGAGCTCCCGCAGCGCGGACAGCGCCCCCGGGGCCGCCGATGGGGGCCGAGGGGCGGCGGGTGGGAGCGCGGGCTCCAGCCGGGGCCGCCCGAGCCGCGCTGCCGCCGCCTCTGCGCTCCGGCCGCTCCGCTCCGCCGGCTCCCGAGAAACGAGGCGCTCCTGCCCTCTATTGGCGGCCCGGGGCACCCGCATCGCCCCGCGGAGGGACCAGCAGACGAGCGGAGACACCCCGCATCTTCCTCCCTGCCAGCCCCGGCCCTCAGCTCCGACCCTCTCTTTTTACAGAACGGGAAACTGAGACCCAGTGGCTCGCACCAGGTTATGCAGGCAGCCAGTAGCAGAGCTAGGATTGTTGGCTCCGTCTTCATCTTAGTGTCTGGGTGCTGTTCCCCGACCCACCCCACCCCCAAACCTTATCGAAGTTAATTCATATTTTAATAGATTTAGAGCTGGAAGGACTCCCCCCCCCCCCAGCCTATCCAGTCCAAAGCCCCTCACCCCCATTTCACAGAAGTCCAGAGAGCCTGTGACTTGCCTGAGACACATAGTTGGGGTGGCAGAGCTGGAATTTGAACCCAGATACTCTGCCCATCTCCCCCCCCCCCCAGCATTCTTTCTATAACCCCCACACACTCGGGTTCTTTTTTATTCCACCTCCCCCCTTATTCGGAGGGGGAAGTTTGACTTCTGAGTCATGGAATGTTTGAATCATAGAGCTTTAATAATACTTTTGGGGTATCCTAAAAGCCTTAGCGTGTTTTTAAAGCTCAAAGTTTTCAATTTTAAAAGTTGTAAGATTTAAAAACCACTAAACTGCTCTAAGACTTTTGTAACTCATCATATACTCTTAGGATTTCAGGATAATAGCTATAGACTCTTAGGATCATCGTGTTAGGATTTTAAAGTCCCAGAACCTCAGAACCGAAAAGGGATTTTTGAAATCAATTAGTTCATTGTCCTCATTTTCTAAACAAGAAAAGCAAGACCCAGAGATTGGAGGTGACGCACTCGTAGCCACCTAGGCCTCCAGTGCTCTCCTCTCCCTTCTCCTCCCCAAGCCATATCTGTGTCTTTCCTTTGACAGATACATTTTGCCCTCTCATGTTTCACAAGGTGCAAAACTGAGTCTTTGGCTGGATGTGCAGACTCCTGATGGCAATTCTTGAGCCTTCACTCTTGGGAAAAACCTGCTGCTGAAGCCTTGGCATAGAAGCTCTGAGGAGGGATGAGCCCCAGTCCGCAAACATATTTTGGGCTGGAGGAGATCTTGGAGATCACCTGGGCCAGTTTCCTCAAATTATAATGAATTGCCTTTGGCCCAGAGAAGCTATGGAGGTTCCAGAGATGATACAGTTAATTGCTCCTCTGAGGGCAGCTTTTGGGGCAATAGTTCCCTTGTCCATCCAGATTTTCCAGAAGCATCCCCAGCCAGGTACACACACAACTCTCTTCACATCAGGAATAGGTGAAAGGTCCCATGCTTTGAGCATGCCAAGTGAGGGAGACTGCCTCTGGACTGGAAGTCAGAACACCTGGCTCCTTCATGGTCCCAGCTCAGTCCCAGGCTTGCTGTGTGTGTATCTTGGCAAGCGACTTCACCTTTCTAGTTCTCATCTGCCAAAGGAACAGCTAATAAAATAGCCCTTTCTGCTTTCTCAAGTGCTTTGCCATCTTCCTCTCCCTTGGTCTTTGAAACAGTTCGGGCCCAGGGGACTGCTATCCCTCTGGGCAAGGAAGTCACTTAAGCCCTTTGTCTTTCACCAGAATAGGAATGTGGCAAAATCAACATTTATTCAGTACCTTTGGTTTGTAGGGAACTTTCAGATGAGGGGAGAAAGTTGAAATGAGATTGTGGGTTTACCTTCAGGGGGTTTACTATCTAGGAAATAGCCATGACAGATAAAACTTTGGCATAGACCTTCTTAAAGAAGATGCCAATAGAAAGTGCTTTGCCAAGTCAAAGTGCTCTATAATCCGACGCAATGTGTTGGGTTGAGCCATGTGATCATAGATTTGGTTCTAGAAGGAATCTCTGGTGTCGCCCAATCCCGTCATCCTACAGGTGAGAAATATAATGTTTGGGGTCCAAGGTCACATGGAATCCTTGGTGCAGGTAAGTGAGGAGCCCAGGCTTTTGACTCCAAGTCACTCTTTCATTCTTGCTGTATCGTGGTGGCTCCCTGGTCAGAAGGCTTGGGTTCAAATCTCTGGTTCTATCTCGTTACTCATGTGACCTTTGGCCAATCATTCAACATCACTGGGCTTTCACTTTCCTCCTCTGTGAAAAGAACTGGTTAGATTAGATGCCTTCGGAGGTCCCTTCTAGTAGCAAATCTAAAATTTTATGCAAAATGATTTAAGGAGGAACAAACAAAGGCTTGGGTGGGGTTCCCAGGGAAGGGGGTCAAGTCACACCAACAATCACCTACTGTATAAGGGCTGGAGGTCAAAGAAAAAACAAAAACCACTTTCAGAATCTTGAGGAGCTCACATTCTAATGGGGGAAAGAGGGAACAGCAAGGCAAGCGGTGCCAACACAGTGCTCCCTGAACACCATATATAAACACTAATGTTTATTAAATTCGTTAGCTCCTCCAGATGAGGAAGTAATAGCCAGCATTTCTATACTGTTTTAAGGTTTGCAAAGCCCTTTACATATCTTATCTCTTGGTCCTTACAACAACCCTTATAAGACAGGTGCTATTATTATTATCTCCAGTTTACAGCTGAAGAAACCGAGGCTGAGATGTAAGGTGACTTGTCCAGGATCACACAGTTGGGAAGTGTTTGAGGAAGGATTATGAGAATCATATATTTTTTTTTTTTTAGGTTTTTGCAAGGCAATAGGGCACAGGTAGGTAATTATTAAGTGTCTGAGGCCGGATTTGCACTCAGATACTCCTGACTCAAATGGCCAGTGCTCTATCCACTGCACCACCTAGCTGCCCCAAGGAAGGATTATGAATTCAGGTTTTTCTGATTCCAGATTCTGAGCAATATTCACTGTACCACCTAATTGCCTAGGATGAGGCTCCTGACTGATTTTACAAGAAGGTGAAATTCTCAGTCAGTCAGCCACAGATGAGACTCGGAATTCAGGTTTTTCCATTGCCCTAGGCTACCCCCTGGGCAACTTCCCACTCTTCCCTACACCTGGAGGATAAGGTTGGCCTGAAGGCTGTGAAATCCAAGAACCAAGGTGACTCACATTGCCCCAGAACAACAGATTCTCCAATTCTCAAGTTTGAAAGGAGCCTCAGAAGCCAACTAGTCACAACTGTACCCATCCAGAAATTCTCTATAGGATATCCTGGGCAAGAGGCCACTAACTTTCACTTGGAGACATCCAGTGATGAGGAACTCACTACCCATTGAAAGAATCCATTCTCTTCTTGTAATAATTCGGTTTGGGTTGGTTTTGTTTTTTTTTCTGCCTATCCAACCCAAATCTCCCTCTCTATATGTTCTGCCTGGGGCTCCTAGTTCTTCCCTGTGGGGCCAAGTAGGATGCATTTGATCCCTCTTCCATATAACGACTTTTGTTTAAGATAACCATCCAGTCTTCCCTAAGTCCTCTGCCTCCCGGCTAAATAGCCCCAGTTCCTTCAAGTGATCCCTTTGTGACATCATGGACTCCACTCCTCTTATCAGCTCTGCCACCCTCCTCTGCCTCCTATGTCCTCAGAATGTGGTACTCAGAACTGAATACATTTCTTTAAAAAATTAAAATGTCTAGTTTTTACATTGCAAACATTTCCAGATTACTCTCACCTCTTGAAATTTCACTCTCATGCAACACAGTAAATCATTTAAGCAAAACTAACAATCCAGTGACCTACTCTGAAAGTGCATGCAACACTCCACAGCTGTAGCTCCCCCCACTCTCTTTATTTTTAGTGTTTTTTCCCAAATAAACTGAAATCTGTTTTCTCTCTCTCTCACTCCACCTACTCTGAAAGTGCATGCAACACTACACATCTGCAGCCCCCCACTCTATTTTTAAAGTGTTTTTTCCCCCCAATAAACTGAAATCTGTTTTCTTTCCTTCTCACCCCTAGACTACCCCATGAGGAAAAAGCACAGAGAAGAGACAGGTAAATGCTTTGTAGCAAAAATGCCTAGTTAAACACTACCAATCCCCCCCCCCCCCGCAGTGATTATATAATTACAGTTACACATATGTGTAGATAGATGTATCTATGCTTATGATACTTTTACATATATGTCTTTCACCTTAATCTACCACATCTCTGTAATGGATAGTATGTTTCATCATTGGTCCTCTGGGATCATGGATTACTATTGTGTTCATCAGAATTCTTACAACTTTCAAAGTTGTGTGTCTTGTTATCAGATCGATTATTCTCCTGAACACAGTACTCTAGATGTGGTCTGACCAGGACAGAGTATAGAGGAACAAAAATGACTTTTCTTCTGTAATCTAGTCTTCTAGAAATGTCACTTAAGGCCAAATTAAATTTTTTGGTCAAGTCACAGTGTTGACATAATGAACTTACAAACCCACTAAACCCTTCAAACCTTTTTTTATGTGAAATATTATCTAGACCATGTCTCCCATTCAAAAGACATTTGTTTACATCTATCCCTATTATGGTTCGCTTTCTTTAATCTGGCTTGGCATGGTAATATCTTTCTGGATCCTGCCTCTGTCATGTGAACCTACTAGCTTTTTGTCATCCAAACATCTGATAAGCATGGCAGCTATACCTATATTGGAACCATTGATGAAACGTTGAAAAGAACCAGGACAAGGACAGATCACTGGAATCTTCCACTAGAGACTTTCCAAGTTTCCTTGTAAATATCAGTATTCTTTAGAATTAATCATTCAACCAATCCTGAATCCATCTAACTAGATAACCTCGAACTTCAACTCTCCATCTTGTCCATAAGATATCATGAGTTATGTTGACAAATGACTTGACTGCATTCTAGGTATCTTCTACCTATGGCATTGTCCTATTTTAACTACTCTCCATCAAGAAAGGAAATGATGCTGGTCTGACATAATCTGTACTTAATGAATCCATATGGGCTCATTCTTGTTTCTTTTTCTGAGGGGTCATAAACCACACCTTTATTACTCCACTCCAGAATTTCCTCTGAAATCAACTTCAAGCTTAAATTAGTCTGGAGAATTCTCTTTCAAAAAAAGAAAATTCTAGATTTTTTCAATAGACTCTGCTTTTATGCTGCTTAGATTGCATCCCATATATAATTTTTTAAAAACTGGGGGCAGCTGGGTGGTGCGGTGGATAAAGCACTGGCCCTGGAGTCAGAAGGACCTGAGTTCAAATTTGACTTCAGACACTTAATAATTACCTAACTGTGTGACCTTGGGCAAGTCACTCAACCTCATTGCCTTGCCAAAAAAAATTTTTTTTTAAAAACCTGTTATAACATTTGTCCTTCTCCAGTCCTATGAATACCTCTTCCATTAACCTGGATTTTTCAAAGGTCACTGTCAGCAGGTAAGTAAAACTATCAGCTAGTTCTTTAAGTATCCTGGAATGTAACTTGGTTAGTTCAGCTAATGTGAATTTATTGAGGCCCTATAGGTAATTTCCTACCATCTCCACTTATCTTGGGCTTTAATTCACTTTTAACCATTTTTAGTCCATCTCTTCCAGTTCAAAAATAATTCTAGATAGAGAAAAGAAGACAAGAAAACAAGATAAGAGCTGAATAGTTCTTCCCTCTTTTTTTTATAACCAGCAAAGAATAGCATTTGGATTGAGCTCCTTGAGGACAGGAATAGTCTTTTGCCTTAAACATTTTTTTTTTAATTCTTAAAGTTTAGAAAAAAGTTTGGCACCCAGTCAGCTCTTAATGAATGGTTATTAATTGATTGATTTATTGGAAGCAGCAAAACAAGGAAAGTGCAATTAGCAAAATAATTGTACATACTGCTTTTATCACTAGCCAGTGCCTTCCCTTTCACACCTGTTCAGTGATTTCCTGGGACTTTCTCCACCTATATTTATTGACATTCCCTCTAGAACAGGGGTATTTAATATTGGAACCCTGTCATCCCATGGAGTCTGTGGATAGATTTCAAGGGGGGTTTGTGAATTCGGATGGGAAAAACTTTATAGCTTTATTTTTTCACTCACCTAGTTTAGTTTTTCATGCTAAAGGGATCTATGACAACTAAGAGGTTAGGAACCTATGGTCTAGAAAGGTCCAGTGAAGGGGAGGAGGGGCAGGCCAGTTTCTTCTGCAGGAATCTAGCCTCAGCTATTCTTCCACTCCTGCAGGACCTCTGCATCTGTGCACCTTAGGCAGGTTTGGAAACTGCACACACCCAACCCACCTGACACTTCCAGCCTTAATTGCTACTTGATTTTTATCACAAAATCCCTTAGTGTCACAACATGGAATTTTCTAGTATTCTAAATATGCATCTTTGTGAAGCTAATAATAGTAGTTCACATTTTTGAAGTGTTTGTTGTTGTTGTTGAGGACATCACTTGACCCCTTTTGGGATTTTCTTGGTGAGATACTGGAGTGGTTTGCCATTTCCTGCTCCAACTCATTTTACAGATGAGGAAACTGAGGCAAACAGGGTGCCATAACTTACCCAGGAGGCCGGATTTGAACTCATGAAGATGAGTCTTCCTGATTCAGGGCTGGGCCCTTTATGCTCTATGGTGTCACCAAGCTGTTCCTCCAAGTGTTTGCAAAGTGCTTTCTTATCTTATGGATTTTCACAACCCCATGAAGAAGGTGCCATTTTAAAGACGAGGAAATTGAGGCTCAGTGACTTGCCAAGAATATGCTGGCATTGTGCTAATCTCTGGGGATCCAAAGAAAGGTGTATAGCTAGAAGGCATCTAGGGCAGGATTGGAATCCAGGTTTTTCTGACCAAGTTCAAAGTTCTATCTCCTAGACCAAAGCACCCACTTATAAAATGTCCTAGCAATCATTCAATGAAGATTTATCAATCATCACGTGGAGGCATTATGCTGAGGATATAAAAAGAGGCAAAAATCGGTCCCTGCCCTCAAGGAGTTTACACACAAACAAATGAATACACAGCACTATGTACAGGATGAACTGGAAAAAATTAAGATCCTAGAAAGGATCCCTTGTTGTTACCCCTGTGGGCTGTCACCTTGCCTCCCTTTGGATGGGGCTGTTCTAGCCTCCCTGGTCTTAGAGTGATGGGATGAACATAATCCAGCAGATCTGAATCTGTCTCTGTCACTTACTGTGAGTTCAGACAGATCACGTAGCCTCCCCAGGCCTCGGATTGAACCTTTGTGAAATGAGAAGACTGGAAATCTTAGGGATCTTTCCAACTCTCAGAGTTTCTTACAAAACCCTAGTATTAGAATTTGATCCTTAGAAATCTTGGGCTGGGGCAAGAAGGGCCTCAACACAGCCCTGACTCCCTGCTCAGCCTGGTCCTTTTCTGGGCTTGCCTTCAGCCCTGGACAACCAGATCATCAAACCATAGGCCATAATCAACTCTCTCATCATCATATGGATGCTGCAGCTGAGGGATGAATGACTTATTCACTATGTGACTTTTCCAAGACCTATCATAACACCCCTTTTAGGGCCAATAAGACACATCCCCAAAGCTTGGGAAGTGACATCATTGGATTCACCTCCCTGAGAATCTGCCAACACAGCTCTGTTTGTGTTGGGGAGGAACAAAGACTGTGGGACACTCCAAAGTCATTGTTGATTGTGGGAAGAAGAAAGCAAAGCATCTGAGGGGGTCACCTGGATAGAGTCAGGGAGAAGGACATCATCTGTCAGTTTTCTGTAAACTTTGTGCTAAATTCATTTGTTTGCTATGGAAGTAATTCAAGTACTGAGTGCCTTCTGAGATTTTACGCTCTGGGATATAACCCCTTTCACTCCACCCTAGTTATACCTCTGTGTATCTCTGACCTTCTTGGGGTCTAAGCAGTAAGTTTACCAGGCCTCCCCATCATCTGTCAGTCACCTTCCCAGGGCCTGTTAATGACTTTTCAAAGTTCTTTTAGTGACTATACAGAATGGGACGAGAAGGCAGAAAGGTTTGAGGGGGGAAGGAAAGGGAAAGGAAGGACTTTCTAATAAGCACTATGCAATATTACTTCATTTAATACTCATAACAGCCCTGTGAGCTAGGAGTTATGATTATCCCCATTTTACAGTTGAGGAAACAGAGACCAACAGAGGTTAAGTGACTCATCCAAGGTCACACAGTTGCTGAGAGTGTGAGGTTGGATTTGAACTCAGGTCTTTTAACTCCAGGCACAGCACCACCAAGTGTCCTCCAGCCTGACTCTGACAAATGAGTCTACCTAGGAACAAGGGACTGGAAGTAGCCATGGTTGGGGATGAGGGAGATGAGGGGAATAATGCTCTGAGATGGTCCTGTATGTTCAAAGGGGACAATCCCCTCCAGAGTGAAGATGCAGTTTCTGACCCCTGGCCCCTCTGGCTCCCTGAGAAACAAAAGCCAGAAGTGCTTTCAGTGGGTTAGATTCATCCCTTTTAGCCTTAAAGGGAGCGTAGACAGTCATTATATAATTTTTGTCAGCTGATGGGCGAGATAGACCCAGAGGGGAGGAATGCGGCCTGCCGGGGCCCTGCAATAAACCCAACCTCTTTCCTCCTTTCAAATGTTTGTGAGTCTTGGAGGTTATCCAGGGGTTATGTACAGGAAAAGTCCTGGCGAACAGAGAAACCATCATCATGAATTTTTTTTTTTAATATGGGTCCTTTTGGTCATAAAATAAAAGGGCCGTAGGGAGGAGGGTAGTTGTAGCTGTCTCCTTAGATCTGGGGCCAGCGGGCTGAACTCAAATCCAGCCTGGCTGGGCCCCTGTTCCCCACATGCTTCCCTCCCCCATGTGCCCTTCCTTTCCTTCCACAAGCTGACAATGGAAGGAGAAGGGAGAGGCAGAGGCCCAGCTGGCCCGGGGCAGGGGAGACGCTGCAGGTAGGGCCAAGACACAGCCTGGGACAAGCTGGAGCCTGTCCAGAAGAGGGTGACCTCTCCCCCAGGGTGATGTCGCAGTATTTTAGGATTGTCTGGGCCAGGCCACCTAGAGGCAACAGTTACTTGGGCCCCAGAACACATGCCGTCTAGGGTCACCCAGCATTGGACACCTTCAGCTGGAGGTTGTCCAGGCTCCAAAGGGCTGGAGATCACAAGCTCCATGGGGCCCAGGGCTAACCCATGGTCATGGGAATTTTATGTGTCCTGGACACCTGAAGCCTGAAGTCACCCTGGCCGTAGGACACTCTCCATCAGAGAAATCACAGGCCCCAAGAGGAGAGGCCCACAGTGAGAGGCTAGACAGACCTCAGATGCCCACAGAATGAGACTAGGCAGTCTCAAGACAGCCGGGGGTCATAGGGACCTTGGGCATGTTTGGCCAAGTGGGTAGAGCTGCAGACTTGGAGTAAGAAAGATCCAAGTTTAGATTTTACATCTGAGACTATTTGAAAACCCTCAAGCAATTTTCTTAACCTTGTCTCACCTCAGTTTCTTTGTTTGTAAAACTGGTAGTACCCACCTTTCAGAATTTCTTGAGTCTGGTCTGAGATAAGTTATAGAAAGCATTTGGTAGATTTTAAATGCATGATATAAATACGTGTCCATTATGATTATTGTTGCCTTCTATCAGAATTTGCCCAGCCCCAGGATATGCAGGAGGTAAAGACCACATAGGCTTAGGATGACCACAGTCAGAAATGACACAGACCCCCAAGTATGAAGTTGCAAAAACCCCTCCCTGGAGAAGTCCTCCTTGTCAGAAGGCAGAGATACCCAGGACTTTGAATCAAAAGAGCTGGGTTCTCCATTTGCTGATTGTGGTACATAGGGCAAGCCCGGAGAAGGGACACCTTAGACAAGACAGGCACCTGTCTTCCAGAATCTGAAGGATGGACTCTGATTTTGTTGAGGGAAGACAAGCCCCAGCAAATGGGAGTCACAGAGAGGCAGATTTCATTTCAGTATATGGAAGAATTGCCTAAGCACCAGAGCTGTCCAATGATGGAGTGGGCTAAGTTGGGAGTCTGGGAGCTCCCCTGTAATAGCAGTTGACATTTATAGGGGATTGTAAGGTTTGCAAAGTACCCAACATATATTCTTTCATTGGAGCCTCATGACAGATATGGGAAGTAGACACTCTGCAGGCATCATTATCTTTTTTTATAGATCAAACCATCAACAAGCTTTTATTGAATGTCTACTATGGGCCACTCAGGAGGAACAACAGACCTGGCCCTCAAGAAACTTATGTTCTATAAGAGGCAGAAGACATACAAATAGAAGCAAAGGAAATGCAGGGTAACTTGGTGACAGAGGCTTAACAGTTGAGGAATCTGGAAAATGGGCTGAATTTTGAAGTAAAATAGGAAGATGCTGGGGAGTGGTCTGTGCAAAGTTATGGAGAGGGGAGATGGAAATCAGTATCACTGGATGTGGCAGGGAGGGGACAAGGTGTAAAAGAGATGGGAAAAACAGAGGTTAGGAAGGACTTTAGAAGCTAAACCAAAGATTTTGTTTTTGATACTGGAGGTAATAATAGGGAGCCACTGGAGTTTATTGAGTGGGGTGGGGAATGACTTGATCTTTAGCAGCTGTGTGGAAGGTGTTGAAGGCAGAAAATGCTGTTTTTTCTCATATTGGAAGGGAGGTTTAAATCAGATCTCTAAGGGTCTTTTCATCTTTGATATTCCATAATTCTATGGAGGTTGGGTGCCAGAGCTCCCTGGGTTAGGGGAAGGGATAAGGGCATCATATACATATGAGCTGAATGGGGGAGAAGGGACTGTTGAAGAAAAATTCAGTTTGGACTAGGGGTAGGTGCATGCATGAGAAGGTCAAGATAGCACAATCCTCACTTGGGGAGGCAGGAAGGAAAACACTGGAATGGGAACAGACTGGTCTTGGAGAGCTAGGCCAAGGATGGATGCCCAAGGACTCCCCAATGAGGCCTGTCTCCTGAGTTCCCCAACTAGACTCTGTGTCTCTGCTCTGCTCTTTTGATGCCGCCCCAGATAATCTGACCTTGTCTGCCTGGTGGTATGTGACTGATGAGGTCAGGGACAGGAGAGAGAGGGGCCTCTGTCCAGTTCCTAAGGCGTTAGCCCCTAGCTCCCTGGGTTGGTTAGCAAAGGGTCAAGATCTAAGTTTTTGTTACTGAGTAGTTTAGACACAAGAGTCAGCATGGAGAAGAGGAGGGTTTAGACTCCACTCCTAATCTAGGTGGTAAACTGACCTCAGGCCATTCTCTCTCCCAATAATAATGATCTGAAGAGTAAGCTATAGTCATTGCCATCTAATCCCATGTATTATAGGATTATGGCTCTAAATATACACATATATGATTATGCAGGCAGTCTGTCATATTTTATATATAAACATATAACACACATATATGCAAAACATGCATACATATACAAATATATGTATGCACACAAACATAGATAGATAGATATACACACACATGCATAAAATAGGACCCTAGAAGTAATCTAGTCCAATTCTCCCATTTTATAGATGAGAAACTGAGCCCTAAAAAAGGGAAGTGACTTAACTAGGATCATGACATAGTCATTGAACCCACATTCAGAGCTCTGTTCACTATACCGTTCTGCCTCTCGGTAGTAGGAGGACATCAGAGATTTTACCTTCCATCAGAGGTATTGAGTTGGGGGTAAGAAAAGTCATAGAATGTTGGAACTGGGAAGGATCTTAGAAGTTAAATGTGAGAGCTAGAAGGGACTTTAGAATGTGCAGATTGTCTGAACTGAAAGAGAATTTAGAACATGTGACCATAGATCTGGGAAGAACCATGTAATATATAGCGCCTTCATTTTATAGTTGAAGAAATAGGCCTAGAGAAGGTCTCATGTCAAACAGATAATCAATGACAGAGTTAAGAGCAAAATCTACATCTCTTGCCCCTCTGCCCCTTACAATTTCCTTGACATCCTGTATCTTCCTGCCCTACCCTTAAGTGGGTAGTCATTGAGGGTAGTTAGTCAATCTGATAGACCAATTTCTTATACAGAACCTTAGAAAATTCATTGGCCCAGAATGGAGACATAACTAGAGTTGGTTTCCTTGGGATATGGATCCCAGAGATGGATTCTGGGCTTAGTCTGAGTTGTAGTCCGAGTTTGCAGAGCCTTGGGTTTTACCAGCTAATTCCTAAGAGACTTTCATTGATGAGACAATTCATATTGATGAGACAATTCAATCTATGCTTATGATTCTTACATCTAAAACATAGCTCCTACCCTGAACAGGTTCACAATGAGTCATTCCAGTCCAATTCCTTCATTTTATAAGCAATGAAACTGAGGCCCAAGGAGGCATGTGATAAGTTTTGGCAGAGCAAAGATTCCTCATCTCCAAGTCCTCAGTTTATTTATCTGTGAAATGGAACTTCTAACACTTGTTATCAGTAGGTATGCCTACTTCATGAGATAGTTGACTGAGTAAAGTACTTCCATGCTTTAAAGCACAATTGAAACGTCCATTTTAATTGTGAAATGTTAACTTGGACTTGTAGATTTGGTTTGAGACTGGGAATGGAAGTTGGGCAGGGATAATGGCAGAGCTAAGGCAGGAATTTCATGGTTAGAGGAGAGAGAGGAGAAGAGAGACTGAAGGGGAAAGGGTGGAATAGACTAGGTGTAATGAAGGGGCCAGAGAAGGACAGGGGGACTCCTGATCCATGGCCAAGTGCCTTTGGCTTCCCTACTTATCCAATAGGTGGTGATAAATGAGCAGGCGTCTAAGATGGCACCCATGACAGATGGGTACATCCATTTGTTTCCAGTAGTATATGCTGGGCCTAGATGAAGAAGGGGAAGTGGGACAAGCAGCCCAGGGATCGGATTATGATTTAAGAAACAAAAAGAAAGTCTTCGTTTCACCTTCTCTCCATGCATGAAAGTCCACCATTAGGGATTGATTCAGACATGGCTACTTCAACCATAATTTACTGATCAGTCAGTCACAAGCATTTATCAAATACCATTTGCCATACCCAGAGTTGTGTTTGGGGACTCAAGGAAAGGCAGGCAACCAAAAAACCAAAGTCATTCTATTAGTTGAGACAACATGTATAATATTGGGTTCATATAAGGGATAGACACAGTAGAGAAGAGGTCATCTACTTGAGATGAGTATTGAAGATAGACAGAAAAACTGCGTGGTGGAAGTGAGAGGAGAAAGCCTTTCGGGCATGAGAATAAGAGAGAACAAAGACATGGAGGTGGGAGATGGAGTATCCAGGATGGGAAGCTGCAAGGAGGCTGGCATAGTTGGATCATAGGGTTTGGAACCAGAAGAAACTGTGGAGAACATCATGTCCTATACCCTCACTTCACAGATAGCTTCTATCAATGTCTACATTTTAGGGTTAATTGCTCCTAATCATCTCTCTCTGTATATATGTGTGTGCTTGGGTGGGGTTGGGGTGGTTAGGATAGCTGGTTGGTTCTGGGTTGTATGGGAAGCCTTTCTGGTATGAGAGGACCTAATTCAGCTTGAACCTTTCCCTCCCTCCTCCATCCTGTAGTCTTTGAGAACTTTTGAGTGGTTCCCATAGCTTAGTGAAAGATGGAAGAAGGTGATTGATAGAGATTCAAGGTGACTGATAGGCTGTCAAACATCTAATTCTGGGATCTAGAATGATAGATTCTAGAATCCCCCCCTCTTCTCCCAAGAGGAGATAAGTTATCCAAACCTCAGTAGGAATTCAGTTTATCAGATGACTTTTCTCCCTACACCTAGCATTAGAGTTGGGCACTAGGAAATGAAGGATGAAGGAAGGGATGATCAGAGATAATTTTGGAATCTGAGGAAATGTGGGAAGAGTTAGTCTAGGTAAGATACTAGAATAGGGAGATCTGATCAACTTGGGGATGGCAAGAGATCACTGGGCAACCATAGATTGAGGAGAAGGGATGTCAAGAGATAAAAGGGCCCAGAAACAGAGGTAAGACAATATTCAAAGACAAATCATGAACTTTCTAATTTTATCCAAAGCCAGATTTGCTTAATCTTTCCTTCCAGAGATGGATGGGAAGTGACTTCTTCCTTTAGTAAATAAAATCTAGAAGGAGAGGAACTCCTCAGTACTGCCCATCCCATGCTCCTACCCTAAAGATAAGCAGAGGGACTGGACCAGGGATTTCACTGATATAGAGAATTCTAGGTTGAGAAAAGTTCCTCTATCAACATAGGTGGGCATCTTCTCTGTAAGATGTAGTCTTTTTTTTTTTAGGTTTTTGCAAGGCAAATGGGGTTAAGTGGCTTGCCCAAGGCCACACAGCTAGGGAATTATGAAGTGTCTGAGACCAGATTTGAACCCAGGTACCCCTGACTCCAGGGCCAGTGCTCTATCCACTGTGCCACCTAGCCACCCCAAGATGTAGTCTTAAAGAACTTCCTTGAGGCTTAATGACTTGTCCCCAGTCCTAGAGCTTGCACCTAGGTAGTCCTTGCTTACCCGCTATCTATTACACTAAGCTGAGTCTCCCTCTAGAGAACCTGAGCTAATTGGGGTAGAGGACTGAGGGCTGGTTCAAGAGAAAGAGTAGATCTGCCCTTTCCATAATCCTGAGATAAAAGGCAACATGGTATAATAGAAAGTGAGATGGACTTGTAGCCTCTAGAACTGAGGTTCTTAGCTTGGTTCAGATACTTATTATTGGTGTGACCCTGAGAGAGTCAGATTTTTTTGACTCATTTTCCTTCTCTGCAAAAAAGGGGTAAATAGCATTTAGATGAACTATGTTGCAAGGGAAAATTCTTGCAATCTTAAAGCCCCTACAGAATTGCAGTGGGAAGGATGGCAATGATGATGATGATGATGATGATACTTTTGCTTGCTAAAGAATGCCTTTCCCAGTGGGAGAGGAGCTCAGTGTGTGAGTGATTCTTGCTTTCAACCCTCCAGACCTGATGATCCAGATCTATCTTAATCTCAGTATCCAAATAATGTCAGAATTAGAAGAGACCTTAGAATTACTGAGTCTATTCTTCCATCCTATTCAGGAATCCCTTCACAGAATACCTGACAGATTTTTCAGAATTATAGTGAGATAAAGAACTCTGTGGCCAACCCATTCCACTACTGGATAGCTCTCAGTTAGGAAGTTCTTACATATATTTAGTAAAAAAATCTGTCTTCCTGTAATTTCCAAGGATTTATTCTATTTTAGCTATGTAGAACAAGCCTAATCTGTTTTTCACATGATAAACTTTAAATATTTGAAGATACTTAACTTGTCAGGTGGAATGGTATGTTACCCTCTGGTCAGGAAGGATCAAATTAAAATACTTTCTAAGATTCTATCCGACACTCATCAGATTGACAAAGTTGACAAAAAAAGGAAAATGACAAATGCTGGAAGGGTTGTGGGAAAATTGGTACACCAATGCACTATTGATGGAGTTGTGAATTGGTCCAGTCATTCTGGAAAGCAATTTAGAACCATCCCCCCACCCCCAATTCTAAATTGTGTATACTCTTTGATTCAATAACACTGCTACTAGCTCTGTACCCCAAAGAGATCAAAGAAAGAGGAAAATTAATCATACATACAAAGTATATATATATATATATATATAGCAGCTCTTTTTGCAGTGGCAAAAAATTGGCAACTGAGGGGATGCCCATCGGTTGGGAAATGACTGAGCATGTTACAATATTTAAATGTGATAGAATACAATTAATTGTTTGGTAAGAAATGATAAAGAATGGTTTCTGCCCTGGGAAGACATGAATGAACTGTTGCAAAATGAAGTGAAAAGAACCAGGAAAAGAATTTATATGATAACAACAATCTTGAAAAGATAAACAATTCTGAGATAGTTAAGAACTCTGATTAGTATAATGAACAATCTCACTTCCAGAGGACTAATGATGAAAGTTGCTACTAACCTCCTTACTGAGAGGCAATGGATTCAGAATATAGACTGAGATATATTTTTTGGACATAGCCAATGTGGAAATTTGTTTAACTTGTCTAAACAAGAGTTTTGTTTTTCTTTCTATCTTAATGTGGAATGGGGAAGGCGAAAGAGAGAGAAGGAAGATTTTTGTTGATTGGAAAAAATTTTAATTAAAAAAATTCTTCCTTATATTCTTAAAAGCTGTGTAAGCCACCCCACCCCCAACAACTTATCTTTTCTCCGTATTAGTTTTTCTCATCTGTAAAATGTGGGTAATCAAAGCTTCTACCTCACAGCATATGTTATGAATAAGGAAACTTGTAAAGTGCTTTGCAACATTAAAAACGTTATATGAATGTTAGCCATTATTATTAGTATGTTCCCCCAGACTTTGGCTCTCTAAGCAGAATTTTCCCACTCAATTCTTCCTCATGTCTCATGATTTCCTGGTCATCTTTGTAGCTTTTTGGGGGTGGGGGGATTACATATCTCCTTGATTTATCAGCCTAGAAAGTTATTCAAAAAAGAAATGAGATTGATAGGCCAAAGTTTATTTTTAGAGAACCAGTGCTGACTCTTGGTCATCCTTTATTTCTTTTCTAAGATCTCATGAACATCTTGGGATTTTACTAAAGAGTAATAATTGTATGTACCTGTCCGCAGTTCTAGAACCCACCTTTCCCCCTTTGTAGAAAGATGTGATATTTGTCTCCATGTTTTATGGCCAATAGTAAGCATTTAATGGATGTTTGTTGTTCATCATTTCACAAAGGTTATGGTTTTAAAATCTCATCTTCAAGCTCTTTTGGCAATCTTTCCAACCTCTCCCCTAGATACTTGACCCCATTTAACACATCTTTGGCCTCTCTTACTATCACTCCCCCTAAACATTATTGCATAGTTAGAGATGCCAGAAGGATATTATCAGTCAAACACAGGAGGATTTATATGAACTGATACAAAATGCAGTAAGCAAACACTTTATACAAAACTGGCAATTCTAAAAAGAAAGGCAACTTTGAAAGACTTAAAGAAGGGTTTTCAGTGCAACGACAACCACTATTCCAGGTGATTTGAGATGAAGCATGTCATTCTCTTCCTGACATGGAGATAAATGAAATCCAAGAGCAAAAGTTCAAATCTTATTTCCCTTTCCCTGTAGGATGGAAGGAAATGAGCATTTATTAAGTGCCTCTTATGGTCCATTTTTCTCATGTAATCTTCACAACAACCTTGGGAGGTAGGTTCTATAATTATCTCCATTTTACGACTGAGGAAACTGAGGTTAAGTGACTTGCCCAGGACCACACAGCTAGTAAGTATCTGAGGCTGGATTTGATTTCAGGTATTCCTGATTCTAAGGCCAGAATTCTGTCCACTGAACTATTTAACTGCCAAATATGTCTTCCAATGTGGCCAATGTGGGGATTTGTTTTGCTTGACTTCACTTATTTGATACAAGAGTTTCATTTTTCTTTCAGTTATGGGAAGGGGTTGGGCAGCGAGGAAGCTTAAGCGATGAGGTTACCAAAATAGAAAAAAATTAACTAAAGAGGATCATTGAAGCATTAAAAATATGCAACAAAGAGAACATAACAAAAATCAATAGGAAACACAGACAAGTAGGACAGCTTTGAAAATAACATGTTGACTTGATGGACTTGTTCATTCCATCCTTGCAGCAATCAGGGGCTGTCTGGGATAGAGAATATACCATCTGTATACAGAGAAAGAATTGTGGAGTTTGAACAAAGACCAAAGACTATTACCTTTAGGAAAAAAAAAAAACCTGTTATCTTACTCTGTAATTTTGCTATCTCTTACACTTTATTTTTCTTCCTTAAGGATATGATTTCTTTCTCATCACATTCAACTTAGATCAGTGTATACCATGGAAACATGCAAAGACTAATAGACTGTCTTCTGTGGGAGATGGGGGGAGGGAAGCAAGATTAGGGGAAAAATTGTAAAACTCAAAATAAATAAAATCTTTCTAAAAAATAAAAAAAGAAAATAACATGTTGAGTTTATTATAATGCTTAAAAGAAAAGCAAGCTGTCCATAACATGGGTTCTCGGCTTTATGTACAATCTTCTTCTTCTGTTTTATTCTTTTTTTTTTTTTTGAAATTCATCTTATTTGGTGTTGGCTAAACTTAGAATTTAAAAAAAATAGTAGATTTTTTTTAAAAAAAGATCTCATTCCTTATCTTGGTTTGCTATTCTTTCTTAACCATTATAGTTTCCAGTCTGAAGATCATTTTCCTTGTTGGAAAAGATGGAAGCAAAAGAGGAGATGAGCAATTCTGCCTTTGTTTTGGGATTTCAGCATTAAATCATTTTTCATGACTCTTGAGAAGTATCCTGTTCTCCTTCTCCCTCTTGGGTCAGTGTCGATCAGGTTGGTTCTTCCATCAGATAAAATTTCTTCTTACCTTCTTAGATGAAGTTAGGATGTAAGCTTCTTGAGGGCAAGGAATGATGTAGTCCATAGGGTCATAAGGACCTGAGTTCAAATCCTATCTCAGATATTTTCTAATTGTGACATTAGACAATTCATTTAACTTCTAGTGACCTTAGTTTCTATATCCATAGAGTAATATCATTTACTTTGAATGTTATGATCATCAAATGAGATAAAATATGTAAATAATCTTAAATTCCTTTTTAATCTTAAATCTTTATAAATCTTAAAATCCTTTATAAATGTTTAATATTATTTTATTATCCCTAGCAAAATATTGTAAGCACTTCAGAAATGCTGGCTGATGGATTTATTGCTGAAACTCTTTTTTAGTTAAAGGATACCTGGTCTACCTAGTGATTCTAATTGGCTAAATCATACTTAGCCTTAGACGTTGAATCTGCCCAGTGCTGACATAAAGGGTTTTCTTCTTAAGTTTTAAAATCCTTGCTGCTTCTTATACTTTATGGTCCTTCCCCGAGCAGGACTAGATCAGTTCTCAGCCCATTTGTAGCAATACAGTGACTGACTGCTCTGCTAATGGAAATGTGCTAGTGAAAGTAATAGTAACTCATTTGTAGAGGGCCTTCCTCATAAAAAAGCAGAAAGTAGGCAACTCAAGTAGAGTCATAAGTAGGGATTTAGGGGCAACTAGGTGGCAAAGTGGATAGAGCACTGGCTCTGAAGTCAGAAAGATCTGAGTTCAAATGTGACCTCAGACACAATTATCTAGTTGTGTGACCTTAGGAAAGCCACTTAACCCCATCACCTTACCAACCCCTTCCCCCCAAAATAAGTAGGACTTTGGTGTCCAACATGAGTAGTATAAACTATGAATGGGGAAAATGTTGCTAAAATTTGTAAAAGTTGGGGTGAGTATGGATGAGCAATTATTCCTGTGAGGTGATATAAAGAGCTAGAGACCCAGGTTTGAAGATGATGTTGGGCAGGAGGGTTCAGAAGTGGGCAGAGAAGTTCAATATAATCCTCATCTGGTAACTTTCTATTTCAACTAATTTTCTTGCTGGCTACCTGTCATTATTCAGTGATGTCCAATTCTTTGTGACCCCATTTGGGGTTATCTTGACAGAGATACTGGAGTGGCTTGTTATTTTCTGCTCTAAATTATTTTTTTTTTTTTTTTTTTTTTTTTTTGCAAGGCAAATGGGGTTAAGTGGCTTGCCCAAGGCCACACAGCTAGGTCATTATTAAGTGTCTGAGACCGGATTTGAACCCAGGTCCTCCTGACGTCACCTAGCCGCCCCAGCTCTTATTTTTGCAGATGAGGAAACTGAGGTAAACAGGATTAAATGGCTTACTCAGGGTCATACAGCTAGCAGGTGTATGATGCTAGATTTGAACTCAGTAAGATGAATCTTCCTGACAGGAAGATTCTCTAATCACTGTGCTGCCTAGCTGCTGAATATCTATGTAATGAATTAAACTCGGCTTTTTGTTTCTCAGATGCCAAATTAGAATTGCAACTGCTACCTTTGCCCTTTAAATTTGGTGCCTCTGAGTCTGCCATGCAAGAGCAAATCCCTGATCATCTTGCCCTAGATACAACTTTCAATACATTATTATCCGTGTTTTACAGGTAGGGAAACCAAGACTCCGAAGGGGCACATAACCTAGCGAGGTCCCAAGACTGAAACCTGTTGGAGCTGGATTTCAAACCTGACCCTCTTGACTCCCTCCATGATACTGAGCAGCCTGTCTTACCTGTCTGTCTTCTCTGGCTGATGACTCACATTCCCAGCAAAGCAGCCCTGCAAAACTTGGCTTAACAGTTTTACAGGCTTCCAGGGTTTTGAAATAAAATAATAACACATTCAATTTCGACTCATAATAAGAAAAGGGTCCTTTCCTTACAGGCTGTTTTTATCTATCTAGTATGGAGGATGGGGAGAAAGATTTGGATTCTAATCCTGTCTCAGCCACTAAATGGCTGTGTGACCTTGGGGTAATCATTTCAGTTCCCCACTCTGCAAAATGGAGGGACTGGGCAAGATGATCTTGTTGGGGGTTTTTTTGTTTTTTGTTTTTAGGTTTTTGCAAGGCAAATGGGGTTAAGTGGCTTGCCCAAGGCCACACAGCTAGGTAATTATTAAGTGTCTGAGACCAGATTTGAACCCAGGTACTCCTGACTCCAAGGCTGGTGCTTTATCCACTGTGCCACCTAGCCACCCCTGGGCAAGATGATCTTAAAGGTTTTCTCTAACTCTCAGAATCTGTTATCTTTTATAGGAAATTTCATTGGGGACTCTTCCAACAGTAATGGCAGCTGACTTTGAAACCAGCCAATTTTTCTTCTATTCCTCCTTCTAGGAGAAACCTCAGGTGAAACAGCAAGAAGTGAATACATCTATTTTGGTTTTTATGTGAGAAGGGTAGAAGGGGATATGTCCTCCCTTACTGATAAGATTCAAAGAGACTCTAAGTGGGAGGTGGGACTACCATGGAGAGTACTGGTTAGAGTCAGGGATGAGGCAGAGTTGGGTAGTTGTGTAGATGCTTCCACAAGCATCTCTTCCCAGGAATCCTGATTCAGGGATCATAGAGCAAGAGATGGAAGGAATCTTAGAGGCCATTTGGTCTGATTCCCTCATTTTATAGATGAAGAAATGAGGTTCTGAGAAGTAAATGACTTACTCAAGGCAAGATAAGGATCCATGTGGAGAGTGGACCACCTTGTGAGTGGTCCCCATGGAAGGGAAGTATTTAAGAGAGACTAGATGACCACTTGGACAGCTAGGTGGTCCAGTGGAAAGAGTGCTGGAGTGGGAGTCAGGAAAACCTGAGTTCAAATCCAGCCTCAGACACTTACTAGCTGTGTGATCCTGGATAAATCATTTAACCTCTGTCTGCCTTAGTTTCCTCACCTGTAAAATGATGATAGTAACAACACATTTTCCCCAGGGTTATATTAAGGTTTAAAGGGGAATATCTGAGCTCTCATTACTCAGGCTACAGAGTTAGTAACCACAGAGCCTGGATTTAAATCCAGGTTCTTTGATTATTGTTTCAATGTTCTGGGGAATTTGGGGGAGTTTGTTCAGGGAATCATTTCTGAGAGGTCATGGAAGAATACAGAATGATTGGATGAAAGGTCTAGGAGGGGAGAAAGTGAAGCAGGGAGCTGTGGGAAGAGAGAAAGAAGGTATTGTGCTCCTGGGTGAGGGTGAGAGAGAGAGAGAGAGAGAGAGAGAGAGAGAGAGAGAGAGAGAGTGTTTAGGTGAGGATGCCTGATGACCTGCATTATGTTCATGTGTGTTTACATGTGAACGTGCAGGTTTACATGGTTGTGAGTGAATATGGGAGTCTCTGTCATCATGCATGTTATATGAAGGTGTCTGTGTCCAGGCTGCCAGCTGTCTCTTGGGCTGCCCAGGTCCTGTCAGCCCAGGCTCCTTGGAGGAGAATGCCAGCATGCATGTCTTTCAGCAGGACTGAAATGAAGCCTCAACTGGCAGGCAATGGTGCAAGGAGACAGAACAGAGGCAGCCCAGCCTGAGTCACCTGGGTTCCTGGGCTGGGGGTGAGGGTAGGCCAATGACAGCTGGTGGGGTGTGGGCCAAAGGCACCAAAGTCAATAGCTGGAGAGGTGGGGGCACAGGTTGGCCAGTGTTCCTCCAATGTGGACACACAGAATCTGAGACAGAAAGAGCCTTAGGGATCACAGGGTTCAACTTCCCATTTCATGAAGGAACTCTTTACAGCACCCCTGAAAGGTAGCCAGTCATTGCTATTGTTGTTTGGACATTTCAGTCATGTCCAACTTTTTTTGGCAAAGATACTGGCACAGTTTACCCTTTCCTTCTCCAACTTATTTTACAGATGAGGAAAATGAGGCAAATAAGGGTAAAGTGACTTGCCCCAGGGTCACACAGCTAGTAAATCTCTAAAGTCAGATTTGAACTCAAGTCTTCCTGACTTTAGGCCCCATGCTGTATGCACTGTACCACCTAACTGCCCAGATGGTCATCCAACCTCTTCTTAAATACTCCCCACTCGTGGCTCAATATCTAACAAGGTGGCCCACTGCACTTAAGAGTCTTTAATGCCTGGCTTTTTACTAGACCCTGTGAAACATTTTTAAAATCATGCTTTTTAAATAAAAAATAAAGCTTATTTCTAATTGTTTAAAAAATGGCTCTCCTTGCTTGGAAGTGTCTGCCTTCCTTTATGTTGTACTGCTTGGTCTTGGGAGGCGCATGGAGTAGGTCCACTCCTTCCACATTTGGTTCACCTTTCTGGAGCACCTACTGTGGATATGAAAATGAATGAAAAATGACCTCCAGCCCAATCAAGGATTTAGGCAGGTCTGACCCAGTTATAGAAATAAGATACATGGGCTGTCAGAAGCTAACAAAGTCAGATTGCATATGCTGTGTCAAATGAGGACACACTCCAGTACAGAGGGATTAATGTAGTCTGGAGTGGTCTGGACAGATGTCTTGGAGAAGGTTTCTTGAATCTGTCCCCTTCTCTCCACTACCATGGCTATGGTGCCATCGGACCCTTATCACTAACAGCCTAGATTTTTCTAATATTCTCCTAAATGGCCTTCTTTCTTCCACTGCTGGTCCAATTCCGCAAAGACGTTAATTTAATCTTCCTAAAAAATATATCTGACCAAGTCATTTTTATCCTAAAAAATCTGCCCCCCCCCCAAACAAACCCCCAGTGGGTTTGCCTCAAGGATAAAACTCTGACTCCTTGGCTTGTCTTTTAAAATCCTGCATGTTTTGGTTCCAACCCACTTTCCCATCATTATTTCATACGATTCCTGTTAAGATGATTTATTTCCAGACAGATTGTTATTTGCAGTTCCTAAAAGTTGATGTTTCATCCACTGCTTCACATTGTCTCCCATGTCTAGAATGTAGCCCTTACCCATCTTTATTTTCTAGAATTTGAATCAAGTCTCAACTAAGATGCCACCTACTCTGCAAAATCTCCCTTGAGACATTCAACTGTTAGTGCCATCTCTATTTCCCAAATACAACTTTGTTTGGACATTCCATTAATGTCTTTCCAACTGGTGTTATCCAGATCACCATTCTCCTCCCCTATCCTCCAATAGACTGGAAGCTGCTTGTAGACATCGACTAATCATTTCTTTCTTTGTATTTGGAGGCAGTCTGTTCACTAGCAGGGCAGCCCCACAAAGATTCAACCGCTTTGGAAGGTGGTGAAGTTCCCTGTCCCTGTACATGCTCAAACTGAGACAGGATGACTACCTGTCAAGATTGCTGTAGGAAGAATTCCTGCACCACTACCACCTAGAGAAGGCATTTGAGGTTTATGAAGCACCTATGTTATATCATTCAATTCTCACAACAACCCTTGGAGGTGGATCTATTATTACCTCTTTTTACAGATGATTAAACTGAGGCATGGGCCAACTGGTAGGTATCCAAGGCAGGGCTCAGAGTCAGATATTCCTGATTCCAATCCCAGAGCTCTATCCATTATGTAACCTAGCTGCCCAGAGTGGGAGGTTGGAGTAATTCCGATGTCCCCTCCCATTCAAGAAGTCTGTTCTTTCTTGAGGGTCTCTTCCTTACTCTGTGCCTGGCCCTTACTTTTTTCCATGACCCTGGACTACAAAATTTCTCAGTTCAGTTCTACTAGTATGCCCAGAGTCTAAAATCTTTCTTCCCCTTCCTCTCTTATACTATCACTGCCCCCCCATGCCTCCCCCAACATTGGTGCCTTCAGTCAGAGATCTCAGCCCCCGCAGGCCAGCCAGACAAGGGTGACAGAGCCACAAAATTATCTTGTCTGGACTGGAACATCTCCCCTCACCCCACCTTTACCAATACATCATGGGGGCCATGAGTTCTGGGCACAGCCCCTGGCTACTTCTTCAATGTGCACTGAGAAAGGAAATTACAAATTAATCTTTATTTCCATCTCAGAAGAAAACCTTAATTCTCTGCATTGAAATGATACTCGTCATCCAGGGGAATCAATTATGGTGTTTAATTGCAGCAAGTCCCAACCAATCGAAGGAGGAGGGAGGAACAAGAGCAGTCATTCTCTCCATCACAGAAGCACGCTCATTCCCTCCCTCCTCCCCCCTTCGCATCATAATCACGTACTCCCATATGTAGGTGACCGTCTGCTTTTCATTTTATGTCTCCGAGTCTGCATCGCTCTTTGAACCTTGGTCTCTCTGTAATGTTCAGATCCTTTTGGTACCCATTTCCCCCCATCTCTTTGGATAGTAGTGTGTATCTCTTTGATTCTCTGTATTTGTAGTGGTCCCTGTCTCATGACTGTTCTCAATCTAGGTTCCCAGGTTAGTCTTCATGGGCTATTCAGATGATTTATTAGATATGGCCTCCTGTCTATCCATCAGAATGCCTTGATGCTTCAGCTATGAAATGAAAGGTTGAGCTATATGACCTCCGGGATAAAAATTGCAGCATATTCCCATAGTCATCTCTGTATTCCCTCTATCCATGACTAACTAGATCCTCTAAGTCCATCATTAGGACCCCACCACTAATTTCCTATAATAAAAATAGCTAACATTTAAAATCCTGGGAAATAAGTGCATTTATTATTTCATTTTACAGATGAAGAAACTGAGGAACATGAAAATTAAGTGACTTGGCAAGGGTCACATAGCTTGTAGAGGTCTGAAGCTGCATTTGAACTCAGGTCTTCAAGACTCCAAGCCCTGCACTCTTCCTTGTACCATCTACATGCTCTTTACTTAATCTCCCGCATCATCCTCAGATACCCACTTTGTTGTTGTCATTGTTTGTCCTTCATTCTCAAAGAACATCATGACATCTGGAAGGTAGATACTCTCCTACTCATCACATGGTTCATAACACTTCTTATGAGCTCCCTCACATCCATCACTGGATCCCATAAGCTTATTACTGGATCCTATCTACCCTACTTAATTGTCATGGAACTCTAAACCTATCACTTGATTCCCACTTGTCACTCACAACTTTCTCTGCTCAGCACAAACGGATCCCCCGGTTTGGAGATCCTCTAAGATTTCCTTTTCTTGTCTCCTCCATCTTCATTGCATCCAATCATTGTTTGTCCTATGTTGTAGTTATACATCATTTCCATGCTCTTTTAAAATGGATGTATTTGTCATCTAGCTGGCTCCTTTCAATGATATAGAGATCGAGGGCAAATCCTGTCTGATGGCTCCAGAAAAATCCAAATGTGATTGGGTTTGAAATAGGCAGATATTCAGGTTGATTTTGCCTGAAAAGATAGTAAGATCTGTAAATGGAGACCTGTTGATCTGTGCCACTCAGTTGGGCTCATGTTTAAGGAGAAAGCAGAGTTGGGAAGAAATCAGGAGACTTAATAAGCATGAGAGAGAGATTTAAAGCAGAGACAGATGGGGGATAGGACAGGGGGTTCAGGTGCTCTGGAAAAAGATATTTTGTAAACAGAATAAAGCATTTTACATATATTATTTAATACAATCCTCCCAATAACCTTGTGGGGGAGGCACTTCAGGTCTTAAGTGGTCTTATGGTCTCCATTTAACTCAGAGACATTAAGTCCATGATCACAATGCTAGTAACTGTCAGAGGTGGGAATGAAATCCATTCTTTCTCCACTATAAGTATACTGTGATGGCTCCAAGGAAACCACTGAGTTGGAGGTTGGGTGGCTTTGAGAAGCGTGCTGGTTAGCATTCTGGAGTCTCATTTTCTCAGAAACCAGAAGAGTTTCAACAAGTTGTAGTTTGAATTGTAGGCAGAAGAAAAGGGGGATCAGCAGTGAGACTGTAGATACCCAAGCTTTGGATGAACTTGGGATGTACCTGAGATCAAATTTGTCATAACTCCCTGTTTTCAGATGTTTTCCAGCTGCTAAACCCAGAGCTTGGGAGTTCTTCTGGAATATGAGGGTTCCTGTGATGAGACCTGTGCATGGGGGAGGGGACAAAAACAAACAATTATTAAATACCTACTGTTTACCAGGCACTGTGCTTATAA
This sequence comes from Macrotis lagotis, assembly GCF_037893015.1. Classification (NCBI taxonomy): domain Eukaryota; kingdom Metazoa; phylum Chordata; class Mammalia; order Peramelemorphia; family Peramelidae; genus Macrotis; species Macrotis lagotis. The sequence continues at coordinate 133,708,827 of NC_133665.1, forward strand.
ATATCCCACTTAATTTTCACACGACCCTCAGAGAGGTATTATTATTATTACTATTACTATTACTATTATTATTATTATTATTATTATTATTATTATTATCATCTCCATTTTACAATTGGGGAAGCTGAGACAGACAGAGGTTGAGACTTGGATCACACAGCCAGTAAATGTCTGAGACTCTATTTGAACTCAGATCTTTGTGACTGCAAGCCCAGTACTCTTTCCATTGTGCTGCTTAGCTGAATGAGAAAGAAGCTTCTTAGAATAAGAAATGCCAGAAATGGCAAGCATCTGAGCAATCACTTCATTTAGCTTGAATTATTCTATAGAGCAGGAAATAGACCCAGAGGATGTGAGGTCTCCGGCTGAATAGGCAACCAAACGGAGACGAGAACCTAGATTTTTCTGTGCATGCCCCTTTCCATAGTACCCTTCAGACCCACATACCAGTCCACATGCAAGCATGAATCTCTCCTCTCTCTCTGTATATATATATATACATGTACATATATGTATATATGTGTATATATGTATATCCATCTCTCTGTGTCTTTGTCTCTCTTTCACACACACACATGCACACACACACACAGTGACTCTCTCTGTATCTCTGACCCTCTGTGTCTGTCTGTGTGTCTCTCACACATACAACACATTCTCTCTTTCTCTGTCTCTCTGTCTCAGTCTGTCTTTCTCTCTCTCTCTCACACACACACATACACAAATACATATACACACATACTCTCTCGTCTCTGCCTGTCTGTCTCTCTCACACACACACAGACTCTCCCTGTGTCTCTGTGTCTCTGTTTCTGTCACACACACACACACACACACACACACACACACACACACACACACATCCCTTTTAAACAAGCTTCCCAGGATATCAGGCTTTTTCCACCTTGAAAACTTACCTGAGTAAATGCTTATTTCTAAATTGTTATTAACTTATTTGTTGAGGGATTTGGGAGTTTAATTAGCCTCTTTTGAACTGCTCTTAGCATGTTTGCCTAGAGAAAACCAACTCCTCTTCTTCCCCCCCTTCCTGTTCCTCCTGGGATTACCTAGTTCCCGGGGGGGGGGGGGGGGAAGGGTGGGTGGGCTCCTGGGGGGGCTGGAGGGGAGTTGAGAGCCTGGGGCTCCGACTGGGGTTAGACTTCTGAGATCAGCCCCCTGGGCCCAGTTTCCCATCAGCATGGACTTGTCTGTTCACGACCTCACCCCTTCAGGCCACACAAACCACGTCTCGTTGACACACTCATCCAGACAGAGAAACGATCTATTCTCTTGATTTCTTTCATGACCCCAAAGAAGGCATCCCCATCTCTGGGCCTCTGACTTTGTTCCTCCCTTGCCTCCAGTCTGATGGGCCCAGAGCCAGGGGTTTCTAACCTACTTTTAGGAGGGGGTTCCCTTCTCTGATGAGTTACAGGAACTGGAGAACTTCAATTAAATGCAGCACATATTTATTAAGCCAATGTTATGATCAGGGTATGCTTCTAGGTCTGTAAAAAAGATTTAGTGCTCAAAGCTTAGAGGTTATCTAGCCCAACTCCCTCCCTTTAGGCTAGAGAATTAAACAATTTGCCTAAGACCTAGTTAGCAAGTGGAAAAACTGGGGATTTGAACTCAGGGCTGACTGATTCACCAACCTGCTGTTCTTTCCCTTAAACCTGCTATTGGCAACAAAAGGGCTGTAAGGATTTTAATGTCCCTCATAATGAGGAAGGCTTGGGGTCACTTGTTCCTTGCCTCATGACCATCATAAACTGTGCCTTTTGCCAGGGGCTAAGATCATAACTCTGCGTGAGCAGGATGTGAGTCCAGAAGGCGACCTAGCCTCAGCATGTTCCTGCCTCTGGGTCACTTGGAATTAGCTCTGGTGTGAGCTACATAAGATAGCCATACTCACCCCTTGTCAGAGCAGACTTAATTAGCAAAGAATCTAAGGCAGGAATTCATATCCTTCAACAAGGCTACAACAACCAAATATGGAAACATGGAGAAGAATTCACTCTCCAGCTTGACCTGGTCACCCAAAGAGGTGATTGTCAGTGAGGGCTTTTGCACAGTTTCCAGAAATATAAGTCACAGAGAATCACAAGTTTTAGTTTTAGTTTTTTTTTTTGTTTTTTGTTTTTTGTTTTTTGTTTTTTTTAGGTTTTTGCAAGGCAAACGGAGTTAAGTAGCTTGCCCAAGGCCACACAGCTAGGTAATTATTAAGTGTCTGAGACCAGATTTGAACCCAGTTACTCCTGACTCTAGGGCCAGTGCTTTATCCACTACACCACCTAGCTGCCCCGAATCACAAGTTTTAAACCAGGCTATTTTTAGTATTGTTGCAGTGGCTGCTATTCAGTAGTGTCTGACTCCTTGTGAATGTCCCCTTTGAGGTTTTCTTGGCAAAGATACTGAAGTGGTTTGCTATTTCCTTCTCCAGCTTATTTTTACAGATGAAGAAACTGAGGCAAAGAGACTGAAGTGACTTGCCCAGGGTCACTCAGCTAGTAAGTATATGTGGCTAGATTTGAACACAGGAAGAAGGAGTCTTCCTAACTTCAGACTTGCTACTCTATCCACTCTGCAACCACATTAAGAAGTGGTTGATAGGGATTAAACTCTGCAGTGTGACTTATTGTACATAAACATTTGTTTGGCTGGTGACAATAACAGGGACTAGCTAATCAGCCTTGAATACACACATACTCAGGTTGAATCATATTTGTAGAGAAATGAAGCTTCTTTTGTCTAGTATCAGAAGGTCTTATCTGAACCAGATGTGGGATGCATACAGTAAAAAACAATTCCAAGAACACTATGTACAGTAGAATGCATCAAGGCACAAGAACAATTCTGAGAAGCAGCAAAGTAGACATCATGAAGTGGAGCAGGTTAACTCAGGAAACAGAGCTAGAGCCTATCAATCAATCAATCAATCAAATAACCAATTTTACAGAATGCCTACTATGGGCACGCGTTAGCTTTCCAGTCTCCATAATGATCCCTCTTGGGGTTTTCTTGAGGATACCTTCAGAACTAGAACTACTTGTCCATCTAGTGCATGTCCCAAATGTATCAGCCATATTTCCCAGTCCCCCATGGGGTAAACATCAAAGACGCAATTGCATTGTCTCTATATCAATAATTTGTCTCTACTTGATAAAATCATCTCATATGTTACATTTGATTTAAAAGTTAGGTTTTATTTTAGAAGTCAATTATTTGCTGTCTTCTTAATGAGTAGGAAAAATAGGAATGTATATTTTATTATATACCCCCTGGTTGACCAAAATATAATCCTTGAATTCTGCTATGGGTAGTGCATTCCATGGCAGGAATCATGGGGTATGTGTAATGATTGTAGTGTCATAAGTAATATTTTGTTTTTTAGGTTTTTGCAAGGCAAACGGGGTTAAGTGGCTTGCCCAAGGCCACACAGCTACATAATTATTAAGTGTCTGAGACTGGATTTGAACCCAGGTACTCCTGACTCCAGGGCTGGTGCTTTAACCACTACGCCACCTAGCCACCCCATAAATAATATTTTCACAAATGAATTGTTGCTCCAAATATTCCTAGCTCTAGGATGCCTACCCACAGGAGTGGCAGTCCTTGCTTGACCCTGGGCCACTATCCTAGGGTCCCATCATGATGGAAGAGTTCTCCTGGGGACCCACTTCTGTGTCCCTTCACAAACTCCTGAAGTCTTTTTTCTTGATGGTGGTGAGGGGAATCTGGGAATCTTGGCTGTCATTCAGGAAAGAAGAGCACAATTTAATTACATCCAGAAGAGCCTAGCTCTGATGATGCTACCTCAACCCAAGCTGAACTTTCACTGGGCACAAGAATTCTTATTTATGACTTTGAGTAGATGTAAGAAAGAGACGTTGCATTGACTGTAGTGTGTCAAGAGAAGTCCCATAGACTTCCCTTGTCTCTTCTGATCAGGTCCTATAAACCACTACAAATGAGAAACCCTGCCTGGGCGACTGTAGTAGAAGACAAATACATCTTTGAAGGAGACCCTAAGCACTCAGCTGTCTGCATTACTGTAACAATTATAGCAATAGCTCACATTGATATGAGGTCTTAACAAAATGGAACAAAACATTTTCCTGACCACAAGCTGGGGAAGTAGGAAATCTAAGTGTCAATATTTCTATTTCTTTTTTTAAGTGGAGATTAAATTAAACCCAAGAACACCCAAACTTCTCTGCTTATCTGTGTCCCCTCTGAACTTCCTTCTGCTCTCTTCTGCATATTTGTAAATGTTTTATTAACACTCTTTTCTTTATTTTCTTTTTTTTCATCTTTATCACTCCTTACCCTTCCCATTCCTCTACATCCCACCCCGTAAAAGTGTTCCCGAGTTACAGATAAATATATTTAGGCAAAGTAAGTTTATACATAGGTTGTGTCTGAGCATGACTATCAGTCCACACCTTTCTAGTCTGTGATCTCTTTATGAAGGGGTGGGAGATATAGTTTATCATCATTCTACTGAACTGTGATTGATTATTGTATTGATCAAAGTTCTCAAACATTTCAAAAGTGGCTTTAATTTATATTATTGTAGTCATTTTATATCTATAGCTATCTATTGCTTTCCTGTTCACTTTATTCTATATCAATACATATAAATCTTCTAAGGTTTCTCTGTCTCCATTCCTTTCATTATTTCTTGCAGCAAAATAAGATTCCATTGCATTCCTGTATTATAATTTGTTTAACCTGTTCCAGTTGACAGGTATGATTAATTTTACTTTTGCATACATGGGTCCTTTCTCTGTGTTTCTTACCTCTTTGGGGTATATACTTAGCAATATATAACTGGTTGGGTCAAACAGTTTAGTGTCTTTTAGGATGTTCTAAATTGTTTTTCAGAATGATTGGATCAAATCTCCGCTCCACTAACCACTTGTTAATGTGTCTGTCCTCTCCCATCATCAAGGACAGATGCTGATGGAACATCTTGAGGACACTTTGCCCATATGTGTGCTCAAGGAGACTGGGGTGAGGCTGTAATTCCATGAAGCAAAAAAGAGCACCAAAAACTGGCTGGGGTTCATGTCAAGGAATCCAGGACAGTAGGATCTTCCTACTTGCCCAGTTTTCAAACTGACGAAATCAAGGGTGAGGTTTAGTTGGATTTCTGGGAGACTATCAACTCCTATTCCAAGTGTCTGGTTTCCCAAGAGAAAAAGACCAACCAGGGTGGAACCAGAAAACCTAAGTTTAGACCCCAGTTCTGAGTAACCTGGACAAGTGACTGTCTGTCTAGACTTGTTTCTTTATCCATAAAATGAGGGTTAGTGGTTAGATGACAGTTTCAATGTTGACCCTATCAGTCAACAAACTTATTAATTTGCCAGGTGCTAGATGCTAGAGCTCTAAAGGCAAAACATGAAACAATTCCTGCCCTCAGAGAACTTGTTTTCTATATGATGAGACAACATGTACATATAAATGTAAAGGGAATAAATGCAAAATAAAGGCAAAGTAGTTCAATCCAAAATTGCTTGGGAAGGAAGGTATTTGGGGGATCAGAAATGTCTTCCAATAGAAAATGGTGTTTGAGATGAAGGAAGAGAAGTATTCTTTGAGAGGAGTTGAGAAAAGAAAGCAAAAGCATGGAGATGAGAGATAAAGTATTGAGCATGATGAACTGTAATCTTAAAATCTTTCACCCCACTCCCACCCCAAATCAGGGTCTGAAGAGCTGAACCCAGCCCATTCCTGTCGAAGAGAAACACATTCCAAGTCCTGGATCCAACGTTTGTTGGTTCCTGGGGAAAGCTCAAAGTAAAAATGGATTCCTTCCAAATTTGACCATTTACTTACCTATGATCTTGGGTGAAGTTCTTTTCCTTCTCTGAAAAATAATGGGGCTGGACTAACAATTTCCAAGATTATTACTTTGAGTCATATTTTTCTGACCATGTGATGCTTTTGTGCCCTTCTCTGAACATGTCAATAGTGTTAATCATACTTGAACCACCATCTTCCCAAAGATGTTTCTAAGAAAGTGCTTTATGAATCTTCATATCAATAGAAATGAGAGCTAAGCATATTATTATTCTCCGAACTTTCTAAAACGCCAGCCTTATATCTCTCACATTATGGAAACCTGGATGTGATCTTTATCAGATTCCTTGCTCTTTGCATCCTTGGATCCAGGTTCTCTACTGGTCTAGGCCTTGCTAGAGGTTTTCTTTCATCTGGTTATTCCTAAATGATTGGGGTTATCAAACATCTTGTGTGGATGTGGAAAGAGGCAGCAAAGGAGACTCTACTTGATAAAAATCAGATTTTTACAAACCCCTTTCCTCTATCCTGGTACTTGCTGTCCTTAGAGAGGGCCGGTAGCTTTGATTATCAAAATGGAAAGAACTCAAATTCCCCTCTTACCTTATTCCTTGCTCACTGACTTTTCTTTGCTAGTCAATTGGTCTCTAGAAGGAAAGTTATTTTCTTCTCCCTCTAGCTTCAGTTGTATTATCTGATCCATAATTTAGACTGCTGTAGGGGAAGAAAGAATGGGTGAATTTAAGATGACTTGCTCTAATTTTTAGCCCTTAAATATTCTCTTTACTTTCCTCTGATTCTCTGATCTGCTTCGCCATCCACTCCCTGAAATAGATTGCTCACTCAGGATTCTGGCATAGAATTCTCTCCTGGTCTTTTAATTTATCAGTTCCTTCAAAGATTTATTTATTTATTTATTCATTCATTTGTTCATTTATTTGTTTGTTCGTTCATCTATCTATCTATCTGTCCAGTTATACATTTATTTCTCTATTCATCCATTTATCTATCTATCTATCTATCTATCTATCTATCTATCTATCTGTCTATTTATTTATTCATTCATTCATTCATTTATTTATTTACTTATTCATCCATCCATCCATCCATCCATCCATCCATCCATCCATCCATCCATCCATCCATCCATCTATCTCTCTATCCATACATTCATTCATTCATTCATTCATTCATTCATTCATTTATTTATTTATTACCCCTAGTCCCTTACATTATCTTAATAAAAGAAGCCACCTCTTAGTACTCAAACTCAGGTCTTCTGTCTCAAAGATTTGTGTTCTTTCTAATGCACCACTGTTTCTTATGGTTCCTTCCAGCTTAGTCATTCTATGGTTAAGGCCCCTTCTAACTCTGGCACTTCATGGAGTTTTTTTTTTTTTAGGTTTTTTCCAAGGCAAATGGGGTTAAGTGGCTTGCCCAAGGCCACACAGCTAGGTAATTATTAAGTGTATGAATCCAGATTTGAACTCAGGTCCTCCTGACTCCAGGGCTGGTGCTCTATCCACTGCGCCACCTAGCCACCCCAAACTCTGGCACTTCATAAGGTCCCTTCCAGCTTCGCCATTCTATGTTCTCAGATCCCTTACAATTCTGATACTGTATGTTCTGAGGTCCTTTCCAGCTTTGTCATTCTATGTTCTAAGGCCCCTTCCAGTTGTGACACTCTATGTTCTATCCAATTTTGTCATTCTATGTTTTCAGGTCCCTTATAATTCTGATACTGTATGTTCTAAGGTCCCTTCCAGTTTTGTCATTCTATGTTTATGTCATTCTATGTTCTAGCTCTGACACTTTGTGTTCTAAGGTGCCTTCCAGCTATCATTCTATGTTCTAAGGTCTCTTCTAATTCTGACACTATATGTTATAAGATTTATGTACCAGGCACCTCACCATTCATCATCCCATTTGAACCTTTCAACAACCTACAAGAATGGGTGATTTAATTATCCTCATTTTACATATGAGGGAACTGAGGTAGTAGAGGTTAAGTGACTTGCCCAGGGTCACACAGATGTGTCTTTTGAACTCAGGTTTTCCTGTTTCCAGACCCAGCACTTTTTCCTCTACTCAAATTTTATGCATGTTACATTTGGCCTATGGAGTATAAGTAACAACCTTAAAAAAGGGCGGCTAGGTGGCGCAGTAGACAAAGCACTGACCCTGGAGTCAGGTGTACCTGAGTTCAAATCCAGTCTCAAACACTTAATAATTACCTAGCTGCGTGGCCTTGGGCAAGCCACTTAACCCCATTTGCCTTGCAAAAACCTAAAAAAACAAAAACAAACAAAACAACCCTAAAAAAGGGCCATCAAATCCTGAGAAATCTCAGGTCTTGGGTCTTAGTCATGTGAGAATTTAATTCTCTCCTTTGTTTCCAATTTAGGTGCACCTTCTCCATGAAGGTGTTTTCTTGGTAAAAAAAAAATACTGGAGAGGTTTATTATTTATTTATTTATTATTTTATTTATTATTTATTTATTCCTACAGTTCATTTTCCAGATGAGGGAACTGAGACAAATAAAGTGAAGTGACTTACCCAGGATTACATAGCCAGTAAGTGTCTGAGGCTGGATTTGAACTCAGGGGGAGGAGTCCTCCTGACTCAGGTCTGGTACTCTATCTACTTCACCATTAGCTTCCCTGTCCTATAGGTGCCCTTACTCTAAATCTACATTTTCCCAATCCAGAGCAGTATACAGAACTCATGATGTTTCCTAACCAAGGGGTTCTAAAACTTTTTTGTATCAAGGATCCTTTTGGCAGTTTGGTGGAATCTAAGTAATCCTTCTCAGAATACTGCTTATTGACTTCCTTCATAACTGAAGGAAAGGCTACATTTCTTATTGGTTAGTGGAAATAAAAATGTAATTTTTTTCCTATCCAAATTCACTACATGATTCACAGACCTCTTAGGATTTTGTGAATCTCAGATTTAGAACCTTTGTCATAGGAGTTGGCTTTATGGCTGAGGGTGTCTTAGTTGGTCACTGTCCAGAGGTGGGTAGCCAGAAGGGAAAAGATCTTCACATTCATGTTATATGAGGATTGATTGAAAGAATTGGGGATGTTTAGTTTGGAAAAGAGAACACTTAAAAGATGTTTGACTCCACAGGGCAGACTTAGTAATGATACATGCATATTCCTAAAAGGTAACTCTTAGGTTTATGTTACAGGTGGGCTTAACATTAACATCCTGTTGGTTCAGGACCAATACTGTAATACTTAGTTATTTTTAAGGTTTTTAAAAAATCAATTTAATTTTTATCTTCAGGATTGCACTCTTTCCCTCCAAGTGAGAAAGGGAGAAACACAAAACCCCTGCTACAAACATGTATAATCAAACAAAACAAATTGCTGAATTGTCCCCAAAATTATCTCCTTCTGGATTTTGGATCCTTTCTTCTCTATCAGGAGATGAGTCATGTGTTTCATTATTAGTCCCCTGGAATTGTTGGTTGGTTATAGCATCCTGATCAGAGTTCCCAAGTCTTTCAAACTTGTTTGTCTTTACCATAATCTTGTCATTGCATTATTTGTTCCCCTGGTTCTGTTCATTTCACTATGTATCAGTTCATATAAATTCTCCCAGTTTCTCTGAAATTATTCCCTTCATCATTTCTCACAGTACAATATTATTCCATCACATTCATATGACCCTACTTGTTCAGCCATTACCTAATTGAAGGGTATCCCCTCAGTTTCCAATTCTTTGCCACCACAAAAAAGAGCTGCTATAATAAATATTTTTTGTACACATGGGTCCTTTTCCTTTTTCTTTGATCTCTTTGGGGTATAGACCTAGCAGTGGCAATACTGGCCAAAAGGTAGCCATAATTTAATAGCTTTGGGGGTATGGTTTCTGCAAGTCATTGAACAGTTAAACAGTTTACTCCATCTTAACTCAGCAAAGGTATACGAGAAGAATACATTTATATTTCACTTTTTCTGGTCACCATCCGTCCTCATCTCCGTATGGAGATTTGTTGGCTATGTGGGCAGAATCTAGTGATTCGCAGTAGTGATTTCTTCAGAAATATACTAAGATTAGAGGGGTTGAATTCCAAGCAGGCTGGACTTTTATGCCTTTAAGCTGGGCCAAAGGAGGTAGAAGTTCACCAAGTCCCAGGGACAGCTTTTTAAGGAAGACTAATTCCCATCGATGGGAAATGGGAAACTTGCTCCTCACATTGTGATTTGGAGAAAAATCCTCCCAACAAATAGAGTTAGCCCACAGTGGAAGGGCTATTTGAAGAGGGAGTGGGTTCTCCATCAATGGAAGACTTCAGGTTGGATGACTCTCCTGATTGGGGATATTGTGGAGCAAGATTATTGCTTATTTAAGTATAGGTTAGTCTAGGTGACTTCTTAGATCCAACTCTCAGGGTCTCTGTATTTTCCTCTCCCTCATTAAAGTGAAGTCAACAGAGAAAATCCAATAATTAAGGTTTCACTTTCAATATTCTTCATAGGCTTTCTCTAGCAGCAACTTTAGAGACCAAGTTCAATTTCCCTATTTTATGAATAAGGATGCTGGAGTACCAAGATGAAGTCATCCAGTGACAGAGCTAGGATTGAGATCCAAGCCCCTCTTTCGAGAATCGGTGCTCTTTTTACCTTGTTACAATACTTCTGTGAGAGATTACTTAGAGGATTTTGCTTTTAACTGGGTTTAATTACTTACTCCTCTGCCACCATTTTGTCAGTCTCCAATATGGCTTTTAACTTAATAGACCTTAAAAAGTCTTGTTTTAAAAGGTACAGGGAATCTTTAGAAGAGGGCTTATGTGGACCAGGATGTTCTTGTCTGCTTATTCCACCTCTAATACCTGTTGGGAAACCATCTCTACTGGTTGGGTCTTGGTTTCTGCACCTAGGAAATAGGACATATCACATTCCCAGGTTTCTTTGAGATCCTAGACTAGAACTAAGAGGCCAGTGGAATTGTTCTTCCTGCCAAGGACTGGACCACCAGTGGCCATGACCCTAGGGAGCTGGTCTGTGTACTGCCTAGGACCCAGGCTCAACATGCTCTTAGGGAAACTGCCCCCAGCAAAGAGAAGGCCCTTGATCCTTAGATGGGACACCCAGCCAGGGAGTTGAGATGCTTGTCTTATCGGCCCAGGCTTGAGGCTCCCAAGCAACCGTTGCCTCCTTATCAGAACCTCCAGAGTGCTCCCCAGAAGCACGCGGTGGGGACTTATCTCTAGTCAGTCACCCGCCCCCCCCTAGAATATGTCTCTGATCAGGCCCCAGTAGCCACCCCCTTGCTGCCCCTGTGTTTTAGGGAAAGGACATACTGTACGCTTGCCATCTCCAAAGGCACCAGGCACCCTGGTATTTGCTGATTGTATCGGGCTGTCGGGGAAGGGGGCTATCTTCCGGCAGGGATCTAAGACATCCCGGGTGTCAGGGTTGCCATGGGACAAGGTTCTGCCCTATTCCTAGAGAAAGGGTGATTTGGACTTAAGTCAATTCTCTTGATACTGACTGAGCTGTGGGGGATAGAGAAAATCCAGTTGGTTTCCAGGACCCCCTCCCCACTGCCACCTCAGCATCCATAGCATTATTCTTCCCTCCTTCCAAGACCAGGGCCTCCCTTCAAAGCTTCACTCAAAAGTCCTGCCTTCTTGGAGACCACCCCAGCTCACACTCATCCTCTTTTGTCCTGTCTTGCTCTGTGCTGTGGAATCTGGGTTGCTTTTGATTCTACTGCATTTGAAAAACTTGGTTTTATGGCATCTTTCAAGGACCCTTTTAGACAGGTAAAATGCTGACTTAGGTAAAGTTTGTCTTTTTGGGATCCCTTTTCCCCACTTCCCTGACTACTTACTCTCTACTTCATCCAGGTACTGCCCTGGTTCCTACTTTTAAGGAACTAAGGATTCTGAAGGGTTCTGAGTTGTATGTCATCCCCCTTCAAGGGGAGAGATTTTGTCAAAGAAAATCCTGGAGAAGATGTTGATGAGACCAGAAGAAATGAGCTCTAAAGGGAGAATTGCTGAGGGGTGGGGAGCCTAGAGTCCTTCCCATGGACAGCAATTCATGTTCCCGCACCAGTCTTCAGTTTCTTTCTCTGTAAAATGATGGGGTTCAGCAATTTCATTCTGTTCAGTAAGCAGTTACTAAGCACTTACTATATGCTAGATGATAGGTTACAAGATACAACATGCACCAAGAAACTGCAAAGGGAAGCCAAGTGGCACAGTGGAGAGAGTGCCAGAAATGAAGTCAGGAAGACCTGAGTTCAATTTTAGCCTCAAGACTCTCCCTTAACTGTGGGAGTCACTTAACCCTCTCTGCCTCAGTTTCCTCATTTGTGACATGAATTGGAAAAGGAAATGGCAAACCACTTCAGTATGTCTGCCAAGAAAAACCAAATGGGATCAGAAAGGGTTGCATACAACTGAGTAACAATAACAAATGCAAAGGGATATAAAGTAATTTGAAGTAGAGTAAATGTTTCCTGCCTTCCTCTAACTTTTGAATTTTTATATTTTAAAGGTTCTCCTTGTTTTAACATTCATGATTTTAAGTCCTTTCTACTCTATAATCTAAGGAGGGTGGTTCATGCAGCCAGTTTTCATGGTCTCTTCCTTCAGACCATGCAGCTCAGTCAGTTTGAGGTTGTAACTTTCTATAGTTTAGATAGCCTTTGTACTCTAACAGAATAGAACACAAAGGACATTTAAGCTTTCATAATGAGCCTCTCAATCATCCTGTGAGCTGTGTGAATTCTAGGAATGAAACTGCTGTCTTCAGGAAAGGGAAGTCTCCTAGGGAGGCTCAGAAGTGGGATTTGAACCTAGAACTTTTCTAACTCATTATATAGCACTTTTTTTAGTTTTTTTGCAAGGCAATAGGGTTAAATGACTTGCCCAAGGTCACACAGATAGGTAATTATTAAGTGTCTGAAATTAGATTTGAACTCAGAACCTCCTTACTCCACTGTGTCACCTAGTTGCCCCATCATTTATAGTTCTTAAACACCCCCCCCCCAAAAAAAAACTATTCTATTTTCTAGCACTGTGTTCTGATCTCCCTCCTGGCTCTGATATTTTATATTCTAAAACCCTTTACAGCTCTGACATTCTGTGTTCTACTGCATGTCCTAGGGCCCCTTTCAGCTCTGACATTCTCTGTTCTAGGGTCCCTCCCAGATCTGACATTCTGTGTTCTAGAGGTCTTCCTGGGTCCAACATTCTCTGTTCTAAGGTCCCATCCATCTCTGATATTCTGTGTTCTAGGGTTCCTCCCAGTCCTGACACTCTCTTTTCTAAGGGCTCTCCCAGTTCTGACATCCTGAGTCTAGACTACAGTTCTTCCTGATCTTTTAATTCTATAACTATTCAGTGTGCATGATTCTTGTCTTCCTAACTAGCTGGGAGCTCCCAAAGGCAAATGTTATTCCTCAGAATCGCATTCTTCTCTACTCTCTTCCACCAATGTCAAGCACAGAACCCATTATCCAAGAGGTATCAAATAAGAGATTAGTTGTTTGTTGGATTGACTCATGGACAGTCTTAGGAGTGGCAGAGGCTATCATTCCATAAGTTCTCTCCGGACCTCATTCAGGTCCTTCGCTTGGGTTGAAATGTAGTTAGTATAAAAACAAAGGACAGCCATTTTTTTATTTTTAAAGACAAAAGGCATTGGATCAGATCAGTCTCCTGGACGCCCTTTTTTCCAATAATGATAATAACAACAATTCACACTTTCTCTCTGGCTGTAAGAACTTCAATGTCACTTTGAACTCTAAATTCTGGATTATTTGGTCCCCAGGTTAAAGAAACATCCAAGTTCCTAATAGAGAAGCTAAGTCCTGATCCTAACTTTGAGGTCTTGTTTGGACAAGCCATGGAAACTTTCAGAACCTCAGATTCCTTCTATAGAAAGTGGGGGTAATAAGACATGGCTTCCTTCAGGGAGGTGTTTTGAAGTTTGTAAAAAACAGTAAAATGTGATGCAAATGTGAGTTGTTATCCTCACTGTTGACATTGGGAGAGAGGGAAACAGGATAGAGAATCAGGGAAGGAGTGACACAGAGCCAAGGTCATGGAAGAGTTGGGTAGATTTGTGGGTGAGAAGTGGGGACAGATGAGGGGATGGGCAGGGGAGGGGTACAGGGGTGACTTCAGGGAGGTGACACAGAGCCATTTCCTCCTATATGCGTGTATCCTTCTGATTCTGAGAACCCTGACCAGATGAGGGTGATAGGGCTTCCAGAGCTGCCCACCAACCACCCCTCCTAGACCAGAGGAGTAGGAACAAAACAGTGTTTCATCTGATTAGGCCCTGCATCAGCTGCCCCATTTGCTGGCCATCCCCCCCCTCCCCATTCTAGCCCAGCCCTAGAAGTCCCCTCTATCTCTCTTTTTCCTCCAGGCCCCCATTGGTGGCCTCTCAGCCATCTGATTAGGAAGTTTATTGCTTCATCTCACACCATAAAGTTACACAATTATTTCGCCCATCAGATACACCCCTTCCCATATGCTTCAGATACCCCATCGTCTCACTCAATTTTCTGTCTCCCTCATATTCTACCCATATCCCTATCTCTCATATCTCATACCATTCCAAATGTTCACATGGACTATTTGTGCCCAACCTATGGTGGAGGCTTCCAAGATCATATTGGTCTGAATAGCTACAATTGGACACATTATACCTTGGCTCCAACACAGTGATGCCATTATGGTCCTCTTCATCCAACATCCAATCAACCAACCAATCTCATTCCACCTATCTTCGTCAACACAAGTATCTTTTTGGTCCAATCCCAAGATATCTTGGTGGCACAGTGAATAGGGTGCTTGCCTGGGAATCAGGAAAATCTGGGTATGAACCTCACCTTCAGACACTTAATAGTTGTGTTTTTCTGGGCAAGCCATTTAGCTTTTCTTTTCTCACTAGTAAAATGAGGGGGTTAGACTTGGCGGTCTTCTAAGATCCCTTCCAGCTTTAAATCTGTCATCCTTTCATCTATTCCCCTACCCCTATCCTTATGTCCCTTGTGATCTTACCCTACTTTTTCTGCTGCTAGCACCCTTCACCCTCCATCTTTCCACTTCCTACATTCCTGTCCCTCCCTTCATCTCACCCCATTGTTCCCTCTGCCGGTTTCCCTTTCTTCTTTCTTCTTTTACCCTGCCTGCAATCTTGTGAATCCCATGATCTTTATCCATCACTCCACTGCTTGCACCCTTCACTTCTCTATCATTTCATTCTGCTTGCATCCATTTGATCCCCATGCTTTTCTGATCCCCCACTGATTGAACCCTTAACTTCCACCATCTCTCCCATTGCTCTATATTCTTCTGTCTTCCCTCATTTCACCTTAGCCTCAACTTCTCTACTCCTATTATCTCAACTTAGCTACATTCATATAAATCTCACCCTATACCTAATCCTTCACCCCACTCCCCATCACCATAAGAACCCAAATAATACATCTTCCTTTTTTAGTTTCTGCTGTCTGCCTTGAGACCTCTTTCTCTGCAGGTTCAACTTATGCTGAGGGTTGAAGATGATTCTTGTCCCATTCCCTTGAGAGATGTAACTTCCCACTTTCCCCTCTGGAACCTGCCTCATTATTTCTGACTAAACTCTACTTATTTCAATTATGGTTTAACAGATCCTTCCATGACACCCCTTTTGTCCTGGGATCTCTCAAGTCTATATGCCACAGATCTGGTGCCTACAGTGTGCTACACATTCCTTTCAGCTTAGGAATCAACCTTATAACATGAATTTGGTAAATTTTTATTTTTATTTATTTTTTTGATTATTTTAAAGTTTTCAATATTCATTTTGATAAAGTTTTCTCCCTTCTACCTTTCCCTTCCCCACTCTAGGATAGCAAGTAATTTGATATAGGTTATACATGTATGGACAATTGTATTGTACATATTTCCATATTAGTCATGCTGTGAAAGAAGAATCAGAATAAAAGGGCAAAAACTATGAGAAGCAAAAAACAAAAAGCAAATTTACAAAGGTGAGAACAGAATGATTTGATCACATCACAAGGCTTTTAGAATTGATTGTTATATTGTTGATCATCACACAATGTTACTATTAAGATGTACAGTGTTCTCTTGGGGTTGCTCACTTCACTCAGCATCAATTCATGCAAGTCTTTCCAGGCTTTTCTGAAATCTGCCTGCTCATCATTTCTTATAGAGTAACTATATCATATACCATAACTTGTCTTGTTCCGCCATTCTCCAATTGATGGGCATCCCCTCAATTTCTAATTCTTCACCATTACAAAAAGAGCTTCCATGAATTTTTTTTGTATATATAATTTTTGAGATTTCTTTGGGACACAGACCTAGTAGTGGTGTTCTGTATCAAATGCTATGCATAGTTTCATTGCCCTTTGATCTCTAGAATGGTCAGAACAGTTCACAGCTCCCTTTGTTCTCTCCTGGCCAGGAATGGAGAACATCTTACAAGTGTGAGTAGGAATGAACTTGCCGAATATCTTACAGGATCCCATCTACTTGGGCAAAGATGAACCAACAATACAGTTTTCCCACATTTCCTCCAACATTTATCATTTCCCTTTTCTCCCACTTTGACCAAACCAATAGGTGTGAGGTGGTATTTCACAGTTGTTTTAATTTGTATTTTTCTGACCATTTTTTCATATGACTATAGATAACTTTAATTTCTTCATAAAGCTGAACATTGAAGAAGCTTTAGAACATGGCTTACAGCAGGAAAGGACTTCAGTTGCCATAATGAATTAGTTGGAATAATCTGAGAATTCAGAATCGTAAAGCAACAAGAGACCTTAGAATACAGAATTTATAGATGAAAAGGAACTTTAGAATCTAGAATGTGAGAGCAGAAGAGACTTTGGAACACAGAATTTGTAGATATATCCTTTCCTATATCTCAGTTGGGAGGAAGCTGTAGGGAAATAGAGTGGGGGACCTTTAGTAATCCTGGGATCCTCTGTGAGGCTGGTGAATCCTGTAGGGTTTAGAAATCCTAATAAGCCCTGGAGATTGAAGGAAATCCTGACTAACCAAAGTTTCAGGATTAGACTCAAATGTAAGCAATGGGAGGTTGCTTCCACAGAAGAGGAAGCTGGACCCTCTTAGCAGATAATAGCTGCTTGTCTTCTAAAAAAATAGGATGTGGATCCACAGGGGAGAGGTTATCCATTAAGAGTTTGAAGGAAGAAGACTAGTGTTGGATGGCTCCCTAGTGAAGGTCAATGAAGAAGACCTTTGCTAGCTTGGTAACTATGCAAGGGCTCTCTTCCTAGGGCATATTTCCAGGACACAACAGAGAATCTCCAAAGTTTTATCACTTGTGGTGTTTGCAAATCATTAAGGTAATTGACATGATCCTTTCAGAAAGAAACTATTAGAGCCTTGCTAAAAATATGAAATTTCGAACAAGAAACTAAAGATCATAGAAGGCATTACTATGACTGCTTATCAAAAACAAATTTCTCGAATGAAAAAAGTAGATTGGGGAGCTGAGCAGTTGCTTAAGAAAATTTATAGTTTTGGACCAAGTTTAAAATCAGTTTCTTGGCCAGGAATGGAGAACATCTTACAAGTGCTGGTAAGAATGAACTTGATGAATATCTTACAGGTTCCCATTCACTTGGGTGAGGATCAGTGGAGGTAGAAACAAAAGCAATATTGTCCCCTGAGGATAACACTGACCCCCTATTAGATGGAATGACAAATATATGAGGAGTTTGGAAAGAAAATCACAGGCTTGGCAATGGGGATATGATTAAGTAATGAGGTAGAGATTCAGTTTCTAGACATCTCTGAATGGAGGGGTTTTTCTGCCCAAAGCAGGGCAATTAATGATTTCTTGGTTTGTCTTAATAACAATTGAGGTGGAGAAGTCATTTATTGGGGTGGAACTGAAGAGAAACTTGAGGGAAAGTGACTACATCATCTTAGAATTTTTGATCATAGGAAGCAAAGCACATACCATGAAAGCTCTTCATTCAGAAATGTCTAGATAACTAAAAAACTCTTACATGTACCCTGGATTTGGAAGGAATCAAATTTCAAAGAGTTCAAAGGAAGAATAGGTAGGATGAAATTCCACTGGGGAAGCCAAGTAAGGTAGGAGAGAAAGCTCACAAAAATGAATTATGAAGACACACACAGACACACAAGCCCAATTCTAATGAAGAAGGAAATTGCCTAGAGGCACAGATTTGTAAGCCTAGGGAACTTTTCCTACCAATACATTTTAAAAATACATGTGGGAAATGGGAAACAGGGGCAGGCTGCAGAGGATGAATAAGAGAGTTCAGGAATACCAGAATTCAGAATAAACTGAGGCTTTCACGGAAAGCAAAGGACAACCAAAGCAGGCATATTTAAAAAAAAAGATTTGAGAAGAGATGGGCCATTGTTTGGGGCTGGGTGGGATGGTGACAACAGAGGATGGTGAAAAGACAGAGCTGCTGAATTTTTCTTTTGCACTGATGCTCTCTCTCTCTCTCTCTCTCTCTCTCTCTCTCTCTCTCTCTCTCTCTCTCTCTCAGGAAAAAAAAAAACCTTGGACTGCAAAGCACAGAAGAAAGATAGGAATAAGGAAATGATATCCAAGAGAAGTAGAGAAATAAGAGCAGAACACCTGCAGCTGCACTTGATGAGCTCAAGGCACCAGGACCAGGTGAATGACATTCTTTGGTCCTCAAAGAAGTAGCAGGGCTGACTGTTGAGCTGCTGCCAATGGCTGTTGAAAGAATATGGAAAACAGGAGCAGTATTGAAGGAATGCAAATGGACAAAGACTGTCTTGGTTTTTTAAAAACCCAAGGTGATTTTACCCTGAGGGATCCTTGATGATTGGTAAATGCCTCCTTGGACTATTATATTCTGTGGAGCCCCAGCCAGACTGGGCACTTCACCTTCAACTCCCTCTCCCTTTCCTCTTCTTTGTAGTTTTGTCTTCTACTATTATATCATAATATAGGCAGCCTAGGAGCAAGGACTGCCTTGTTATCTTGGTTTTGTATTCTGAGTGTTAAGCACAGGATGTGATACATAGCAAACACATAAGAAATGCTGTATCAAATCTGTCTCTGATTCTCTGTGTGTTGGTCCCTATTTTTGTCTTTCTGTATCTCTCTCTCTCTCTCTCTCTCTCTCTCTCTCTCTCTCTCTCAAGCCTGTAAGCCAAAGACAGGTGGGGTTGATTTTGAATCCTGATAAAATTCTAGAAAACTAAAATGATGCCTAGTGAACATCTAGAAAAGGAAGCAATTATTCCAAAGAACCAGCACAGCTTCCTTAAGAACAGGTCATCACAGGCTAATCTGATTTCCCCCTTTGATGGGGTTACTAGACTGTTAAGTCACTGGAATGCTGTAAATTTTAGTAAACATCTGAGAAAGTTTCTTATTCTTATGAGGGGAGGGAAGGAGAGACAGAGACAAGACAGAGACACAGACACACACACAGAAGACAGAGAAAAGACAGAGAAACCAGAGACAACAGAGAGAAGTCAGAGAGAGACACATAAAGAGACAGGGGGGAGAGAGAGAGAGAGAGAGAGAGAGAGAGAGAGAGAGAGAGAGAGAGAGAGAGAGAGAGAGAGAGAGAGAGATTTGCCCCTTGATGGATCTCTTGTAGAAGCGATGTAGAATGATGCAAGTTGATGGACAAGAAAGAAGGTCCCTTCCACTAGATTCTGTGATTTGTGCTTTGAAAGCAGTCCTTTGGTAAAGTATCAAGACCACAGGGCTTGGAGTCACATCTGACTTAGCTCTGCTGCTTCCTAATTTCTTGGGCCGATCCTTTCCAATGACCTTAGACCAATCTTTCCCCCTCTCTGAGTCTCAGCTTGCTCACTCTATCCATGAACCATATTGCCTCTCTCCTTGCACATGACAGACATTTACTGAATTGAACAGAAACCACAGGATCTGGAACACAAGTGGGTCTCAACCTGATCTTCAGTTACTTGAAATGTCCCATTTACTGGAATTTCCCATCAAGGGTCAGAACTGGGGTGGGGCAACTGGAGCTTAGCACAGGGGTGCTGAAATTTAGAGGACAGTGACAGTAGTATTCCTTCAGTAGTTACCCCCAAATCAAATGAGCTTAGCACTGAGTTATCAAGAGTGCTTACTGAACCTCAGTGATTTGAGAAATGGTAGAACCACTAATAGAAACAGAAAATTTAGCAGGAAGACTAGTTTTGGGCTGTGTTGAGAGGAGGGAAGGGAGTGTGAGATGATGAAATAGAAAAGTCCAATATGTAGCTACAAATCTGGAAGTCAGCTCCCAGATGCTGACTTTTTCTATCAATCCCTCCTTCCTCCTCTCTCACCTGTATTTTAGATGAGTTTCTCCATGTGACCAAGCCCAGTCTTGTTCCTTCTCCCAGACTCAGGATCTCCCACACTGGCCTCACAGTGTTCTGACCACAAGGGCTGGTGTCCTGGTTTCTACTTCCCTGCCATGGAAAACTCCACATAGGTCCTTTATGAACTGCATAACCCTTGAGGGTTTTGTGGCACTGTTTCTAGGAATAAAACATTTGATAATGAAATGACAGGAAGGTTCTCGAAGGCAGGACTCAGTTTTTTTCATCTTCAGTACCTAAGACAATGCAAAACACACCAGATACTTTTAAATACTTAACATGAATTAAAGTGACTGTAGAACTCCCCTTTTTCTTGAACAGAAGCAGACTTGACCATTGCCAGACCTTACAACCACCTCCCCTTCCCCGAACCTTCTCCTAACCCAGTTTGTTTTTTTTTTATCATTTCTTACACCTTGCCCAGAAAGAGATTCTTCTTTCTTCCCAAATATATGTCTCTGCAGACCTTAGCTTGCTTGGGTTATGGCATATGAAGCCTAGAGTCTGGTTCCCTGCCTTCTCCCATTTGACATATTAGGAAACTTTTTGCTTTAGGACAAATGCACAGCAGGCAAGTAATGGAACTAATATTTGAACCCAGGACTCATGATTCCATACTTGATATTCATTCTACTCTTTCATTGCCTCCTGGAAGGGTCCCTGAGAAGAAACCATCTTTGGTTCCACCCAAAGTGTTTCAGTGGCTTTAGTTTCTCTAGGGAGGCAGGATGGGGAAGATATAGGACAAAGGCCAGAGATCAGCCCACCTGGAGTAGATGTTTGGGCCATTTTTGTGGGAAGCCAGAGCCAGCCTGTCACCTGCCAGTCTCTCAGAGTAAGCCCTATGGGGAAGGTCCCCACACTCCTTCCCCCTTGCCTAGGGCCAGAAACCTGTCAAGTGTCCAAAGGACATGAATGCAAATTCCAGAGCTTTCCATTCTGCTGATGCTAATTGGGGGCCTCTCCTCCCGGATGGATGGCCTGGACAGGAGGGTCAGCAGCAAGAAAATTAATGCCAGCTGCTGGAAGAGATTTAAATGAGCTTATTCAGAATAAAATGAAAGAAAAAATCCACAAGAATTTCTGAAAAAAGAAACCCATTTAATTGCAAAGGTGGTTGGAAGGCAGGGGATGGGGAATTCACCACACCTATGTCCTCCTCCTGCTGTCCATTGGCATGAACTTTCTGGGGGAATCGGACATCAGTTTGTCACAGATGCCTATGTATAACTACATTCTTAGAATCATCAAATTAGAATCTTAGAATAGAGTCTTAAAGCTGGAAGGAGACTCAGAATTAACCTTGTTCCATCTTCATACCCCAGAAATCCAATCAAACCATCATTCAACCTTTGTGACTGGATGTGATACTTGGTTGATGGGGAGGTCATTATCTCCTGAGTCAGCATCTTTCAATAGAAAGTAGTTGTAATAAAAATTGACATTTCCTAGACAATTTTTCAGCACATTGGAACCATGAGTGTTATGAACTGAAGTTCCATAAGCAATTTGGATGCAAGCAATATTTTCTCTCTAAAATATTTAAAATTAATTAATGCAAAATCAAAACTATCTCCTATATATATCCCCATTTTTGGTATGAAAATAAGTTTAATTTCTTCTATATTGTTCCATTCCCCCTTCCCCCAATCCTCTTCCATTTGGTCTTGGGGCTATTCCAACTCAGGACAGGGCCTTCATCATGGGCTATGTGAAGAATCAGTTGTACATGTAAGGATTTACCTCTGTATCCCACCCCTTTCCCCAAATGAACTGAATATCCTTTTGCTCCTTCATTCTCCTCCCTATATTCCATCCTTAAAACCATCCTCAAGTCTGGTATGGACAAATTAGTTTGGGGAATGAGAGACTAATGAGCTGGAAGGGGGTGGGGGATAAGGCAGAGGGTTGGGGGTCATTCCAGTTCTGAAATAGGACTCTTTTTTTAAGAGTGCCCTTTGGGAAAGGAGATGTGACTTGGGGAGTCAAAGACAAATGGGGAACACAATATCAGATAGGGTATTGACATGTATAATATGCCTATACTGTGTCTCTAGGGGCCATTATGAAGGGAGCTGCCTTTCTTCCTCCAGATTCCCATCAAAGCCCCTGCCAATCTGCCCCAGACCTGTCTTTCGTGAGCTAGCTCCAGGTTTTTGCTTTCTTGTCTTTCTCTGTTTTATATTCTGCATCTGTGAACCATTGTAGGTGGTTCTTCTCCCCCTCCTTCTCCTTCTCCTTCTCCTTCTTCTTCCATTACGGGACTATTGTGATCAGTTTACTGCTTTAGAAAGATTAATTTGGTGGATCGATCAGACTAGGCAGATTCCCTTCCAATTCTCAATTTATGACTATCAGATTTAAGAAATGAAGAGCAGTCAGTGGACAATCTTATATTTTAGCAATGAAGCTTGAAGGCAGGGTCAGGGCAAAAAGGAAGGGACAGATTTGAGGACACTGCGAAGGTGAAATTCATAGGAATTGGTGACAAGGAGAGGGGGTGACTAGAGAGGATTGCAAAATTTTGAACCTGAGTGATTTGAGAAATGATAGAACCATGAATAGAAATAGAAAAGTGAGCAGGAAGACTAGTTTGGGGCTGCGTTGGGAGGAGGGAAGGGAATCTGAGATGATGAAGCAGAGAAGTCCAATATGTAGTTACAAATCTGGAGTTCTGGAGGTAAATCAAGGTGGGAGATACAGATTTGGGAATCTTCTGCACAGAACTGTATGTGGAGTAGTTGATTCTCTGGTGACTATTGTGTGGGTGGGTAGAAGGAATCCATACTCTGGGAGCTGGAGGAGGGAGGGGAACCAGGGAGGAAACAGAAGGAGCTATTTGAGAGGAATAGAGAGGATGAGTATCATAAGCTCCAGAAAGGAGTGACTCACAGGATCAAATACTGCAGAAGGTTAAGGAACAAGGGTATGGAATTCACTCATTGGGCAATCCCCGATGACCTTCAAAGGAGCCACTAAAGAGGTGGAGGTGAGGGATGACTTAAGGAAAAGGTGTGGATGAGTCAGACTTAGAAAATGAGATAGGGAAGATGGAGGTAGAGGATGGGCTGAGAGATGGAAGGAGGGAGAGAGATGGAAGATGAAATGGGGAAATGGGATGGGATGAAAAGAGCCCTGGGTCCACAGTCAAAAGACACTCCATCACTTACTAGCTCTGTCTCAGGCAAGTCATCTAAGCTCCAACAACCTCAGTTTCCTCATCTGTAAAATGAAGATACTAATACCCACACTATGGGCCTCATAGAAATTTTATGAAAGGAAAAAAAATTGGAAGCCTCATAATCTTGTAGAAATGTGTTGTCATCATCATTATTATTATTATTGGGAGGGGAGAAGACCCAGTCCAGGGTACTGGGGGATTTGTTTTGTGTGCCCTCCCTGCTCTGGAACATCCTGAGCCTGTCTCTCCCTCCCTCTTCCCCACCTTCCAAACAAGTGCTCAAATCCATCCATCGCTTTGTCTCTGCCTGCCTGGTAATCTCAGAATTTCTCATTAAGAACAATATGGTGGTGTCAGCCCAGGCAGGTACTGGGCCCTAATCCACTTCATCAGGCCTGGGATTGGCCATGCCAGGCCTGCCCGTCAATTTGTAATTAAAAGTTGCTCTTTTAAAAAACACAGTTGTTTCAGCAAAAGCCATTATCAGACATATTTTCATATGAATGCTGAGGCTCATTAATTAGCCAACGAAACACTGGTGATCACAGCCCCAACCAGTTCCTTTGGAACAAAGCCCCACCAGACAGATCCCGATTCCGAACCCCCCTTCTTGGCCCTCCCCAACAACTCTTTGTAAACTTCCCCCACCCTGTTGCTGTTGGAGTGGGGGAGGGTTTCAGAGGAGACTGTTTGGATCCTGGGGAAGGGAGGGAGAGAAGCTCAGGGAAATGGTGTATTTACATTTACAGAAAACCCTTGCCTGTTCCATTAGAGGAAATTAAAATTGGGCGTTGGACTTGCAGGTGTTGAGCCAGCTACCCATTTTAGAGTACCAGAGCTAGAGTGCCTAGAATTATTGGATGTTAGGGGTTATATGAAGAGACTTTAGAGAGCATCATAGCCTAGAACTGTGGGATGATAGGGGATAGATGAAGGGTCTTTAGAGAACATCATAACCTAGAACATGGGATGATAGGGGATAGATGAAGGGTCTTTAGAGAGCATCATAGCCTAGAACATGGGATGTTAGGGGATAGATGAAGGGTCTTTAGAGAGCATCATAGTCTAGAACATGGGATGGTAGGGGATAGATGAAGGGTCTTTAGAGAGCATCATAGCCTAGAACATGGGATGTTAGGAGATAGATGAAGGGTCTTTAGAGAGCATCATAGCCTAGAACATGGGATGTTAGGGGACTTTAGAGAGCATCTCATACAATCTACTTTACAAATAGGAAGTGACTTGCCCAAGGTTGCTGAGAAATTAGGGGAAAAAGCTGGGATGAGTAAACAGGCCTCCCAGCTGGATGCCAAATGACGTTCTATCACTCCCTTGCCTCTCTGCTACATCCCTCCTTTGTACAGTATGATCTGGATGTTCAGGCCTGCCCTCCTCCCCTTCCCCTCCTATCCTGGTCGACAAGCCAGAGATCCACTATGGATTTGGGAGGGCATGTTGGGAGAACCCTAGGCCTCATTTAATAAAGGATAAAAGGGGGTTTCTGAGGGGAAGGCTTAAGGAGGTCCATAGAGAAATTGGGATACTCCCCAGGAACCCTTGCTCTCCCTCCTCAAGGCCTCTTTTCCTCTACCCCTCTTCCCACACTGCCCCAGCCTGCATGCTTGCAGTGATGTTATCGGACTCCCAGCCGCCTGCTGTCAGGAATGGCCTCTGGACCCTGGCCCCATAAATAACAGCCTGCCCTGGCTCTGTGGTGGGGCCTCTAGGAATGCTGGGGGTGGTGTTGGGGAGGATGGACACACCAGGCCTAGGACAGGCTTTGAAGGCCCTGGCAGGTCAGCCAACTCTGGGAGGGCTGGAGGGGGAAAGGGGGGGCTTTCATCATAGGGATTCAGGCTGCCTGTCTGTTTTCCCTGATGGTCTGTCTGTCCCTGGGAGGCTTGGGGATGAGTAACTGGGAAGGGCACCCCAGCTTGACTCCCTCCCCCCCAGACTGGGTCAAGGAGTATCCAAAAAAAGGGATTTTCCTTAGGGGACGTTCTCATGGATACCCTTTGAGACCACTGCTTCCCAGGACCCATCCCTGACTACAATAAACTTTGGCCTACTGTCTGGTTGGAGAAACTCTAGTCCCTCATGCCTTGTCCAAAACAATCTATTTTCTCATAGAATTGTTGGGAAACTGTTCCTATCTGTGAAACTGGTAAAATTCTAGTCTAAAAGAAGGTAGGGAAGGAAGCAAGGTGCAAACTCTATGAGACAGCTCTAGAAAGACAGAGAGAGACAGACAGACAGACAGAGAGACAGAGAGACAGAGACAGACAGACAGACAGACAGAGAGATGGAGAGAGAGTGAGAGAGAGA
This sequence comes from Macrotis lagotis, assembly GCF_037893015.1. Taxonomy (NCBI): domain Eukaryota; kingdom Metazoa; phylum Chordata; class Mammalia; order Peramelemorphia; family Peramelidae; genus Macrotis; species Macrotis lagotis. The sequence continues at coordinate 133,734,519 of NC_133665.1, forward strand.
GAGAGACAGAGTGAGAGAGAGAGACAGACAGAGAGAGAAACAGACAGAAAGAGAGAGAGAGACGGAGAGAGAGTGAGTGAGAGAGAGAGACAGACAGAGAGAGAAACAGACAGAAAGAGAGAGAGAGACGGAGAGAGAGTGAGTGAGAGAGAGTGGAGAGACAGACAGAGATTCAGAGGAACAAAGAGACAGAGACAGGACGAGACAGTGGAAAGCGCTTGAGAGACAGAGCAGGAGATAAAGAGAGCTCTGGAGACTGAGAGCCAGAGACTGAAGGAGCAGGAGAGAGAGGCTGAGACAGAGCGGACCGGCCAAGGAGGGAGCAGAGAACAAGAGATAGGAACAGAGAGAGCGGGAGAGAGGTGGATTTCTCGGGGCGGCTGCTCATCGTTAATTAGTTTATTCACAGTGCACTGGCGTGGAAAAATGCACAGTGTATGGACCAAGCTAATTAGGAGAACAATCCGTTCTCTTTTAAGATAAAGATGGGGATTATGAAAATTGTTATTCCAGAGCTAGACTGAGGTCAGCTGAGGTTTGGCCTTCGACAACCCTTAGGAAGTGGGAGGTCAGCTGGGAGCTCGCCTGTCCCCATAGCCTTGGAGACTTGTGGCTCGGCCACCTTGGAGAGCGCCCCTCCGGTTGTCCCTCCCCTGCTCTTCTCTCTCCATTCCCCCAAAGCCCAGGTCCCGACCTCTGAAGGAGAAGGAGATGGAAGAGATCCATGGACTCCTCCTGAGCTGCTGCAGGGAGATGGGCATTCTCTGATTCTTTGAGGCCCGAGTAGCCGGGGTGGGGGTGTGGAGAGAGTAGTTCAGGTGAGATGCCAGGGCAAACTTATGGATGAGAGTGGTTGGGGGGGAGGATGGGGGGAGAGAGAAACAGATGGACAGAGGGAGAAGAGAGAGGGAGAGAGACAGCAATAGAGAAGAGAAAGGAAGGAGAAGAGAGACAGAAAGACAATGGGAGGGAGTAATAGAGATTGAGAATAACAGAGAGAGACAGAGACAGAGAAGAGAGAGAAAGAGATAGGGATAGAGAGAAACAGAGAGACATTGTAGGATAGAGGGAGAGAGAGGAGGGAGAAGAGAGAGACAGTGTGAGAGAAAGAGACAGAGAAACAGAAATAGTGAGAGAGACAGAGTCAGAGGGAGAGAAAAAGGGAGAAGGAGAAACAGACAGCAAGAGAAAAGAGAGGAGGGAGAAGAGAGAAAGAGACAGAGAGAGAGAATGAAAGAAAGAGAGATAGAGAGGAAAACATACAGACAGAAAAATAGACATGAAGACAGAGACAGAGAGAGAAAGAGATAGAGACAGACATTGTAGGATAGAGGAAGAGAGAGGAGGGAGAAGAGAGACACAGAGAGAGACAGTGTGAGAGAAAGAGACAGAGATAGAGAAATAGAGATAGAACTAGAGACAGAGAGAAACAGAAATAGTGAGAGAGTCAGAGGGAGAGAAAAAGGGAGAGGGAGAAACAGCAAGAGAAAAGAGAGGAGGGAGAAGAGAGAAAGAGACAGAGAGAGAGAATGAAAGAAAGAGAGATAGAGAGGAAAACATACAGACAGAAAAATAGAGACATGAAGACAGAGACAGAGACAGAGAGAGAAAGAGATAGAGACAGACATTGTAGGATAGAGGAAGAGAGAGGAGGGAGAAGAGAGACACAGAGAGAGACAGTGTGAGAGAAAGAGACAGAGATAGAGAAATAGAGATAGAACTAGAGACAGAGAGAAACAGAAATAGTGAGAGAGTCAGAGGGAGAGAAAAAAGGAGAGGGAGAAACAGACAGCAAGAGAAAAGAGAGGAGGGAGAAGAGAGAAAGAGACAGAGAGAGAATGAAAGAGAGAGACAGAGAGATAGAGAGGAAAACATACAGACAGAAAAATAGAGACATGAAGACAGAGACAGAGAAACAAAGACAGACTTGCTATGAGGAGGGAGAGAAGAGAAGAAAGATTGCCTATATGAAAGATTGACTATATGAAGGACAAAAGTACAAAGGGATCATCAGGTTTGGGGGCAGGTTGGTGAAGAAAAGAAACAGGGGACAGATGAATAATAAGACACAGAACATTTTTGGAAATTCTTTTCAAGTCTGAATTTTATTTCATTTTATTTTGAGAAAATCTGATCCACCCCACAAATACAGTCCTGCCTGGAGGCAGAGAGAGGATACAATAAGAAGGATCCTTCTCTAGAGCCCCTGAATAAGGACTCCATGCTCAGCTCAACCCAGAGTCCAGATTTCAACTTTTCTCCTCCTTCCTTCCCCATCGAGAGAGAGAGAGAGAAAGAGAGAGAGGGGGGGGGGGAAGATTTGAGTTCTTTTCCTAAGATTTGAGTTCTCGTTCCAGCTTGGCCTTAGGAGAGTCCTTTTCTTTTTTTTCTGGGTTTTAGCTTCCTCACTGTAAAAATGAGGGGAGGTTACACTAAATGAGATCCAAGGGTCCTTCTGTCTCTACTAGTCAATGAATCCATGACAAACATTCATTTCCTGCTCACATTGGATATCTTACCCATGGGGCTGTCAGTCTTCTCTCTTCCCTTACCTGAAAGTTTAGAATTGGGCTGAAGCAGCTGAATCAGGATTTAAGCTTAGATTGACTTTCTCTTGGAACTGCTTGGATGACTAGACTCAAATTTTAATTGAATAAGAATTGGATTGGAATTGCCCAATTCTGGAGCTCACTGGCTGGGTTCTAGGTACTGAGAAAGGTTTATTGGTCTGGCTGCCCATCCAGAGAGATTGTCAAGAGAATAGGTTTGATCCTATGGCCACTTTATAGGATGGTCATTCCCATATTTCTGTTATTCCAAAGGGTCCACTGTCTAAATGTTAGAGAGATGGAAGGACAAGATTGCTAGAAAAAGCATAGACAGTACTGCCATCTAAGACTAGGGATGGGTTCTTCAGATCAAAGAGGAAAATCTATCTTAGTTTGCAGGAGTCAGAGGTTACATCTGTCAGGATATGTAGCAAAATGGGAATCTTTTCATCAAGATTCAGGTCCTCCAATCGTAAGCATCCTCAAACCTATCTGACCCTTCCAACCTCTCTCTCACTCATCCCTGACCAGGGCTCATTCACCTTCTCAAACCTATTTATTCTTCCTTGTCTCCCTCTCCCCATTTTGAAGCTTCCCCTGAATCATGGGGCCCAGTTGGCTTCCCATGGAGACCCCAAAACCAGACTGGGCCTTTATCTCCTAAAACAGCAGGCCTAGTTGCCTGGTCACTGGGGAAGTTACCGTTTCTTCTTGGTCCTTCCCCTTTCCCAAGCTATTCGGCCATCACCTCATCTCCCCGATCTCAGCTGGGCCTCAGTGATAACACCCAGCGGTGAGAACAGACCTCAGGAAGCCCTTGGGGTCATCAATTGAGCAATCAGCTCCCATCCCCTTTAGTCCCCCCTCCAACTCAATTCTTCTTTGTGGGAGTCCCTGGGGCAAAACAAAACATTCTAGGTTATTGGACCACAGTGCTAGCCAAGACTCAATTATAGGAGTTAGGCTCTAAGTGGTTCCCTAGGGGGGAAAAAAACAGAAAAGAATCATCCCTAGAGCATCCTAGTTATGTTTATTTTTAAATTTTTTCTTCCTTATTTTCCCTAGTACCTATAGGGCACAGTGACTGGCACAAGTAGGCACTTAATAAATGTTGTTGACTTGATTCAAGCTTTGGGTCCATGGACATGAATCTTTCTCCCTTATTTGAGAGAGCAGAAGAATTTAGCTTATGTCCCACCTTGCCAGTGATTGAAATTGAGTAAGAGACCCAGTCCTGTGGTCTCTTCTAGGTCTCCTAGGTACCTAGGCAAAGAGAAGGAGACTCTTTGGAAGGACCTACCCAGAGGAGAAAGAAGAGGATCTGTTAGGTGGAATCTGAAAGTCTCTGTTGCTATGGAATAAGAGGGTGAAAAACTCAATAAAGGTAAATGAAAGAAAGATCAAGTTCTAATTATCTTTCACATTTCCAGGATGAGCCTTGACCTCCATGCTGGTGCAGGAGAAAGAATCCTGAATTCTCCTGTTTCTGTCATTGACTAAGCATGAATTTGATCAGCTTGGTGGCACAGTAGATAGAGCATCAGACTTGGAGTCAGGAAGACTTATCTCCATGAGTTCAAATTTGGCCTCAGGTACTTTCTAGTTGGTGACTCTGGGCAAGTCACTTAACCCTGTTTGCCTGAGTTTCCTCATCTGTAAGATGATTGGAGAAGGAAATGGTAAACCACTTTAGTATCTCTGTCAAAAAAAACTCCATAGATAGAGTATCTAGGTGTTACCTTACATAGAGTGCCAGGCCTGGTATCAGCAAGACCTGAGTTCAAACCTGGCCTTAGGCGCTAATTGTGTGACTCTGAACAAGTCACTTAACCTTGTTTGCCTCAGTTTCTTTAGCTGTAAAATGAGCTGGAGAAGGAAGTGGCAAACTCCTCTAGCATCTTTGCCAAGAAAACTCCTAATAGGGACACAAAGAGTCAGGGGATGATTGAAATGGCTGAACAACACCAAAAAGTATAAATTTCCTGACAACACAGACTCTGCCTTCAAAGGGAGGATAACAGCAAAAGAGATTGAAATCAGTGCAAAAGAGCAGTCTAGACAAAGTGCTGTGAGAAATGGGAGGAAGAAGAGATCATTTTCTTAGTAGAGCTGGGAAGGCTGAACCTTTCTCTCTCTGGACCTCTCCCTCAGTAAAAAAAAAAAAAAAGAAGAAAATATGATTGTTCTACTAACTTCATGTAGTTATTGGGAAGCTCAAATGAGATAACAGGTTAAAACAGATTTTAAAAATTACAAAGTACTATGTAGACAAGAAAGACTGTTATTCTATGCATTCAATACCCTTAAGGAGCTTATGATCTGGTTGGGCAAATGAAATATATACATATGACAAGGGACTGGACCTGGAATCTCATTGACGTAGAGAACTCCTGCATAAAGAATTGCCCTTTGACAATGTAGGTCAACATCATCTCCATATAAAGAATTGTCTTGAGCTATTGAGAGATAAGGGACTTGCTCAGGGTCACACAAACAGGCTAGCACCCAAGTCTTCTTGGCTTCAACATTAGCTTCCTATCCAATAAGCCATATTGCAACATAAACAAATGATGGTACATGGAACATGGAATATTATTCTGCCATAAGAAACTGAATATGAGGAATTCAGAGAAAAGTAGGAAAAAATATAAACATATAAAAAGTAAAGTGAGCAAAATCAGGAAAATGATATATGCTATGACTATTACAATAAAAATGAAAAGAATGTCAGTTTGGAAAAAGCATTTATTGAGGACCTCTTTGCCCAGGCTCTATGCAAAGTGCTGATGGTAAAAAGAAAGGCAAAAAACAATCACTGCCCTCAAGGAGCAGACAGTCTAATGAGGGAAATAAGATGAAAACAACAATATAAAATGAAACATGACTGAACTTTACAATTATAATGATCAGTTTTGATCCCAAAGAGGCAATGAGGAAATGTAGTTATCTCTCTTCTTTCATTGGAGAGAAGGAAGGCTATGGGTTCCAGAATGCCATATATGCTGTTAGATAGTCACTTAGTTTTGAGGAATTGTTTTTTTTTTAATAAATCTTTGTTACAAGGAATGCTCAGTGGGTGTGTGAAGGGAAGAGTATTATTTGGAAATGATTGTAAATATAAACATGATAGCAAAATTCACCAGTACATTTTATTTTTTATTTTTTCCAATTACATATAAAGATAATTTTTAATATGAATTTTTTGTAAGGTTTTGAGTTCCACATTTTTCTCCTTTCTTCCAAGTAATCTGATAAATATTATGTATACACTTATGTTACACATATTTCCATAATAGTCATGTTATAAAAAAAAGAATCAGAACAAAGGGAAAAAACATGAGATGGAAAAAATATAAAACAAATTTTTAAAACTGAAAATAGAATGTTCTGGTCTGCAGTCAGACTCCATAGTTCTTTCTTTGGATGTGGATGCTATTTTCCATCACAAGCTTTTTTAGGATTGACTCTGATCATTATACTGTTGAGAAGAGCTAAGTCTATCAGAGTTGATCATCACACAATGTTACTGCTAGGGAGAACAGTGTTCTCCTGGTTCTGCTCTGCACTCACAATCAGTTCATGTATGTCTTTCCAGGTTTTTCTAAAATCCACATATCAGTACATTTTAGCAAAAGATGACCCACTCTAGGATAAATACTGAAGAATAGAGAGCAATGGTTGCTGAGACAGAGCAAGTGGACTTTGTCTTGGGGAAATGTAGAAGGCTTCCAGGAGAAGACTTGAAGGATAGATAGGACAGGGGAGGACTTGGAGGATAATGAAAATGCCAGTTTGGCAGAAATAAGGCGAGAGAAGACCAGTTAATGCCAAGGCAAAAGGTTGTTGGATATGCTGTCTTCCCATAGCACAGACTTCAGAGTTAGCAAAAAACCACAGAGGGTATCTCATCTCCTTAGCTCTGAGAATCTTTTTTCTATCCTTGGCAAGTCATTAACAGCCTTCTCTTGAAGCCTCTAGGGACAGAGAACGTACTAACTTTGAGGTACCCCCTTGTACTTTGGAAAGTTTGCCTCAGGTCAAGCCAAAATTTGCCTCTATAACTCACACTGGTTGCTTTAAGCTCTAGGGTCCAGCAGAACACACTGAATCCCTCTCTGTTGTGACAGTCCTTCCAACATTTCAATGCAGTTATCTTGTCCCTTTTAAGTTTCTTCTTTAACAACTCCTTGTTCCTTCAGCTCCTCCACATATGGCATAGGCTGTGATCTTCTCATCTCTGTCACGCTCCTTTGGATGGGCTCCAGTTGGACGATGTTCTTCCAGAATTTATCATAGGGTTCCAGATATAGACCGAGCAGGGCAGAGCATGTGAAAATATTAATTTCCCTTATTCTAGATCCTATTTCCCTATTCATATAATGGAAGATAGAGATAGACTCCAAGGGCATTTTGGGGAAAAGGAGTATAGTCCAGGAAAGTGAGGAATCCTGGAGACACAACATGTGATCACAGAATTTTGGCAGAATGAAAACAGGACACCCTATAGTTAAATAGGATGAAACATTTTTTAATTATTCTGGGGATAGAACCCCAGAACAAACTTGTGTCTTGATGGGGTTTGCAGGGTGGGGCTAAATATGGATTTTCTAGTCCTACCTTGGTGACATTCCTGGGAAGGAACAAATGATTTCCAAAAGGTACTTCAAAATGCCCAAACAATAGAATAATCTCTCATATATTAATTATCACATGCTTGTGACACCTTGTTCATTCAGTATCATCAAAGAATAAGAATTCTCCCAAAGGGAACTTAATTTCTCTGATAACTGAAATTTTGTCCCCATGGAGTACTTTAAAAACTGTTTTAATAATTTTGAACTTCATAAAAGGATACTGAACATGAAAGATAGAAGGGGACACAGGGAAGTCATGGCCATGAGGGCAATATAGATCTTCTAAGATCCTTTCTTATTCTAAATCTATGATTTTAGGTGAATTATTATATCATATCTCTGCCTAGTTGTGCCCTCAGTGTTTCTAACCCCCCCCAAAATCCAAACCAGAACTTCCCATCTTTCTCCTAACTTTTTGCTTTATTATAATCTTTTTTGTTGTTTATTTTTGTTTGTTTTTTAGATTTTTCAAGGCAATGGGGTTAAGTGGCTTGCCCAAGGCCACACGGCTAGGTAATTATCAAGTGTCTGAGGTCGAATTTGAACCCAGGTACTCCTGACTCCAAGGCCAGGGCTCTATTCACTGCGCCACCTAGCCACCCCATTATAATCTTTTTAATGAACAAATACTTATTTTTTCCTTTTCTATCTTCCTCCTTAAGGAGAGTGAAAACCAGTATTACAAATACATAGTCAAGCAAAATAAATTCCTGCATTGGTCATGACCCGAAAATGTGCGTCTGATTCTTCCTCACTTTTTCAGTTCTGATGATAACACTAGCATTCTCCTGAATTTGTTGTTGTTTCTGAATCCCATTTGGAGTTTTCTTGCAAAGATCCTGGAGTGGTTTGTAATTTCTTCCACCAACTCATTTTTATAGATGAGGAAATTGAGGCAAACAGGGTGAAGTGACTTGTCCACAATCACCTAGTTAGGAAGTTTATGAGGCTACATTTGAACTCAGGACTTTCAGACTCCCAGTCCAGGCTCTATCTACTGTGCTGCCTAGCTGCCTCCTGAATACACAGGATCAAAATTTTGCGGTCATCTTTTCTCTCTCCCTTACCTCAGTGGCCCTTCTAATTAGCTGCCGATTCCTTTTGATTTCTGATCTATAATTTCTTTCAAATTTGTCATCCCTCTTTCATTCCCACTTCCACCATCCAAGGTAAGACTCTAATTCCTTCCCAACTAGCCTAAAAGAGGCTGTAAGTACTGAACTTGAGAGAAAAAAAGGGATGCTCAGAAAAGTCAGTGATGTAGAGACAAATCTTGTTCACTTTTCCAACCAGGGCATGCTGCTAATTGTTAACAAGAGGGTTCTCTGGAGAGAACACACACACACACACACACACACACACACACACACACACACACATACATACACACTTTTTTAAAATTAAATTTTTTTTTCCAATTACATGCAGAGACAGTTTTCAACATTCATTTTTTTTGGTAAGATTTTCAGTTCCACATTTTTCTGACTCCCTCTCTTCTTTCCTTCCTTTCCATGACAGGGAATAAGCTGATACAGGTTATATATATACAGTCAAGTTTAACACTTTTCTATATTAGTCATATTGTGAAAGAAAAATCAGAACAAAAAGGAGGAAAAAACCATGAGAAAGAAAAAGCAACATAGTAGTAATTTTAAAAAGTGAAACTAGTATGCTTTGGTCTGAATTCAGATGACCATAGTTTTCTCTGGAAGTGGATGGCAGTTTCCATCACAAGTCTTTTAGAATTGTCTTTGTTCACTGTATTGCTGAGAAGGACCAAGCCTACCATTGTTGATCATCACACAATCACACGCACTTTTGTGTTGCATTGTTAATACTCACATAAATCTAGATAATCCATAAAACAATAAATCAAGTCCTGATTGGTAGGGACCACCACTTTCTGGAATATAAATGCCCCCACTGAAAATTTGACAATGGGCTCTCCCAAGTGGGTTGGAGCTGTCTCCAGCATATCGCAGCTTCCAGTTCCAAATCTACAAAACTATTTAAATGTGAATTATCATCATATCTCTACTGGCTGCATTCTCCTAACTGGTTTTTAGACTATCCCCTCTCTAGTCCATCCTTTTCCTGAATAATCTTCCTAATGTGCCTTTCTGATCATATCACCCACTCTTCCACTCCAAGTTTTCATTAGCTCATTTCACAGATGAAGAAACTGAGGCCCAGAAGGGTTTCTACCAAGTTCACTCAAGAAGGAAATAGCATCATTGGAATTTGAACTCATATCATCAGACTTCAAATACTATTTTTTTCTCCATGAAATCACACTTCATAGAATTTTGAGATTTGCAAAGGTTTTACATGTGATCTTGGAGCTTGGAGGAGGGAAGGAGAAGGCTAGAGATACAGATTTGGGAAATTGTCTACAAAGAGAAGATAAACATACAATCATGGATGAGATCCCAAGGGATGACAATCATTAGACAATTTCTTTATTTTTTTTTAGACAGCTGAAGAGTTTATTTGGTTTCAGTAGCACTCGAGGCTGTGACCCCCAGACCTAGGTTGGGAGGGGGAGGGAGTGTTCTGGGATTCCCCTCTCTAAAGGGACTGACGAGCTGCAATGGGGAGTCCGGAGTGCCCATCCCAGACACTCTCTGAGTCACTGGTGTGGGGAAATACAGTGGGATAGACCCCAAGGGTGGGGATGGTCCAGTCACTCCTGGAGACCCCAGTCCCATCCCTCTCCCCATCCCCAGGGGCCACAACCACATAACTTTGCATTCCCTGCCTCCCCCACCCCCCACCCTAGGCCAGGGGGAGGGTGGACAGCGATTCCCTGAGACAGGTTCTGGTGCCCCCTAAACCAGCCAGTTACAGTGTCAAGCCCCAATGGGGAGATAATTTCTTTAATGTCTACCTCTCCCTATCCATCCCCTCCTCCTCACCCCTGAACCCCATCATTTCAGAGGATGACATGCCCCTCTTCCTTTCTCCTAAGTCTGGAAACACCTGTTTTCTTGATACCAACTCCTCCTTCATTGTTCTATAGATCAAACTTTCTCTAAATCAATGTCTCTCTCCCTCTTTCCCTTGGTTCCTTCTCCTATGCCTATGAACATCTCGTTTCTTCTATACTAAAAATTATTGTTTGGTCATTCAGTCATGTCAGACTTTCCACGACCCCACAGACCATATCATGCCAATACTATCCATGGGGTTTTCTTGGCAAAGATCCTGGAATGGTTCACCATTTCCTCCTCCAATACTAAAAATACATTCCCTCAATTCCACTGAACCCTGTTCTGCTTTTTGAAAGTTGAATTTCTTGAAAGAAAAGTTTGTTTCAACTTTCTCATTATCTACTTACTCTCTCCACAAGCCCTCCTTCCACTTCTCACACGAACTAATCTCTCCAAGGTCACTAATGACCTCCAAACCCAATAGTCTTTTCTCCAGACCTCATCTTCCTTGACTTTTCTTGTTGCAGTATTGATGCTCCTGTTTCTTCTTATCCATTTATTGTAGAAATACAAAAAGCAGAGGAGCAGCTAGGTGGCACAGTGGATAGAGCACTGGCCCTGGAGTCAGGAGGCCCTGAGTTCTAAATCCAACCTCAGACACTCACTAATGGCTTGGCTGTGTGGCCTTGGGCAAGTCACTTAACCCCATTGCCTTGCCAAAAAAAAAAACCCAACAAATACGAAAAGCACAGCTGTAACTAGGGTAGGGTAACTGGGCTGTTGATACAAGCTGTGGAAATGTAGATATTCCCGACAGAACTTTTAGTCCTTTATCAGTAGCTGGAGAGATCCGCAGGCTTGAGGGAAGGCTTTCTTCTGGAGGTCTGAACTTAGACAGAATGAATAATTGAAAAAAGGAGACCCAGAAGCTTTCCTCCAGTTGTATCAGCTTGGTTCCTTCCCCAGTGATGGACTCCCCGGCAGCTGCCTCAGTGTCTCAGGGTCTCTTCCACTTAGCTTCTCTTTCCCACCCTCATCTACTTAATTAGTGTTATTGCTTGCTCTGGACACCAAAATGACTAGTTTTGATTCCATCCACAGTTCTTAGCTCTCTAGAATTGTATCAGTTGGTATTGTGGAAAGAGCCCTAGTTCTGAAATCAGAGGACCCGGGTTCAAATTCTACCTCTGATATCCTCCCTGGACCTCAGTTTCCTCCTCTGAGATCCTTTAGAGCTTTTAATCAGTGATTCTTAGATGTTTCATTCATTCTCACTGCTTTGAAGATCATCTGTAATGGATAACTTCCAATTCTTTTTTTTTTTAGGATTTTTTTGTAAGGCAAATGGGATTAAGTGGCTTGCCCAAGGCCACACAGCTAGGTAATTCTTAAGTGTCTGAGACCAGATTTGAACCCAGGTACTCCTGACTCCAGGGCCAGTGCTTTATCCACGGCACCACCTAGCCACCCCATTTCCAATTCTTGATATTCAGCCTCTAAGTTCTTTGTAAAATAAGGGGTTTGAACATTCTGGGAGTGCAAAGTCCAACAAAAACAACTCACAATAATACTGTTTCTTATCTCACAAAGTTCTATCTTCACAACTCTGCAAGACAGTCGAAAAAAGTGAAATCAAATGAGATAACCTTTGTAAAGCATTCCTGAAGCTGTTATAGGTGTTATAGGAACTCTAGCTACGATCACCCCATTTTACAGATGAACAAGTTTAAGCTCTGAGAGGGGAAGAACTTTGTGAAATAAATTGGCAGCAGAGAGAGAATTAGACTAATGCTGGTCTTTGGACTCGGAGACAATCATTCTTTCCATTGTGACAAACAGCAGCAGAGAGGAGGAAGTCAGGAGGAATAGATAGGGGAACTGAGGAGAAGAGAAGAGACAAGTCTGCCACCCTAAGGCTGTGATGGGGTATCTTTCTAGGTGAGGGTCCATCTCACATGTAGACCAGAAGTTCTTAACCCCAGGGTCTGATGACCTTAGGATTTTGTTGCTGTTGGAATTTCAAAAGAATTGCTTTTCTCTGTCATCTCATGGATTTCATTGTAGACATTTAAAAACAGTTCTGGGGAAGAGTCTATAGTTTCACAAGTCTGCCAAAGGGGTCCATGATACAAACAAGGTTAAGAGACCCTATATTGGTTAGATAATTAAATAGGGGGCTGGAACTGGACAGTGCCTTTGAGAACCGTCTCTGAAGGCAACTCCAAGTGATGGGAGAGGGCTGTAGCTAATGGGAAGAAGCCTGAATTTGCCTCCAGCTTCTTACCTTAGAATCTCAGTTCATCTACTTCTTCCCTCTGTGATTTTAGCTAAGAGGCCTCTCCTTCACCACCATCTTCTTCTTGGTTTCTATTTATTATTTTTTTCTATTTACTTTTCTTGAAAAATAAAGAGGAGGGTGGCTGGGTGGCATAGTGGATAGAGCACCGGCCCTGGAGTCAGGAGTACCTGGGTTCAAATCCGGTCTCAGACACTTAATAATGACCTAGCCATGTGGCCTTGGGCAAGCCACTTAACCCTATTTGCCTTGAAAAAAAATCTAAAAAAAAAAAGAAAGAAAAGAAAAATAAAGAGGATAGAAACACAATGATCTCTAAAACCCATTCCAGCTTTGAATCCTGTGATCTGAAAAAAATAACAGAAACCAGGAAAATAAAAAGGCCTTCTCTCCCTATCCTTATTCCACCTGAGTGAAACCAGTGGTGTGCTAGTAAATGTTTAACTACCAGCTCTCTGGAAAAAAGTATACACAGGCATATTTTAAAGTTAATTTTATCATTAACATTTATCCACCACTTTCTTAAGACTAGACTCTGGTCTAGACTATAAATAAAAGAAAAAAATCAAGCCCTGTTTGTAGCCCTTGCTAGTTTCTGAGATGTCTTTGCTCACCCTAAACATTTCCACATCAGATCTTGAGAGCTGGTTCGAGCTGGCTCTAGCACATTCCCTAAATGTAATTCTGGAATCATTCTTTCCAGCCAAATTGTATTAATCGACATTTCTTGAATTGGTTTGTCTACCTTGACACTACTTCTTTATCTCTCCTAGTCCTTATCTTCCTCCAACGACAAACAACAGCAAACATTTATAGAACATATTAAGGTTTGTAAAATCCTTTACATACATTATCTCACTATTATTATCCTCTCTTTAGAGATGGAGAATTGGAGGGTGAGAGAAAGGTTAAGGGACTTACTCAGCCAAACTACTAGGAAGTATCCAAGGCAGGATTGGAGCTCGGGTCTTCCTAACTCCCAAAGCTAGCACCCTATGAGCAAAGCCACCTGGGCAGTGTTCCCTTCTTCTTGACGCTTCCCCAGATTTCCACATTCCCTAGCCTCTAGTTATGAATATTGTTTCTCTCCTCCATTTCTTTGTATTATATGTGCATATAGTATAGACTCAGCACCCCATCCCTACTGTCCCATCCCCGAAAGAGTGAGCTCTTGGAGAGTAGAATACCTTTTATCTGTAGTTTTGTACCTCTGCAGAAGGGTACTGGACATCTGATAGGACCTTAATAAACTATTGTTGAATTGGGGGAAAATACTAACTTTTCTGGGTACCATTTCTACCTCATAGGATAATTTGAGCTTTTTTTCCTTTTTTCTTTCCTTTTTTTTTTTTGGCAAGGCAACAGAGTAAGTGATTTGCCCAAGATCACACAAGTAATTATTAAGTGTCTGAGGTCAAATTTGAACTCAGATCTTCCTGACTCCAGAGCCAGTGTTCTATCCACCGTGCCAACTAGCTGCCCCTGAGCCTTTATTTCTAAGAAGGAAAAATAAACTCCAAATCAAGAAAGCTAGAAAGGATTAAATTGTCAAAACTTTTGTTTTTCCTCTTCCTGTTTTTCTTCTCCCTTCCCTTCTTCAAATCCAACAGCCCCTTCTTTTACCTTGTCTACCTTGACTTTGACTTCAGTACTATTCACATCTTTTTTCTTCATGGTGCCCTACCACCTTCATCCATTAGAAAGTAGGGAGAGATCAGAGGAATAAAAATTCTGTAGTACACTTATGTGAGCCTGGGAAATCTGAGCCTCTGTGAGATAATGGGTGATATTCTTTTCCTTCTAAAACCTTCACCTCCCTCCCAAATTCCCTGTTTTTCTGAATGCCATAGCTATTCTTCCAAGCACTCAAGTTCAGAACTTTTCATTTATCTAATCTATCTATCTAATCTATCTATCTATCTATCTATCTGTCTGTCTTCTGTTTATTCATTCATTTGTTCATTCACTCATTCATTCATTTATGCATCTATTTGGACCCAGACAGCTTCAGAGGAGAAAATGAGTCTTAGCACAGAATTCCTTCAATTAATTCCAGTTCACACATAAATCATGACATTATCTCCCTGATGTCATGGTCTTTTTAGAGAATAAAGGACCAACATCATCAACATCCATCAATTTATCCATCCATCTATCCAACAGTCAGCCATCTATCCATTCATCAGTTCATTTATGTATTTTTAACTTAGCAAGAATTAAATAAAAGGAGTATCTTGATATACAAAGTAGATCTATGATTCTAATTTTCTATTCTTTTAAAAGTTTTTATTTATTTTTCCAACTACATGCAATGATAGTTTTCAACAAGTTTCTTTACAAAGTTTTGAGTTTCACATTTTTCTCCCTTCCTCCTTTCCCTCCCCCCTCCCCTGAAAAAATAATCTAATAAATTATGCAAGTATAACTAAAACATAAATTCATATAAATCATGTTGTGAAAGAAGTAATTCTGCTTGCCAGAGAAAAAGAGGATTGTACATCAAACTGTGAATCTCTGTTAGGTGTAGCTTGTTCTTCCTTTTAAATTCAATCTATAACTTTCAAAGCTGTCTAACTTGTTTGTGTTTCCTTCTGTTATCTTCAGGGCATTAAAAATGCTTAAATGACCCTCTTTCTTTTTTGCAGCCTCAACATTAGTTTTCCTGTTCCTTCAACCCTTCCTCCCATTGAAAAAAGAAAGAAAAACAAAACCCTTGTAATAAATATGCATTGTCAAGCAAAACAAATTTCCACACTGTTCATGTTCTAAAAATATATTTCTCCTGCCCCTAAGTCCATCATTTCTCTGTCAGGAAATGCATAGCAGTTTTCCTCATGAGTCCTCTGGAATCCTAGTTGGCCATGACATTAAATATAGTTCTTAATCTTTTAAAGCTGTTTTTCTTTGCAATTTTTTAAATAAATTGTTCTCCTGGTTCTGCTTACTTTACTCTGCATCAGTTCATACAAGTCTTCCAAGGTTTCACTGAAATTGCCCACTTTATCATTTCTTATTGAACAATATTGTTTCCTTACACTGACATACACTAATATGTTTAGCCATTCTGCAGTTGATGGATGATCCTTTGGTTTCTAGTTTTTTGCTCACACACACACACACACACACACAAAAAAAAAACTGCTATAAATATTCTTGTACATATTCTTGTTTTTGATGTTTTCTCTCTCTTCTAACATTCAATAAGTTGCCAGGGTCTCTTGATTCTACCTGCACAATATCTCTCATTCACCCCTAGGTCCTTTAAAATTCCAATAAATATTTATCAAGTACCTATTATATACCAGGAATATGCTAAGCATTGAGGATAAAAAGACAAAAGTGATTACAATCTGGGTCCCCAAAGAGTCTAGCCAAGGGAGACAAAACATCCAAAATCTCTAAATATATTCTCTCTCTCTCTCTCTCCCTCTCTCTCTCTCTCTCTCTCTCCATATATATATATATATATATATATATATATACATAAATTAATATATGGAGAGATCTACATATATCTATTTATTCAAAATAGTTATAAAATTGATACTAGGTGATTTGGGGGAGATTCTAGCAATTTGGGGAATCAGGAAGGGCCTTATGTACAAAATTGTCCTTGACTTAGATCTTGAAGGAATCTAGGAGAGAGGTGAGGAGGGAGACAGTCATTCCAAAGGCTTGGCGATGGGAGATTGAGTGCCATCTATAAAGACCCACAAGACCACCAGTTTGACATGATGACACTGAAGAGAGAAGAATAATATATAATGTAATCACAATGGTAGATTGAAGTGAAGGTATTTTGGACTTTAAATATCCAGAGTTCATATTTGATCCCAGAAATAATCCCAGTCATTGAATTTTGAGTGTGGGAGGGTCAGTCAGATTTGGAAAAATCATCAGATGGGAAAAATCAGTTTAGCAGTTGTTTGAAGGATGGATTGAGGAAGGGATAGGCTTGAGGCAGGAAGTCCAGTTAAGAGGCTGCTATCATAACCCTGTTGAAAAGGCTTGAACAAGGATGACTGTGTATTTGTGGAGAAAAAAGAGAGGATGCCCTCACACAACCAAAAGTAGGAATGTGAGAGGAAGACACCTAGGATGAAGGTGTGTATGGGGGGGGCAGGGAATATTATTAATAATTAGGGAGGGGTTCAGAAGGCCCATTAGAAATGGAGAACAAAGAAAAATAAAGACTGGAGAAGGCTAGAGCTGAGCTTCCTTTGGGAGTGGCTAATGAATTTACAGGCATCAACTTCACCATGGATTCCTGGCATGGTGTCAATGCCCTGTGGATGATTGGAAGGCCAGGGCCTGGGATTGGGGGTATGAGCTCATGTGACCCTAGGGGTGGCAACCCAGGGACCCGTTGCAGAAGGCTAGGACTGGAGGAAGCTCCCCATGGTCCTGCGAAGGTCTTAAATGATACCTGATTTTGGTCTCATTGATTGCTCCCCTCTCCAAACTCTCCTTCACACTGTCCTCTCCAAACTTCCTGATGCACATCTCAGATCACATCATCACTCCCCAGCTCAAAAACTTTTAGGGGCTCCCTAGGGTCTCACTGAGGAAAAAACAAATTCCTGATCTTGGCATTCAGTGATGCTCTCCATCCCTATCAAGCCAATCTACTGGCTGTTCCCAACACCTACTATAGCTTTCTTTTCTCTCTTTTTAAAAAATTTTAAATATTTAATTTGCTTTTCCAACAACATGCAAGGGTAGTTTTGACCAATCATTTTTTTTTTGCACAGTTTTGAGTTTACATTTTTTCCCTTTTTTCCCTCCCACCCCACCCCCATCTCTCCTTTTCCCCTGACAGAAAACAATCTAATAAAGGCTTGCCATGTGTAATTATCTTGTCATCTTTCTTATTTTGTATGTATCCCACTGATGTCCATCTAAGTTCCTCAGACTTAGAATGGCCTTCTCCCTAACCCACCTTGAACTTCTCTGGTCAGGGGTGTCACTCTCTTGGGTGCATTTAATTGTCTAATTTATTTAGTGATTTATATAGCCTTCTTATTCCCTCACTAGACTTGGATTTCCCTGAGTCTCTGAACATGCTTCTGGGTCTCTGCTCTTTATTAGTCTATGTAAACCTATGTTCATGTGTTTGAACTTGTGATCATATCTGTGTGGATATGCCAGTGTGTCCATACCTCTTGGTATGCATACACATAACTATTAGTGTCTGTGGAATGTGCTGCTGAGCCTGTACATGCATGTGAAGTCGGTCTGCATCTGTACATGCATGTTAATATCTGTAGTGTGAGCATTGGCACGTGCAATGTACATATGCATGTTACTGTCTGTAGAGTCTTTAAGTGCACCTGCACATGTATGTAAGTGCTTGCAATAGAAGTATCTGCCATGCCTATTAGTGTCTGTAGTGTGTATTGGTATGCATGCACTTACATGCTACCTTCTATGTATGCATGTTAGTGTCTGCAGCATATGCATGCTAGTGCAAGTCAATGAGTACACACTTGCATGTTGAGCCTACACATGCATGTTAATATTCACACATGCATGTTAGTGTGCATAATATAGTTGAGGTTTTTTTCCAAGGCAAAAGTGGCTTGCCCAAGGCCACACAGCTAGGTATTTATTAAGTGTCTGAGGCCAGATTTGAACACAGGTACTCCTGACTCCAGTGCTCTATCCACTGTGCCACCTAGCCGCCCCCTGTAATATAGTTTAATGCTAGTGCGATGCATAGTGTATGTTAGTGTGGACACATGCTTGATGAGTCTGTTTACAAGTGTGCTTACACATATATGTTAGTGCCTGTCTCTGAACATGCATGTTGGTGTCTGCATGTGCAGGTGAGCATTTCAGTATCTGTATTTTTGCTTGAGTTTTAGTACTTCCCATTGACATACTTGTGTGGGCTGGTGCCTGTGTCTCTCCTTGCATCTTGGTCGTGTGGAGGCAGCGCCTCTACTTGGGCAAGACTTGGGTTTTCATGGGTGTGCGCCCTTGTCTAGGACTTGGTTCTTTTGCTTCAGCCCCATGAGAAGGTCCTTCCCGTACATGCCCATGACTTAGGTCAGCCCTGCTCAACCCTTCCCAGCCCAGCCCACATGCCCAGCTCTATCCATTCCTCTCCAGTCCTGCCCATTCCTGCCCAGGCCAGCTATGCCCAACCCTGCCCATTCCTGTTTGGGCCAGTCCCGCTTTGCCCAGCTCTGCTGTCCATACTCAGATGTGCCCAGAACAGTCCAGACCTGCCCAGTGCTGTCCAATTCATCCTTGCCTATTCTTGTCCAGCCCAATCCTGCCATTCCTGCCCAGGCCTGCTGTATCCAGGTCTGCCTAGGCCAGCCCAGCTGGCATAAGCATTCTTTCTCAGTCCAACCATACCTAGCCTGCCCTGTCTATTCCTGTCCCACCAACTCTGCCCTGCCCAAGCCTGCTCAGTGCAGCCATGTTTATTATTGCCAGCTAGCCCAGTCCTGCCCAGCTCAGTCCTACCAAACTCTATCCAATCCAGCCCTGTTAGGTCTGCCCAACCCAGCCCTGCCCATTCTGCCCAGCCTGGCCCTGCCCAGTTCTGCCCTGCTCAGCCCTGCCCTACCCAACCCTACCCAGGTAAGCCCTGCTTAGTCTTGCTCAGCCCAATCCTATCAAGCTCTGCCTAACCTAGCCCTGCCCTGCCCTGCCCAGCCCTGCCCAGCCCAGGCTGCTCTGCCCAAGTCTGCCCAACCCAGCCCCGCCCAGTTCTGCCAGCCCAGCTCTGCCCTGCTGTGCCCAGTCCTGCCCATTCCTGCCCATCCCTGCCTTGCCCTGTTCAGCACTGGCCTGCCCAGCCCTGCTGTGCCCAGTCCTGCCCAGTCCTGCCCGTCCCTGCCCTGCCCTGTTCAGCACTGGCCTGCCCAGCTCTGCTGTGCCCAGTCCTGCCCAGTCCTGCCCGTCCCTGCCCTGCCCTGTTCAGCACTGGCCTGCCCAGCCCTGCTGTGCCCAGTCCTGCCCATCCCTGCCCATCCCTGCTCTGCCCAGCGGCCCCTCGGGCTGGGGGTCCGGGGGGAGCCGTCTGCGGCTCGGCAGCTTCGTCTCCATCCCCGTCTCCGAGCTCTGCCCCGTCCAGTCCGGCTGGCCCTGCCGGGAGCCTCGCGGGCTTCATTCATTTCCTCCCATTAGTGGGAAATAAGGATATCCGGTGGGGCTCGCCTGGACCCCCGCGGCCGCCAAACCTCCCCCTGACCCGGAGAAGAACAACAGAGCCGGCGGGCCGGACTGGGCGGGGGCGGGCGAGGGGGGCCGGGCGGGCCACCCCCACCCTCCAAGGCAAGGGGCCATCTGCCCCAGGTGGGGCTCCCTCCGGTGCCCTCCCCATCCAGCCCCCACATTTCAGCCCGGAATCACCCATCTCCCCTCCCCCCAATACTCTCCCCAGCCCTGCCTCTCTCTAGCCACCCCACCATTCCCCCTCCCCAGTCGCTGGAGAGAGGGGTTGGCCCAGGAACCCTTCCCCCAATGACCTGGGCCATTTTTCCGAAAATAGCCTCCCCTGAGCCCTCCCCAGCCGGCTGGCTCCAGTTACTTTCCCTAATTCCCTGCAGCTGCTCCCCCCTTTCCCGGCTTTCATTTTCCTGCATTCCTGGTGTGGGGGGGGCATTCATCGGGGCTGGGTAGAGAAGTAGCTCAAGGACCAGGCCTATCGCTGACCATTTTCTGATAGCCCTTCCGCGCTGCATTTGGGGATGTGGGGGAAGATGGGGCTCATCATGAGATGCCTGGGTATAGTTGGGGCTAGGGAAGAGGCCTGAAATGGTTTCAAGGCAACCAGGGTCAACCATTAGAGGCCCCCACCCCAAAGGGTTCTCTTCTGCAGTGGTGAGCCCCTTGAAATGAAAGATGCTGTAAATACTTCTGACATCCCGGTGGTGGGAAGGTTGATGGGGTGGGGGTGGGGGCAGAGAAACCACTTCTTTTCCTTGGTGGGGGACAAAGGGGTACAGCCAGGCTCCTGTGTCATGCCGTGATGTGGATGAGTCAGGAAACATGGTCCCAATCCCACTGGGCCCTGGGAGTATATTTAAAGAGAAAGTCCATCCAGGAAGACAAGACAATGGGATGTAATTGAAAGATGCCCAATCTGAAGAGCCAGGAAGCCAGTTCTGCCACTTACTACCTTCCCTGACTAGGATCCCATGACTCAAACTCAGAAAGGAGTTAAGGGACCGAGGCCTCACCTCTTCAATCTCATCCCCACCCCCTCTTCCCATCTACAATTTATTGACAAGTGCTGCTGTTGCTCTCTCCCATAAGCCCCTTCTCTCCTCTCTAACACTGTCCCCACTCTGGTGCAGCCTGAGGACTAGACCATTGCAACAACACCAGTGGGTGTCCCTGGCTCAACTCTTCCCTAATTTCAGTGGATTCTCCACCCAGCTGTCAAATTGACCTTAAAGTGCAGGTCTGACTATGTTGCCCCCAGCTCCCCCAGTTCAATTCACTCCAAAGGCCCCCTATCACCTCCAGGATCAAATATAGTAATTCTCTGCAACCCACCCCCTTTCTAGTCTTCTTACACCCCCCCCCCCCCATGCTCCCAATCTGTCATCCAGTAACATTAGCCTCACTATTCCTCACAATAGACATTCCATCTCTCTGGATTCCGGGCTTTTTCTCTGTCTCCCAGTCTTTGGATGGTTTTTCCTCCATTTCTTTTCTTTTCTTTTTCTTTTTTTGCAAGGCAGTGGGGTTAAGTGGCTTTCCCAAGGCCACACAGTTAGGAAATTAAGTGCCTGAGGTCCCATTCGAACTCAGATCCTCCTGACTTCAGGGCCACCTAGCCGTCCTCCTTCTGCCTCCCATCTGCCTTAGCTTCCTTCAGATTTCATCTTCTGTGCCCAGCTTCTTTGGCAGATCCTTCTTCCCCTTCATTCTAGGATCTTCCCTCTGTTGATTAACTTCAATTATCCTGTGTATAACTTGTTTGTTCATAACTGTTCCCAGCCTATGTAAAGTATTATCATAGTCCATTGGAAATACCCTTCTTTGCATTTACAGAGAAGGAAATTGAGATCCAGAGAGGAAGTGACAGACAGAGTGACAGAGAAAGAGAGAGTGACAAAGATGGGGGAGAGAGAGAGAGAGACAGACAGACAGAGTGACAGAGTAAGAGAGAGTGACAAAGATGGGGGGAGGGAGAGAGAGACAGAGTGACAGAGAAAGAGAGAGTGAAAAAGATGGGGGAAGGAGAGAGAGAGACAGACAGACAGAGTGACAGAGAAAGAGAGAGTAACAAAGATGGGGGAGAGACAGACAGACAGAGTGACAGAGAAAGAGAGAGTGACAAAGATGGGGGGAGAGAGAGAGAGACAGAGTGACAGAGAAAGAGAGAGTGACAAAGATGGGGGAGGGAGAGAGAGACAGAGTGACAGAGAAAGAGAGAGTGAAAAAGATGGGGGAAGGAGAGAGAGAGAGACAGACAGAGTGACAGAGAAAGAGAGAGTGACAAAGATGGGGGAGAGACAGACAGACAGAGTGACAGAGAAAGAGAGAGTGACAAAGATGGGGGAGAGAGAGAGAGACAGAGTGACAGAGAAAGAGAGAGTGACAAAGATGGGGGAGAGACAGACAGACAGACAGAGTGACAGAGAGAGAGAGTGACAAAGATGGGGGAGGGAGAGAGAGAGAGACAGACAGACAGTGACAGAGAAAGAGAGAGTGACAAAGATGGGGGAGAGACAGACAGACAGACAGAGTGACAGAGAGAGAGAGTGACAAAGATGGGGGAGGGAGAGAGAGACAGACAGACCGAGTGACAGAGAAAGAGAGAGTGACAAAGATGGGGGGAGGGAAAGAGAGACAGAGTGACAGAGAAAGAGAGAATGACAAAGATGGGGGAGAGAGAGACAGAGTGACAGAGAAAGAGAGAGTGACAAAGATGGGGAGAGACAGACAGACAGACAGAGTGACAGAGAGAGAGAGTGACAAAGATGGGGGGAGGGAGAGAGAGACAGACAGACAGTGACAGAGAAAGAGAGAGTAACAAAGATGGGGGAGAGACAGACAGACGGAGTGACAGAGAAAGAGAGAGTGACAAAGATGGGGGGAGGGAGAGAGAGAGACAGAGTGACAGAGAAAGAGAGAGTGAAAAGATGGGGGAAGGAGAGAGAGAGACAGACAGAGTGACAGAGAAAGAGAGAGTGACAAAGATGGGGGGAGAGAGAGAGAGACAGAGTGACAGAGAAAGAGAGAGTGAAAAAGATGGGGGAAGGAGAGAGAGAGACAGACAGAGTGACAGAGAAAGAGAGAGTGACAAAGATGGGGGGAGAGAGAGAGAGACAGAGTGACAGAGAAAGAGAGAGTGAAAAAGATGGGGGAAGGAGAGAGAGAGACAGACAGAGTGACAGAGAAAGAGAGAGTAACAAAGATGGGGGAGAGAGAGACAGACAGACAGAGTGACAGAGAAAGAGAGAGTAACAAAGATGGGGAGAGACAGACAGACAGACAGAGTGACAGAGAAAGAGAGAGTGACAAAGATGGGGGGGAGAGAGAGAGACAGAGTGACAGAGAAAGAGAGAGTGAAAAAGATGGGGGAGGGAGAGAGAGACAGAGTGACAGAGAAAGAGAGAGTGACAAAGATGGGGGGGAGAGAGACAGACAAAGTGACAGAGAAAGAGAGAGTGACAAAGATGGGGGGAGGGAGAGAGAGAGACAGACAGAAAGACAGAGAAAGAGAGAGTGACAAAGATGGGGGAGAGAGAGACAGACAGTGACAGAGAAAGAGAGAGTGACAAAGATGGGGGGGGAGAGACAGACAGACAGACAGAGTGACAGAGAGAGTGACAAAGATGGGGGAGGGAGAGAGAGACAGACAGAGTGACAGAGAAAGAGAGAGTGACAAAGATGGGGGGAGAGAGAGAGAGACAGACAGACAGAGTGACAGAGAAAGAGAGAGTGACAAAGATGGGGGAGAGAGACAGAGTGACAGAGAAAGAGAGAATGACAAAGATGGGGGAGGGAGAGAGAGAGACAGAGAGACAGAGAAAGAGAGAGTGACAAAGATGGGGGGGAGAGAGAGACAGACAGAGTGACAGAGAAAGAGAGAGTGACAAAGATGGGGGAGAGAGACAGAGTGACAGAGAAAGAGAGAGAGTGACAAAGATGGGGGATGAGACGGGATGTGAGGGCACACGGAGTCTCTTGGCCAGGATGCCAGTCCTCAGCCCCCTGGGTGTGTTTGCGGGTTTGCAGGGATGCACAGCCCCAACGCCCCTCATTTCTGGCGGCCTCTGGCAGCCTCTGCGACTCATGAGGGTGGAGGGGGAAGGAGTGAGGGGAGGCTGTCTTAATTAAAATTCTCCCTTTCATCCCGGTAACTAGTCTCAACCAGGCGACGGCAGCCACGGCCTTGCTTGGCATCCCGCCAATCCAGCCAATGGGACCGTCAGGACCGAGGGAAACAATCCATCTGGGGAGGAAACCCTGAGATTCACTCTGGGACAAACAGCCCCCGCCCCTGATTTCAAAGCAGAGCTAAAGAGCGGAGATGCAAGGGGGAAGAGGCGAGGAGAGAAAACTGGAAAGGAGCGGGGAGGTGACTGTGGAGGCGGGAAGGAGGAGAAAGGGGAGAAGAAGAGGTTAAAGGAACACAGGGAGGGAAAGAAAAAGAAGGAAGAAAGGAGAAATGAAGGAAGGGGGTGAAGGAAAGAGGGGGAAGAGAGGAGGAAGGAAAGAAGAGAGAGGGAAAAGAGGGAAGAAAAAGAAAAGAGGAGAAAGGAAAGAACAGAAAAATAGGGAAGGAGCAGGAAAAGAGGAAAAAGGAAGAGACAAAAGGGAAAGAGTAGAAAGGAAAGGGGAGAGGGAAAGAGGGTAGAAGTGGGAAGAGAAGGAAAGGAGAGAAAAGAGGCAAGGAATAGGAAAGGGGGAGAAAAGAAAGAAGAGAGAATAAGAGGGGAAAGGAGGAAAATAGAAAGGAAAGGAGAGAGAAAAGAGGGAGGAAAGGAGAAAGGAAAAGAGAAAAAGAGGGAAGGAATAGGAAAAGGAGACAAAGGAAAGAAGAGAGGAGAAATGGAGGGAGGAAGGGGAGAAGGAAAGGAGTCGGAAGAAAGGAGAAAGGAAGAGGGGGTAGGGAAAGAGAGAAGGAAGAGGAAGAGAAGGGAAAGGAAGGGAGAGGAAAAGAGGGAGTGGGGAGAGAGGAGAAATGGAGGGAGGAAGGGAAAAAGGAAAGGAGAAGGAAGGAGGAGAAAGGAAGGGAAGGAATGGGGACAGAAGGGGAGGAAGGAGATAAGACAGAAGAAAGGAGGGGAGACGAGGGGTAGGAAGTTGGAAGGGAGGAGAGAGAAAAAGAAGGGAGAAGAGGAGGGAAACGTCGGGGGGCAGGATCTAGGCAAAGGGGAAAGATGAGGGAGAAAAGAGGAAGGAGGGAAGGAAAAGAGAAGGGCAAAGGGAAGGAGTGGAGAAATGAGAGTAGAGAGAAGGGGGAGACAGCAAGGGAGGAAGGGAGGCGAGAGGAGGTGGCAGAGGAGCCAAGGGGCTGGCGCGGCGGGGGCGCGGAGGCTGCCCACTGACAGCCCCGAGACACTGATGGAAGCCCCGGCGGCCGGGCCAGCGCAGCCCCGGCGCTGATAAGGGGGAGCGGGGAGCGCGCGGGGGGAAAGCCGGGAGGAAATCAATCTAATTAATGGCTCTGCTCATTTATCGGGGGCAAATGCTAATTATTCTTTTTAATCACTTTTCTGCCGCAGTCGCCGGCTTGCTCACTCTGGCATTTTTTCCCCCAGCTCTGCCTTCATTTGAGAAGTTGGTGACGAGAAACTGTCACCCTGGGCCTATAAATGGAGAAGGAGGCCTGCAGGAAAAGGGGGGCGGGGGGAGGTTTGGGGGGGCTGAGGGGGAGAAGAAAGCGTGATGGAAGAGGACTGGCGGGGGGCGGGGAGCGAATGGGGTCTGCGGCTGGCCGGGACGGGGAGGGAGCTCGGGTCCTGCGTGTCTGGGTGGGTGTGATGCGGGTGTGAGGATGGGTGTGGATGGGGGAGTGAGTGTGAAGGACTGTCCCCTGTCCCTGTCCCCGCCCTCCTGGGTCCCGAAGGGGCTAGAAAGGAATAGAGGACAAAGGCACCCTTTCTTGGCTCAAAGATTATTGAAGCTTCCATCCAATGATAATAATGTCCGATCACAGTGAGATATATTATATATATAGTTTTTGCAAGGCAATGGGGTTAAGTGACTTGCCCAAGAATTGCCCATTACAACTAGGTAATTATTGTCTGAGGTCAAATTTGAACTCAGGTCCTCCTGACTCCAGGGCAGGTCCTCTATCCACTGCACCATCTAGGTGCCCCTATATATTTCTTTAAGATTTGCAAAGTACTTTGCAAAAATGTACTGTTAGGTAGGCACTATCATTATTCCCATTTTACAGATGAGGAAACTGAGTCTGAGAAATTTTAAATGGCTTGCCCAGTCCCTGAGTTGAGCCAGGCACTTCCAAGTCTTGTGCTCTTTATTACCCAATTGCCATCCTTCCACAGTTGTCATTCAAGGGTTCTCGGTGCTCTTGGATCAGAGCTATGGAGAACATCCCCTTGGATACCCGTTTCAGCCCCATAGCCTCAATGAAGTACCCAGTCTCCTTTGCAAGCTTCTGGAGAACAGAGATTGTCTTTTGCCTTTCTTTGTATGCCCAGTGACTGGCACACTGTAGGACTACTATGTCAAATAAACATTTATTAAGCCCTTACTATATGCTCAGTGCTAGGAATATAAAGGCATTAACACCTTTAAGGAGATGACTAGTCATCCGGATCCAGTCTTTCCTGCTCCACAGAGTGCCTTTCCCCTGCTAGTGATCTTTCTTCCCAAACTCCTGGTATTTAGTTAGAATTTATTCTGGGGAATATTATTTCATTATACACATCAGTTCCTCTAATAGAAGCTTCCTGAGACCAGGGCCTATTTTTTTTTTTTTTTTTTTTTTTGTGCTCTCAGCACCTAGTGCAGGACCTGGGCTTGTTGGGTAGTTCATTGATTGGTTGGTGGAACTGTATCTTTGCCTTTAGTTCTGGTCTTCTCAGTTCCAGGAATATTGCTGATATAACATTAAACCTTTGCCTGAGGTCCAAGTCTTTCTGGCTCCAGGTAGGGTTGTTGAGGTCCAAGTAGGGTAGCACTAAGCCTTGGCTTGCGTTCCCAGTGTCCCAATGACAGGAATTGGCAGTGGTTGATGGGTAAACATTGATGAGTTCCAGAGCCAAGGCAGGAGCAGGAGGAACCAGGACAACAGAAATAGAGGATTGTACTGAGAGACAGCAGATGTAAGAATGAAGGAACATAGACCCCCAGAGAGAAAGGGAGGACAGTGGACACTGTACTGGATTCTGGAGTGGAAATGATGATGCGCATGGCAGGCCTTGCCTAGTTGGTGCCATGAAGTCTCTTTGCTGGTGGGGCTTGGGTACATGTCCTTTTATCATTTATTACAAACTTTTAAACAAACCTCTTCTACATTTAAATTCTGTTAGCCTTGAGAGCTTGCAGGTACCTAGGGATCCAAAAAGAGAGACCTGAACTAAATTCAGATGTTTCTAGAGTTTTCTTGAGTGGGGAAGGAGAGGGGAACAAGCCCACATTAAGCATCTATTCTATACCTAGCTAAAAAAAGTGCTAAGTACTTTTCAAATATCTTATTTAAATCTCACAGTAATCCTATGATGTAGGTGCTAAAATTTTGTAGTTGAGAAAACCATGGCAGAGAATAAGTGACTTGCTCAGGATCATAGCGCTAGTATATGTTTGAGTGAATTTAAATTCAAGGCTTCTTGATTAGTAGTATGATGTGAATATTAGTACTATGATGTAAATAAAACAGATACCTTCTAGGTTGAACCTGGACCTTGAGAGCTCAGAGCTATGGTCCTAGGTCAGTTTGCATTTTGGGGGTCACTCTGATTTTGGAGGGGGCTAGACTCCTTGCAGTAGTAAAGCAGGAGGTGGAGACTTCACTAGTTGGTGCAATGATTTTCCTGACCGGGACCAAATCTTTGATTGCAAGAAAGGAAGAAAATGCTTCCTGGAGGCAGGCTGTAGTCATTCCTCTGTTAAGTGGGCTAAGCTGCTAGGCCCTTATCTGTCCATTCTTTTTTTTTAATAAATCTGATCTATGTATAAATGCTTATCCTAACCCGGGTGCTTGCAGGGGACTGGGGAGGCTCACCGCAAAAGATAGGAACCAGATTTGGATGTTTCCAGGTGGGGAGATACCCTGGGGAGGGGCAAAGTGAGCCATGGTTGACATATTAAGAAACTTCCCAGATAGAATGTGGTTCAGGATAAGCCCTGAAGTGTGGATCTTGATTACAGATTGCATTTTGAAGGCTTCTCCCACATTACTGATTTGGGTAGGTGGAGGCTAGACTACTTGTCCTTTCCTGAAACAGAATCCACTAGCACAAGGCTTGTGTGACCCTAGAGGGAATGGAGGCCCTTATGAGGCCTTAGGAAATGAACTCTGCTTCACCAACCTTTCCTGTCCGGGTTCATCGGGCCCCACAAAGCGGGGATATCGAGGCCTGAAGACAATGGTTGGTGAACAGTGGATCCTGAGGCATGGCTGTATTTCTGTAGCTTTGGGAAGAAGACCTGAGGCATGTGCCTCTGTACTCTCTAAATGGGCTAGATCAGAGTCAATTTAAACTTTCCCAAAGAAATTGTGGAAGTCACGGTGAAGGTGGCACACCTGCCCCTGGATCTGGTGGTGCTCATTTGCTCATTTACACACACACACAAAGAGGTGACCATAGAACCCACCAAGACCCAAACTGAGAAACTGGTAAAAGTTGTCTCCTGACCCTCCGGCCTGTCTTTTGGGTCACCCCTCTTTCATTTCTGTCTCTTATGGTCATTCAATGCCTTTCTTCCTTCTTTCCTGCCTTTCTTCAACTCTCTTTTCCCCTCCATCCCTCCTTTCCTCCAGCCCCTCTCTCTATTTCTTCCTTTCTCCCCCTTCTTTTCTTGTTTTCTTCCTTCTCCTCCCTTCTTCCTTCTCTCCCTTTTCTTCATCCTTTCCTCCCCCTCCTTCCTTCTCTCCTCCTCTTCTTCCCTTCCTCCCTCCCTTCCTCCCTTCTTTCCTTCCTGCCTTCCTTTTCCCTCCATCTCTTGTTTCCTTCAGGTTTCTATTTCTTCCTCCCTCTCCCTTTTGCTTTCTTCCTTTCTTTTCCCTCTCACCCTCTCCTCCCTTCTTCCTTCTCCTTTTTCTTTTCCTCCCCTCCTCTCCCTTTCTCTCTTCCCCTTTCCTTCCTCCCTTTCTTTCCTCTTTTCTTCCCCTCTATTCCTTTTAATTCCTTGTCTACCTTCCCTCCCTCCCTCCTTTCCTTCCTTCCTTCCTTCCTTCCTTCCTTCCCCCCCCTTAAGTCCTACTCTCATCATCCCAGAACTCTTCTCAGTAAAGGATCTGAAAAACTCATTCCCATTCAGCTATCAAAGACTGATACCATCTAATGCTTGACTTTTGATAAATGTGGCTACTTTCTAATAGGAGATGTAGTGAAAGAAATTCAACTCTAATGGTGGAATTTCAGGCATTGGTGAGTTTTGATAGGAGAGTTTTGAAAGGAAGGGGTCTTTCCCTAGAATCTATCTAAGGAAGAGATATTCCATGAAGAGACCTTAAAGGCAGCCCTGGACATATCTCATATAAAGATGCATTTGTAAACTTGTCTCATGCATGCAAACACACGTATCCCTCCTCCCCTCCCCACACATATTAAGAGACAGAAAGAAGAGAGAAGAGAGAAAAATGTTTCTTCTCCTGATACATCCCCCCTGGCCTTTCCCTTTTACTTCACTTTATCTATCAAAAATATATTAACCCAGAAGCCTGTTTCCATCAAAGTCTCGATTCCACGGACATTTCCAGATAAGGCTTATCTTATTTCTGGTGCATTAACAACTGCAATCTTAGGGCCCTGCCAATCATGGGCTCTCCTCTCCCCACTTTTCCCTTGCAGGGGGTTTGCTGGGCCTGGGGCGATGACTTTGTGCATAGGCCATAGTGGGCAGGGCTGCCCAGAGAGGGGCATGGGAGGGCCTGCTGGGCTAGAGCTAGTCCTTCTTCCCCACCCTGCTCCAGGCACAGTGCAATGGGCCCACCCAAGGTGGGCATGCATTTCTGGGGAGGCACGAAGGAAACAAGCTGGCAGGTGGCCACCCACTGGGGAAGCAGTGTGGGGTCCCTTAAAGAGCCCTGGCTTTGTACTCAGAGAACCTAAGTTGGAATTCTGGCATTGTTACTGTGGGACATTGGAGAAGTCCCCACTTTTCTTCGAGGTCAGTTCTCTTATTTGGAAAATAAGAGGGTTCAAAGAAAACCTCTTGACATCTTGCGACATCCTAGCCCCAGAGTTCCCTGTCATTCCTGTGCCTGAAGTCATGGGGAGATCCCTCAGGGGAGAAGCATCCTCTTCTACAGCTCTGATGCTCAGCCTTTCTTCAGGACATGCTACTCCTTGGCTCCTCTCTAGGGAAAACAAGACAAAACCTTTAGAGTAACGGGCCCATCAAGAAATTCTTTTGGAACCCCAGGGACTGGCAATGTTCCAACCTTTTCATACCTCTGGGGTCACAGGTGTCTCTGACCTTTCAAAACCTGTTGTTTTCTATCAGATTCCAACCTCTACAAAATGGACTTTCCAGTTGGTGGGGGGAATATGTCTTGTCTAGATGGACCAAATGGGTCTCCATTTTATGTCAGATTATGGCAAGATGTCTAGTTGACATTTTCTTGTCTTTTTTTTAATTAAAGATTTTATTTATTTTGAGTTTTACAATTTCCCCCCCAATCTTACTCCCCCCCCCCTGCACACCTATGGAGTCTTTTGGTTTTCAGAGCAGCATGCCTTCTCTCTCTCTCTCCCTTTCTCTCTCTCTCTCTCTCTCTCTCTCTCTCTCTCTCCCCCCCCCTCTCTCTGTCTCTCTGTCTCTCTCTGTCTCTGTGTCTCTTTGACTTTCTGTCTCTCTATTTCTGTCCATCTCTGTCTGTCTCTGTCTGTCTCTGTCTGTCTCTCCTCCCACTTCCCACCCTCCCTCTCTGTCTCTCTCCTCTCTCTTTCTGTCTCTGTGTCTCTTTGACTCTATCTCTGTGTCTCTCTCTCTCATCTCCCTCTTTTCACTCTCATCTTCCTCTAGGAAACTCAGATTGGGTGAAGCACTGGATTCCTTCCTGACGATCCCTAAAAGGGAAATATAAGTTGGCAACTCTCAATGGTTGCTAGCAATATTAGGAGAGGGAAAAGACTTTAACAGACTTTAACATATTTCTCTCCCAGTTAGAAAATTTTCATGCACTACAATTACATTGAATATATATATATATATATATATATAGGTGATGATGTTTGTTCTTGAAGAAGCCCATGACATCATGGTAATGCCATGTCATGCGCATGAATTGGATTTCAGTGAGAGGGGTCCTGTGCTAAGTCACCAGCCTCACTTTCTTCTCTGGAGCCATCTCAGTCCATATGAATCAGTATGACTGGAGATAGCCCTTGATGCGAGGCAATCAGGCTTAAGTGGCTTAACCAAAGTCAAAAAGCTGGTAAGTATCAGGCTGAATTTGAACTCAGGTCCTCCTGACTTCAGGGTCAGTGCTCTCCGCACTGTATCATCTAACAGTCCTATGAATGTCTACATATATAATTTACAAAAATGATATGAAATTCAAAGCCAAAGTAAATATATTAGTTCTTACAAGTACTACTCCATGGGGCCAACTGCAGTGGTGCCTTCACTGAGTCTGATCCCTTGACCCTCTCAGGCTGTTCACCAGGAGATACAAACAAGATCAGCTTTGGGAAGCCAGAAATTGAAGACCCAAGGCATTTCATGGAAATATTTGAAGTCAGTTAGTCATTTGGTATAGAGTAGCTCTCCATCGATCTGGTATCTTGTATCTTTTCCAGAAACATCAAGATTTTGTAGTTGGAGTTACTGATGCTAAAACATTTTTCTAATGTTTGTTCCTCTGTGTTTTCTTCTGAGCCAAGTCTAGGCAAGGCAGTGGACCTTTCTTAAAGTGACTAACAGTACTATAGGTCTCCAAATCTCCTTCACCCTCTGAAGGTCAAAGGGCAGTTGTGGCTCTTACCCAAATATTAAAGCATCGATGCGAAGTCTGCATTGTGGTTCTTAGTAGCATTATGGAAATGCTACATGAAGTCCTATGATTGGGCCTGAGCACCACACTCCCCCCCCCCCATTTAGTAGGGAACAATTCAAATGCTCTGAGGATAATATGGTAGACTCCATGTCAGGCTGAGCACATCCTTGGGTAACTGCCCTCAAAATCCTGGCCTGACAAGGATCACACACAAGGAGGAATCTTTCTCTTATGAGCACTGCAATCGCTGTGGAAACCCTATGGTTACTGGTTAGGTAGGACTTCCCCAATAGAATGTGGTTCAGTTTTTTTCTGGTGC
The DNA here is from genome assembly GCF_037893015.1 of Macrotis lagotis. Taxonomy (NCBI): domain Eukaryota; kingdom Metazoa; phylum Chordata; class Mammalia; order Peramelemorphia; family Peramelidae; genus Macrotis; species Macrotis lagotis. Next base: position 133,766,358 of record NC_133665.1, read on the forward strand.
GATTCCAGGGACAGGAAATCCATACCATAAATTTCAAAGGTTTGTCACCATTTTGTTCTCCAGGTAAGTGGCTTGCATTGTTTTCCTTTGAACTATAGATCTTTCACTCCCTGTACCCATTTGCTATCATTTAAGGACAGTAGATGCTGTTTCATACCAGCTTCAGGATTTGGAACATGGTCTCAGGTGTTCAAAAGCATCATAAAAGGGCTTTGGTTAGTACCGGTTGTCTTCTTACTTTGTACCTGGATTCTCTTACGGTGATCTTTCTTGTAAACCATAACAGAGTTTCTACTTCTGCTATACACACAACAGGAGGTTGGCCTTCAGGGGAGCTAGGCTTGATTCCTTGGGAGCTGTGTCCTTTTCTCTTGGCTAGCCAATGTTCCTATTCATGGCTCCTCATCTTGCAGCTGAACTGCTCTGGTTCAATCTGGATTTGAAGGATTGATTCAGAACCATGCGATTTACTTCTGCCAAAGGTACATTTTCTAAAACATGTCTCCGTTCCTTGGCCATGACTTTCTGTGTTAGGGCTCTGCTCCCCTCATGGTACAGGTCGTGTTTGTCCACTTCTCATCCAAATGATTTCTGATCACCCATGGTTTCTGATGTATACTCAGGGAGGGTTCTCCTAGACTGGTAATAGATACCAAACTCATGGCTGGCCAGGACAGCTGCCCATTGCTGGCTAGTGAAAAACAATTCAGTATTCATCAGAACATTGCTTAGGAGCCTGTGGTTCATCCCTATCAAGTTCAAATTCTGTCTGTATGATAGTCTTGGGACATTTCAGTGTTGGCTAACTTGAAGGTCAAAAACTTCAAAGGAGGTCATGACCATTGGATTTCAGTTCCTCTAGATACTTCCCAAAGGTCTCCTTCTGGAGAGAGTGGCTTTTTGGGACTGTTCTTCAAGCAGAGGGTACTATGGAGGTATTTGTATGCATCTTTGCCTAGGCCCATTCTACACTTCTATTGGGTATTGAACCTTCTCCAGCTCTCACCTACAGTAATTTTTCAGGTAATTCTTTCATTCATCAGATAGTGATCCCTCAACTCAAACTCCTTTAAATTCATTCCTAAGGCTAGGGTTTGGGAGGGGGGTCACCCAGAAGTGTCACAAACTTCTGAGTTCCTTTTTAGCCCTGAAGTCCATTCTCCAGTTAGATGGTAAAGTGGATGGAATACTGAGCCTGGACTTAGGAAGGTCTGAGTTCATATCTAGCTTCAGACACACCAGCTGTATGACCCTTTGCAAGTCGCTTAACCTATGTCAGCCTCAGTTTCTTCATCTGTAAAATGAACTGGAGAAGAAAATGACAAACCACTCCAGTATCTTTGCCCAGGAATTTCCCATGAACAGCACTGGTGTGCTGTGGGACACGAAAGAGTTGGACAGGACTGAAACGACTGAACACTACCAAGGAAATAAATACAAATGCCAGGGATGTCCACAGGCTCCAAACGTTCATCCACAGTTGTAGCAAGATACACACTGATCCCTCAGCTTTTTCGGATATAGTTTCTAGAACACTGAACCTGAATCTCTTTGGTTTTTAAGAAAGAAGGAAAGTGAAAAATGCTAAAGACAAGTCCCAGCTCAGACTTTGGGGCAAGGCCATCTAGTTTTGCTCAGCCTCTGTTTTGGTCTTGGCTGCCCATGCCTGCGTAGATTAGTCAGGCTGGCCACGATTCCAATGACTCTTTGTCTGTAGGTCTCCATTCTTTCTAATCAGGTGGATCTTTCCTGAGTAGCAGAGGGTTGTTCCTGCTGCCCAGGCAACCACGGCTGCCATAACAACCATTCATTACCTGAAGGTGCCCCAGGCTCTGGAGCCTGGCCGGCTGGCTGGCCTCAAGGTCTTCCATCTTTGTTTTCTCAAATATTCCCTGAGCCTGCTGAGACCTACAGACCTTTGCTTCCTCTTCCTTGTGGGTACAGTAGAAGACTTGGGTTCAAACTCCTCTTGCCTATGGGATGTCAGACAAGTCATAATCTCTCTGGGCTTCGATTTTTTTTAAATCTGTAAAACGAGGGGGGTCTCTGAGGTTTCTTCCAGTTTGATATTTACTGTCCTAAGCCCTCTTCAATCATTGTACCCAGAATTTGGTATAATTTGCAAGAGAAGTAATAGAAGGGTCTTCCGTCTTTAAGGGGTGAGGAAGGTCAGGGGCAAAGTTTTCTAGTAAGCACCTACATTTTTCTGGGTCAGTACCTGCCACTGTTGTGACATTTTGGAGATATACTCTAGGTATGGTTGAAAGTCTTCCATACCGCATATGTGAACACTCCCTTCTCCTAAACTGTAACTGCCCATAGAAAGTCATCTTGGGTTACCCCGCTCACCTGCCCCTTAGCCTGAGCCATAGATAGATAGATAGATAGATAGATAGATAGATAGATAGATAGATAGAGATATTCATGCTTAAACATGTGGATGAGCAAAATATGTCTGTGGATACTTTTCCAGGATTTGGAAAGAATATTGGCTTTGTCCGGGTAGATTTAGACGTGGCCTTTGTTTCAGTTTGACTCTCCATGATGCCATTTGGGGTTTTCTGACCATTTTCTTCTCCAGCTTGTTATACAGATGAAGAATCTGAAGCAGGGGTGGATCAAGCACGGGCCCTGGAGTCAGGACTCCCTGGGTTCAAGTCCAGCCTCAGACACTTCATAATGACCTAGCTGCGTGGCCTTGGGCAAGCCGCTTAACCCCACTGCCTGGCAAAAATCTAACCCCTCCCCAAACAGAATCTAAAGCAAACAGGCTTGAGTGACTTGCCCAGGGGCACACAGCTAGTGAGTGTGCAGTCCAGATTTAAAGCCAGAAAGTTGCGTCTTTGACTCCAGCTTGGGGGCTCTCTGTGTTAGAATCGGAGGAGGCCTTTAAGCTTATCTGGGTGAGCCGCCTCATTTAACTGCTCAAGAGCCTTGGCCCAGAGGAAAAGAGTTCAAGGACGGGACGAGGCCGCCTCGAGGCCGCCTCCCAGCCCGTTCCCGAGTCTTGGCTCCATCAGGAGCTGCGCAATGATTGGGGCAAGTGCTGAACTTGCCTTGGCCGCGGGCTGCTGTCTGCGTCCTGGGGCTGTCTTCGCGGGGTGCTTTCTACAGTTTCAGTGCTTCGCACATGAAGGTTGCTGTGCTCGGGTTAGATGGAATTGTGAAGTCTGTTTCTGCCACTGCGTGTGTGAGACACAACTGGCGACTGGGCTGTTGAGTCCTGGCCTCAGAAGGCCACAGGTGGACACTCAAGTCAGGCGCTTCCTAGCTGTGTGACCTTGGGCAAGTCACTGCACCCTGACGCCTCGCACCCAGGGCCATCTCCAGTCGTCCTGGGGGACTCAGCCCAGCCCCCCACTCCTGCCCAATGCTCCCCAGTCACATGGCCCCCCGGCCGGCCGGCCCAACCCCGTTTCACGCGTGGGGAAGCCGAGGCCACCCCGGGGCCACTCTGACTTTGCCGCTGCACAGACCGACCCCCGCGTGGGGCCGGGGCGGGGGTCGCTGCCCGCCCGCTGCCTCCCCTGCAGGGCCGGAGCCGTTTGCTCGGATGAGTAAAGGAAGGAAGGGCAGCGCCGGGGCCCCGCTCCCCCCGCTCCCCCTGCTCCCCCCGGGGCCCCGCTCCCCCCGCTCCCCCCAGGGCCCCGCTCCCCCCCCGGGGCCCCGCTCCCCCCGCTGGCCCTGCTCCCCCCGGGGACCTCGCTCCCCCCGGGGGTCCTGCTCCCCCCGGGGCCCCGCTCGCCTTGCTCCCCCCGGGGGCCCCGCTCCCTCCGGGGGCCCCGCTCCCCCCGCTGGCCCTGCTCCCCCCGGGGACCTCGCTCCCCCCGGGGGTCCTGCTCCCCCCGGGGCCCCGCTCGCCTTGCTCCCCCCGGGGGCCCCGCTCCCTCCGGGGGCCCCGCTCCCCTTGCTCCCCCCGGGGCCCCGCTCCCCTTGCTCCCCCCGGGGCCCCGCTCCCCCCGGGGGTCCTGCTCCCCCCGGGGCCCCGCTCCCCCCCGGGGCCCCGCTCCCCCCGGGGCCCCGCTCCCCCCGGGGCCCCGCTCCCCCCGGGGCCCCGCTCCCCCCGGGGCCCCGCTCCCCCCGGGGCCCCGCTCCCCCCCGCTCCCCCCGCTCCCCCCGCTCCCCCCCGGGGCCCCGCTCCCCCTGCTCCCCCCGGGGCCCCGCTCCCCCGGGGGTCCTGCTCCCCCGGGGGTCCTGCTCCCCCGGGGCCCCGCTCCCCCGGGGGCCCGTCCGCGCAGGGGGGTCCGCGGAGGGCCCGGGCCCTTGGCACAGCGGCCGCCCCTCCCGGCCCGAGGGGCCCCGGCCAGGCTGCGGCTCCGTCTGCGTTGCCCCCCCGGGCCGGGCAGAGCGGAGCGCTCGGGTTTCTGCCGATGCCAGCCCCGATAGAGGCCGGCGGCCCGGGCGCCGCTCCCGGGGGACGCGGGGGGCCGGGGGGCCGGGGGCGCCATCCGCGCCAGCCCCTCCCCGCTCCGCCGCTGAGATAGCCCGGTGCCAGGCTCTGAGACAGCCCCCCCCGGGCTCCCTCGCCCTCTTTTTCCCACGGGGGGGGGTGTTCAGTGCCCAAGGCCGCAGCTAGGTGATTGCTACGTGTCTGGGGCCGAATTTGAACTCAGGTCCTCTCTCCCTCTCTCCCTCCGGGCTATTCTCTCTCCCAGCCCCTCACCCCCTCCTTCCTTCTCGCCCTCTCATCGTCACCCCCATCACCCCGTCTCAACCTTTATTAGCGCAGAGCCGGGGATCTGGGCTGGCCATAGGCCCTTGGCCCCTGGAGAAGCCTCCTGGGTGGAGGCCAGCTGACAGAGGACGGATCACCAGGGCAGAGCTACATGGAACCCTAGAAAACAGAGGTCAGGGAGGGCCCCAGCTCCCCCACTTCCCACAAGACAGTGGCAGAGCCGGGCACAGAATCCCCTCAGACAGGGCAGTGCCACCTGGGTAACCAGGACACACGGATGAAAGACAAGAACAGCCCCAGCCTGTGGAAGGAGCCCCGGGTTGGAGGAGGCACCGGGGTAGGACGCTTGGAGAGGGCAAGGGAGGGCAGCAAACACTGGCGGAGTCCAGGCTGGGGTGCCAGAGCAGGCTCAGCCTTCAGAAGGCAGAGGGGAACAAGGGCTGGGGGTGTTCTGAGACTGCGGTGGGGGGTGGATGGATGCACCAGAGGGAGCCTAGGTGGCGGAGAGGAGGGGACGACTGCATTCTAGAGGCAGGAACTCTAAGAGATGCTGCGTCCAGCACTCATTCCTACCAGAGAGTGGACCAAGCAGGCCAGCCCTCGGGAGCAGGGAAGGGGGTGCTTTGTCACTGTCCTCAGGGCCAGGGCGGCAGCCCTTGGCCCATGCAGCCACGAAAGCCACATTGGCCACCTTTACCAGACCCATTCCACGAGCACCCTTTGCATTGAGAGACTCCTATCCTTTGCTCTTTCTGCATTTCTGACATCAGGCACTGCAGGGAGGCTCTGATGGGTTCTCCCACCAGTGCCAGAGGCCCAGACAGAACCTTCCCAGCTCAAGCTGGCTCCTCCATCGGAGGGCAGGGTTGGCTTTGGAATCTGAATCGAGATCACTCAGCCTGGAATCTTTGCCTTCCTGCAGGAGCACAGGTCCTGGTTCCAGAGATGTCTCAGAAGATGCAGTGACTTCCTCAGGCAAAACTGACGACTAGACTGGCACAAGAGAAAGCAGCCCAGGGCCATCCTTCCAAGGGTAGGCTGGACCAGGAAGTTAGTATCTTAAATTCTGGCCATCTTTTGGAGCTCAGCACAATCCTCCCTCTTGTATGACTTCTCATTATTATTTTCACTAATCTCAAATTCCTACCTGACTTTGCCAATTACCCCCCCCCCCCAGTACTCTACATTCTCTGTGGCAGTGCCATATCATAGCTCATGGGGCCCTCCATTTGGAACCATCCATGGAGGCTGAAGAAGACCTCAGAGTTCCAGATGATCTTCAGCCCCCTCATTTGTCACAGGGCAAAATAATATTGTTCCTGGACTTGGTTTGATTTATTTGCTTATTTGGTGCATACAATGAAAAACTGACTGTGAGCTAGAAAACAGAACCAGACCCAGACCCAGAAAGGCTCATTGATTTGCCCACAGTCAAACAGTGAATGGCCAAGTTGGAATGGTTCAGTTGGCTCTGGTCTTTCTCCCCAGTTAGGCAACCATTCTTTGAGGTAAGGATCTTTTCTCCTCTCCTAGGCTCTGCGCCAGGGTCTAGCCTGGGTCTCACATGGCAAGATGGACAGTAGACTTGCTGAGTGAGCTGCTTTGGCCATAAGGTTCTGAGAGGTTGTTCAGGTTGGGAGGCACCATCATGATCCCAACTCACAGGAATCAATGGTGTGGGGTCCTTGGGCTCAGAGAGGGACTTGGTGACTTGCCCATGGTGAGTTGGGGAGGGAAGAAAGAAGGGCATGGAAGATGACAGGGGGCCTTGGTTGGTCTTTTATAGTATTCTCCAGGGATCCAGGCTTCTTCCACCAGGGATGAGAAACTTCCTTTGAGATTCCTTTACAACTTTGCATCTGGGTCTGAAAGGTGTCAAAGACACCTTTTGTCCACATTTTAGTCTCAGAAGGAAGCACAGGGGCGGGAGAGGAATTATTCCCTCTCATTTTGCAGATGTGAAAAATCGATGCCCCTCAGGAAAATAAAAACGGTCCCCCTTCAGGGCCCTAAGCCAGAGCTGCTTACTTTTCCCCCCACAAGTCTTATTTGGACCGAAGGGAACATAAAGTCACCTGGACTGCTTTAGGAGGCAGGAGAGATTTCTAGAAGCTCATTTCCAAGGAGAAGACACCTGCAGGGAAAGAACAGACTAATCCAGGCTCTGAAGCTACCCAGGAGAAACAGGCTCCCATCAGCCAATCAGGGCTGCCAGTCACAGCTCCAACATCTTAATACACAGCATGTAGCAATTAAAAATTCTAATTAAAAAACAACTCAGCAGCCAAACAAATGCTGTAAATTAGCTTTATGGACAAACTGGAGCGGGCGGCACAGGCTTGCTTTTTCAAAAAAGCATGTTTAGCTCCCCATTCGAGTTAAATGATTCTGGACAAAGCTATTGTTGCCTCTCACGTCCCCAGTCAGGTAACAGGATCTAAGCCTGAATTCTCTGAACAAATCTCCTTTGTCAGTGGGGACAACATCTCTAAAAGGGGCTATATCAGCAGGCTTTCTGTTGGGAAGTACCCTGTCTGGGCTCCCGGCAACATGGCCTCAGATGACTGCATCCTTCCCACACCACTCACTGATTGTGGCACCAGCCAGTCACCCCTCCAAGGGGGCTCCTCGTCCTGGAGTGGAGTGGGGACCCCAGATCAGTGTCTAGCCTCTGTCTGCCAACTGCCCCCCCCTTAGCCCACCTGTCCAGTGGAGGGAGGAGGAGGGAATTAGGCTAGCCTCACGGAAGATCCTGTTCAAGGTTTTAGATGCAGGAAAGTTTCTGTAGATGTATCTGGACATGGGCATGGGCATGGGCATGGGCATGGCAGCCCAGAGCTTCTGTGTGTGTGTGTGTGTGTGTGTGTGTGTGTGTGTGTGTGTGTGTAGGTGTTTGGTTGCCTAGAGGGTAGTGGATGGAGGGAGGGATATTTATGTAAGAATACTATTTTTTAAAATATATCTTTATTCATTTTGTTAACTATTTCCCAAGAATGGCCATTTTTCCAAAGTGAGAAAACCCCCTTGGCATTGGGGAGTGAGGATCTGAGTGGACAAGGGCAAATTGGGTCCTAGGCATTATTTGGCATTGATGGTGCCAGGAAAGGGAGTTCAACAGCTTTAGGCCAACAGTTAGGACCTTTAAACTGGAGACAATTAGGTAGGGCAGTGGAGAGAGAACTGGTCCTGCCGTGTTAGAAAAATCTGAGTTCCAAAGATGCCTCTGATCCATTGCAGGCAAGTTAAATCCCTTCCCCCTCCACAATGATTATGCTTCAGGTTTTCTTTGTTTTCTCCAGTGTGACCCACCATCCTCCAAACTTGGTGCCTTTTCCCTGACTGTCCCCCACAGTGGAATGTTCTTCCTCCTGTCTCTACCTCCTAAGCTTCTTTCCAGACTGTTTATGGCCCATCCCTGGCAGGAGGGCTTTGCTGGTCTCTCCCGTGGCTAGTGGCTTCCCTCTGCAAGCTTTAGTTGACCCTGCATCTATCTTTTAGGTCCTAGCTCTTCACATGTTGTCTTCCTCATTAGAAGTTGGAGGGTCCTGGAGGGCAGACTGGTTTTGTCTTTCTTTGTAACCCCAGTATCCAACAGAGGAAATGCCTCATCAATGTGAACTGACCTCTGCCTCAGTTTCCTCATCTGTGAGATGAGGGGATTGAATTTGGTCTCTAAGGTCCCTTCCAGATCTAAATATATGATTCCATGGCTTTAGCCAAGAGGGCAATATTATTTCCATTATTTCCAGGTTCCCCATTTACAAAAGGAGAATGACCCCTGCTATTTCCATTCCTCTTCATCACACAGTGAAGGTAAAGGAACAAACGCTAAGGATCAGGTCGTTAGGGAAAAGTCCTTGTCAAGTGTCAGTTGGGAGCAGAAGAACAAGGACTGATCCCATATGGGGATCCATCTCAACTGTAGTTTAGCTCCTACTTGTCAGCTCTCCCCAAACTGCTTAAAAACAGCCCAGAAGGGGCAGCTAGGTGGCACAATAGAGCACCGGCCCTGGAGTCAGGAGGACCTGGGTTCAAATCCGGTCTCAGACACTTAATAATTACCTAGCCGTGTGGCCTTGGGCAAGCCACTTAACTCCATTGCATTGCAAAAACCTAAACAAAACAAAACAAAACAAAAAACAGCCCAGAGAGTGTGATTGCAATATTGCTCATTCCTCTCCCCCCTCCAGTCCAGATTCTATATGTGCCGGTTCTGTTATTATCTGTCTGCCCCCTTTCTCTCTGCCTGCTTTCATCCCCAAACTCTGATCCAAGCATACAGAACTAACTCATGATCCTTTCTCTCCCCAGCTTCCTGGGCCTACTGCCCCGGATCCACCTACTCAGCTTTGCTGGGGTGCTCTGGTCTGTCCTGATGTCTGGTCTGTGACTCCGGATCCTCGAGAATCCCATGAATCATACATTCCTTTCAACATGGAGAGGCTGGGCTGGTGTGCCACCAGCTCTTCTGCCCACTATCCGTTCCTCAAGCTGGCTGGCTCCTGAAACTGAAGGCCACAGTCTCTGGCTGCCTCCAAGCGTGGGGTTTGGGGAAGGGCAAAGTCGGAGGAGGCAAGGAGAGCCCCCAGTAGAGCTGAGCTGGGGGCCTCCAGCAGCAGCAGCCACACAATGTGATAAAAGGCTTCCTCTGGGGGGGCACGGGAGAAGGACCACCTCAGGCGGGGTGGTTTGCTGGCTGTCCTGTTGTGGATTTCCAAATGGTCCAATTGCCCTGGGAATTTCTATTATTTTCTCGTTCTTTGTAAATACTCTCTCCAACTGCTGCCTAATTGGGTTATGGAGATAAAAAGGAGGCCAAACAGAACAAGAACGACTTGCTGTACATCATTTTTCCAACACTTCTTCTTGGGAGAGGGAGGGAGGGAGGGCTGGGACCCAGACAGAGCCCAGGGACGCCACTGGTGATCTAATTTAACTCACATTAGAGAGGCTTCAAGGCCGGTTTGCCTGCAAGGATGTTGGCTGTTCGTGTGTCCAGAGGATGGTGATGTTAGCTGAGCTTAGCCCGGCTCTGATCTCTTCTTCATATTCTCCACAGCATGGGAGCAAGGAAGGACAATTTGGGAAAGCTCCTGGGAGAGGGTGAGGTGGAAGGAAGGGCACTGGGGAATTGGGGGATAACTATCTCCTGAAACTTTTGAGAAATGAACTCCATGTGGGAAACCTGTTTAGAGGGCTACCCCTACCCCAGCTAGCAAGATAGGCCCTGGGAAGGGCAAGGCTGGGAATCCTCTGAAAAGTTGAGATTTACTGCCCAGGTCTCCTAGGGATCTGTCCCATGCTATATTTAACATTTTTTCTCAGACTTGAATATAAGGCACAGATGGCATACCCAACAAATTTGCGGATGGCATAAAACTGAGATAAATAGCTGTACACCAAATGTCAGTCAAGATCCAAACGTCAGAAGCTCAGGCTAACAGCAACTTGCCCAGGGAATTTCACCTGGCAAGATCTAGAAGAGGGACCTAAATCCAAGCTTCTTAGAGATTTTCTTCTCCAAATTTGTAATCTTTTAAACCTCTTTGCCCAAGACCAATACCTCAGTGTTCAAAGAAATGCTGAAAATGACCCCTGCACATAAAGGCTGGGTAGTAGGCCATTCCTTCTCTTGGCCAGCTTTCAAAGGAGCCTTTTCCTGGTCTGGGTGCAGTCTTCAGGAACAGGCTTATGGCCTACTCTGATGATAAGATAATCTCACACATTAATCATAGAACTTGTACTCCAGAGGGACTTTGGAGGACATCGTATTTTGTAAGTGAGAAAAGACAAGTTCATAAAGGTGATGCCACTTTCCAAAGGTCATGGAGCTATCTGCATGTGAATCTTCTCTCCAAATATGTGTTCTTTCTACTACATCAACTGATTTGCAGGGGTGTCACAGGACAAGGCAACACACCATCTAATCTACCATGCCCCAAAACAATCCCTACCACAACATAACCATCAAATTCCTTCAACTTTTTTTTTTTAAAGCTCCAGAATGGGAACTCACCACTCATCAAAGCAGCCTACTCTACTTTTGGATAATTCTTATTGGTAGGGGGGGTCTAATATTTTCTCTCCTTTTAACTCTCCCCTTTTAATGAATGCTCCTGGTTCTGCCCTCTTGGGCCAAGCAAAACAAGCCTAACTCCTCTCCCACATGATTGATAGCCTTTCAAACATCCCAACAGTTATTGTGTCCCCTCTTCTTCAAGATGAATACCCCAGTTCTTTTAATCATTCCTCCTAGACCCCAGACTCAAAGTCCTATTTACCATCTTTGTGGCTTTCTGAACACTCCAATCTCTTTATTTTTATTTTTGAAACTCCAATCTTTGTCAAAAACTGCACTCTAATCATACCTCTCCAATCTTGTTGATGTTTTGTGAAGGATTTAAATTTCTCTACCACATTTGATTTTATTAGATTATCAGAACTTTTTGGATCTTGACTGACATTTGGTATGCCAAGCTATTCATCTCAGTTTTATGCTATCTGCAAATTTGAGTATGTTAGCTACATGCCTTATTCGAATCTGAGAAAAATGCTAACTAGCACAGGACAGATCCCTAGGTTACTTCACTGGAGACTAAATGCAAAGATGACATTGAGTCATTAAATTACATCTGAGCCAGCTGCCCAGACAATTGGGAAACCATCTAATTGTATTATATTCTAGCCTACATCTCCCCCATCTGCTCAACAAGATCAGTCTGATAGACTTTATCCAAAACTTGACTAAAATCTTGATGAACTCTAGCTACTGCATTCCCTCCATCTACCGGTTTAGTAATCCTAGCAAACAAAAAATAAAGAAAGGAAATAAAGTTAGTCTAGTATGACTTGTTCTTAACAAAGGCCTGCTGGTTCCTTTTAAATATTCACTACCTGTTTCTTTAACAATCCTTTCTAGAATTGTCCTCGTAATCAGTCAAACTCGGTGGCTCATAGCTTGCACACTGTTCTCTTTCCTTTTAGGAAAATCGGGATATTTGCCCTACTTTCATCTTATAGTACCTCTCCTGTTTTCCACAATCTTTTCAACAACTATGGGTGACAGTGACTTAGCAATTCTATCAGTTGGGTCAGGTGATTAGAACTCATCAAGGGCAACTAAATACTGTAACCTAACTCATTTTAGGTATCAACTTCCTGTTAGACTTTTTTTTTCTGTCTTTTTTAGTGCAAAGTTCCTTAACAGAGAAAACATACTTGAACTATGTGTCACTGAGAAATTGCCCTTTATGAACCCCAAAGCACTATATAAATGTGCATTAATATTGAAAACAAACTATTATGTAAGCATACTATTAATAAATCACATGATTTATTTGACTATCTTATCTGAACGTTGAATCTCTTCCTATTAAGTGGATTCTTTGTACATTTAAAAAAATGAACTGTTTAAAGTGCTTTGGAAATTATTTAGCGCTATAGCAAATAAGGAATTATTAATACTGCTCTTTCCTCTAGAAAGACTTGCCAGGAGTTGGGGAGCACTTTCAGAGAATGTGGTGACAGGATAAAATAAGTTGTAGGGACTGAGGAAGAGAAGTGACTGTTTTTGAATTTCCTACAATGTTTTTCCAGAAATCCTAAACACTGAGGCCTTCTGGATCATGAAGCATTGGTTCTTTGGCCAAACAGAGAATTTTCCTGTACAACCAAGGTGGCTCTAAAACTTGGGGATAGAGTTCCCATTTCAAAGTTCAATTGAAACAAAGTCAATCAACCATGAAGTCACATGAGGATAAAAAAAAGATAACTGAATCTTGAGGGGACTGCAAAGTCAATGAATAAGTATGATATGGCAGCCTAAGTAGCCAGTACTATGTTAGGCACACTAAGAGGCAAAGCAACCAAAATAAAGGTGATAGCCTTGTTATACTTTGAACTGGTCAGACCACCCCTGGAATATTATGTTCAATTTGGGGTGCCATATTTTAGGAAAGAGATGTCAAACATGGCAAGAGGATTGGAGGTCATACCACATGAGGACTGATGAAAAGAAATGGGATGTTTTGCTTGGAGAAGACTTGGCAGAGGCACATGTCTACTGTCTTCAAGTATCTGAAATGTATTTGGTTTGTCCTGCTTCCTCTCAGAGAGAGAGCTAAATTTAAGAGTGATGGGTAGATGATCTTTCTAAATGTGAAATGAACTATTTCAGGCGACTTGAAGATTCCAATCACTGGAGTTCATAAAAAAGGAACTGGATTATCATTTATAAGGGGTGTTGTAGAAGGAATTCCATATATGTATGGGTAAGACAAAATGAGTGCTGAGGTGGCAAACACCAGATACTTAATAGATATCATTCACTGATGTTCAGATTCTGAGTTTCTGTGATTCTGTAATGAGCATTCTTCAATGACCACACTCTGCTGTAGGCTAAGATCTTAGAGTCCTAAGAAGTCTCCTGCTTACCACAAAGTGTTCTTATGTATCCAAAACTTCTTTAAATCTCTCTGCAATGTAGTTGGGAATGGGCAAACTATCAGATCCAGGGCAAATCACTTAACCTTTCTAAGTTTTAATGTACTCTGTTAAAAATGAGAGTTTGGACTCAATGGCATCTACTATTTGTCCCATCTAGCTCAAAGACTTAATGATGTTTCAACCAGTCTGTTCACCCAATGTCACTGGTCCGGCATTTCCATGAAAGGTTTATCCAAAAGGAAGTTTGTTACCCTCTGTAGTACTTTATTTTCAACTTACTTGAACCTGGGCCATGGTGACAACTCAATCCATAGGGTCATTTCCTATGACTTCATCTCAGTCAACAATGACTCAGTCAATATGAATCCTTCACATTGGCATTCAGATTAGGCTCTGGCTCCTCTCTAACTGTATACCACCCATAGACCTGCCTAGTCCTGGGCTGAAGTCTGATGTTCTGAGTTGAACCCAGCTTCTCAAAACCCCAAATCTATCAGTATGAAAGTCTTGCCTTTGGCACCCAACCAGCCCCTCCTGTTCCTCAATGACTCCATATAGGATCATACTTAAGAACTGGAAGAGATCTTGCAGATATCAGGTACTCCAAATCTCTTATTTTTAAAATGAGGAACCTGAGACTCTAGAGAGAAGTTTAAAGGTCATAAAGGTAATAAACAAAAGAGTCAAGCCTGGAATCCAGTTCAAATGCAATCCCCTTTGAGGGTACATCTTCTCACTTTGCCACCAACCTGGTCTCCATTAGGCTGAGGATGCTTGTATCCCTGACAAAGTCATGAGGTTATACCTGGAATTATTTAGTTTGGGTTGGCCAGTATTAGAAACTTCTTGATTTATTAAAAAAAAATCCAAGTTCCCTTCCCAGCCCCATTCTATGGTCCCTCCCCATTCCCATGGTCTTTTAAAGTTTCCGTTTCCTACAGCATGGGCTAGAATGCTGGGTTCTGCAGTATTTAGCTCCTTCCCCAGTTCCATCCATTGGCTCCATAGCTTAATGACATGGAGCCAGTTGATCACAACATGACCCTGTTAATATTTTTCTAATGCCATTTTCACAAATTAAAGCATAATGCACCGATTACCGGGATGAAAGCAAAGACTCTGCGTCTGTCTGGAGACCAAATAAAGGACCGTTTGAACATCTGTTCATCCTACAAATGTCTTTAAAAGCTTTGATTTCCCCATAATCATTTGGTTCCACCATTTCACCCTTTTCTGAATGTGTATCAAACAGCCCCAGGACAGCAGCCCACGATCCATGGTAATGCAGTAAGCAGGCAGCAGTTCCTACTTTGGGAACAGAGACAGAGAAGGAAGAAGTGGCTCTGTGCAGCAAAGGCTTGTCTTGGAAAATTAATCCCAGGGTTGGGGGGGGGGGGGAGCATGTTTGTTTTCTTCTACCCTTCTGCTACACCAAAAGAAGCAGAAATTCCTTATGAGGCAGACCTGACTGGGTGACCAGCTTCACCTCCTCATAGGACAGGGTGGGGAAGATTCTTTGGGACAAGGGAGGTAGGAGGAAGGAATAAGAAGGATGGCTCCCAAACAGTAGACTGTAAGAGCCACACCTGCACACAGCGGACCCTTAACAAATAGTTATCGAACTCAAGAAGGTAGACCCAGGAGTTCAAATGAGAACTTTCCCAAGATCCTCAAAGATTTTTATCCCTATAGAGGGAATCACAAGAAAGTACCCTTTAAGACAATGTAAGCTTCTGCAGCCAAGAATATTGTCAAATTAAAATATCACTTGATTCTCAGGGACAGCTGGAACCTCAGAGAACATTATTCTTTCATGGAAAAGCAACCTGGCTTCTATTCTACTACTCATGAGTTGTGTGCTCATGGCAGGCCATGTCTCATTAGGTCTCAGTTTCTTCATGTTCACAGTTAGTGATATATTGGTAAGGCAATGGGGTTAAGTGACATGCCTATGGTCACACAGCTAGGCAATTATTAAGTGTCATAGGCTGCCTTTGAACTCCTGACTCCAGGACCGGTGCTCTACTTGCCACCCAGTTGTCCCAGGTTCTAATATTCTTAATGATGAAAAGGTAATGGAGGGGAGGTCCTAGGACTCTTCTCCATCTCAGAGCCAATGATAACATTTAAGACACCATCAATATTTAATAACTGCTATTTGCTGTCTTCTTGCACATGCTCCTAACCTTAACCCTTTCATTTTCTGGAGGAATTTAGCTACAAAAATGAATACTGTCTATGCGGATGTCACTATTACAGCTACTTGTTTCTACATATAAAAGGAAATTAAAAAAACAAAGCATTCTCTCCAGACTCTTTCAGAAGGCTCTGACCAGTTGGGACATTCAACAAATGGATATGGTCTACCTTGGAGAATGATTCTGCCAGATCCCTGGGATGAAAGATAATGAGTCATGATACTGGTGACCAAGTCAGAAGATAGGAAGCTATGACTTGAATAAGGAAGAAAGAGGACTTGGGCTTGAGAAGCAGTTCCTAAGAAATTAAGGGGTAATGTGGGTAAGACAACAATTGAAAGAAAAATAATCCAATGGGCAGGAAGATAGAGAAATAGACAGACACAGGAGGAGAGACAGAAGGAGAGAAAGAAAAAGAGAGAAACTCTTCAGAAGAAACTGGGAACCCCTCTGAGATCATAGGACCGAATGATTGGAAATGACCTGAATTTTCATATCCACATCTGATCCCAATTAAGCACCACTACAAACAAGAAGAAGCAGCAGTCATGAGTGCATGGACACTGGAGATTTATTTACAACCAGAAATCTGAGGAGTCAGAGCTAGAAAGGACCCTAGAGATCAGCTCCTCAGGCCAACCTCTCATTTTGTTCTTGGGCTGAGGAATAGGAATAGGAATAGGCAAGATTTCAGGAACAATGCAGTCGCCTCAGAAGATTAGGGCCTTATTCATGTTGTCTATCAGCAGCTCCAAAACTTGGTGCCTCTTGGGAAAGATTTCTTATGGTTTAATCAAACATAAGGGATAGATGCTTCCCCAATAAGGGGCTTCCTGGGTCCCTAATAAAACATTTAGATTGTGAAAAATGAAAGAAGTTTACAAAGAGTCTGATTTATTTAGAACTCTCTCTTGCTGATGCCCTTTCTTTCTCTTCTTCCTTTCTGATCTGAGTGGCTATTCCACCCCATCTCAAAAAACGTTGTTCTGGGAAAGGTTTATGGGAAGTTGTAAAATGATTACAAATGGATCTATTTGCACTAGAAAAGACAAATACCCCTTCCTGTTCTCACCCCTTGTGAACCTCAGCCTCAGTTAGAAGGCCAGTTGACAAACTAGCAGGAAGACTGATCTGTAGAGAAATCTCTAGCCCATGGACTTCTAGGTAGCTCAGCCCAGTAAGGGGAGTGTCCATCTGGAGAGGGAAGCATTTCAGAACTCTAGAGGGAATCACATTTGAGTGGGGGCCTCTACAAGTGACCCAGTTAGGCACAGGTAGGACATCTAATCAAGAGCCCTAACTCCCTTTAATCTGAGATTATTTGGTTGAAGGGCCCAGTCCAGTGTGTAGGATTGTACTTCAAGGAGACTGAATCATTCTTTTCTGTGTATCAAACACATATCTCTTGAAGTAGAGGTTGATGGTGATGTGCTGGGCAGGGTCTGCTTTGCTACACCCTTCATCCTCCTTGGCCACATCTTTTCCCCCCTTAGACCTCTTCTTGGTTGTAGTTATGGTTAGAAGCTTCTTGGTGTCAGGGTTAAGTCCATCTATAAAACAAAACAGAAAGAGATGACTTTATCCAAAAACCCAGTGTCCCAAAATGATGATGATGATGATGGTGATAATAATAATGATAATAATAATAAATAATGATGATGATGATGTTTTTGTCCTTCATTTTTGAAGAAGACCACGACATTGGGGAAGTGATGCCATGAAGCATATGAATTGGATTCGAGTGAGGGAATGCTGTGCTAAGTCACAGCTGATTTTCAAAGAATGCTACTTTCACATTCTTCATTGAAACCTTGTCCTCACTGGGTTACCTCAAATGTTCTAGGCCCTAGCACCGGGTCTATGGTTTCCTTTTCTTGGGCAGACATGGTTTCTATTTATATCCCTTTTCTTTGGAATGATAATAGTTTTCATTCACAAGTTACACAGTACTGTATTATCATCTTCATTCTCCATGATGAGGAAACGGGCTCAGAGTTAAAGTACCAAGTTGCAGCTATTAAATTGAAGAGCTGGAGAGTAAACCCTTCCAAGCCTAAGGCCAGTGAACTGTCCATCCACAACACGCTCTCCAGGTTCTGCCCTGGGGTCTTGTGGGTCAAGCTCTCTCTGAAGCCAGGAGCCACCAACAGTCACACACATGGCCCAGCTCATCACTCATCATTTTCCTCTCCATCAAGGAGAAGGAGTGGAGGGAGAAGGGGCAGGAGGAAACACTGCTTAAGGAGGGTTCTGACTTCTGCATGTGTAGATCTCCCCTTGTCTTTGACGTGCCAAACCAGAGTGCTATCCAACAGAGATCAAAGCTCGCAGCCAGTGGAGCCTCAGTCAAGGCGGCAGGCAGGGGAGGGCCTGCTCCAGGAGGCACTTTGAAATGAACCCTTTTCTTTCCCAAAGCAGAGGCCAGAGAACCTCACTGGAAGCCGGTCCAGGGCTGCCTGCCTCTTCACTGAAATATCACTCTTCGGCATGAGGCCAATTTCAGTTCAGGCATTTTTAACCTGTGGTGTCACATAACCTTATCTCAAATACTTAATCGGTTCCTTCCCTGCCCCCCCCCACTGAAATTTGGGTCAGCATTCTCATATATTGGGGTGAACAAAAAGACTGAGATGCTTGTGAGGGAACAGAGACAAGAGGGCTCTCCCACAGGTGAGCAACAGTGAGAGGGCACTCAGGGCTGATTTTAACGACTCCACATTCTGGGTTAGTTCGCTGGCTCTACGGACATGCCAGGGGGTGGTATAGAAAGCCAGTACCGGAACTGGTTTCAAAGTGAACCACCCCCAATTTCCTTCCTTTCCCAAACTTTGTTTGACTCTACACCAGTAGAACTGGCTGGAGCACTCTCTTCCTATGACTGTAAGCACCCAGAGACACTATCCCCCAAGAGCACCATGGCTAGAAGAGAAGGGCCTGCTTTCTATCTCATGCCACAGGTCCTCATCTATAAGCCACTCACAGTGTTTTTTCACACTGTTTGCTCAGACTAGTGGGTAGTAACATTTTCACAGAAGGAGATGTGTCAAACTCATGGTACTACATCTGGATAGGTCCTTGAAGATCATTTTGTAGGTGAAGAAACCAGAAGCTAGAAATGATCTGCCTAAAGTCATCACGACCTTCTGATCTTAAAAGTGCTGCTGCCTTTGAACTCAAATCTAAGGTCACATGGGGATAGTGAAAGGTAATATTATAGTAAAAGGAAGGGTTCTGGATTGGAGAATCTTGAGCAGTAGGACATTTTTCTCTCTTCTTAACATTTATCAAGCCAGACCCAATCAGATACTTGAGCCACTAACTTTTTAGTAAAATAATAAACAGAATTAGTCAATAAGAAGATTTACATGAAAGCATTTTGAAATTGGAAAAGTGTCACACAAGTGATGGATACTTTTCTTGTATTTGTCACAACAAAGTGCCAGGTGCATATTAGCCCTGTGATCTTTGGCCATCAAAACCTCTCTTTGAACCTCGGAGTGGAGAAGTTGTAGAAGAGGATCCACAAGTTCCTTCTAGCTCTGACATTCAAGATGCTGATATTTAAAAAGGAACTGTCTGAGGAACACTAGGTCATCTTCCTGGAGAGACACTGTACTTTCTCCATTCAAAACTGCAGTGATAATACCACAGACATCCATCACTTTGAAATTTTCCCTGCTTGTATTGATGTTGGATTTTTATTGACAGAAGCAGCAACTCAATAAAAAATGGTCAGTTTACCTTCCAGGTTGGGTGAAGTCCTGTCTTTAAAAAAATTAAAATAAAAAAAGATTATGGAAATATTGTTTGTGCCAGGCCAAAAAAAAAAACAAAAAACAAAAAACCTTCCAGAATACAACTTTTAATAGTGATACTAGGGACGAACTTGACTCTATAGGACTCTACAGGATTAAGTCACAAATACTGTGTGTGTGTGTGTGTGTGTGTGTGTGTGTGTGTGTGTGTATTTTTCTTTTCTTACAAAAGGAAACTTCCCTTCTTGCCCAGGCAGCAAAACCCCCAAAGCCAAGGCCAAGCTGTGTCTAATCTGCAGACTCCACACCCATTCCGTTCAGACAGGGTATTGTGCAAGGGCAGTTAACAGGAGAGATGGAAGAATGTGGTAGATCCTACAAGTGAAACCCTAGGCTGCTGGCCAACCCCAGTCCAGGTATTATTAAACTCACAGGTATCTAAATTACTTCATCAGATCCCCCTAGCCCTCATTCTGCAAACAGATTAGGTGGCTGGCATCAGACCCTGACAAATGGCATTTGCTGTTTTTTTCTCTCTGGTGCCAGGAGGTCTATGGGCTGAAGAGGCTAGGGAATACAGGGCGGCTCAAAGGGGCAGGCCCAGAGAGACAGGCGGGGGCACAATCTCCATTTCATCTACCTCCGCGGATTTCTCGCATTACACACAATGCATACTTTACATTTTATAAAAACCAAGGAAATGAAGGGAAATATATCTGTCACCAAAGAAGACATCAGCCCTTTAATAGCCGAAATGACGGATATTTTTAGATGGAAGTCTAGTTTAACTTACTAACTTACATTAAGGGTCTAATCTCTCCTGAACAATGACTTTGTTAGCTTGAATACACAGTGAGAAATCTGCTCCATTAATTAAGTGCTGTCTGTATTACTTGGATTTGTAGCAAATATTAATAGATTTTTTTTTCCTCCATTGGACAATTACCTTATTTTTCCCAAGTTGCAAATGTATTACACTGAACAAGTTTAGCAGAACTTCTGTATCACAGTCATAAGGGCTCCAGCCCTGTTTCTGTGTCAGGAAAATACCTACATATTATGAACGGATGCACTGACATGGCAGGGCTGATCCCCAGAAATTTCTCCAGCCCCATCTCAGCCGTCACCTACTCCCAATAAACAACTATGATGAGTCTCCCAGTCAACCGCTCCCCAAAGTTCCTTGGAGATTGGCTGCCTCAGAGTCCTCGCTGGGGGTGGCAAACAACTTCAGCCTTTAATCTACCCCTTTCCTTGACTTTCTGGTGGTTATTCTTGGTGGCTATATCCTGCTGCTGCCTGGCCACTGGAGCTGAGAAAGGATTAGAGACTGCTGGTGCATTTCAATCCTAGGAAGCAAAGATTTTGCAATATTTGATTAAAAAGGCAGGGAATTGGGATGTGGCCTTTTGGACGTGGGCAAGGGAAGGAGGGCCACCACTCACTGGTTGGCCTAATTGTGAGCTGCTTTTCCTTCCTGCTGCGGCCCAAGACGTTTCGTTCCTGTGTCCTGGTTTCCCAGGCCTTTAGAGTCCTGATTAGAGCCAGCCACTAACAGGACTCCCTTCCCTTCTTGCTGCTCTGATTCCTCTTCACCAGCCCAAAAGATCAGACCTAAGTTAGCAACTTTGTCACAAAGAGAACATTTCCATGGATTCACTTAGGCCAATAGCACAATGCTAATGAAGCCTTCTATTCAAATCTCAGTCAATCCTCACACTGACCCCGACAGGCATTGTTGTTTAATCATGTTCAACTCTTTGACCCCATGGACTTTAACACAACAATATTGTCCTTGAGGTTTTCTTGACAAAGATACTGGAGTGGCTGGCCATTTTCTTCTCCAGGAGATTAAGGCAAACAGAGATTAAATTATTTACTCAACTAGTATGACGCTGGATTTGAACTCAGATCCTCCTGACTGCAGGTTCAGCATTCAATCTGCTGAGCCACCAAACTGCCCCTGAACAGGAACCATCTCCCCATTTTACAGGTGGAAAAAACCAAGATTGAGAAGTTTGTTGACTTGCCTAAGCACGATCTGGCAGTATGGCAGAAAGGAAGGATGAAGAACTCAGACCTTTCAAGCTTCTAATGCAACGGGATTTCTGTTGGTGCTTCTTGACAACAAGCACCAAAGGAAAAGGTAGAATCAGCATTGAAAATGGCCAACAAAGTCTCTATCAACATTAGTATCAACACCCAATTCTCCCTGGGTCAGAGGGTCCTGCTTGCTGTTCTCTCCCCCACCCCCCCAACCCTCTATGGGTGGGAGTAGGAGTGGATTACTAACCATGCAGTCAAGTTGGGCTACTTTTCTCCAGGGGGTTGCTGTTACCCTTCTCATCCTGCTTTAAGTGGGGATGCCCCCTCCTCGAGGAAGTGGGTATCCATATGCTTGGCCAATGAACAGTAATTCTTCCTGAGGACCAGTACTAAGCCCCATTCATCCACCTGTATAAAACATGCCCATTTAGGTCAGAGCCTTAGCTCAGAGGAGGAAGGGAGAAGCAGTTGTTTTTTGGGTGTTTTTTTGGGGGGAGGGCTTAGAAACCTGATATTTAGTTTCTTGTCTATGCTGAAATCCAGATGAAGAAATCATTGCATTAACAGGCACAATCCTCAGCCCCAGGAGACCCAAGTTTGGCCCTATGGAAGGGCTGAAAAGGGGATTTTATAGTCAATCTGGCTAAGTTTTAAAAAACCTTGCCTATACAACTGAGTAAGCATGTGCCTGGTTCTTTCTACTCTTATAGACTTTTACAGATAATAAGTTAGTCCTGAAGGTTGGATCCCAAAATTTTCATCAAAATGAGGCTTACGGTACTCCCCCATGTATGAGATACACCCCCTTTTCTCTTTTCTTTTAATCGATGATCTTTCTTGCATAGTTCTTTTGTGTATTTTTAAAATTTTATTTATTATGAATTTTACAATTTCCCTCCTAATCTCACTTCCCCCCCCCTCCCCCAGAGAAGGCTAGTCTTTACATTGTTTCCATGGCACTCACTGATCTAAGTTGAATGTGTTGAGAGAGAAATCATAACCTTAAATAAAAAAAATAAAGTATAAGAGATAGCAAAATTACATAATAACATAATGGGTTTTTAAAATTAAAGGTAATAGTCTTTGTTCAAACTCCACAATTCTTTCACTGGATACAGATGGTATTCTCCATTGCAGATATCCCAAAATTGTCCCTGACTGTTGCACTGATGGAATGAGCAAGTACATCAAGGTTGATCATCACCCCCCATGTTACTGTGAGGGTGTACAGTGTTCTTTGGTTCTGCTCATCTCGCTCAGCATCAGTTCATGCAAATCTTTCCAGGCTTCTCTGAATTCCCATCCCTTCTGGTTTCTAATAGAAAAATAGTGTTCCATGACATATATATACCACAGTTTGCTAAGCCATTCCCCAATTGATGACATTTACTCAATTTCCAATTCTTTGTCACCACAAACAGGGCTGCCATGAATATTTTTGTACAAGTGATGTTTTTACCCTTTTTCATCATCTCTTCAGGGTATAGACCCAGTAGTGGTATTGCTGGATCAAAGGGTACGCACATTTTTATTGCCCTTTGGGTGTAATTCCAAATTGCTCTCCAGAAAGGTTGGATGAGTTCACAGCTCCACCAACAATGTATTACTACCCCAGGTTTCCCACATCCTTTCCAACATTGATCATTGTCCTTTCTGGTCATATTGGACAATCTGAGAGGAAGACACACCCCTTTTTGAAAAATGTGGGGTCTAAAAACTGGGAGTTCTACAGTGGTTGTAGTTTTTTTACTTGCATTTCCTGCTTGTCTTTGTGCTCATTGTTTTGCATTTGGTACTGGTATATTTAGGTTACATTTTGCCAAGTTGTGCTCAGAAATGGCTCAGAAAAGATTTTTGTACAGTACTGAATTCAAGTTCAAAGTGATCCAGTTTGCAAAAGTGAATGGAAATCTTGCTGCTGAACATAAATCTGGTCCTCCTCCACTGAGAAAACAATTCAAGACTGGCCATGGGAAGAAAAAACCTACTGAAAACTCCCCAGCAGAAGATCATGAGAGGCAAGGCAACCAAATGGCCTGAGTTAGAGAAGGAATTGAAAATATGGATTGAAGAGCAAAGGCCCATTAGAGTTCCTGTGTCCACAAAGATGGTTTGGCAGAAGGCCAATGAAAAAGAAGTTATTGATTTCCAAAGAGGACACAACTGGTGCTTCACGAAATGGAAAGGACTAAGCATGTATCCACACACCAGACTTGCCCAAGAGATTCCTGAAAGCTATGAGCAGAAGGTCCTTGAATTTCACGATGAACAAAACTTGTTTTTATATAATACATTCTTTCCCCAATTTTGGGCCCCCAAATTAAGGAGCATCTTATACATGGGGAAATATGGTAATTCTGTCCACATTTCTTCATGCTGCTCATATATTCATTAAATGTCAAATCTGGAATATTAAATCATCTAGTCCAATCTCCTCATTTTATAGCCAGGCTCTTCCATTTGGCTATTTAGGCTCCCATAGCACTCAACTGAGATTGCAGCAGTTAGCCTCTAACTAGGTATCAGAGGTCCTCCTGAGTCTAAAGAATGGAAAAGAAAGGAGAAGCAAAGCCCATTAAAGGGATATTTAAGCTTTTTGCCTGATATTTTTTAGGCACTGTGCACATATCTTCAGTTTAAATAGAGGTGAAATAGCTTTGGAAAATATAAAATGCTATAAAAACGTAAGATTGCATCATCATCATCATCTTCATCATCATCATCATCATCATCACCATCGTTATTATCATCCTCATGCTTGGAATACTCTGTTCTCAACTCTTCCTATCAGTCCCATCTGTCATGAAACCTAGCTCAAATGGTACCCATTCAATGAAGCCTTCCCTCATCCATCTTCATTCTTTTGAATGATTCAAAGAACTATACAAAACCTTACCACTTTATCTTATTCTAATATATATTATACAATTATATTTGTATGCAACTATAATTACCTACTATGCTTTAAATTCCTTGACATCAGAGGGCAGGTGCTACTTCCTTTGCTATGTACCTTACGCATAATAGATTTCATATATATATACATATATATATATGTATATATATATATGATACACACACCTGTTAAATGAAGAAATGAATAAGCAATGATCATAGCCTTTATAAAGTACTGAAGCTGTATCCTGGAAGCTGTTTACAACAATATTTTTGTGTCTATGGTGAGGAAGTTAGGGTACAGAGATGGTAAATGATTTATCCAAATTGTCTAATCAGTCAGTGGTAGTCAGTAGTGATCTAGGGCTTCCAGGTTACAGACCACATGCTCTTTAATCAAAGTCTTCTATATAACATGGAGAAGAAAAGCAATTTGCTCATCTTAATGGTCTATGTATACATATTTACAATGATAAAGTTTCTATAGTAGCTATAGCAAAATGCTGTGGGCAAAAAAAGGGATATGGGACTTTTTTTAAAAAAAAAGTCAAAAAACACTGAATTAATTTCTTGGTGCCCAGGCAAAACCAGCAGACAGAGAAGTGTTACTAGAACAGCAATACTGCAAATATCACATACCAAATCTGCTCAGAATTCCAGACTATCACTGGCTTGTGGGAACTAGAATCCCAGAGGAATTCAGTTGAGGCTTATGTAGACATATAAGCTACACTGGGGTCTATAGGCAAGCAGCTGGAGTAGAAAACTGGAATGGGGGGTGGAGGAATTGGTTGGGGTAAGATATTCTTTCCAAGGTTCTCAAGAACAGAGTAATCATCTATCCATCTGGAATGGTTTCCATTGATTTTTAGGACATGGTAGCCCATTAGGAAGCTCCAAACAGTGTCAAGAAGGTAACTGGATTACTCTCATTAATTAAAGTATGTGTGATCATTCCTGACTTCTACCTTCCTGATATAACTACTTGTCACACTCTGCCTTCCCTAAAACCTCTGATCCCATCTTTATACCCCTTCTCTAAATCCCCTTTCAAAGACTGTTCCATCCTGCTAGCTTCCCTAGCTCTGGTGGTATTGGACTCAACGTCTGGATTCTTTTTGCAGCATCTAAAGCCATCTGGTCTTGGCCCAGAATCCATCTTTCTGGGAACAAAGGAGGCAGTTGAGAAGATAAATACAGGTAGTATATAATACAGCTGGATCCAAATTTGAGGGTCTGTCTACTCTAACATGCTATCTCTCTTACCTCTAAAGTTCTTTCTAGTTCTAGTTTATGATCTGGTCTTTCTGCTTTTAGGTATGGCAGAAACTCTTGGCTAATTTCCCAGTAGTGCAAAGATGATAGAGAAATTCTTGGTTGGTATCCAACTAGTGTGAGATGTCAGAGAAAGGATAGAAATACTGCATCAGAGCCAATGGTCTTGAGAGTCACACACACTCCAAAAATCTGTCTTCTGTGAAAGGCCCTTGGGGTGGATGCCGCCATCTTCTGGTTACTGAACAAACACAAGCACACCCTAGGGAAGGTGGCTGTGGCGGAGGGGGCCGGGGGAGAGAAGGAAGAGGGGAAGAGACAGAGGCCGGGTTTAAATCTGGGGTACTGACCCTGAGTAAAACATAGCCTATGGCAGTTACTTGGGAAAACTCTTCCATCGCCAGGGCCTTGGCCCTCGGAAACCCAGTGCCAACTGCGCACAATGGCTCTGGCTGCACTCTCGCCGGCGATCCTTGAAGGCACGTTTTGTCTCTTGGCTTTTGCTGCAAGTAATCAGGAAAGAATGCTGGAAAACAAAACAGTTTCCCAAGTGCTGCTTGTGGGTGCCATAATTAATACACTCATCAAACAATCCTGCAAATTGCTTCCAATCGCTGGCGTCGCTTTCATGTCCCAGGCCAGACTGAAAGAAGGGTCCTCTTGTCCCCTTTCCCTTTATGGGGGGGAGTCCCAGCCTTGGTCACGGTGGGAACCAAAGCCTTCCCAAACAGTTTAGAGTAATTTGTACTGTAATAGGTCCCTGAGGTACACTGGCCAATTGAAAATGCTACATCATTTTCTGTCTTTTAATTAGAAGTTGCTAATAGATTTAGAACAACAACGGCAGAAATCAAGTCAAACAAAAGGAGAGGGTTTTGAGAAGGAAGATCAGAAGTTTCATTCCTGGGATAGGAGAGATCTGGGGAATATGAAAGCTGCAGACACTGTCCTTTCTCTCACCCTGGGCAGATGGCATCAGGGAGTCCTGAGTAAGAGTTCTTTATCCTGGACCAAGGCCAGAGACAGCTTCATGCACTGATGTTAAACATTTGGGGTTCCATCTTTGGGAACCTCAACTTTCATCTAAACCAGTAGAAAGAGAAATTTCAGTTGCATTTAAATGCTGAGGCAAACTCTTGGCAGTTACTTTTAAGGTAACAAGATTGCTAAATTCCAAGGATAAGGAAGTATTGACACAGTGGGAAAAGCACTGGATTTGACATCAAAAGCCTTCAATTTGAGCCCTTACTCTGAAGGTAATGGTGACCAAAGGTAACTGACTCTATGGGCTTGGGTTTCGTTTCCTGAGAGATGAAGAAGTTAGAAGAGATGATCTCCAAGTCCTTTCCAGGACTGACATTGTGCAAGTACTGGTTGTACTTTTAGAAGGAAATCCTCAGTTCCTGGAGATCACTTCATTCATACAATGTTCCCAACCAGTTGCAAGAGGGAACCCAGGTGTTTCTAAGAGTCCTATCCCAATGAGGAACCACAACTAGTTCCTGAAATTAGAATGGCAGAATGGGGACCAAACCCAAGAATGTCTCCCAAGTAAAACAGATGAGTTTTGATATTATTATGGGAAGCAGGGACAGTGGGGTGGTGGTGGTGGTGGGAGGGAGAGAGAATATAGGATTCCGATCAGGGTAGTGTTGGAATCACATTAGGAAAGTCCTCCTTCTCGTGGGCAGGGTGGATCATCTAAGAGATCATGGTTACCTGTGATGGCTGATTAGGTAGGAGGTCAGAATTCAAGCAATTTATTCAATGGTTTCAAATTGGAGCCCAGACCTGGGGATGCATCTATTAGTCCTGCCTCCATGGAGAATCAAGATGGCCAAGGTCCCAACTGAAGGTGGGAATGAGTCGCCTTCCTTGGGGTCCCCTTATTAAAGCTACCATCAATAACAGGGACTTTACAATAAAAAATAAAACTATGAGTCAGTTTATTTATCAATTTGTATATAACTAGAATAGGCAGTGCCATTGGAGGGAGGACCAGATTTTCCTCTCCTCCTATAAATATATTGTGTGTAAACAAATATGCAATTTGCTTTAAAAAGATAAGGTGATTAAATTTTTATCAGTCTTGTACTCTGTTGTCACCACAACAAAGGGAATTAGGAGGAGGAGGAAGACAAAAAAAGCTTTTTATTTGAATTGTGCTCTCACCAAAGGTTCTCCACAGCACACTCGATGTTCTCCAAACGGACCCTTTGATTGCTTTTTATTCAACTTGTTTGCATTTGGAGCAATCGCAAGGAAAGAGAACAGGCCACATTTTGATGTCTTAATGTTCCTTAATACCTCCTTTAATTTATATTAAGCTTCTTAACTGGGATGATGAATTCTTCAAAAACAAAAAAGGACCTTGTACAGAAATCTTTCTCATACCATGTAAATTGAAATTATAATGTATTCATGGTTTTGGAAGAAGGGGGGGGTAGGCAACTAGGAATACACATACACAAATATATTATTTGGAAGATTCTACATTAATAAAGAGAAAAGTTCACCTTAAAGCAGTCTGGATATTAAGCTAGAGCATTACACAAACTAAGTTTCACAAAATTATAGGGAAAAGGAAGGTAAGGTAAGAGGGAAACCAAATGTGGGGCTGTATTGTTTTCAGTCTTTTAAATAAAGTTTTCATCTGTTTAATTCACATACTATACAATTTTTGCAGCCTGCCTACAGAGTATTTGAAATATTGCTTTTTTGATTGCTACTAGGAAAAACAGGTTGTCAGAATATCTACTTTAATTTTTTTCCTTGGGAATCCCAACAGGCTTTTTTCTGCTTCGGTTATCAAATGTTGTCTTTTCATACACACAAATAGTCTTCTGAAGCATCTTGGGGTCAAGGACCTATTCATCCTTTTCTTCATTCTCCTATCACTTAGGTATAGTGCCTTAACAAATAATAAATAAAGTGCAGTGTTTAATAAATCCTATTTTGACTGATCTATTGGACTACTTTGTAATTCCCATATGTACTTTCACATTCTATTAGATGCTCAATAAATATTTGTCGACTTACACTGAATCACCCACAGTGCATGAGAGAAAAATGAAGAGGCCTGGCAGTTGAACATCCAAGTCAGTTGAGAGAGGGAAGCCTCAGAGATATTTGACTTACACCAAAATCTGAATGCAGAGTAAGAAACTCAAGTATTGGACAAATCACAGTACACAGTTGTTTAGTTCAGTTGAGTCCAACTCTTCAAGATCCCATTTGGGCTTTTCTTGGAAGAGGAAAGTGAAGCAAACAGGGTAAAGTGACTTGCCCAGGGTCACACAACTAGTAAGAATCTGGGACTGGTTGGAACTCAGGGAGATGACTCTTCCTGACTCCAGGCCTGGTACTTTATCCACTGTGCCACCTAGTTTCCCCTAGAGTACTTTAAGAAATCTTAATTGAAAATGGCTATGTGTTATGCTTAAGAATGAGGCAATTAGGTTCCTAAAAATTGTACATTTCTAGTTTTGAATGATAGATTTAAACTACGTGATCTTTATTTGGTTTTGTTTTGTTTTTACAAGGCAATGGGGTTTAGTAAACTTGCTCAATGTCACACAGCTAGAATAATTATTAAGCATCTGAGCCACATTTGAACTCAGGTCCTCCTGACTCTAGGGTCGGTGTTCTATCTACTGCGCAATCCAGCTGTCCCTTTTTTTGTTTTAAATTATATGATCTTTGCAACATGTGTGTATAACCTAGTAAGGCAAAGGGTACTTTAAAGTTTTTTAAATTGATACAAAGAATTTGGAGATAACATAAAATAGGCAATTTCTTTTAGTTGGCAACATGATCTAAATTATAAAATTTGTGAAGGTCAAGGTGACAAGAAAGGATAAAGATGAATGGTCCCAGGGACTATGCCTGTCAACTCAAATTGTTCTTCAACTCTTTGGTGGCACTTGCATTGCCCTGTGGACCTCACTCATGTACTGTATACATGTATGTGTTTATACCTAAAGTAAACATTCAAAAAATGGAAAATCAATTTTTGTACTTGGCAGTAAAAGGAAGTTAAAGGTACTTCACTGTAATGCTGTTATCTGGCCTGGAAAATCTCTGGATCCTTTTGGTGCTTGGAACTTAAAGGTCAAACTGAAATGAAATGACAAGTAACTCCTCCTCTCAATATGACTCTGGCTGTGCAATTAGACTGGCAGCCTAGCTTAGAGTCTGGGCCTAGGTGGGTGTATCCTATTCAACAAGACATGGCACTGGAGATGGAGGTGGCTCCTGGCTAATACCCTTCACACCAATCATGAGGGACAGGGGTTCCAGAACAGTCTGGCCATGAGGTAATGACACTGTCGGGCAAGTGACACTTTATTTAGGTGTCTGTTACTTTCCATTTTAATCCAACTCATCAAGGTCAAGGAGTTTATTCTTTATTTCAAAAGAGTTGAATCTGGAGTCTGGAGACACAAGATCAAATCCTGGTTCTGATACGTATTAGTTGTAAGACAATAAATTATCAATCAACATGTAAATAATTACTATGACCCAGTCACTGTGCTGGATGTGAAGCTACAAAGACAAAAAGTGAAATACTCTGTACTCTTAAGGAGTTTACATTCTGGAAGGCGAATGATATAAGCAGATTACATATTAAGGAAGTAGAAAAAAACATAAAGAGAATAAATAACAATAAATACAAAATAGTTAAAATAAAGGAGTTGGGGGGAATTAGGAAAGTCTCTGTGTTGAAGGCAGAGAGCAATTCTGTGAGGTGAAGATGATGAAAGAGCAGATTTCAGGTGGAAATGCCCAGGGAGGGGGCATAAAGACCAGAGAGGAAGTCTGTGAGTGAGGAAGAAGTTACTGAGCAGGAGGGGTGGGGTTATGGTCAGATAGGCTGGGTCTAAGAGGGGATGGGCTGATGTGGGGGAAACTTGGGCCAGAACTGTCTAGGATTTGAGAGAAAGCCTTGAACTAAAGAGGTGGTTGCATGAGTTGAGAGTCACAAGGAAGAGCTGCTACATGAGTAGAAATGGTGAGATTTGGTACTGACTGGATATATGAGATGCTATGTGGGGGCTTAAGTAGTCAAAGATAAGTATTATGTAAATATCAGCTGTTTTCTGGACTATCTATCTACACACATACATCAGATGTATGGACATAATATGACCTCTATGAATGAGTGTTATTTTATATGCATTTAGACCCAAATATAGACAAGTATGCAGACACAGATACACACATGACAGGAAGTACAAAGTTAAAATTACAAGTTAACCAAAGCACAATGGAGAGATGCACAGTGAGCATGTGTAGGTGCTAAATATTATCATGAACCGAAAGGGATCCATCATGGAATGAGAAATTATCCATCCCAAGAAAGCCCACAAGAGAACTAATTGGAGGCCCTAGCACATGGGATGGCCCTCTGCGTGGAGGATTAATAAAAAGACGAGAAGTTTTGTAATCTGCACTAACTGGAAGGTGTTCATGGTCTTTTAAAGTATCATAAAGGTGAATCATTATTATTATTATGATCCAGAACACCACACTTTCAGTTTGAGAGCAGACAAAGGAAACAATGGGGGAAAGGAAGCCTGGTACACGCTCCCTATTTCCTGCCAACACTCTCCTATTGCTTTCATCTTCTCTGCCCATGCTGCACTCACACTGGGGTACAAGACAGATCTTGTTCAACCTCTTCACCAATTAAAGTCAAGTGAGGAAAGCACATGGGAATGGAGAGATGATGGTGTTACAGTAAGTGAGGAGCTACCATGGCTGGCGAAAGTAAGCACACAATTCAGAAAAAGTAAGTGTCTGGGGCGGCTAGGTGGTGTAGTGGATAAAGCACTGGCCTTGGAGTCAGGAGTACCTGGGTTTAAATCCAGTCTCAGACACTTAATAATTATCTAGCTGTGTGGCCTTGGGCAAGCCACTTAACCCTATTTGCCTTGCAAAAAAAAAAAAACCTTAAAAAAAAAAGAAAGTGTCTGACAAAAGAAGCTTCTTTTGTAATTTAATTATGGAGAGCACAATGCTGACCATAATGCGACACCAGGGACTGACTGACACCAGTCTTCAAAATAAGTTACCATGTGTAAAACAGTGCCCGCAGGCCCTAAGGCTGCCCCAGTCCTCCGACATCTCTCACAACTATGGTCCTATTGATTCCAACTGCCAGTGAGCACCACCAGCATTTTCCTCCCAAATCACTTCTTCAGAGACTCTGGGCTCTGAAGACTATTCTGGGTCTTACCCTGTCTCAGAAACTACACTTGTCACAGTTCACTTGTGTCCCTACCCAGAACACCAATAATCCTGCTGCACAAGGGCACCAAGGTCTGAGACAGACTAGACTGAGAAGATGGACAGAGAAACAATGAGAATGAGTGTTCATACAGTAAACTAAGTGGATTCAATTCAATTAAACAGTTAATCCAATCTGTTCCTTCAGAAAGTTTTTTGAAAGCTAGTTTGTTGACTGCTAGGGGAGAGAAAAAAAATTCACTTTTCAACTAAAACTAGAAGAGAGTGATGATAATTCTATTGACTCATAATTTTGTTTGATTTCTTTTTCATGTATTTCAGCCAGTTACAACAATCATCCTCCTCTCAGTCATTAACTGATCTTAGAATGCTTTTTCATCCTCATCAGGGATCCTTTGAGATGAACCTTTTTTCTACCAGACAATGAAGGAGGATGTTGTAGTCTAGTGTTTATATCCTGAGAAAGTAGGCCCATGAAGCAAGCCAGGAATAGATGTAGGATTTGGAGCTGTAAGGGTATTAAGAAATTATCTAGTCTAACCCTTTCATGTTGCTAATGGAGAATACTGGGCTACTTTGAGTTCTTTTCTTTGAAGGATTCTTTCTGATTATTGGACAAAGGCTTATTCATTCAACAAATATTTATTTATGTCTGTTACATGGAAACAGTGGTAGGGGAAGCAAATGAAAATAGATGGAAATCCCTGCCCTAGACGAGCTTACAGTCTGACCCTAAGCTTGCCTCAAAAACCTTCAAAACTATGTTTAGAAACAAGCCAGGCCTCTGGGCAGAAAGGACTTTGTAAATTCTAAAGGACTGTATTGATGTGTACTATCATGGTTATTAATTATAAGACTCTACCTTACAAGAGGCCTTCTAAGGCCCGACCTGGGTGGCCCCGACAGAACCTTCCTGGCCATATTTCACATTCCCTACATCCTCTCTGCTCCATCTAAATGGAGGCTCTAAAACAGACTCCAGGTTCTCCTGCCTCCGTGATCTGCTTGGATTGTCCCTCTGTCTGTGTTGTCCTTGTCCAGATTTTCTTCTCTATCAAAACTCTAGGTATACTTCCAGACCACCTGTGAATGCCTGTCTCCTCCACGGCTTGTTCTCATCCATATCTCCATCAAGGGAGCTGCAGAGAGGGTGCCTGGGTTAGCTCTACCATTTACTATCTTTGTGATCTTGGCCAGGTCTCCCTTCTAAACACGAGGGCTGTACAGACGGTCTAAGGAGGCTTCCGGCTTTTACACCCAGTGGAGTGGAGGGTTCCTCACTTAGATTACAAGCTCTGTGAGAAAAGGAACAGGACTTCATTTGTCCTGGGTATATTAAGTGTTTTACATATAGCAGACACTTAAGAAAAAATGAGTAAATAAAAAGTCTTTAAAAATACTCCCCTTTAAAGAAACAATGCTATTACACAAACATCAAACGTATTCTTTTTAAAGAAAAAAAATTCCTTGTGTGCAGGAACCATCCCTTTGGAATGTTCTGTACATCTCCTAGTACACAGACAACATTAAATAAACATCAAGCAATTTATAGAGAGCAGAGGACGGGTCTCGAGATTTTCCCATCATTAACAGCTTAAAGCAAGAACAAGTAGTATTTCGAGAGGGGAGAAAAGGCCTGGGACTGGGTTTATGGAGGAGATGCAGAGAGTGGATGTCCTTCACTCACTGGGAAAAGGAGCCTCAATTTGAGGAAAGGGGGGCAATTTCTTGAGGATCAAGGAAACTTGAATGGGTTTACGAGTTGAAGAAAACAAATCCATGGGAATGATCTAGTTGAGAAGAGGAACGAGCAGGGCAGAGATGCAAAGATAATGGAAGCCATTTCCCCTGAGATTACTGGAAAGGAGGGCAGAATGAATGCCAGGGGAGATACTGGTGGAGGGGGGACAGCTTAGCTGGCAAATGAGGGATGGTCTCCAGTTTCTCTGGAAAATGAGGACAAGGTCTTTAGAGTCTGGGAAAGGGAAGAGGAAGGAAGGGGCTCCCATAAACTGGACATTTGAAGTTTTGACTATCACAGTTCACAGGACTACAGTTTAAGAGCTGGAAAGGACTTCAGAGGTCACAGAGTCAGCTCAATGCTTTATAGATCAGGAGAAAAGGCACAAATGGTTACATGATTTGTCCGAGGGCAAGCTAGCTAATAAGAAAGCCAATAAAGGAGCAATAGCAAAGTCATCTCCCAATGAGCAGGGCAGGCCAGCTTCTTTTGGATAGTGTGTGGGAATAGAGTATGATAACATGATGGGAGGTGACTGGTGTGGGATGTGGGCTGTGGTGGGAAAGCAGCCAAGGCTCCCAAGGAGGGTAATATCAGAAGGCAGGCTTGGAAGCTGGTGTGAGGAAGGTGTCTGGTTAGAAGGGAGGGAGGAAACATGGGTCTGTGGTAGAGTCAAGACAGTTTTGTCTACTGAGATCTATGGACTGACCAGGGGAGGGAGGGAGATGCCTAGTATTAACCAAACTACAGAAAATCAAAGGTACCAGGTTGTGGTTCTACTTTGTAGCTGAATTTTGGCTTATCCAACATTCAGTATTATCTGTGCTATTTTTTCCCTCCATTTGCAAGGGCACTTGAGATCTGCTGAACAGTGCTAGGAGTTACCACTTACAAAACTCAAAGTACCTCTTATGTTCAAGCTGGTGAAGGGCAGTGCCACAGGAAGGTATGGCTCAGCTCTGGGGCCAGCAGGAGCCTGGGGAAGAGGAGCAGGCCTAGAGAATGCCATTGCTACCAGAAGGAGGGAAGAAGGCAGTGAAGGAACGGTGGCAACAGAGTCCTGGACTGAATCTGGACCTTGGCTCTGTCGCTTGTCATCTGCGTGACAATTCTTCCACATGGCTTTGGGCCTCAGCTTCTTTAAACTGTCAAAACCAGCATGGCCTGAGAGGTCCTTCTGGCTTAGATGTCCCAGAGAGCTGAAGAGTTCTCCAAGTTTGGCCTTCTTACCAGCACACTCAGCACTCATTTCCAGGGACTGAAAACAAAGTAGAAGAGGGGGAATTGCTACTCCCTGTTCTGTGAAACTACTTCCCCAGGTCCCTGGGCTGGGAAGGCAAATTCTGGTGCTCAAGTAACAAGATTTATAGCACTGACCTGATTGGCCCCAGAGAAGAAAAAAATGCTTTTACTGGAGAACCCCAGAACCCCCTTGATCCCCTTTACATCAGTGACAACCCCCAGGCTACCTGAATGCTGTGGACAATAGTGGCCTGGGCACGGGAGCCCCCCCTCTTTCCTTCCTCCTGCACATCCCATTCTAAGCGGTGCAATCTGCAATTACAGTGGGCAGTCTGCTCTATTCCCACTATTTATCAAGTTGAATTTTAATACTCCAAATATACACTCCCTAAATGTGTATACTCTTTAACAGTAGTTAATCTTCAATTAAAATACCTAGAGCAGAAACTAAGATAACTGGTTTAAAAGGTAAAGCTTATTGACAAAAAAGTATTCTTCATATTGCTTTAAAAAAATTCTGCATATTAAAAATGTCATTTTTATGACTTGAAAAAAATCTTCAAGAATAATGAAGGCTAACAAAAGGCTGAAAAGCAGTAATTTAAAAAGCTCCATATGTGGCATCCTGATTACTGTATCAGTCCCATTTCCATAGCGAAGGGAGAAGTCACCTACCTGCTGGCTGTCCTTTCTGGTAACAGGGAAAGGGCAGGGAGGACAGCTGGGGAGGGCGGCAGGGTCTGGCAGCTGCCGCAGTGGGCAGGTTGGGGGAGGAGGTAAGTCTGGGCCTGCCCTCTGGGAATCCCAGCTCTGGTGGTCCCAGCACATGCACTTAATTTGAAAGTTTTTGAGTTCAAAAGTTTATCCTCTCTCTTTGACCTGCAAAGGTTTTCATATAGGAGTTCTATGTATGTCTCATACCACACAGGCAGAGAAGTTGATGAGAAGCATTCACCCCTCCCCCCACATTTGTGCACACATCCCCTCCCCCCCCACATACACACGGTTACTCAAGAAGTAGGCTTCACAGTTTATCAATTCATCGGAAGTTACTTTGCATTTGATCTAGCCAAATACCAGAACTAAGCCACCAGAAATGAAAGGCACAATGGACACCCTTTGTCAAACATCATCCAAGAGCATCAGCAGATCTTTCAATTATCCACTTCTTAGTTTTTCCCTATTAATCAAATTGGTTCAAGTTCCTTCTTTTCCATAACACAATCCAAGGTATTTCTATTTCCAAGTTATAATAACCCATCTACTTGGATCTCTTTTAGCAGACTCATCCTCCTCCCTCTGCTTCACATGGCTTATTGCAGGGTTTGGAGGGGCTGCATTTCAGTGAGGTTACAGCATCCTCACACAAGAGTCTCCACCAACTCCAAAACAAAGAAGTGGGAGTAAGAATGTAATTCTACTTTTAGTTTGGGAACAACAGGCATAGAAGGCTAAGAGCTGGGAGGGACTTCATCAGGACCAAACACTTCTTTCTACAGATAAGAAAACAGAGAAGAAAAGAGGTGATGGTAATTGTTCTAAGGTCTCAAAAGTACTATCCAGAACCTTGACTAGGTTTCAGGTTCCTTGACTAAGGTGCTGGGGATCTTTCCTTTCTAGTGTATTGCCTCCTCAAAAGACAAGAGGAATGCATTATTTTGTGATCTAGGGAGGACTTAGAAGTGATGAAGAGGTCTGGCTTATCTTGGATTCTTTAGCATCTCAGACAGCAGTATACTGTCATTGCCATTAATGAATTTTTTTAAAAAAAATTTATCTAAGGCAATGGGCCTAAGTGATTTGCCCAAGGTCACATAGCTAGACAATTATTAGATGTCTGAGACTGGATTTGAACTCAGGTACTCCTGACTCCAGGGCCGGTGATCTATCCACTGTGTCACCTAGCTGTCCCCCATTAATGAAATTAAAGTGAAATCATGAATTCAAATCTTGGGAAATCCATGAAATAGAATAGTTTTTAAGTGTCTAATCAGCTTTCAGTTATCAATCCTACAAGAAGGAACTAATGGTGCAGATGAGTTTTGGCTTCAAGGTACATTGTTGTACTTTCTTTGAAAATGGATATGTCTCATGTTGTGAGGACGTGGAGCATTCCAAACACACTAATGTAGCTGTGGTCTGAAGAAGCAGTTTCAGGGAACCACAAAGTCTCCAGGTATGGTCCCCTTTGCCACTTTTGTCCACTCTGTTTAAACAGAGGAGAGGGCTGTGATTGAAATAAGGGCAGTGGACAGAGTACTGGCCTTGAAGTCAGGAGGATGGGAGTTTGAATCTGGCCTCAGACACTTGACTCTTGCTAGCTGTGTGACCTTAGGCAAGTCACTTAACTCTGACTGTCTCTCATCCAGGGTCCTCTCCAGTCATCCTGATCCATATCTAGTCACTGGACCCAGATGGCTCTGGAGGAGAAAGTGAGGCTAGGGACTTAGCAAAGCCAACCCCCTCCCAAGTCTAATACATATGCTTGTCATGGCATCACCTCCATGATGTTGTGGTCTTCTTCGAAAATGAAGGGCAAACATCAACCAGAAGAGTCTTAAGAAGCAGATTTGATAAAGTAAAAAGAAGCAAGATGTATCCAGGAGTTCCGAGTCAACTCACTTAGGAAAAGTAAGTACTGATATAACTATTTTGAGAACATCTTTGTAATTTTTTATCCTAAGAGAAATGGCATTACTGAATGGAAAACTTGGGGATAGGAGATGAACATCTCTGGTGATTACAGTAGAGGTTTGGGGTTGGGGGAGGGGAGAGGATGAAGAGGAAGGTCTGGCTTCCTAGGTCCCATTTTAAGTCCTGTTACCAGTTCCTGCCAAGACTTGAGAAGACTCTCATGACCTCTGTGTGCCTTTGCTATATAAATAATAACATTACCTTCCATTTGAATAGTGTTTCCTAGTTTCCAGTGCACTCTCAACCACATTATTTTGGTTTTTCCTCATAACAATCATCTGAGATAGGCACAGAAGGGATTACTAATTTTTGGATGGGGGAGGGGTTGTTGGTCGTTTTTGTAGTTATTCTAACTCTTTGTGACCCAATTTGCAGTTTTCTTGGCAGAGATATAGGAGTGGTTTGCTATTTCCTTCTCCAGCACATTTTACAGCTGAGGAAACTGAGGATTAAGTAACTTAAGGGTCACACAACTAAGAAATGTTTCAGGTCAGATCTGAATTCAGGAAGATGAGTCTTGCTCATACCAGGGATTAATATTTCTTTTTTTAAATAGGAGGAAACCAAAATACAAAGACTTGACCTAAGTCACATAACAAGTTAGAAAAAAAAATCTGGGTATATAACCAGATCCCTTATCTTCTAGTTCTTTCTGTTACAGTGGTATGTCTTTTTAATCATAAAGTG
Source organism: Macrotis lagotis (assembly GCF_037893015.1). Lineage (NCBI taxonomy): Eukaryota > Metazoa > Chordata > Mammalia > Peramelemorphia > Peramelidae > Macrotis > Macrotis lagotis. The sequence goes on from NC_133665.1 coordinate 133,804,260, forward strand.
CTTTAAAATCCTTGAATGCCAGAACAAATTTTCTTTTATATTGCAAATTTTGTTGATGTGTTCTGAACTGTTCTAATACTTGGGGTGACATCCACAGCATTCTAGGCATACACACATGACAAGTAGGAAGAAGAAAAAGAAATCAAAACTATTAAACAGCCTTTGTGGCTATCCAAAAGAAATCTGTGACTAGTTCCTTATTTAATCAAATCCACTGAGTTGCTTAATGGAACATTACTATACCACATGTCTCCATTACAAAATGAGGTGCAAACCAAATCAGACTCAATTCAATGATAATAATAATAATAATAATAATAATAATAATAAACAACTTTCATTTATATAGCACTTACAATTACATTGTGCAGACAGTAGCACTCAGGGAAGAGTTGTTTAACAGAACAGTTCATGCATTAGCAACTGCAAATGAGAATTAAAGCCAAGGCCAGGCCCATGGAGAAGGGACAGCACAAAGATGCTCTGGAGGGAACCCTGGTAAAGGACAGATTGTCTGATGAGAATACCACAGAGGGAAAATGGGGAGCTATCAGAGAGCAGGGAGTGAAGGAATTAAATTTTGCTTCCATAGTCTCTGGTGGACAAACCAAAATGACAAAGATGTTCATGTATCTTAAACTTTCTTGTGAACTTGCGACCTTGATTTTTCCACCACTGCCAATTTGAAGAGAACTATTCAACTGGATTTTCTGTTTGTGGTAATGATCAGAAAAATTAAAGGAAGCAGAAACTGCATTCAGCTGCTTTTTGAGACTTTCCCCGTGTCCAGGTAATAGTTCATACAGCCGAAAGATCTCCAAAGTCATCTAGTCCTGCTTTTCAATTTCATGAGTGTTTTTGCTGTGACTGGACTTTGCAGTCAAAAAGAGAACTAAAAGACATGAACCCACCTTAGGGGGGTAATCCCCACTGGACTCCTGACCACACTGGAACCAGACTGAGAATGTGGTAGCAAAGAGGCTATGGGGGGTCCCCCCGAGGCTGAGAGCAGCTCCCCAGCACACCTGGAAAGAAGCTGCCTCGGGAGTTTCTGAATCCAAAGCCAGAAGCCACATATTACCGACACCATTGGGAATGCTAGGTCCTGCTTGGGGTGCTTCTATAGAAGCTCACAGCTGTGTGGATGCTGGAGCCTCAGCTCAGCAAGGACAATGATGAGCTGGAAAACATGCCCAGGGACAACCAGGACCATCCAAGGCTTGGCTGGAGGAATGAGAGGGTCCCACTGTGGAAAAAGGATCTAGAACAGTGATCTTCAAGACTTGAGAGGCAAAAGGACCTTTGGGGACATCTAGTGCAGGCAGCTCCTTCATTTTACTGATAAGGGTTTGCCCAAAGTCAGACAAGAAGTATTGGAAGTGTGATTTGAATCAAATCAGAATCCTCTAACGAGCCAATGAATGTTCCAAGGAGAATGGGTAGAAGTTGAAAAGAGTCAAATTTAAGTGAGGGGTCAGGAAAACCTTCTTAATGATTAAAGAGTTATTCAAAAATGGAACAGGTTACCAAGAGGGAGTGAGTTCCCTTTAAAGGCTTCAGAGACTGAATGACTTTAGAGATTTGCTGAGTATGTAGTACTGGGAAATCATTTTTATATACAGATTCAATGGCTACTAATGAAACTTTCCATTCTCTAATTCAATAATTCTATGATTTTTGTATTTTAATTTAAATATAATGTCCTCCTTATAGTAACAGAACATTTGATCATGGAGGGACCTTAGAAATCTTTCAGTTCCCAACAATCAGATAAATGATAGCCTCAGTCACCTAAAAATGGACATAAATTGTAAAGAAAAAAGGCTCTCATCATGGAGGAAAAAAGGTGTGCATATATTTGATCACAAGGAATTTATTCAAGTTGCTTGGTAGGAGAGGTATGATTAGGACCACTGAATTAGAAGTAGGCACTAGAAGCAATAAAATACATATGAGAAGCAAGTGAAAAAGGACATCTGAAAGTGAAAAGAAAAGTTAGAAGTAGGAAAGCATATGTCATTCTGAGGCCATTTGGAATAAGAAAAATTCCTACCCTTTGTCATCTAACTCTGCTCCAATCAAACCTTCTTTGGGGCTCCCCAAGTGAAAAGGAGTTCTTTTTCATGACATTTCTGTAGAACTCACCTGCATCTCTCTCTTTTTGCATTTACTTCAAACTTTCTTTTATCATCATCATTATACTTGTCATTCTCTCTCCATTAGACTTGGCTCCTTGAGAACAGAGTGCTCTTCATTTGTCTCTGTTTCACTAGTACTTAGTAATGCCTTGGAGAGAGGGAGCACCTCCCAAGTCAACACTATCAAAATGAATACAGTAAAATTAATATCTAAATTATCAACAGACTGGATCTTTCCATTTTCTTAGTTTCAATCCACACACTCAGTTATATAAAATATTGTACTGAATAACCGCCCCCCCCATATTGAATAATGTCCCCCTTCAAATAAATGCTCTTTAAAACACCACCGACAAACTCTAGAAAAGGAAAAAAAATGGTTGAGATAAAAGAAAAAAAGTGAGAGTGTGGTTTTCAATTTAATTTAACAATAATTTATTGATCACCTATGAGATATACAAAGTTGAAAAGGAGATACATTTAAGATGCTTATACCCTAAAAGACATGCTGAGACAAACACACTTATTGCAAAGAAGAATTTGATAAAGGGCCTAAGAAATAAGGACTGGAATAGATGCTGGGAAGAGGGAGGGAGTATATTTAGTTGAGTAGATCAGGTAAAGTGTCATAAAGGAGACAGCATTCAAATTGACCCTAAAAGATGAATAGAATATGACAGGTAATGATGGAGTAGAAAATACCATTTTATGGAGAAGGAACATTACAAAGCATGGGCTGGGAATGAGAAGTCTATTTTGGTTGAAATACCTGGTACATCCACAGGAATACAAGAAAATAAAATGGTGGGTTTTTTAATGTGAGGAACAAATCCAGTCATGTAGGTCAAGTGGAACTCCAGGGGAATACAATTATTTGTGAGATAGGGAACTGATTTGTAAGGTTTGGTTATATACCACTAACTATCATGTTCTTGTAGGTGATGATAGAGGAGCTGCAGAAGAATTCTAGAACAAAGAGAAAGGCTTAAGCAGTTCTTGAGAACATAAGGAAAAGTCCTTCAGTGTTGGCCTTTTACAGGTGAAAATTCAATTAGGGAGAACTAAGGACATGCTCTGACAGCAACAGTCCCATAATACCTAGAAATGCTTGAACAGCAGGGCTAGGGAAAATGATGAATAATAGAAAAAAGGTTTCTACTTTATTAGACACATGAGGTTTAGATGAAAACCTTTCTCTTTACTCTGACATAAAAATGCTTTAAACAAATTTTTATATTATGTTTCAAAGTGGACCTCCAGAAAGAGAAGGTGAAAGGAGGGAAGTCAGTTGGTCTCTATCAGTTTGATTCACAAACCCCAAGACTACATTATAAGAAATTTAAAATGATGAGATATTAAATAAAAGCATGATCATGGCTTTGATTTAAAGGTGGAGTGATAAGCTGGGTGATGGAGAGAGCCTGAACAATTAAGGCAGCTCACATTAAACTGTCACACTTAACAATGCCAGAGGAGGAAAAGAGCAGGCAAGGCACCTGCCGTCTTCAGGCAATTAGAACTGGGATGGAAGACTGAATTTCAAGAGGGAGGAACAAGCATCAACAAAGGATACAGTACAGCATTTGAGATCTTCGCAATTTCAATGCTGAAAAAACCAGTGAGATGTCATACAGTAGATCTGTTGCTATTGTTTAGTTGTGCTGACCCTTTGTGATCCTATTTGATGATTTTCTTAACAAAGATACCAGGGTAGTTTGCCATTTCCTTCTTTAGTTCATTTTCCAGAGGAGGAAACTGAAGCAAATAGAGTGAAGTGACTGGGCCAGGGTCACACAGCTAGGAAGCCTCTCAGGTCACAGTTGAACTCAGGTCCTCTGAGACTCTAGGCACTCAGGCACTCTCTACATAGCTTTAGATAAGAGTAGTCAAACTGAGTTCCAGTTGAAGGGCTACTAGCCAAGCTGAATGACCTGTCCAAGTCCCTTTTCCTCTCTCTGTCACTTTCTTCATCTGTAAAATGATGGGCCTGGATCACATGGGATCTCTAGGGTCCTTTCCAGCTCTAAAAACTCTATGATTCACTTGTGAACCAAAATCCTAGTCTTCTAATACTCCTAGTCACGGGCTATAAATTCTATTTTTCCTTCTCTAATAATACCTCCCATATCATCCTACATTCAGACAAACTAAACTCAGCTCCCTCTTCTTGTCCTACCCTTTCCTGTCTTTGTGCCTTTGTCCCACCATCCCTCATGTCAGGGGCCAATTTTAACTCTGCTCCAATCACACCTTCTTTGAGGCTCCCCAAGTAAAAAGGACTTCTTTTTCATGCCATTTCTGTAGAACTCACCTGCATCTCTCTCTTTTTGCATTTCCTTCAAACTTTCTTTTATCATCATCCTTGTACTTCTGTCATTCTCTCCCCATCAGACTAGGCTCCTTGAGAAAAGAGTGCTCTCCATCTGTTTCTGTTTCACTAGTATCTAGTAATGCCTTGGAGAGAGGAAGCACCTCCCAAGACTATCAAAATGAATACAGTAAAATTTAACATTTATTGTGCACACTGCTAATATGATGATTTAATGGCCCAAGAAAATTCTCCCAGGTATCATCAGCAATCTATCAGTACCACATAACCAGAGGCTTTCAGAAATTTAATTGGAAAAAAATCAACAAATCACTGTTTAACAAATGGTTGACAATGACCCAAAGCACGATGGAAGGGAACTGTATGGAGGGAGCATGCTAGCAGGAGGCGACCTGGTCAGGGTACAAGCTCCAGCTGCTGGGTTCCAGAGTGAGCTGCAGGCCCATTTATGGGAAAGAAACTAGTGAAGGAGGATAGACAGGAGCACAAGAGTCAGAGGGGGGTCTATTTTCCTTCCTTAGATTCAGACCTCTCCCACTCACTAACTTCTGCCCAAAGGACAGGTCTTCAGTCCCCCAAATCTGGGTGTAGTCACTTCAAGGGGGTACGTAGGAAATGTGGATAGCCCGCTTCCCAATCTATGTTCCAGCGACAGTGTGCCAATACACATCTTTTCAAATATCTTGTATTTAACTGTTTGATGTTTATTCTATTTGTTCTGAATATGTTTATTTAAGTTCTTAGTGTCACCCCTATAAAATGTAAGATCATTATGATTAGGGATTGCTTCATTCACTGCATTTGTGTCCCTAGCACCCATCACATCAACTGACACAAAAATAAGAACTTAAAAAAATACTTATTGATTGATAAGAAATACTTTATCCTTGAAAGAAGGCATTTTCTAAACTTTTACATATGTTCTTTCATATAAAATAAATCACATATATGATACGGTAGTAGCTGACAAAACACGCACTCTTCTCCAAAACAGGTAACCTCAGTTTGGTGAGGAGGCACAGTGAATAGTCCATCTCTGGGTCAAAGCTTATCATAGGTGCCTAGTGTAAAGTAGATGAGAGAAAAAGGAGCATTGGAGTACTGATTTGATAAGTATTCCCAAATCAAGAGGAAGATGGTAGTGCATGTGAGTGGTAGCAGGGTAGGTGGGTGGCAAGGAGATAGTTGGGTGGATGGTCTGATGGGGTGTGAAACATGGTAAAAGCTCTGGCACTACTTGGCACAGCATAGCCCCAAAGCAGTGCTTCTGAAGCTAAGTAGATTAAGTAATCCAGGGAATGGTTTCAAGAGGTCCAATGATCCAGAAGAGCAGGGTGAATGGCAAGGATATAGTCAGAATGGATAAACTGATGGCTTGTGAAGCAAGATATATTAAGAAATATCTAAGATTAGACAAGATAAGACATTTATTATTATTATTAAGTGCTTCTTTCTAAAAGATAATCAATTAAGAGTATGAAGCAACATCTTAAAGACTTGACAACTTTAATGATCATTAAAAAATAAATTCCAAATCATAACTAGAAAGAGAAATAAATTAAAACAACTCTATATTTTTATCTTATACCATACAAATTAGGAAAGAGGACCAAAAAAAATGGGGAACAATTAATGCTAGATAGATTGACAGAATTCTGACAGTCACACTAATAAACTGCTAATGGTCCTAAGAACTATTCCAATCATTCTGTGTATTTGTAATTTGTAATTATGAGTAAAATGATTAAACTGTCCATACTCTTTGATCTGCTAAACTCACTCCTGGACATATAAACTAAGTCAAAGATAGAAACAAAAGTCCAATAGACACCAAAATATTCATAGCAGCTCTCTTTCTGATAGTAAAGAACAAGAAGAACAAAGTGAGTCCTAAGTAATTAGGGAATGGCTGGAAAAAACTGAGCTAAACGAATGTACTAGAAACAACTGTGCAAGAGAGATGACAAATGGTGGAATTTAGAAGAACAAAGGAAGATTTGAATGAACTGATGCAGTCAAGAAAGAACAGAAGTACTATACTTAGACAAGACACACACAAAGACTATGACACCATCAGTGAGAAGAGAATAAATAACTAAAATATGGTTATAGTCCTAGAGAACAGATGACACAGTATATTTCCATCCTCATAGAAGAGAGGTGGGGAACTACCAGGACATGTTGAGCTATATGCTGTCAGATGCAATCATTGTAGAGTATGTTTTTGCTGAAGAGTTTATTTAGATTACAAGGAAAAGGGAAGGCTAGGTGGCATAATGGATAGAGAGTCAGCCCTGGAGTCAGGAGAACTTGAGTTCAAATTTGACCTCAGATGCTTAATGCCTAGTTGTGTGACCCTGGGCAAGTCATTTAATCCCATTGCCTTAAATAAAAAATTAAATAAAAGATTACAGGGGAGAGAGGGTTCAGTTGTGGAGTAGAGGGACTTTCAGAAAGTTTTGTGATGTATTCACAAAAAGTATCAATAAAATGTATTTTTTAAAAAACTTTAATGGAATTAGGATTTATTTAATAAATAAGTTACTAGGAAGATATTGGAGAAGAGACTTATTTATGTGATGAATTTTGTTGAGCAAATTAGAAAAATTAGTGTCATTAAAAGTAAATGGGGGGGGCGGCTAGGTGGCGTAGTAGATAAAGCACCGGCCTTGGAGTCAGGAGTACCTGGGTTCAAATCTGGTCTCAGACACTTAATAGTTACCTAGCTGTGTGGCCTTGGACAAGCTACTTAACCTCATTGTTTTGCAAAAAAAAAAAAAAAAAAAAAAAAAAAAAAACCTAAAAAAATAAAAAGTAAATGGAGGGCAGCGCAGCTAGGTGGTGCAGTGGATAGAGCACTGGTCCTGAAGTCAGGAGTACCTGAGTTCAAATCTGGCCTCAGACACTTAATAATTGCCTAGTTGTGTGACCTTTGTTAAGTCACTTAACCCCATTGCCTTAAATTTTAAAAAAAGTAAATGCAAAAGAGTGGTTCAGCAATTAACTCTTATTCTGATGTCATTACACCTAGATGCAACATTAGAATGCTGATGTATTAAGAAAATAGGAACCTTCTGTTGTTTTATGGTTCTTGTTCTTACTCCCTTCCCATTGCCATCCTGTTTTTTCGACCTCCCTCACCTCCAGTTCCTTCTTTGGTTTCCTCTTGCCACCAGCACCAATAAATGGCCAAACTAGTCTCCCTGCCTTGGCTATCTCCTCAGTCCTAAATCTGACCATCCCATCAGACCTAGTGGCCCCCTCTGTTTGGCATTCAAGCTCTTTCTAAACAGATCCATTCTGCTTTTTCTGTAGTCTTCTATTTTCATCCTCTCTGTGCTCTCCACCCCTAGCCATGCTGGTCTGTCTGCAGCCCCTTGACCCACCATCTCCTGCTTCCCTTTGTGGGCACTGCCTATCCCGTAAGCCTGGATACTGGGCCCCTCCTCTTGGTGACCCAATTTCACTGGCTTCCTTTCAAGATTCTTCTCCAATTCTATCTTCTGCAGAAGTCCTTTCCCAGTCTTCTCCCCCAGACTGTCTTCCATCTACCATGATCCTAGATCCTCCATTGTAGTAATCTTCTTGAGAGTAGGAACTGGTCTTACCCTTCTTTGTGTCTTAGAACTTAGCACAGAGCTTAATGCTTAGTAAGCTCTGGATAAAGGCTGGTTGATTAGTTATAATAATATTGCAAACCATGTGTGAGCACACTTCATTTTACTGTACTTTGTTTTATTTTGCATTGCAGATATTGCAGATTTTGCATCTTTACAAATTGAAGGGCTATAGCATTCACATACTGGGCAAGTCAGGATCATGTTTCCAACAGCAAGTGTTCATGTCCTAAGATGGCAAACTTAATCGATAAATGTTGTATCCAGTTTGTTCCACCAACGAGCCCCTGTCCCTCTCCCTTTTCTTGAGTGTTCCTATTCTCTGAGACACAACAATATTGAAATTAAATCAATTCATAACCCTAGAATGGCTTCTAAGTCTTTAAGTAAAAGAAAGAGGCAATCAATCAATGAGGCAAACTTCACTGTTGTCTTATTTTAAGAAATTGCCACAGTTGCCCAAGTTAGCAGCCATCAACAATGAGACAAGACCCTACACCAGCAAAAAGTTTCCAGCTCACTGAAGGTTCAGATGATGGTTAGCATTTTTTTTTATAGCAATAAAGTGCTTTTAAATTAAGATAGGCACATTTTTAAAGACAATATGATGTCTGCCCTTCATTCTTGAAAGAAGACCATGACGTCAGGGGAGGCAATGCCATGACAAGTGAACTAGATTTGATTGAGGGTCACTTCATGCGTTAAGTCACCAGCCTCATTTTCTCTTTGAAACCATCTATGTCCAGTGATAAGATATGGATCAAAACTACTTGAGATGGCCCTGGATGGGAGATGATCAGAGTTAAGTGACTTGTCCAAGGTCACACATCAAGTAAGCATCAAGTGTCTGAGGCCATATTTGAACTCAGGTCTTTCTGACTTCAGGGCCAGTGCTCTACTCACTGTGCCATAGAGCTGCCCAGACATAATATGACCGCACACTTAATACACTAAAGTACAGTATAAATATAACTTTTATATGTACTAGAAAACCAAAATACTTGTGTTATATTCTAATGGTCTGGAATTGAACACACAATAACTCCAAGGTTTGCCTGTAATGATAAATGACATTCAACAAGATGGCAAAAGGCTGATTTCTGATGCAAACACTCCTCTGTTCATATCTGTATAAAACCAAATATTGCAGTACATCTTTGAGTCTACAACAATGGCAGATATTGGAGAGAGAGAAAGACTATGTGCCCAAAAAGCAAAATACTTTTTTGCATGGTATAAATTTTTGAGGGCTATGAAATGTTAGCAAAATGAAAACACTATGGTGATCTAATTTCATATTCCTCACTCCAAGGCTCTGAGAGCCACAGATACTGCCTCTGGGCTCTGTAGGCTTACAAGGGAAGTTAGAGACCAAGAGAATGGCTTCCGTAAAGGGCAGGATCCAGAAAAAGGGCAAGGCTGTTACTCAGGCGTGGTCATTTTTTAGGAGGTATCCCTGGGGAAAAGGTCATGGAATTATGTTGTCTAAAAAAGCCTGAGGCATTGTTTCATATTTCAAATTATGCTTTATTTGACTATTTTTGGTGCAGAGCACAACTGGGCACAAGTGGGAAAATGTGGGAGTTTCCAGAATTAATTCCTTCTGTTCAATTTTGGAGTGGGACTAAGATATTTAACATCAATAAGAACCAAAGTTTATAGCAGGCACTAGCCCTCCTTCCTCTGAGATTACCCCTCTTTCCACTTGCCTTTCTAACATCATCCCCTTTGCTCCAGGCAGATTGGTCTCTCTCACCATCCGTCAGCTTTGGTCCCACCTCAGCGCTTCCCTCTTGGTTCCTCTTGCCTGGGATGACTTTTCTTCTTTTCTTGGACAATTCAACCCCTACTCATTCTTCAAAATTCATTTTCTCCAGGAAATTCTCATTTCTTTCTTTTTTGAATTCCTACAGCACTCACCCATTATTCCCCCTTATGTTTCACAAGACAAGCAAATCACCCTTCTGACTGGTTTGCTTTCCTCCATAAACCACCTGTGCTCCAACTGACCCCATGCCTGCAGTGGTCTCCCTTCATTCTTTTCAAGGTCTTTCCCCATCTCTACTATCTCCTCCTCCCTTCATTACTTTGCATATACTTGTATTTACATCTTTGCATATATAACAATAGGCAGCTAGGCAGTTCAATGGATAGAACACTGGATCCAAGTTCAAAAGCAGTTTCAGACTAGCTGTGTGACCTTGGCCAATTCACTTAACCTCTGTTGGCCTTAATCCACTGGAGAAGGAAATGGCATTATGGTATCTTTGCCAAGAAAATCCCAGGGACAGTATGTTCCATGAAGTTATAAAGAGTCAGATATGACTGAACAATAACAACAAATATGCAACATTAATAATAGCTAGTATTTCTATAACTCTTTAAGATTTACAAAGTGCTTTATCAATAGGATCTCATTTAATTCTCACAATAAGCCTGTGGGGTAGGTATTACTATTACCTCCATCTTACAGATGAGGAAACTGAGGCAGACAGGTCTGTAGGATTCTATTCAACTTTGCAGGCAAGTTATTCTTGGTTGTAAGTCTATCCCTTTTGGCTTTGGCAATATTACATTCAAAACTTTTCTAAAACATAAGCTGTTAGGTTTTGTGTGATTCGATGTAGTTTCTTGGTACTGAAATATTTTTCTGGATGTCTGCATTACTTTTTCCTTGTTAAGTGGGGCTCTATATCTTGGCAAAGACATTTCTAGGACTTTTTCTTTTAGGGTTTCTTTCAGGAAGTGACTAGTTTAATTTATTCTCTCTTTACTTTGTCCTCTGGTTCTAAGAGGTCTAGGCCGTTTTCATTTATCATTTCTTGAAATATAGTGTCCAGGCTTTTTTTTTTTAATACAATTTTCAAAGAATCTAGGGATTTTAAAATTACTTCATTTTGACCTATATACTAAGGTCAGTTCCTTCTGGTACCAGATACATATTTCTTTATAATTTTATCCTAATATTTATTGCTGCCTCATGGAGTCACTGATTTTTGACTTTATCTCTTTCTCTTTTAATTATTAATTCTCCTTCCAATTCTTTTTTTTTCCTTAGGTTTTTGCAAAGCAAACAGGGTTAAGTGACTTGCCCAAGGCCACACAGCTAGGTAATTATTAAGTGTCTGAGACCAGATTTGAACCCAGGTACTTCTGACTCCAGGGCCGGTGCTTTATCCACTATGCCACTTAGCTGCCCCCTTCCAATTCTTTTTTTCAAGAGATTTATTTCTTTTTTAAATCTTTGATTTCATTTCTTTAAGGTGTCTAGATGAAAGAAATTTTTTTTTTTTTTTAGGTTTTTGTAAGGCAAATGGGGTTAAGTGGCTTGCCCAAGGCCATACAGCTAGGTAATTATTAAGTGTCTGAGGCTACATTTGAACTCAGGTACTCCTGACTCCAGGCAGGTGCTCTATCCACTGCGCCACCTAGCTAGCTGCCCAAAAGAAATTTTTAAAAAAGGGCTTGTTCTGTGCAAAGAAAACACTTATCTATATGAATAAATAAGGAAGATACTCTCTTCTCTTTAGGATCTCACATTCTAATGGGGAAGACTTCACATGTGGAAGGTTAGAGTTGAAAGTCTGATGGAAAGGTTCAATGGTCCTTGCAGTGCCTCTTCTTCAGTGTTATTTCCACTGATAAAATTCTGCTGCTTTCTGATGCTGAGGCCCAGGACTTGGGGGGAGGGGTTTCCCCAGAGATGACCAGAGCAATTAGAGGCCAAGTGGTCAGCTTGGGCCTGCACAGTGGTCACTTAGCAGGGTGCTGGATGAAGGTCCTGGTCTGGAGTTGTCAAGAAGGTGAAGCTAGCCTAGGTGCCCTGCATCTATGTGCTGTCTCCTCTTTCTTCCCCAGGTGCTCCACTGCTTCAGCTGGAGGAAGGTTCACCTATCTGCTTCTCCATATGATGGCCTTGAAGGCTGGGCTACAAGTAAGACTGATGGTCTTGGGGCTCTTGTGCCCATCTGCTTGTTAGTGGCAGCTGGTCACCAATAGCTGCTGGGGTGGAGAAGTCAGTAACTATGGTTTCTTACTGTACTTTTTGATTATTAATCATTCTGGTATGGATTTCAGGGTTTTGCTGGAACAGATATCTGGGGCCTGGGCAGCCTGCTTCTGTTCAGACAGTTGTCTTGACTGAAAGGTCAGGATGAGTTTCAGATGTCTCTAGGAAATCATTTAAAATGTCCAATAAGCAACTGGTGATGCCAGAGTGAAATCCAGAGGAGACACTAGTATCTGATACAGTTAAGGGGATTACAACAACAACAATAATGATGATGATGATGATGATGTTTGTCCTTCACTTTTGAAGATCATGACATCAGGGAGGTGAGGCCATGGCAAGCACATGAATTGGATTTGAGTGAGGGGGTCCAGGGCTAAGGCCCCAGCTTCACTGTCTCTTCCAGAACCAGCTGGGTCCAGTGACCAGATATGAGACAGGATGACTGGAGATGGTCCTGGATATGAGACATTCGAGGTTAAGTGACTTGCCCAAGGTCACTCCATTAGTAAGAGTCAGAGGTTGGAGTCCTCTTCTCTCCTGTTCTCCTGATTCCAAGGCCAGTGTACCACCTAGCTGCTGGGCTAGCTTTAGCTCGGCAGTTCCTTTGTTAGCACATATTTATACCCAAAAGTGGTTTGGTGCTGTGATCCCTAGAGGGTTCGAATCCTGAGGGTGGTTCGAGCACTGCAGGCCCTTCCCGATCCTACTTATGGGGATTATTTACAGAGAGATGACTGTTAAATCCATGGGAGCTGATGAAGTTACTGAGAATATATAAAGAGAAGAAAGCCTAGGATAGAGCAAGGATAGGGATGCCCATAGTTAATTAGGTCATGCTTTAAATAATGGATCAATAAGAAGATGGAAAAGGAATGGTCAGATAGGAGAAACAGGTGAGATTATTGTCATGGAAGGAGCATGACCTAAATGATGAGCCAACAAAAGGAGATAAATAAGGAATGGCCATATTCTTAAGAGAATCAGAAGAGAACAGTATCATGAAATCCCAAAGGGGAAAGATTATTCAGGAAAAGAGCTTCGATGACAGTGGCAAATGTGGCAGATAGATTGAGAATGATAAAGAAGGTCATAGATTTATGAAAAACCCACCCTTTCTAAAACCCTACTCTGGCATCTCTCAATGATAGATTGTGATTGATGGTTAGGCTATCTGAACATAAATTCTGGCTGTTCCTACCTAAGCTAGAAAAGCCCAGAGCTTGCACCCTTCAATCACCAAAGAGGCAAAGTGGTAGTGGTGTGGGAAGCATATTGGATTTGAAGCTCTACTACCTACCACATCTGTGATTTTGGATAAGTCATCTCAGTCATCTCTCTTATTCATCTACAAAATGAGGTGTTCTACCTAGATGACCTATAAACTTCCAACTCTAAATCAATAATCTTATGATCCTATATGATCATTCCTTGAGGTCTAATATTTGAAAAGTCTCATCGTCAGAAGGCTGACCAATAAGTGATTAACTTTTTTTGGATCATAAGAGACTGAAGAAGGTCATTTATTGAGATATGAAGAGATTGTGACTGGAATTTGTAAAAAAAGCCCAATGAAACTGTTTAATCTTTTATAAAACTGAAGAGTAATGATAACAATAAAATAAGAACACTAGAAAGTTTTGCATTTATTTTCATAATTATAAAGTAGTTGCAAAGCCAAGAGCCTTATTTATTTATAACTGATCATTAAAAAGTTATGAAAATGGAACTGATGATACGTGAAAAGAGTTGTTCTTATCAATATGTAAAGCTTCCTTAGGTACCATAGTTCTTTGATTTAAAATGAAGAGCTTTTTTTTTTTTGGTCATCTTTGCTCATAGTTCCAATGCTTATGAATACTGAACTACATGACAGACAGACAGACACCCCCCCCCCACACAAAACACACACCCCATCCTTCCCTGAGTCAAAAAGAGGGAAACTAAGGGATCATGTGTCTGCAGAAAGTGCAATTGCCCACTAAGAAACGGCTGAGTTAAAAGTTCAACATGGCATATCCAAAGTCATTAAAAAATTTGAGATCTAACTACTTTCTCTAAGAACATAATTCTGAAATAATAATGAAGTTGGAAGAAAAAGGAAATTTTGTCATTTCCAGGAAGATTTCCATTTTGTCAAATGAGGTAAAAATGATTAAAGTATCTTATTATACTACAAATTTGTTTATATTGCTAGTTAAATCTTGCTCCTGTGTATATAATGATGTATCCTCCACTACAGTAATAGCTCATCTCCTAGTTATAAATTTTAATGTTTACAAAACATTTTCCTAATAACTCCTTGTGAGGTATAGTCTGATGATTATCCCCATTTTAGAGATGATAAACTGAGGCATTTTGCTTTAGTCCTCACAAATGCTAAGTGGCAGGGTGAAGACTTCTAAGGTCCTTTCCAGTTCAAATTTTCTTTGCATCCATGATTCAGGAATCTTTGAGCACAGACAGGAAAACTAGGGGATAAATGTCTAGATAAAATATTTCACAAAGTTCATGGGTCAAGGATTGGAGAGAGCTGCAAAAATAGAAGTATTCACATAACCTCCCTGGATATATGTTTGGCTCATTATGGCATGAACTTTTTAAAAAGTTCAAATATTTAATTAGATTAGCTTTTCTAGGCTTATGTTTTATTATAACCAGAGAGAAAACATGAGACACCACAGAGCAGACCCTAGAAGATTGCTTAATTGCAAGGGTAAACCAAAAATGAAATCAGTTCACTACTCATGCTGCTACTGAATGAGAAGCTGCCAGTCCTGTGTTTATCAGGGATTTAATTCTCCTAGTCCTGGAATATGAGTCAGAGGCCTTAAAAGGCAGACTGAGGACGGGTGGGAGAGTTAAGGAAGCAGGTGGCATCAGAACTTCCTTCTGGCCAAGTCCATGACTCCTCTCCAGGAGGCAGCTGGGGGGGGGGGGGAGACTAGGGATGGGCAGAAGTGGTTCTGAATTCTGATTCTGCCATTTGTTGGTGCTGCTAACTTCCAGCTGGCCCTTTTATGTCCTGGACCTGAGTTTCTTCTCTGTCAGATGAGGAGATTTGACTAAAGAGATTTCCCAGATTTTTCCAGTTTAAATCTTTGTATTATGAACATAACATTAACAAACATAAATGTTTCAACATTGAAAAATTTTTTTAAAAAGGGTTCTGCATAAAATTATGATTCTAATATGAACAATTTCATTTTGGATTTTCTTAAGTCATAATTGGTCAAGGCAATGCTTACAGATCTTAAGGTTTTTGTAGTTGTTTTCCTTTCTGATACCATAGTCACTGAATAAACAGTTCTCATGATTTTGTTCACTTCATTTGTTATCAGTTCATACAAGCCATCCCAAGTTTCTTGAATCTATCCCCTTTTTTCTTTTGATGGAATAATACTTCATTATGTTCATACACTAAAATTTATTCAGTTTTTCCCTCAACTAATGGGCATCTACTCTGTCTCCATTTCTCCTATGAGTCTCTCAGGAGACACCACAGTGAAGAGGGTAACCTATCAGAAACATGATAATAGGTGGATTCATGAAGAAAAGAGTCGCAGTGGATGGAGTTAAAATCCACCTTTGGATACTTCCCAGCTATGTGGAACCTGGGTAAGTCACTTCACCCTGTTGGCCTGAGGTTTCTCATCTGTAAAATGAACTGGAGAAGGAAATGGCAAATTACTCCAGTATCTTTGCCAAGAAAACCCCAAATGGGGTCACAAAGAGTCAGACATGAAACAATAACAACAACAATCTCTTGTGTATGGCAGGCCTCGTAAGTCTTTTCAATCTGTATGTTAAGACCTCTTACCAGCCCCATGCCCTCAATCAATTAAGGAATCAATCAACAAACATTTATTAAGTACCTACTACGGATCAGGCATTTCGTTAAATGCTGGTGATCCTGTCTGGTCACTGACTGGAAGAGGAGGCTTATGATATAAGGGGTAGCTAAGCTTAGGGAGGTGAGCTGAGGGAGCAGAGGGCATGGTTAAGCAAGGTCCAGTGTCTGTGTGTTAACTCAGGGGACATTATAGGGAAGACCCAGTGGCAGGAACTTGGACACCCTTTACACTTAGAGGAAGGAGGCAGCTGGAAGGCTGCTGGCATTCATGTTAGGGGGTGACAATTCATGGTATGAAAGTGAGGGTTTTTTTGGGGGGAAGTAAAGTTGTACCATCATTTATTCTACTACATTTAATACAACCCAGAACAATAATTGGGGGTGGGGAAGAGGTGAGGAGGGCAGTGAAATTAGTTAAATAATCAAATTCCGGCATTTTTATTTTAGTAGCAGAAGAGAGAAGCTATTGAAATATTTTCCAACAGGGTGCTCTTAGTCTGTCATTTTGAAGATGGTCTTTTGTTTTTCCTAGAACAGCTGGAATTGTGTGAATTTCTGGGACATTTGGATTTTTTTTAATCTAAAAAAAGATCAAGTATGGCATCTGAAGAACTGTTTCCAACTGGCTTGAGCAGGAACTAAGCTATTATTTGTTTTCCTAACTGGAACCAGACCCTTCACTAGAAGATACATCTCTGAAACGGGATCAGAAGTGGGCCCTGGCACCCACTCATCTCCCCATTTCAGAAGGAGAATATGGGTCACTCCCTTAGTCCAACAAAATTCAATAAACATTTTATCTAATCCACAAATTTCACTGAATTTGGCATTTAATTCTTAGCTCAGCAACTTGCTACTTGCAGGAACCAGGACAACTCCTTTTTTTCTAGGTCTAAGTTTTTTCATCATTTTTCATCATAGGCTGTCCTAAATGGCCTCCAAGGTCTCTTCAAGGCCTAATATTTTGTGTTCTTAGATCCATCCCTTCCTCTAGCTCTAAATCCCATGATCTCAGCTATTGTCCAGAGCACCTGTAATCAAAGGACTGAAGACTTAGAGCTTGACGGAACCTTGAATGTCAGTTAATCCAATGGTTCCCAATGAAGGAACTTGCTTTACAAAATCTCTGACAAGTCTCAATCCAGATTACAAATCATATTCCACTGATGAATAATAGTTAATATTTATTTAGCACTTTACAGTTTGAAAAGTAGACATATTATTTCAGTTGAACATTATAACAACATTATGAAATAGATGAAATGATCATCCATATTTTGCAGAGGGGAAAGTTAAGAGATGATATAGATAAGGTATAGGAATATACATTTTTTGGACATGGTCACCGTGTGGATTTGTTTGGCACAACTATGCTCTATTGCTTACAAGAACTTGCACTCTCTTGTTCCCTTACTCCCTCCTCTCTTCTAGTTCTTTCTTCCTTCTTTTTAATTGAAGGAAGAATCAAGGGAGAAGATAGCAATGGACTAAAAAAAATTCCATTGTAACATTTAAAATAATCCTTAGAAGTTGTCAAGGAAGCACAAACAAACAGAACACCCTTTTTTTTTTTAAGTTTTTGCAAGGCAGTTGGGGGTTAAGTAGTTTGCCCAAGGATAGGTAATTATTAAGTGTCTGAGGCCGGATTTGAACTCAGGGACTCCTGACTCCAGGGCTGGTGCTCTATTCACTGTGCCACCTAGCCATCCCTAAGCAGAACACTTTTGAAAGTGAAAAGTGGAATTTATTGTATATTTTTGAAAGAAAGGCAAATGGTACAGGATGGAGGATCACATTTTCATGTGGTGATCCTCTTTTCCTGTTCTGTTGCATGTCTGGAAATGTTCATTTTTTTGTGGGTATTTGAGTTCAGAAAAAATAAACTGGCTTTTATATTCTGCTTTAAAGTTCACAATATTTTATAAATATTGTCTCATTTTATCATGCGGCAACTCTGGGAAAAAGGTTCTGTCATTATCTCCATTTTAGAGATAAGTAAACAGAGGCAGATAGGGGTTAAGTGACTTGTCTAGGGCACATTTAAACTCAGGTCTTCCTGACTGCAAATCCTTCTGATTCTGGACCTAATGCTTTTAATCCATTATATAACTTGGATACCTCAATAATAAATCTTTAAAAGAATAAATCTGCTCCCTCTATCCCATGACAACATTTTAGCTAGGTGAAGATAGCAGATGTGTCTCTTTTCTGTACTATCTCTTCTAAAGCCCAAAGTCCAATTTCCCTCAATAACTCTTACACCATCCTGAAATATATTACTTATTCGTATTTAACTTAAAGTATGACTTCTATTTTGGGTTAAATCAGGAGTTCTCAGATGTTTTACATATGAAGATCTCTTTTCAACAACAAAAAATTTCATAATCAAATACTACCACTAGACTTCACTGCCTGAGAAAATACAAAATGATCAGAAGTGACTATAAATTCATTTTAAAGAATTCCATGTGCGCGTATGTGGAAAAGGTTCTAAAAATAGGTCTTTAAGGCCACATGGCCTTAAAATTTGGGATTTGGCTAACAGGTCTATCTTCACCATATCTACCTCAGGGCTGCCATGCACTCTGACAAATCTGGAAAATTCTCTAAGAGAAATGAGCTTCTGAGCAGAGATCATCCCGCCTTGGGACATAGCTCAGTAGTGGCTGACTAGAGATTCAATGTGGGAGTAGCAGAGGATGCCTTCTGCCCTTCCATTAATGCAGTGCCTGCTGCTTACAGATTTCACCAAATAAAAGACTCCAGTTACTAATTATAGACACTTGGAAGATCTTGTGCCAAAAACTTCCTTTTGTAGATAACCAACCACCCCAGTGGATCAAATTACTATCCTAGGTGGTGGTGGGAGAATAGGAGGGGTTTTTTTGGTTATTTTGTTGGGGGGTTTTTTAAGCTCATCTTAATAATATGTACAAGAAAAGGGAGAGAAGAGAGGTTAAGAGTTTAGTTATAGGAATTTATGAGTCAAAAATTGCAGGTTGCCTCTTTAGAGTGGACGGTTATTAAGGTGAAGGGAAGGGGTCATTTTGCCAAAATGATATTTAATTTTTTTAAAGGGATCTATAAAGCCACTATTAAGCTCCAGGCACTAAAACAGGCTCATAAAATCGAAAAATATTTATCTGGAAGGGTGGCAAGACTAATAAAAGTTTTATGAATGTTTTACAACTGTCCTGTCAGGAAGCTGGCCACTCACTCACCTCCCTCCTATCGAAAAACATTCCCCACCCATGTGCATGTGCTCAAGCATGCATGCACACACACACACACCTGTGTACCCCACACCAATGACTCAGGTGAGTGCTGCACATCGTTGTCAGGGGCGACTCAGGTGAGTGCTGCACATCGTTGTCAGGGGCACACACTCCTTTGGCTACTTATCAAGTCTGTCCAACGGCAGGGCAATGTGAGCCCTTACTGTTTCAGCGAGCTCCCCCAGACCAATATTGTCTAAGATGGATGGATGTCTAAGATGCATCACTGGCAGTACCTGGAGGAGACTCTTGGGGTGGGCAGTGGAGAGGTCCTCTCTTTACAATAGGTCTGTCCAGAGTGGCCAGCTTTTGAGTGGCAGAGAAGTGGGCAGGAAATGAACAAAGTGGGATCTTGAAGTGAAAGGGAATACTGTGCCAGAAGGAATGACAGAAGAATTTGGAGAAACTTAGAAGAGTGAGAGGAATGAGGAGCACAGGGATAATAAGGACAGACAGGAAAACAAGCCCCCATGCTCAGGGACCCTACCACTGCTGAGGGATGCGGTGGTTGCAGTCAGGACTGAGGCCACAGTGGGGTGTTGGTGGGAGGAAGTGACTGTATCACACCTTTTCTTAAGGAGCCAGAGGTTACACCTTAGTTCTGACACAAATGGGGTGACCATGGGCAAGTCACAGAACATCTCTGGGCCACAGTTTTCTCATCTATAAAACTGGTAGGGAAGATTAAATGACCTCTGAAAGTATCTTGTGCAGTTCCAAATCCCATGAACTTAAATCACTTTTTTTTTTCTGAACTTAATTTTTTTTTTTGGTAAAATGGGGATAACACATCACTTACACCCCATGGATGTGATGGATAAGGAATTTAAAAAAGTTTATTGGTATTAAAAGCATTAATAGTTTCTTACCAGAGTCCAAAGACTTATGGATTTTATTCTGTAGCATCTCTTGTGTATGGTGTTACCAACTACTTTGGGCCAAGTTTCCTGTAACTAGGTAGGTCTTGAGTTGGTTTAAAAAACAACTTCCTTCAAGGCCAAACATGAAATTGTCTCTGTCTCCCCCCAGGTCTTATCATAGTGAGGCTACCAAACACGGTCTCATGGATCTAAGATCTTGGAATCTGTGAAGAGCCATGAAAAGAGAGGAAGGCTGACAGTATAGCAACTGTCTCGAGATTTCGGTTTCCTTTTAAAAAATCATACATTACAGCAATTTCTTTTCCTTAAAGGAACACTGAAACAGTAAAACACGTTGTCATTCAGAAGGACCCCCAAATTAAATTTCCACTTGCCTTTTAACAAATAGACAAACAAATAAATAAATAAGAAGAGATTTAATAAAAAATACTAGCTTCAACATTATAAAAAAAAGGCAGGAGTAGATTCCCTGAGCGTGGTCCAAAATTAGTCTAAAAATTAGTCTGATCCTAAAAGCCTTGACAAAAATAAAACAAAAACTACCATTAAAAGACAATAATAAATGGATAAACAGGTAAAAGAAATTAGCTCTGGGAACCCAAAATTAAAAAACTGAAGCTAGATACCATAATTAATTGTACTGTTTTCCCCAGAATCTGGCAACCTAATCAATGAGCTGCCATATATTGTCTGGACTAGTAACAATTTTGGCTGGGGAAAGACTAGTTGGTTATGCATCAGAAAGCACCTAGTTCTGAAAACTGGGAGATTTGGCCAGCTGTTAGGACCAGGCCAGTCTGCCGACAGCTGGGGGACCTCAGGTAGGCCACTTACTATCTCGGGGGTCTCAATTTCAACCTCTCTGAGGGAGTTGGGCTAGAGAATCTGAGGTTCCCTTCAACTCTATGTCTGATCATTGGAATGAATTCTCTTTAGTCTCATTTATTCAGACTTCAAGAGGTAAAGGGTTGATGAACTCACAAAAACAAGCCATTTACTTCTTAAGCCTTGTATGTTTACTTCTTTCAAGGGCCACCTCTAGAATTGTCTAGGCAGAGGCTAGAGGACTCTCTGCCAAGGATGCAGGCCAGGAAACTCAATCAGCAAGGGGTTGGCCTAGAAGATCTCTAAGGCCTCCTCCAACTTCCAGAGACTCTGATCTCAATCTTTCCTTCTCTAACTAGAGGGCTCTCAGGAGCTGACATCATTCCTTCTGCCGCCTGGAGCCCATTTGTCCATGTAGTGCTGCTTGCTGCACAGCTGACATCACGGGCCTTTCATGAGACAGCTTCATTTCTCCTAGCTGCAGGATGACAGTGGGACCATTCCCAGGGCACTGCTGGCCAGGCAGATGGTTTCTGTCCACTGGGTTGTGTTTGTGTTAATCACAGATATTTTTAACATATTGTGTTACTCCATCCATCTTTGTGAACGGCCCTGTCTTGTAAAATTCTTTTAATTATATTATTTTCTCTCCCATATCTTTATCATCTACAATTATTTATAATATCATTGTCTTTGTTTCAAACACTGGGTATAAACATTGTTGTAACAGTTCTTCGATGGGGTTCATATAATTTTTACAATCGCTTTGAAATGCTCCAATGGTTGAGGGGGAGGAGGTAGGTCATTCTTTTATTTAGAAAACGCCTGCTCTCTCTTCTTGGTTAAGCGTTCTTCTGTAGGGGTGAGCAGAATGGTGACTTCCTTAGAAAATGGTACTTCCTCAGTTGGAGGGGAGATTGCTGTGGATTGTTCACTTCTGGGAGAGCAAAGGGGGAAACTCAAAGGGAGAAAGAGTCTGGCAGAAGTCAAGGCTCCCTTGGATTAGGTTTCAATGTAACGTTCCCGATAGAGATCAGGGCAGCACCCCCAAAGTGCACCGCCAGGGTAAATGCCAGTGAGCAAGACAGATAGTTTGTTTTTATTTTTATAGAGATTTTCTAAAACCTCAACTTTCACCCCTCACCCCTCTATTTCTCCCCCCTCTTCCCATCCCACTTCTTTTCTGTCTTCTCCTTGGTCTATCTGCCTGCTGCACATCTCTGAATCCTAGATTTTTGCCTAATGAATACGCAACTGATGGAGAGAGAGAAGAGCATGTTCACTTCAGCCATCATTCCTATTACCAAAAATCCAAGCCACCTGTTTCAGTCAAAACTTATTATTTCAAAGGGAACTGCTGGTCCAGCCTGAGTAGGTCTAACCTTCTGGAAAGAGGCCCAGCCCCCAAAGAACACTTGGAGAACATGGAGTGGGTTGCCTCTAGAGTTCCTTTTGGCAGCACTTCACCTAATGTCCTCAGATGGCCCTCTGGCCACCTCTCAAGAGTTCTCTCAAATAAAAAAAGTCATCAATCCCTAGGGGGCTGCTTTGCCACCTTGGTGGCCCAATAATACTTGATATAGAATTAGAATATCTATGTAAAAATAACTGACAAACTGACAAACAAATACATTGTTTTAGCAAAGGAAAAGAGAAGTGGCAGCAGCCATCAAGAGCAAAGAGCAACAGTAAATAAACAGAAGACTCTTTAAAAAATAGGATAAAGAGCATAGAATTAGGGTTTGAGACCCAACCTTATCCCTAGCTGTTGGTGTAGCAGTGCAAAAGTTACTCAATTTTCCTAGATTTCAGTTTTCCTATCTATAAAAGAGGATTGGATTATATGATTGTTTCAATCTAATAATTTAAGATTCTATAGACTGAGAGAGAGTTGGAAATCAAATGATACACATATATGATGTCTAAGAGATCCAAAGGGTGGGTTGGCTCCATCACTTGGTCCTTCCATTCTCATTACTTATCCCTGTTCCTTTATTGTTCCCTTCTCTCATGGGGTTGGATTCCCCACCTCCCCAGTGGGTTGGGGTCATATTCTCAGATGGGCCACTAAATGACTGAAAATTGACTTAGAGACAGAGCTCAGTTACTATGATGCATCTTCTCTTCACTCAATCCCACCCATGAATTCTTCCCTATACCCCTCTCAAATTATGGAAACTTTTTTTTTTTTTTAGGTTTTTGCAAGGCAAATGGGGTTAAGTGGCTTGCCCAAGGCCACAGTTAGGTAATTTTATTAAGTGTCTGAGGCCTGATTTGAACTCAGGTACTCCTGACTCCAGGGCCGGTTCTCTATTCACTATGCCACCTAGCCACCCCAAATCATGGAAACTTTCAAGGGTATTTGAAACATTGAACATTCAGTACCTAAGCTTCAGGAGAGGAGTGTATGTCTATGGTACAAAGGAATAAGCCTGCCATACAGGGAAGACACATTCTAAGTTCAAAGTCATATTTTTCCAATAAGGAAGTTCAGTGAATCAGAGGTTTTGGTCATACATTTGCACACCGAATAATAATCTAATATTATCACATTTATAGACATAGGATCCTCTCCAATTATCCATAAGAATGAAGCCCTTGACCAGCTAGCCTGCAGGATAAAATGGATCATGAATCTTGGAGACAGATCACAAAGCTAGAATAAAGGCAGAACATTATTGTGATGGTCTAGAGGTCTCACTCTACGTTAAGCAGAGCATCTGAGAACTTTGTTCTTAAAAATCATCCTTGAGAAGGATAAGAATAAGTGATGAGGGAAAGCACTATTCTGGAGTTAATTCTAACCAAGATAAACTGCTTGCTAAAGAAGAAATGATAGGAACCTTGAGAAGTGGTCATTCCATCTTAGAGTTGATGACAGATAAGGAAAGGGACACTGGGAGTCTGGTGTACCTTAGACAATGGAAGAGTAGACTTCAAAAGAGTTTATAAAAAGATAAGTTAGAATGCCATGGTCCAATAATCAATAAGAGAAACTCAAGAGAGATAGGAGTTCTTCAATAATAAAATTTTAAACACACAAATAGAAATTATTTCTCAAAGGGAGTTGCTTGCACAGGGAACACAACTCAAAAAAAAACCAATTAAGATTTTAAAGATACATATGCAAGATGGAAGCAGGATAACTGAGGAAAATACATAAGAATAGCTTCCTCCCTTAAGAACTCCATGAATCAATTCTAAAAGACTTGTGATAGAAAATACTATCTACATCCAGAAGAACTATAGAGCCTGAAATGCAGATCAAAGTATACTATTCTCAATTTTTAAAATTTGTTTTGTTTTTTCCCAACTCATTTTTCCTCTTTTGTTCTGATTCTTCTTTCACAACATGCCTAAGATGGAAATATGTTTAACACAGTGATACATGCATAACCTAAATCAGATAACTTGCTATCAAGGGGAGGAAGAAGGGAAGGGAGGGAGAAAAATGTGGAACTCAAAATCTTACAAAAAAAAAACTAATGTTGAAAATTATCTTTGCATGTAGTTGGGAAAAAATTATAAAATAAGGTAAAAGAGCTTTATAGCAAAAAAAATAAAAATAAATGACTATAGATGAATGGGCAATCATGGATGGCAAGAGAACAAAGAACTAACAACTTCTCTGCTTCTGTTTTCTCTTTCTTTCTTTCTTTCTTTCTTTCTTTCTTTCTTTCTTTCTTTCTTTCTTTCTTTCTTTCTTTCTTTCTTTCTTTTTAAGGTTTTTGCAGAGTAAATGGGATTAAGTGGCTTGTCCAAGGCCACACAGCTAGGTAATTATTAAGTGCCTGAGATCAGATTTGAACCCAGGTACTCCTGACTCCAGGGCAGGTACTTTATCCACTGCGCCACCTAGCCGCCTCTGCTTCTGTTTTCTTGACCAAAGAAAGATGATTTTCAGACAATAAGACAGAATAACAAATGATCAGACTAACTAGAAACCCAGAATAAATGAGGAGATGGAAAGAGAACACAATGATGCACTCAATTAGTTCAAATTCTTTGGTCTATAAAACTAGAAATCCCAGAGTAGTAAAAGGACTTGTTAATGTGAATGATGAACTGATAACTGGTGAAATATAAAGAGTCTTGGAGAATGAAAGAACTGTCACATAAGTCAAGAATGGGAAATGTCACTTTTTTTTTTAAAGGCCATGGGGTTAAGTGACTTGCCGGGGTCACACAGCTAGTGAGTACAAAATCAAGCCTCCCTTTTGTGTGGCATCTTTAGACCATGAGAATGCAAGCCTCCTGAGGGCAGGATCTATCAAACTTTTTGCTTGTATTTCTACACCAATCCTCAGGCAAGGACCTGGCACATAATAAACACTAAATGTGTTCCTTTCTTTCAGATAGGATGATCACCAAAGTCATCATTGCCTGGCCTCCATGTAACTAAACCAGTACAATATTATAGTAATTGTAATAATAACCCTAGCACATTGTAGATGAAAACTACAATTTTAAATTTTAAAATATTGCCAGGATCACTCAGGGCCATCTGAGAAGATGTTCCCCATGGTAAGGACCTTAAAAAATAGCCCTCAGAAATCCCCACTGCAGCCAGTTTCAGGCTTTACTGAGGAGATGGGAGCTAGACAGTTTTCAAAGTGCTTTTGTAGGGTCATACACTTAGAATTGGAAAGTCATGGAGATTATCTAGTCTTCCTTGTACAAATGAAGAAAACTGAAGTCTAGAGGAGTAGCTGCTGAGACAGGATTTTAGTGCAGCTCTCCTTTCCAGAATTCTTTATCACTTGGTCTCATTCAAGCCTCACTGCAGCTTTGGGAGGTGAGGTAAAAATGAGCAAAATGAAGCAAGAGGGTAAAGAGATCTGAAGGCTCTCTAGCTTACCAGTGGCAGGACTAAGGGAACTTTCCAAAATTTCTAATCACATCCCTCTGCAGTTCTTGGTGTACAAGTTGAAGGAATCTTTATGCTACAATCAATTCAAATAAATCTACAATATTTCTGTTCAAGGGGCCACACAGGCACTAAGCACTATGCTGTCAAGGTGGTTCTCATTCAGTCACTAATACAATCATTAAGTCAATCAACAAATATTTACTAATTACTTGCTGGGAGTCAGGTCCTGAGCTTTCACCTTTAAACACAAAATGACCATTCTTGTCCCCCTAATTCACAAAAAAAGTCAGTTGGGTTTCAGAGACAGTAACTCAAGGCTGGAAGCTCAGTCCTTCCCTGAAAATAACACCTGAATCCCTCACCTAGTAACCTCCCCAGAGCTGTCTTCATCTCAAGGATCCCCAGAGAAAGTCCTAGGAAGTTTCTATCTTTGTCACAAGCAGCACAATTTTTCAGGAGGCAAAGAGGTTATCCTGTGGTCAGGAAAGCTCCCTAGAGAAGTCAAGAAGGTGAAGCTAACCTTTGGAGTCTCATAAAAACAAACAGATGAACATGGAGAGCCTTGAACTGAGGCAGAGCTGTTTATCTAACCCATGACCTACTGCAGACATCAATCCCTGTCTGATTATGGAATGGCACACTCGGCCAGCAGACCAGCCTAAATACTTCTCTCCTATTTGCAACCATTGAGTTCCAGGGGGAGTTATGACAGGCTAAGTCCCATACAGATAACACCTCTGGCTGACACCACGTTTTATTAAGACAGGCTCAGATGGCCCCAATTAGAAAGCCACCATGGAGCAGGGGGAAGGGAACTGAACTAACTCTCTGTTCTGATGATATGGTTACATTTTCAAGTTCCTCTCTTGTTTCTTTTATTCAATTAATGGAATTCACCCTCTTCCTCTTGGAAAAAATTTCCATTCCTCTTCCATCTTGCTATCTTCAGTTCTCATGACTTCCTGCCAACATTCAATCTGGACAAAATTGTAAAGTCAGAGAAATGTGCCTCTGGCATGCCAAGACTCTTTTCTATGCCCTGTCACCTCCAAGTGGCATTCCCTTCTCCCCCGATCAATTTAGTCATTTAGGTTCTCAGGACATCAGTCTCTTAGTGAAACTGGTTCTAAACTCTTTCAATTCCTGCTTAAAAGCATCTCCCTACTGAAAGCACGCTTGCTTCCTTCAGCTAATAAAAGTAATGATGAACATGTCTCTGTTCTCTGAGAGGAAGCAAGGCGGCATGAAAAGCGCAGGGAACTCTATCTGAAGACTGGTCTGGGGTCCAGGCCCTGGTCCTTCTGAGCTATGTGACTGTGAAAAAGTAATGGAACTTTTCAGAGCTTTCATTTCCTCATCTGTAAGATGGAAATGAGACCTATTTCACCAGGTGTTTCCAAGGAAAGCATCCGTGGACCCACAAAACACTATAAAAACACATGCGCTATTGGTCTTAGATGTTCTCATGTCCTTCTGCAGGTATTCACGTATGTATATGTGTTCTCTCCCTAAAATATTTAAGGTCTCACAGGGTTGGGGACCAAACTTCCATTTCTTTTGTGTTTTTGTACACAGCCAGGTGCTTGGTACATAGTGGGGAGGACTGACTCCCTCTTAATGAATAAACCAGTATTTAGGCCAGGCACATGGGTGGTATTATCTTGGCATCCTGACATGCTCTTCATTCTATACCATTTCAGGAAATAGGGGCTTGTGAATGTGAGGATCAAAGCTGCCACTTGGGCCTCTGGGGAGCCAATGCCTGTCCTTGGCTTCTTCAATGAGGATAGTAACTCAAAGGAAGGATTGAGACTGTCAGAACCCTTCTAGCGTGAAGTCTATGATACTATGACATGTCATCAAAGGCAAGTAAGGGCCGTCAGAATATTGGATTCTTTCAGTTCTATCCTGAGCTGCTACATGAGAAGCAGAAGGGTTTATCCCTAGGTCTAGAACTGGCTTCTACATCATTCTCAGAAAATCACCAGCTAGGCAATACATATTATTGCCACTACAATGATTATGATTAGGAGCAGGCAATATCTCCCCAATCTTCCTCCACACTGCCAGACCTGCACATACCCATATTAAGTCTAAATGAAATAGGTAAAGGATAGTAACAGGTTGTTTTTGGTTAAAGTCAATAAGATCTCTTCCAGCTCTAAATTTATGATCCTATAATCATTATATTGGTGACTAGATCCAAAGAAAAAGAACACATGGTGATGAAGCCTTCCCATCAGGGAATTGAACCCCAGTTTCCTGCTTGACAGGCAGGGAGGTATACTGACCACTATACTAATGAGGAATATTTCTACTGATTATTATCTCTAGTTATCTCCTAATAATTAAATCCTTAGTTGAGAAACCCCCACCAATGATCTTTGATGGGAGAAACTCAAGGTAATGGCAGTTGGAAGTGTCCTAGGCTTTCTCAGCTTTTCTCACCTGGCTTCTCCATTGTTCAGAGGCCCAGGTGTCTCATTGGATTACAGAACAGACCCAATTTGTAAATTCATCAACCTAAAACAAACCTGTGAACTGACTTACATGATCAGTTGTAAAAGTGTTTGTCATGTCCTTTAACAATTTACTGCTGGTTTCAGACAGATTCCCCGTGATACATATGTGGCTCAGACTCAAAAGTTTCCACTTGGTTGTACTTCAGGTTTGGGAAGTTTGGCTTGATATGTTTTAAGAAAGGGGAATTGTGAGAGCTCATAGATCTCATAGGTCTCAACCTATAGATTTTTATCATGTGGATAGTACTTGTTTTCAAATTTGGTTTTGTTTAAGCATCAGAAAAACCTGTTGGTCACCTAGTTGGAACTGGTCCCTGTTATTTGGAGCCAGGAATAAGTAGTCAAACTGCAAGTGCAACTCACATTTTCCACTAACTTTAGGGGGGAAAAAGTCTTGAAATTAATTTATAGTTAAACTATGATTTTAGTACGAAAGGAATTTTCTGTGCCAACAGTGAATACCTAACTGCTGTGAGTTAGAGAAGGGATTCCCTTCTCCCCTTCCTGGGTCATGTTTTTGGTTCCTAAAACAAAATGCAGTGAAGTGTAGGTGAATTTGAATTAAATTTGTCTGGGATAGTAATTAACATTAAAACTTTACTTATTCCCTTAAGTGAACATCCTCAGAAAAATAAGGAACTGTTTTTAAGGATGATTAGGTATGATATAGGATGGTGATCAGATATTCTTAGCCTTGAAAGAGGGAGAACAGGGGACGGCTAGGTGGCGTAGTGGATAAAGCACAGGCCTTGGAGTCAGGAGTACCTGGGTTCAAATCCACCTCAGACATTTAATAATTACCTAGCTGTGTGGCCTTGGGCAAGCCACTTAACGCCATTTGCCTTGCAAAAAACCTAAAAAGAAACCAAAAAAAAAAAAAAAAAAAGAGGGAGAACAAAAGGTTTTTTCTCTTAACTGTGATACGAAGGACCAAGGGTAATTAGAACAACTTCCTCATAGGACAGGAATGGGCAACTCAGTTATCTTCCCTAGAGACCTTAAAAAGATACTCAATTAGGCTGAGTTAGAGGCTGGTGGGTGGAATACATCACCTCTAGAAAGCTTATCCATCCAACCTTATAATTCTCTGAAGGGTCTAAGAAAAGACAGACTGCAATTTCTAAGATTATCTTAGGGTATACACAGGATTGGGGCTTGTGATTTCACTGATAAAAGAAAGTTTATCAATGAAGATTGGCACCTTCTCTACAGCTCAGTCTTAGAGCACTGCTCTTAGGGGGTGAGAGGTGGGACTGCTACCCTAATCCTTCCCAATTCAGAGCAAGGTTCAAGTTGTCTTTTTTAGCTGGTTAAAGTATATACAAGTGAAGCCAAGGACATGGGTTTGATATCCTCTGTGGATCAGTGAGCTTCAAAGAAAGAAAACTGTCTCATTTTGCCACCTATTAATCTCTGCCAACCACCTGATGATCCTAAGAGCATGAAAAGCCTAACTAGTTAATAGTTTTGTCTACATCTTTTTCAACTTCATTACCACCCCCCCCACACACACACACACAACAGGTCCAACAGGTACATAATAGGACCTCACTAAGGCTATGTATGGGTGGATCTCTATTTTATCCTCCTAAAAGCTCACCTTAATGAAGTCCAAGATTCAGAATCTTAGGTTTAGAAAGGATATTTCTTAAAGGGCATAAGGAAATGACCCTTACATGAGGAAAGGCTCACAGAGCCAATTTCTGTGTCAGGGGCAGCCCTTGAACCCAGGTACAGGTGACCTTCAAGCAGAGGCTAGATGACCACTTGACACCCTTATTGGAAGTTTTTGCTCCCATTAGAGGAGTTCTGAGGTTCCTCCTAATTTTGAGATTCTGGGATTCCTCGTGCCTCACATGGAGTTCTTTTGAACCTCATGGTACCATCTCTATCGTGACCACTACTAGATGAACACCTTTTCACATGCTCCTCATGTCTTTTCTGTAGATGAAGAATGATGACTCTATGAATTTTCTTTAGTAATTCAAGGTCCTGTAATTTCATCCACTGATCCAGACAACTTCTCTAATACCCTAGTAAATGGTTGTCAAATGGTTGAAACATTTATCACTAACCAGTCAGTCTTCTATTGATGTGCCTCCAAAGTCTTAGAAGAGAGACTCAAGCAAGGCTGGGCCTAGGGCAGCAAAGTGTCCATGACCAGGCTTGTACTTGAAAGTCCTTTCAATTGTGTAGCGACTACCGTAGTGTGATTTCCCTCTCTACAGACTAAGAACCCAGGGTCACCTCTGCAACATAATGACATACTTCACTAGGACACAGATGGAGAACAAAATAACTGTACATTTTCAAAATTGCAAATTGGTTAGGAAATTTCCTCAATGATTAACTTCACTAATACCATACAGAAAAAATATTGTTCAAGAAATATTAACCTTCTTGTGTAGAGAGCTGCTATGCCTTTCAGGGTAAAGAAGTTCCATCACAGTGTATGTGTTGTGGAGGGGTCCTGAGACCCTGAACTTTTCTACTTAAACAGAGAGTATCTAAGAAACTTCCTAATGTAGACTGAAAGCATCAAGTGTGCAGAAATTCTAGACCTGCCAATAGCTTTCAGTACAAGTCAATTTGGCTTTGGCAGAGCATATTTTACAAGACAGCTGATGAAAGCCTCTGGTTGAAGGGCTCAAGACAGATTTTTGGAGATGCCTAAAAGCCCTGTGGCTGCTCCAAAGTGGCAGTGCAAAAATGGAGAAAATTATAAGAATAGGAAGTAAAAATAAGAAAACCAGGTTATTTTCAAATTCCAGAGGGAATAATTAATTAAACAGAACCATTATCACTGAAGGTGATTATAAGAACAAAACACGAGCTGGGTTGGGCAATAATAGCTCTGCTCCAACTTTTTACACTCAGTTCTCCTCTGCTCCAAAAGGAGTTTTCTTTTTGTGGTGTTTCTAGAAGTTTTTCATTTAAGTATTGTCTTCTCATCCTCATATCACAGTAGGAGCTTATTTAAAGCTTGTTGGAATGGATTGGATCCCCCTGGGCTTCAAATGAGCAGCCTTTCGAGAAAGGAGACTGCTCTGGGGAGGTAACAGAAGAAGGGGTCTGGGAAATAGGGTTGCATTGGTAATGGTGAAAAAGATCTGCTTTATTCTCAGACCTTACCTAGAGAAGGGACTAAAGCAAAAGAGGAACTGTCTGTCACTAGACAGAGCTCCAACAGGTTAAGAGGAAAATATTCAGCAAGGAACATTTTGGGAAGAGTGTTCCTTGCTAACAAGGTTATGAGTTCAGCTTTTACATTAAGAAAAGAATTTTAATTCAGGATAGAGGGGATTTTTTTCTTTCATTTTATTTGTTTCTTTCCTTTTAAAAAAAATAACCTTTATTCCTGAGTTATATGGGCTGTGCTTCCTGTAGCCAACTATGGGCTTTGGAATAGGCCCATTAATCAACTCTGACATACTGGAGTCAGAGACCGGAAATACTTCAGTTTACTTTATGTAAAATACTGTACGCAAAGATCCAGACTAGGGTGGCACCATCATGTCTCTACAGCAGTGCTGTAGCCTTGGGGCATTTTAAATGCCAAGATATATGCTTCTGGGGAAGTCTTGGGGGATCCACACTTTTCACATACCTTCACCATGTAAAAGGATTGCCTGAAAACAAATGTTTGAGGAGAAAAATCTCTATGTCAAGTAAACACGTAGGACTGCTTTTCAGGAGGGAAGTGGACTCATAATTACCATCTGTTTCAAGAGACAGACTGGACTGCAAGCCTATTCTTGTTGAAACAGGCCTTTAATGTGCAGTCATGTAACCAAGTATAATTGTATTAAGTTCTGAATGTAATAAAGAGCGAAGACAAAGGGGTCTTATTTGCAGAGTTCATTTCAGCAATGTACCTAATGGAGCCAGGAGCGTGGCAGGAGCCGCTAAGAAACTGAGCTGGGCAGCCCTCTGGGTCTTGAGAAGACTAGGCCAGCTTCAACTATAGGCACTGTTCAAGCTGATCCAAACATTAAAGGGAAACTGTCTTCTACGTTGTCGGTATTTTTATGGGGGAAAATGTGTACCCGTAGACACACATTCAGGGAAGACAAAACATTTAAGACCCATGAAGACTTAGAATGTAATACAGGTCTCTCAGTGGATTAATTTGGAGGTTTGAGGCTGTCATCTTTCTAAGGCTCAGTTTTTTCATGTGTAAAACAGTAATATTAAATAAGTGGCTCCTGGTTACCTCTACATCAGGAATAATTCCATTGGTAATGCTGCCCCATTTACTTGGACCATCTCAGAAATGGCTGCTTTGTAAATTGCCAAATACTATTAATATGAAAATTCTTCAAGGAAAAAAATGAACCCATCACTAAATAAATCAAATATGATCAGCATTTGGGATATTGTTTCAAGAAATAATTTTAAATAAATGATAGTTCTCACTCCCTATTGGAAACGTGTCTGATGTGGTCTCAGACATCCTCATAGTGGATAAACAGAGTGGAAAGAGTTGAATTTATTTAAAAACATATTTCAAGCTAAAGTTTTGGTTTATGCTATATGGAGCCTTTACTAAGCTTCTACTTGGAATCTTAAGCACTGGGTGTAACTTTCATATTCTGACCTCAAAACTTATATAATAGGGGACAGTGGGAAGAAAAAGACACTGTTCTCTGTGAGTCAGCTGGGACCATTTCCCTCTGACAATTTTCATGTTTAATGGATGCACATAGGACAGGTTGCCTTAAAAGTTTAAATAAAAAATGAAAGCAAAAAACCTAATCATAGGTACCCTTACATACTGAGGGCCAGTCACCTTAAATCAAAGAGGAGAGATTCTCAACTTTTATTTAATAGTTCCAAAGTTAACCTGCAAAAGCCATCAGCACTTTTATCAGCATATTTCTCCAGTGGGATCGGAAGAGAATCCTCTCTAATACTTGACTGGAAAGGGGATATCTGGACTTGGTCCTTGAGGAAGGCACTCGTCCAAGTGGAGCCATCCCTTTCTCTTTTCCATTACCTCTGCCCTTGGTGGTGAAGTCTCTGCCTCTATCACCCCCTCATTTCTTACTAATCCTTCTTCCACATGACCACCAGATTTTCCAACTCGTGAGGACAGATAGTGCTTCTTTCTGAAGTCGTTTCTTCTTCGCTCATTCCACGTACGCCTCCCAAGCAGGGCCAGATTTATGGGTGTCAAGGAGATCACAGAAGAGGAGTTTCCTTTTGCAGTGCTCGTCTTCATTATTTTATGGGTTACAAAATCATCTTAGGGTTGCAGGTCATAGAGTAGAAAGGGTGAATTTTCCAGAATTTAGTAAGACTCACTCCTCAAATCCCAAGTAATGCAATATTCACCCCCTCCCCATCTTTGGGGAGCTTTGTTCTGTTTTAGGGATCCAGTTACATTGCACCCCCTGCCTCTCCCTGGGATCTTTCTCTTTGAGTGTTCACAACCTCCCTGTACTTGAGAATGTAAGAGAACAGTCACAGTTCAACCAACAGTGTGCTGATGGAGAGGGGCTGCATGTGGTTGGTGGCTCTGGTCTGTCCTTTGGTGCCATCTCTGCAGAGATGATCTAGCACTTAGGAAGCAAAGTCCAGGGCCAGACTCACCCCGGGCATAGGAAGAGCAAAGCCAACATGGACATCTTGTCAAGCCCCAGGGGAAGGATTCCTATTGGCCAACACAGCCTCCGGGGTCCTTTCCAACTGAGATTCTGGGATCTCTAAGGAAGCATAGCACAGTGGGAAGATGGGCTTATCAGGAGTTAGAATTCCAAGCTCTGTTACTAAACCAGAGATGGGCTCTACAGAGTCGCTGTTACTCACTGGACATTAGTTTCCTTACCTGTAAAATGATGTAAAATAAGAAGCAGGCTTCCAGAGGAATGTGAGCCAGGCTAGATGTGGCACTCGAGTTTCCCAGTTCTGGAGAGGCCAGGTGGCACAGTGGATAGAGCACCAGCCCTGGAGTCAGGAGTACCTGAGTTCAAATCTGGCCTCAGATACTTAATAATTACCTAGCTGTGTGGTCTTGGGCAAGCCACTTAACCCTATTGCCTTGCGAAAAACCTAAAAAAAAAAAAAAGTTTTCCATTTATTTTTATTTTTATTAGGTTTTTGCAAGGCAAATGGGGTTAAGTGGCTTGCCCAAGGCCACACAGCTAGGTAATTATTAAGTGTCTGAGACCAGATTTGAACCCAGGTACTCCTGACTCCAAGGCCGGTGCTTTATCCACTACGCCACCTAGCCGCCCATTTATTTTCAACCTTAATGCTCCCCATGTCTATTTTCTCCAAAAAGGGTATTCTTTAAAAACTTCTAAGTCCCCTTCAGAAAGATGGTTGACCTCTTGCATGGTACACACCAAGGGAAGCTGGGTAGCAGAATTCCACTCTCGTTCCATCTGTTATGCTGGAGAAGAAGGAGGAGGAGGAGGAGGATGTGTTGATTCCCAGTGTCGAGATCATCAGCAAGGAGAGGATGAAAACAAGCTTGCTATGACCTCTTGCAGACAGTAAGAGGAGGGTTATGGGAACAGAAACTATGGCAAGCTTGCCAATGAAAAGGAGATCCTGTGATGTCTTCAGAAGATATGCTGCTGTCCTAATTATTATAGACAAGCCACACAAGGAAAAGCTGGCTTTAGTACTTTGCAATAATGAATTAAGTTTATAAAGATGAAACTTAAGTATTGCAAGATCCTACAGTAACTTCACAATTGACAAGAGACTGAGTAATATAGTCTCCTAGCTAAGCACACTTTATTTTACTTTTCTTTCAAATGGGTAATTTCAAGAATATAAATGTGAACTCTCAGTTAACTGGAATATTAAATTGATCAGAACACCCTGTTCCCTATGTTGGAAAAATGACTATTAGGAGTGAGAAAATGCAGGTTCTAGACCCATTTCCACTACTTATAGTCACAGGACTTCAGGAGAATCACAAGACCTCACTCTTCACCTGAATTTCCTTATCATTATAGTGGAGTTAATCATCCTGGCCTAGTATATCTCACTCATTGAGAGAGCTGCTTTCCAAAAGCTTTTATCACTATGGAGTGCTATACAACAATAAAGTTATTAAGTCAATATCTATAAGCATAAAGCAAATTATATATTGACTGGAAGATATGAATTGATACAACAGAAAAAAAAGGTGATTCAAAAGGAAATGACCTTGAGTAAATCACTCAAGTTTTCATAGGCCTTAAGTTTCTCACCTAAAAATAACAAAAGCTGTAAGATTTTATTCCCCCCCCAATGATAATAATATGATAAATAATTATAATAATTATAATATTATTAATAGTGTAATTGTACTATAGACCTGTAAAGAAAGTACTTTGCAGACACTATGTCTGTAGAATGGCATAACTTATGAAATAAGTGCTATTATTAAATACTACTAAAGAGATGGGAAAACAGGCTTAGGAAAGGCAAGTGATTGACTCTGGGTCACATGGCTCTTAAGAATCTAAAGTGAGATCTCTACCCAAGTCTTCCTAATTACAAGTCCAGCATTCTATCCATACATCAGAGGCATAAAACTCCTGAGTGTGGTCTAACCAGATTGAAATGGAATCGGGAAATATTTAATAAAACAAATGAAAATACAATAAAACACAGATAATATTAATAAGTGATTTTTCTAAGTCACTATATGGCCTGCAGAGATCCTTATGTACAGTGTAGTGGACCCTGTTTCTATCTGAGTTTGAAATCACTGAGTTATATCATAGGGACACTCATTCTATAAGTTTTATTTAAAAAAAAACTGGAGAGAAATACACTTATTGCGTTAATTATAAGTTAACAAAATCAAGATCAAACAGTTTCACTCATCTAAACTTTAGAAAAAAATCTTTTAATTATTTTTTAAAAAAACCCAAGAATATTTATCTGTATCCTTAGGCAGGTGCTATCTGTAAATTTATAGATGGTAATGCTTTTCTGCCTGGGCATTAACATAAATCCATGGCTATATTTATATGTATATCTATAGATGCACTTCCACAAAATGCAGGGGAACAGAAAATGTAGAGGGAACAGACAATGACAGGTTTGGTAATTACATCACCAATCACTAGTATCCATCAGACTAAAAAAGAAAGAAAAACTGATGGAGATGTAAGTGGCAATACCATTCACAGAGCAGAGCTGACCCAAATGCTGTAGCTGGCCCAGCCCTATGGTCGCTGTTCTTTTCTGGACTGCTGCCCTATGGCTTTGCTGGCTGGTTAACTATCACCCATCATCACAAAATTCCATCCCACTTCTCTGGTTCTCTGTTCTGCAGCTACTGTCCTCCCTCACAGCTTAAAATTATGCTGCAAAGTTTCCTAAACATTTCCATTTTTTCATTCCTTCTCGGTTCACTGTGATCCAAGGGCTAAAGCTTTCTGGCCCTTATGGAGCACTGATTTTCTTGGCACTTGGCTTCTATCTTACTTCTAACCTAGATTGAAGGACTGAGGGGAACACTCAACTCAAGAGAAATCCAAAGATCTGTATGCCTAGGAGAGTCCCACAGCACTGCTCACTCTAGCTTAATCCATTCTGCTGTCATATGTCCAAGTCCACAGCCTTAAAAGATTTCAAGTATTTTTAGAAACTCAAAATTGAATTAACGATTGACTTAAATAATGACAAACTTGTCACCTTGTTAAACTGTGCTATCAAACCAAGGTCACAAGAAATGTGGATGGGCAGGAGCCTTCCCCTACAAGTGATAACTTCCTGAGACCCTAGGGGACTGCCCTACTCTATACCACTCCAGGGAAAGTGGATCATCTACAGAATTATATGGCTTCTGTTTTCAATCAAGTGAGCAATTTACAATTCTTGCTTTTGACTATAGTTGAAGAAGTGATGGACTAATAACTTCTTAAAAATTCTAAAATTTTCATATACATAGTAAAATTGAATATAAGGATGTGAAAGTGCAAATTTCCATTATGTGTATGTATTTTAATATATGTGTGTGTGGGGATATATATATGTATATTTCAATACTTCTTTTTTTAAATTATTCAACATTTCAAAGCTGTTCTGTGTGACTTTTTTTTTAGGTTTTTGCAAGGCAATGGGGTTAAGTGACTTGCCCAAGGTCACACAAGTAGGGCATTATTAAGTGTCTGAGGTTGCATTTGAACCCAGGTACTCCTGACTCCAGGGCCAGTGCTTTATCCACTGCACCACCTAGCTGCCCCATGACTGTTTTTTTTTTATACAAAGCTTCCATGATCTTTTTCCTTTTTTGCTTCATTAGCTTTCTTCTCCTCACCCATGGAGTCACAGCACACACACACACACAAAACCCAAACCAAAAAAACCACAATCTTTGTAAAGTACAGTTACTCAAAACAAATCCATGCATTTGCCATGTCCAAAAGGGTCTGTCATATTTTGGGTCAGCAGATGCTTCCTCATCTTTCTGCAGTTGTGGTTGGTGATTGTGCTAATTAGAATTCTTAAATATTTCCAAGCTGCTTGCCCTTACAATGTTATTATTAATATACAAATTGTTCTTCTAACTCTGCTCATATCACTTTTCATCAGTTCATAAAGGTTTTTTTTTTTTTGTTTAATTTAAGGCGATGGGAATAAATGACTTGCCCAAGGACACAGCTAGGCAATTATTAAGTGTCTGAGGCTGAAATGGAACTCAGATACTCCTGACTCCAGGGCTGGTGCTCTATCCACTGCACCACCTAGCCACCCCTTCATAAAGGTTTTCCAATTTCTCTGAAGCTATCCCTTTTGTTGTTTCTTATGGAGTAATAACATTCCATTACATTCGTATACCATAATTAGTTCAATTATTTCTTGATGGGCACACCCTTTATTTTAAGGTAGTATCTAAACCCAGCAACTAAGCTTCTCAGTTTGCCTGAAATATAGAATTCACAAAGCGATGAAATAACACTAAGAGTGTAGATGGGAGTGAACATTTAGAGGACTTTAAATCTAAGGCCTACAATATATTTTATCTTGTATGCAATGAGGAATCACAGAAGATGGTTAAGTAGAAAAGTAACATCAAACAGAAATCTTAGGGAAAACGTTTTGGCGGCCATGTAAAGAAGAGATTGAAATGGGAGAAGTGGCAGGAAGAAAAATCTGAAGATTCTCACAAGAGATCTAGTGAGAAGTGATGGGGCAGTACCTGTATGAGCAGAGAGAAGAGAATGAATGTAAGAGATATGGAAGCAGAATCATTAAAACTTGGCAATGCTGATGGAAGATGAATGATGTGGGATTAAAGTTAATCAAAAGACAAAACCAAAACCAATCACTTATTAAGTGCCTATTAGATTTAAGGCATTGTGCCAACTACTAGGAAACAAATGAAAAAAATATAATTTCTCTCTGCAAAGAGCTTATACTCTAGTAGGATGGATATTAGACATGAAATGGTTACACAAATAAGTAGAGCATAAGGTAGGTGAAAGAAGAAATGTGGACAAAGTGCTAAAGGAAAACTGGAAGGGAGATCATTTTTGAGTGGAAGAAAATGAAAAGACTTTCTAGAAAAAATGGTATCTAACCTCGTTTTTTCACTTGGAAGACTGCTTTGGCAACAGAATAATGGAGGGACTGACATGTGGTGACAGTGTGAAAAGGGGTGAAGGGATATATATGAAAGAAATTGCAGAGGTAGAATTAACAGGAATAGGCTAGTGACTAGAATGAATCAAGTCTAATGCCTGTACTGAGATAACAAACCTCTGTGTTTTGACTGAATTAGAATCAGAACCATGGAGAAAAGAAAGACCTCCCAAACTGAATGACACCTCTGATTAGAGTCTAAAGCAGCTTAGATTTCCTAGAATTATTAATTATAATATTTCTGGCCTAGAATGAGCTTTAAACACCATCTACCCAACTCTCTCATCCCACAGATGAGACACTAAAGTCTTGTGAGACCAAAGAACCATCACATGGTCATGGAGCCAATTACTGGCAAATAGAAGACTAAAGTTTGGGATTATTCTTCTGCTATACAGTTTGGCCTCTCTACCATAAGAATCAAAGCCATAGGGCTTGAAGCTATTACCATTAAGGACAAGAAAGCTAACTCCAATAATAATCATGGTCTCTCACTGAACTCTACTGTTCTTCTGGATGAGCTGCCCAGCAGCACCAGGAAACGAGGCTTTCCCCAAACCAGAGCATGATGAGCCACCAGTCTGGGGCACTAAGTGGGGTGTGTGTGCCTATGGATTAGCTGTGGATGTGAAGAGAACAAGTGTGCGGGTTCACTGGTCACTGACATTGAGCATGGGAGGTAGGACAAGTTGATATATTTCAAGAGTTCAAAAGGGAGTTGAAGGAATTCTACTCATTTAATGATTTCAACTATAGTAAAATTTCATTTATTGCACCTTGCTAGTTCATCATAGTTACTTAGATAAAGTTGCAGAATCTTTTGCAAATTTTCATTTCTGGGTAGCTTGGATAAGTAAAGTACTAAAATTAATTTAATGCCTGTCCTTCATTCTCGAAGAAGACCATGGCATCAGGGAAGGTGATGCCATGACAAGTACATGAATTGGATTTGAGTGTGTGTGTGGGGGGGTTGTGTTAAGTCACCAGCCTCACTTTCTCCTCCACAGCCATCAGGGTCTAGTGGCTAGATATGAATCAGGATGATTGGAAATGTCTCTGGATCCGAGCCAGAGTTAAGTGATTTGCCCAAGGTCACACAGCTATTAAGTGTCAAGTGTCTGAGGCTGGATTCGAACTCCCATCCTTCTGACTCCAAAGTCAGTGCTCTATCCACTGCACCATCTAACTGCTCTTAAAGAACATACCTATTTGTTAATTTTGCTTTGTTTTGCAAGGCAATGGAGTTAAGTGACTTGCCCAAGGTCACACAGTTAAGTAATTATTAAGAGTCCGAGGCTGGATTTCAACTCAGGTTCTCCTGACTCCAGGTTTGATGCTCTATCCACTGTGCCACCTAGTTGCCCCTATTGTTACATATGGAAGAATCCTTTGAGATATTCTAACCCAACTCTCTTACTTTGTAGATAAGGCAATTGTGGCTAAAAAGGGACTTGCAAAAGGTCATATAAAGAAAAGAAATTAAACTATACAGATTAAGTTTCCTACAGTTTTATTGTAGCAGGTTGCCTCTATACCTAAACCTAGATAGTACAAAGATACTTCATATTAGGATCATCCTCTTGCAAAATCAGAGGTTTATCTGAAGTAGAACACATACACAACAATATCTGAGCTCTTTCCATTCTTATTCTACATTAACTGTGCAAACTCAGTACCTTCTGGTTGATTTCTTGGGATCCTAATGTTTTTAAGGGTCAAAGAACTTAGGTCAGGGTCCTATGCCTAAGGGGAACAGGTTTCCTTGAGATAATTTCAAAATTTACTGTAGGAGTAGCCAGAATGGCTTATCCTATCAGTCAAGTTCAACAATTGGTAATTGTAGGAGGTTATCAGAACCACCTAAGAATCTACAAATTATACTTCTAAATAATGAAAACGATATACTGTATATAGCTCTCCTAACCTTGGTTTTGTGGATCTGCTCCAATTGAATAGTCACAGTTTGTCATTTTGACTCATTCTAAAGGAGAATGGCATGGTAGTGCATAAAATGCATAAAATAAACTAACATCTCAAATTAGACTTGGTTTATTTGGAACTTCTGAGGAATGAGAGGAAAGAAGAGAACTTTTTTTAAAAAGCAAAAATATATTAAAAGTGAACTGGGTACCCAAGTAAAATCAAACAGAAATATATGATTCTTTGTTCTATCTTGATCTCAAATTGCAATATAAAATTTCAAGTCATGCTATACCCTAGAGTTGACTCAGTTTCAGGAGTGATACCAACAACTGGTCCCATTAATCAGATGCAAAGTGAAAAGATGATCAACTGAGGCTGACTAAAAAGAGATAATTATTTTAAAATAGCATTTCCCTTTAATCTGAAATGAATGACATATAACTATCAA
Source organism: Macrotis lagotis (assembly GCF_037893015.1). Classification (NCBI taxonomy): domain Eukaryota; kingdom Metazoa; phylum Chordata; class Mammalia; order Peramelemorphia; family Peramelidae; genus Macrotis; species Macrotis lagotis. The sequence continues at coordinate 133,845,543 of NC_133665.1, forward strand.
GTATCATGATAGATTTCTTTTATTTACCTCAGAGGACTGCAGTATGGATCAATATGGAGATAAATGTATAAATGTATAATGTTCTTCTCAAAGAAGACCTTGACATCAGGAAGAGGATGGCTTGATAAGCAAGTGAATTTGAGTGAGGGAGTGCTGTGCTAAGTCTCCAGCCTCACTTTCTCTTCTGGAATCACTTGGGTCTCATGGTCAGATATGAATTAGGGCAACTGGAGATGATCCTGGGTGTGAGACAATCAGGGCTAGGTGACTTGCCCATAGTCATATAGCAAATTTGAAGTCAGGTCCTCCTGATTCCTGGGCTGGTGCTATCATATCACCTAGCTGCCCTAAAATTAGCTAAGAAATACAAATGTATACATACATATTGGTGTTAATGTAGCTGAGACCTCCTGATTTCCAGGGCCAGCACTCTCTCCACTGTGCTATCCAGTTGCCCCTAAATGTATAAAATACTTTATACATGTGGATTGCTATATAAAAAAATAAAAGTACTTTCACAAGTGCTTCTACCTCATTTGATCTTGATATCAAACTCAAGGCAGGTAAAGACTGGCAGGATTATTAGTATTTTATGAATGAAGTTGAGAACTTCAGAGGGAGAGCAGAGACAGTGGTTTAAGGTTTTAAAAGTGTTTTCCTCACAACTATTCCAATCTAGTTAAAGTATTATTATATCCATTTTACAGATGAAGACACTGAGTTTCAGAGAGGTGAAATGCCTTGCCTGGTCACCCGGTCAGGAAGTGATAGTATGGGGCTGCTTCATCTCAGGAGTGGTAGAGATTTGAGAAAAAGACACCCACCCATGTTTCAGAGCCCCACAGATCCTGATTCAGACTGCAGAAGAAACTACCATGTGTCTACAAGTCCAGTCCTGCTGCTCCTCCTCAGGAAAGGAGCCTGGCCACTGCTTAAGAGCCCAACTGCTTTAGATTCCACCGTTTCTCCCAGTCTAGTAGTCATTTTGAGGCTGTCAAGCAACATAAACTAACCTGAGTGACAGACCCACCAAAGGATCTACCCACTCAAAAGATCTACTTGGTTTTTAAATTGTACAAAACCAAATCTGAAGCTGTTAAGCTGAAGCAGCGTTTAATGTGTAGATGGTCATTTTTTTTTCCTCCCCAAATATCAAATGTCTTTAGTTTATTGAAGATTCCTTAACAATTAAAGCACTTCAAAACCATTAAGAGTAATTCTTTATAGAAGGAATCTACAGGAAAAGGCAGGCCAAACTTGTGGGGGGTAGAGAAGGAGGGATAGAAGATGGTGGGTGGGACAGAGGAATCTAACCAGTTATATTTAATTAAAAAAAATCCAACCACAAACAGGATGCAGACACATTAAAAAAGCAACACTGACCTAACAATGGAATGTGAACTGTAGTTGACTCAAATGGCGTCATTACCATTTCCCTCCCCTCCCTCTGCAGCCCAGCCATCCTTAAACAGACAGAGCTGTTCCACTGGGCTTCACTTCTAAATCGCCCTCTGACTTTCCAATGTACAGCTTGGACCAGAGGAGATGGCTCTGCTTTGTCTGCTGCTGCAGAATGTTCTGTAGTGAAGTGCCAAGTCTGCCATAAGTCAGAGAAGAGAGAAAACAAGCTAGAGTCTTCATCTGGTCCTATTAATGTCTTCGAATAAACACTAGTTGTGAAGGAAGACTACCTGAAGAGAGCCCAGAAAGTAGCCCACTAGTCTCTTTTCCATTTGGGAATGCACATCTGTTTATACATATTTCTTAGATGATGGCAAAACTTCCCTTGGCTAAAGACATCCATGAGGGCTCTCCTCTGGCAGGAAACCTGGATTTTCCTATTGAGCGTGTGACTATGCCTGCAAATACCATTTTCCTGTTTTGGGATCTGCTGCGACTCTGGGGTGATTTGTTTCTTCTCCCCAATGGCTGTTTAATTACTGAACACTTATCTCTAAATTTTTCCATCCCTCTATTTCAGGATCAACAAGACCAGATGTGGCTGTTTTGGGGCACCATGAGTCATTTAGTTTGTCAATCAATCAATACCATAAGACTGCAAGAAGTGGTATCTAAGACCAATTGCTTCTGTACTTTCTCAGGATGTTCAGAATCTTGTTCTGCAGATCACAATAATGATAATGATAACTCTCATTTACATAATGTTTTAAGGTATGAAAAATGCTCCAGAGCATTGTCTTCTTTGAAGTTCATGATGGGTTTCTGATCAAATAGGGGCTAGAAGTACCATTTTTCAGATAAGGAAACTAAGCATCATGCAACTAATAAATGGCAAAGATAAGATTTGAACCTAAGTCTTCCAAGTTCCAAGTCTAGTATTTTATCCATTATTTCAGGTCCTCAGTCAGCATTTTTACAAGTGCCAGAGAATAAACAAGTACCTCCTAAAGTATCTCATCCTTTGGACCCATAATTGTATTCAAAGAGATTACTGCAGCACTCTCCCACAGATCTCTGATCCTCTTGAGAAGAATAATACTCACCAGAAATTCGGATCTTGAACTTTCCACTTTGGCCAAAACCACTTTCTATAACTCCACTTTCCCCCGATGACAGGTGGACCTTTAGTCCCACAAAGATCTGGATGTTGGTCTCCTTCTTAAACAAGGACCGACCAATCACATTATAATCATCAATCACCTATGAAAAAAAGACAAAAGGCCACAAAGGTTAGAACTGAAAGACCACCCCAGAATCCTCTAGAACCATTCCCTGTTAATAGCAGATAACCCATGACCCTGGGTCTCCAGACACTCTTAAGAGTTATTTTTTCCACTAGCATTACATGCTTGAAAAAGATCTGATTGAAGCAGCAGAACCTTCCTCCATTAGAACTCACTGTCACCTCTCTTGGGAGACAAGTGCTATAGAGAACAGCCTTCTTCATCTGGCAATGAGCCTCTGAAGGGAGTGAGGGTACGGATTATCACCAGTCCCAGCTAAAAACTCTATGATCTGGCAGGACCTTCTAGAACCTGGGCAAGCTTATCAGATTCTTTAGGGAAAAACTTGTGCCAATGAGAAACAAGATGGAATGGAAGATAGGAACACAAAGAGGCCTCATTACATGGTGGAGAGAGTTGACCTTGAGGCTGGGAAAACCTGAGTTCAAGTCCTGTCTCTGACATGGACTGTATGACTTTGGGCAAGCCACTTATTCAATGCTTTGATAGTTCTCTTAAGACTAGGAGCTGCTAGGAGATGATTATAGTAATCTGCTGTTTGATAAACTCAAAGAGTCCAGCTATTGGGATAAAAACTGCTGGGATAATTGGAAGTTAGTATGGAAGAAACTTAGATTAGACCAACACCTAACACCCTTTACCAAGATAAGATCCAAATGGTTACAGGACTTAGACATAAAAAAACAATACTATAAGCAAATTAGAAGATCAAGGACTAGTTTACCTGTCAGATCTATGGAAAGGGGAGCAATTTATGACTAAGGAAGAGTTGGAGAACACCATCAAAAACCAATTAGATGATTTTGATTACATTAAATTAAAACATTTTTGCACAGATAAAACCACTGTAACCAAGATCAAAAGAAATGTAGTAAATTGGGAAACAATCTTTACAACTAATGATTCTGACAAAGGACTCATTTCTAAAATATACAGAGAACTGAGTCATATTTTTAAAACAAAAAGCCATTCCCCAATTGACAAATGGTCAAAGGATATGCAAAGGCAATTTACAGGAGATCAAAGCAATCCATAGCCATATGAAAAATTGCTCTAAATCATTAATTATTAGAGAAATGCAAATTAAAGCTTCTCTGAGGTACCACCTCACACCTCTCAGACTGGCCAATATGACCAAAAAGGATAATGATCATTGTTGGAAGGGATGTGGGAAATCTAGGACACTATTACACTGTTGGTAGAGCTGTGAACTTATCCAACCCTTCTGGAGAGAAATTTGGAACTACAGCCAAAGGGCAACAAAAATGTGCATACCCTTTGACCCAGCAATACCACTACTGGGTCTATACCCTGAAGAGATGATGAAAAAGGGTAAAAGCATTACTTGTACAAAAATACTTATAGCAGCCCTGTTTGTGGTGGCAAAGAACTGGAAATCAAGTAAATGTCCTTCAATTGGGGAATGGCTTAGTAAACTGTGGTATATATATGTCATGGAACACTATTGTTCTATTAGAAACCAGGAGGGACGGGATTTCAGGGAAGCCTGGAGGGATTTGCATGAACTGATGCTGAGTGAGATGAGCAGAATCAGAAAAACACTGTACACCCTAATAGCAACATGGGGGCGATGAGCAACCTTGATGGACTCACTCATTCCATCAGTGCAACAATCGGGAACAATTTTGGGCTGTATGCAAAGGAGAGTGCTATCTGTATCCAGATAAGATGTGGAGTTTGAACAAAGTTCAAGGACTATTCCCTTTAATTTAGAAAAAAAACAGATATCTTATTGTCTGATCTTGTTATCCCTTAAGACTTCTTGTCTCTTCTTTAAGGATATGATTTCTCTCTCATCACACTCAATTTGGATCAATGTACAACATGGAAACAATGTAAAGACTGACAGATTGCTTTCCATGGTGGGGGGGAGGGAAGTAAGATTGGGGGGGAAATTGTAAAACCCAAATAATATCTTTAATAAAAATAAAAAAAAAAGACTAGAAGCTGCTAACTAGCACTGGTAGGGGAAATTTCCTCATAAGGGAGTTCCCTATATCAATGAGTCACAAGTCCAGACTACCCCTAAAAATATGAGATATCAAACCCTTGAAAATTTGGGGATTTCTCTTGCCAACAGAGTTGCTGAATGAATAAACTGTCTTATTTTTTAAGAGATGAATGGCTAAATATGATGGAGATGGACTGTGCTATAAGAAACCATGAGCTCAATGATCTTAGGAAACCATACAAAGACTTGCACAAAATAAAGAAGAACAGAACTAAGAGAATGTTATATATATAGTAACAGCAATACTGTTTTAAGAACAACTTTGAATAAGTCATTTTGACTATTATAAATACCTAAATAAACTAGAAAGGAAATATGAAGAGGCTACATGCATCCAGAGAAAGAACAGATAAACAGAAGTATGCTGAGAATAATTTTACATCTATATACATATTTGTGTCTAATGGTAGCCATCTCTCTAGGGTGGGGAAGGGAAGAAAAAGAAAGGAAAAAACATACAACATAACTTTAAAAGGAATAGCAAGTTGTAAATAATAGATCTATAGTCTCATGTGGACCATTTTCTAAAAATTTATTTATTTAATTTTGAATTTTACAGTTTCCCCCAGCCTTGCTTCCCCCCCCCTCCCCCACAGAAAGCAGTCTGTTAGTATACCATGTTTCCATGGTATACATTGATCTAAGTTGAATATAATGAGAGAGAAATCATATCCTTAAGGAAGAAAAAATAAAATATAAGAGATAGCAAAATTACATAATAAGATAACAGTTTTTTTTTAATTAAAGATATAGTCTTTGGTCTTTGTTCATACTCCCAATTCTTTCTCTGTATACAGATGGTATTTTCCATTGCAGATAACCGACATATATGTCTCTGATTATTGCACTGATGGAATGAGCAAGTTCATTAAGGTTGATTATCTCCCCCCAAGTTGCTGTTAGGGTGTACAATGTTCTTCTGCTTCTGCTCGTCTTGCTCAACATCAGTTCATGCAAATCCTTCCAGGCTTCCCTAAATTCCCATCCCTCTTGGTTTCTAATAGATCAATAGTGTTCCATAATATACATATACCACAATTTATTCAGCTATTACCCAACTGATGGACATTCACTCAATTTCCAACTCTTTGCCCCTATAAGCAGAGCTGCTATGAGTATTTTTGTACAAGTGATATTTTTACCCGTTTTTTTTTAGGTTTTTGCAAGGCAAATGGGGTTAAGTGACTTGCCCAAGGCCACACAGCTAGGTAATTATTAAGTGTTTGAGACTGGATTTGAACCCAGGTACTCCTGACTCCAGGGCCAGTGCTTTATCCACTGCACCACCTAGCCGCCCCTATTTTTACCCTTTTTCATGATCTCTTTGCTGGATCAAAGGGTATGCACATTTTTATTGCCCTTTGGGAATAATTCCAAATTGTTCTTTAGAATGGCTGGATGAGTTCACAGCTTTATGTGGATCGTTTTTTAAAGATTATACTAGGTTAGGGAAATACTTGTTTTATCTCATAAAATAAAGTTTTTAAATGGATGGCTAGGATACTACTTCAAAAGAAAAAAATAAACACATATATATAGTACATAGTAAGTGCTTAATAAATGGTTGACATATATAAAAGAACAGAGTTTGTAAATTCCAGCAGTGTGTATGAAAGCATATATGTTTGTCTATACACACCATAATACCAATGTGCATTGTGTTAAACATTGCTGACCATGACTATTACTGTTTACTTACTGTCAAACAGCACTTTTGTGGGGTGGGTTTTTTTCCTTTTAAAAAATAACCTTCCTAATTGACAGGTAGACAATACTACATTGTGGTAACTACCCCACATCTATTGTCTGAAGGACTAAATGGGAACATTTTCAAACTTATGGGTCCTACTACAAACCAACCCCAGCACACCTGGAATGAACCCCCCACCGAGATCCTTCTCATATCTGTAAGAAGGCCATTATTATATGGAATCTACAAAGGTCAAAGACTTATATCAGGAGCTTGTTTTTACCCAGTCCATTTCTCAGAATTTAAATGAATCACTATCTCCTCCTCCCACCCTCTATTAGCACCAGAAAGGCCTACAAAAATGCTGACAGAAGCATTTACTTTCATCCGAATTGCCCAAAAGGAAAGAAATGAGCTAGTGAGTGTAGTGGGAACCCCTGTAGCATCCTCTAGCTACAGACAGAATTGGAAGATGGGGAGACCTCCCTCCCCTCATATATGTTGGGTGTGGGATGAAAAAACTGCAATACTGAGTTAACCCAATTAGTATAAATCATAGCCTAATGTAAATGAGAAAGGAACTTGCTATTTAAAGAAACTCTCTCATGAATTTTTTCATAAAGAATTATTTTCTTAATAGACATTCACTTCCTAGTTTATTTTCTAGGGTTATATGCATGTGGTTTAAAAAAGTGAAGAAGAGGAAAATGAAGCACAGATATTATATCAATTTGTTCTTTTCTTTTTTTTTCCAATAGTAATGGGGGGGGGAGAGAAACCCCCCAAAATAATTAAAGTAATTTTTTGTTTTTTTTTAATTAAAGTAATTTTTAAAACGCTCCATTCCCATAATTTCAAATTCTACCCATTTTCAATTCATAAAGTTACAGAATTTTGAACTGGAAAGGAATTCAAGGTGATCTAGTCAAAAAATGAAGCCAAGACGGAGAATGAGCCTTGGCCAAAGTATTATAGTACTGCCATGTCAAGAAGGGTATTCTGGATTTGTGGTCTCCAGATCCTGCTCCACTAGAGGTAGTTTTTGTTCCTTTTAACAAAAACAACATCAAAAGGCTATGAATCTCCAGGTGAACTTAATATACTACTCACATTCTTCTTTTAGCTTTATCTGTAAAGTGCTTACAAGAACCACAATGAGAATTTTGGACACAAACAGCTCATGACAGTTTTGAATTGATGAAGAAACAAACCTATAATGCTTTGTTGTTACAGAAAAAATGATATATGTACACATACTTATACATATATATGAAAATATATACAAACACACATATATCTAGAACATGGGTAAAGATTTATTGCTTGAGATGCCATTAAAGAATTTTTAGCTAAAACACCCCAGATTGTCAATGTGAATCCTCAAGGGATCAAGAACCACTAAATAGAAACCACTATCCAAAGCACCATGAAACATGATGCCTCCTCCATGAAGTCGTCCTAGAGCATTCCTGCCCAGGGATCTCTCCCTTTTATGAATTCAGAGCAGTTTTTGCCTATCACAGTTCTTATACACAGAAAAAAAGTTTGGTCACTGATGCACTATTCATCTGGTATTTAATGATAGGTTTTATACTATTGTCTTATAGTATTATATAGTTATTGTACTGCTTTTCCCCTAGGCATTTATGTCCTTTCCTCCACTAGTGAGTAGATTCTTTTTGAGGGCAGATCATTCTGCTGCTCCTGCCCACAAATGGCTTATAGGAGTAAATAAAAATGTAAAAGGGAAGAACACATTAAGGAGAGGCCCTTGCTAGGAAGACCAGGAAAGTGGCAGCCCTTGGGCTGAGTTTTGAAAGAAATCGGGGATTCTAAGAGACAGAAGGGAGAAGGCAGGACAAGAGCCCTGGCCAAAAAATGAAGGGAAAAAGGCCTTAATAAGAAAGCCATTTGGGCCAAAACACAGAATACCTAAAAAGGAAGCTCCCCCAGGACTTTGAAGGACTTCCAAGGCCAGAGATTTGTCTTTCATTTGGGAGTTAAGTGGGAACCATTGTGGTTTATGGGGCAGGAAGCTGACAACCAGATCCACATTTTAGGAAAATCATTTTGGTGTAGATGATGGATTGGAGTAGGAGAGCTGAGATAGGGAGAATTGGAACTCTGGGGATGGATGGATGGATGGATGGATGGATGGATGGATGGATGGATGGATGGATGGCTACACAATTTTGGTGGCCTCCTGTCCCATCTAGGATACAATACAAACATTTCTGTATGTCATTTAGAGCTCTGTGCCATCTCACCCCAGTTCATCTTTCTAAATAGATTAAGCATTTCTCTTCCTCACAAACTCTGATCTCCAGACAGATTAGTCTATTTGCTCTTGGTTCCCTGTCTGTTCTGTCTGGCACATCAAAGTCCTTTGTCCCCTGCCCCTTCCTACCTTTCCAGTCTTCTTATACCATACTCCTCAGGACATATTCTTCCACTGTGACACTGGTCTCCTGAATGGTCAATGAATGAGACCCTCCATCTCTTGGCTCAGGGCATTTTCTCTGGCTATCCTCCATCTAGAAATCTCTCCCTCATCCTTTGGTTCTACTATTGATCTCCCTTCCCTGTCTTACTTGAAATGTCAACTAAAATCCTATGTTTTATAGGAAGTCTTCCTCAAATCTCTCAATTGCAGTCCCTCCATTATTCATTTCCTATTTATCCTGTTTATAGCTTGCTTGTGTATATTTGCATGTTGTCTTCCCCATGAGATTGTAAGCTCCCTGAAAGCAGGGACTGTCTTTTATCTTGTTTTATACCTTGGTGCACAGCATATTGCCTAGTACCTGGCAGGCACTTAATAACTGTTTACTGATTGATTTTTATCCCTCTTGGATAAAACTTCACTTCAAGGCTCACCTTCTTTCACAAGAATTTTTTTCTTGATCCCCCTCCCCCCACATACTTATTAGCATTTACCTAATGGAATTGTTTTTATTTAAGTTTCGAAATTAAATTTTTACAAAAATCCATTTTCTCTCCCTCTCACCTCCTTCCTCCGTCCCCAACTTTGAGAAAACCAAAACCCCTTGCACAAACATATGTGGTAAAGCAAAGCAATTTCTCAGCTGGTTATGTAAGAAAAAAAAATAGTCTCAATTTGTAAGCTGAGTCTAACATCTCTCTATTTAGGAGATGAGTAGTAGTTCATTATGAGTCTCTTGAAATTGTGACTGATCATTGTGTTGATCAGAGTTCCTAGTTTTTCCTAGTTGTTTGTGTTTACATTATTATTACATCATTTTTCTCCGAGTTCTGCTCACTTCACTTTGCATCAGGTTTCTCTGAAATCATCCTTTTTACAGCACAATACTATTTCATCACATTTACAGATCAACTTGTTCAGTCACTCTCCAATTGCTGGGCCCCCCACCTAGTTTGTTTATATCTTGTATTTACTGAACTTTGACACAGTTCACTCCTCTACCCCATCTTCCCCCTTCCCCCCAGGCTAAAATAGAAGCTCCTTCAGGGCAGGCACTTGACTTAGAGCACTGGCCTGGCAGACCAGATAGTTCATAAACGCTCTTTGAACTGAGTTGAGCTCCATGTCTTCTCCTACCTCTCCCTTCCACTAAGCAGGTACTCAATAAAGAGCTGTGGCTGCTTTCCAAATGGATTTGTTTCCCACATCAGGTAATTAAGGTGAGATGCACACTCACTTTTTAAACATACTGTTATTAAAAGTGGGTTATCTCTTTGGCCTCTTCTTGCTCTGATTTCCCTGGAATACCAGCTCCTGGGATGGGGGCCCTGCCACAGCCCCTCATTAGTTTCCTTCCTCAAGTCTTTTTCCAGCATTGGTTTGACCATGGAACTCCCCTAGTCAACAAAGTTCCTTGGTTAGCTTTTAAAGTCCTTCACAATGGGGCGGCTAGTTGGAACAGTGAATAGAGCACCAGCCTTGGAGTCAGGAGTACCTGGGTTCAAATCTGACCTCAGACACTTAATAATTACCTAGCTGTGTGGCCTTGGGCAAGCCACTTAACCCCACTGCCTTGAAAAAAAATCTAAAAAATAAATAGTCTTTCACAGCCTGGCCTCAGATTAAGTGTGTGTGTGTGTGTGTGTGTGTGTGTGTGTGTGTGTGTGTGTGTATAGACACACAGCTCCGCCTGTGGTTTCCATCCCACCCAGCATCTCCTTTCCCACTGCACAATTCAAACTCAATGATCTAAAGATACCTCAAAATCAATATATCCAAAATAACTCATTATCTTTCCTCTCAAAACCATACCCTCTTCCAAGCTCCCACATTTCTGATAAGGGGACTACTTCCAATCTCCCAGTTTTTCAACCTTGATGTTTTTTGACTTCTCACTCATACTCACCCCACATGTACAAATCTTGCCAAATCTTGTTCATATCACTACAACATTTCCTGTATCTGACCCCTTCTCACTACACACATAGCTTCTCCCAAACAGCTCCATCTTTTTTGTTTCATTAAGCTTTCTAGTCTAGTTTTCTGCTAGGATAAATTTATTGAATGATGGCTTTGTCTTGTCACTACACTCCAACACTACTCTGCCACAAAGGTTTCTTCATTACAGGGGTTTCTAAAATTCTACCACTTCCCTCTTGAAGAGGACAAGGGCTGGAAAATTCCTCATCACTCTTCCTTGTCTAGATCATTCAGTAGTTATTCCAGTCACTCTAAAAGAAATGTAATAGTGATTCATCATTTACTTCTTTAATATAGCAAGAAAACTTCTAGCTCTTAATGCCAAACTTAGTAATGTCATCTGGAAGCTTTGGCCAAAACCATGCAGAGAGAGGTCCCCCCCCCCCCGACTAAAATGCTTTTCTTTTAATCTCTAGAATTAGATAATTTTCTTCACAAGATCCCCAAGCTCCCCCTTTTCTACTATACTTTACTACTCTTTGTACTTCTCTGTCCCCTGCACCTACTTAAGAGATTCTAAGAGGAGCTATGGTTGGTACCTGAATAGAAAATGGTAGCTTTGACTGGTGGTCTCTCTTCTTCCTCAATTATGGACTGCTAGTAAAGGTAGAACAAACCAGTCATTCAATAAACATTGGTCTAGACCAACACTCTATGCACTATGCCATGTTGGAGTCAGAAATCTATAATGCAGCCATCATTCTCAAGGGGCATAGACTATTGAGTAGGGGAAGAAATGGATGAATCTCCATATGTTTTGACAGCTTCTACTACTTAAGACCAACCGACTTCTTGATTTCTTCCAATAGCATCACCACTGTTACTCAGTTTACCTCTTGCCTCTCCCTTATTCCTTTAAAATTATTCTTGTCTCACATAGGTAAATCTCATCTCCCTAACTAGGAAAAAAGTAGGGTCAGTTCTCCCTTTCCTTTAGTAATTGATGCTTAATAAATGCTTTGATGGTGTCATTCAACATTAAACATTTTCAGCAGTTCCCAATAAAGACTGAACTCTGAACTATCCTCTACAGTATAGTTCCAATATAGTTTTTCAACTTCATCTTCCACTACTTCCTTTCTATGCATTTATTGCAAGCTTCTGCCAAATCTGACCAAATTCAATGAAGGTTTGTTATGGACTAAAACAGTCCAAACTAAGCCAAGGGTACCAAGTATAGCAGTGCCCTCCAGACCACAGGCTCTGCTCCCCACTCCACCCCCCAGGCCGGGCAGTCAACATGCAGGGAATCAAGCTTGGGGATGACACAACTGCATCAGGAGGCACTCTTACCTTGATCTTCTTACAGTTGCAGCAACTGAAGAAATGGGAAAGCAAGTTCTTACTTTCCAACCTCTTGGCATTATCCAATGGTTCAACATTGGAGAGGGATATGGTTTTATCAATGGAGAGAAGAAGATGCTTTCCCACTGCACCCCAGACAAGGCCATGCAAGGTCTGCAGTTTCTCCTTTTCATTAACAGCCTTCCCTTTCCATTTGTCATTTCTTTGTCTGAGTGTGAGTCCCTCAAGAGTAGGAACTGTGTTGCATTTCTCTTCTCATCCTCAGAGCTTGCCACATTTTTTGATAAGTGCTAACTAAGTCTTTGTACCAGTATCATTACATGTGTCATGTTAGAGCTTCATCTTTGGAAAGAGGCAGTCTTGCCCAAGAAAAGAGTAAGTGGTTGTATCACCTTAGACAGATCACTCCAATTCTTAGAGTCTCTTATGCCAAATGAAGGGGTTGGACTAGATGACATTTAAGATTCCTATCAATTGCAGAATGTGTGAAGAAGGAAAAAATGAAAAAGAGTCCAGGGATCCTGACCACACCACGGCCAATCCTCTAGCTGATTATTACCCTTTTTACTGCCTCAGAGATATTTTTCTGAAACTGAAACTTGGGTTTCCTCAAGTTTAATCACCACTTACATGTAGCCATAGAGGCTACTAGTTATATATCTTAGGATGTCACTTGTGAGAACACACAAACCATCAATTCATTGATGTGTTAAACCCCAAGTCATTAGATGTACTAATCTCTAATTTCAAGGTCTGAAGTTGGATGAAAGAATCTAGTCCAAAAGTGAATTCTTAAGCAACAGGATGAATGCAAAGGCTATGTTGAGATAGCCTCCCCACCTTCCACTCCAGTTATCAGAAAGCTGAAGAGGCAACCAAGTGAAAATAGGCTTGAAGGGGGCAATATTGTAGAATGTGAGTGGCCCCACCAAGTCATTATTCCCTGAAGCAGTGACAGCTTCCTTTACTTATTTATAGTATAGAAAAAATACATTGCTGTAACTTACTGCTTCTCAGGTGAGTGCTGCCCATAGGCACAACTGACAACTGTTGTTTAGGGAGTGACAATTTCATTAAACCTTGAAAACCATTTATTAGAATTCTAGAATTGCAGGGGACTTCAGAGGTTATCTAGTTCAACCCTGTGAGGCAGGGGGTACAAGGATGATTGTTTCCACTTTAGAGAAGAGGAAACTGAGGCTCAGGAAGGACAACTGGCTACTCCAAGTGTTCTAGCAAAGGCAGAAGGGTGATGAGTGAAATCCAGACCTGACTTTAAAGGATATAAAGGCTGGCTACTTCAAATCCTCCCAGATGTGGGTTTTCTTGGACAAGCCAGAGGATTCCCAATGAAGAGCTTGGAAGAGGTTGTAAAGGGTACTATCTTTTGACAGATGAGGGAATTGGGACCATAGGAGTATGTACGATGACTGGCCCTTGGTAACAGAGAAAGTGGCTGGGGGCGAAGTTGAACTCAGAACTCTTTCTGCTGGGTCCCATGGCCTTTTTTCCACGTTCTATCAGGCAAGAAGCAGGTCACGTGATTGCCTTCCGACTCTAATATCTGATGTTCCAGAGAGGAAGAATATCTACAATGTCCACAATGAGCTGAAGACTTCCTGAAGAACCCCATTCATCTTTGGGAGGTTCCAACTGCTCAGAAGACTTTCCTTATATCATACTCAAATGGGACTTCTGATAATGGCTAGCCTTTACTTTTAGAGGACTAAGGAAGACAAATAGAATCCTTTCCTCCACAGTAAAGTCCTTCAAATCCTGAAGCAACTGTAATTTTCTCTCAAAGCTTTGTCCCAAGAAAATGCTGGCATTTTCCAAATGACTTCACAAAGCATGATTTGGAACATGCTGATTACTTTTTATCTTGTCAACATCCTTTCCAAAATGTAGAGACTAGAACTGAATACAAAATTTAAGATGATCAGGGCAGAGTACATTGAGACAGTATTGGCCCTCATTTGGATGCCTCAAACAAGGTATGTTCTAGGCACTAGGGATATAGAGATAGAAATCACAGAGTTCCAAATCCAAAGAAACCTACAATCTAACCAATACCAACTACAATTTATTCATATTCTACTTCTCTTCATGGAGAACAAAGGGTTTCACTCTAAATCAATCATTATTGGCTGCCAGCTAAAGGACAAAACAAGTAGGAGGGAGTATTCTTTCCCCTTGATGGAGGGGGTCAAGACACTCAGATGAAGGTTCCACAAAGCCACAGAAGATTAGGGCAGTAAGAGGTGAAAGAGTACCCAGAGACAATACTCTTCCTCTAAATCAGTGATTTGTAAACTTGGTCTTATGATCTTATTCTCAAGGGTCTCTAAACACAATAGAAGCCATTTTTTATTCTTGAGGTTAAAGTTGCTCTGTAAAAATGAATTTTTAACTGAAAAAAATTATATTCAGTTTATGAAAAAATATTAAATAAAACACAATATTCTTGCTACCATTCTTAGTTAATAAATTAAGATAAAAAACTTCATTAAAAATCCACAGGATCATTTATTCTACAAACAATTATTAAGCACCTTTTCCCTGAAAGGTACTGTGCTTAATTCTGAGGGAGATTAAAAAAAAAAGAATGAGTTACAGTCCTAAGGGTTTAGAGTACAATAGAAGTATACAATCACTTTTGGTTAAGGAGATTAAGGCTGATTTGTTTTGTTTTTTTAAAACAGTAATTTTTAATTTTACAAAATTACCATAATATGGAAAAACCAAATTCTGTAGAACCTCAAGAGGTAAAAAGTCTTGAAAAAAATCTTTTCAAATAAAATTCATCTAGATTCATTATACTTTTTATAAAATTGAACTAACTGCCATACATTCCTCATAGGCTGAAGCTAGAAGATGCCCTTATACCCAACAACCTAGTAAATCCACTTCTTGAAATGGCAACCTCCCACTGATGGGGAGTTTCAATTCATTAATGAATTGTGCTGCTCCTTAGTTATTTTCACATGCATCTGTCATTAAAAATCTAACGCAAAGGGGGCAGCTAGATGGCACAGTGGATAGAGCACCAGCCCTGGAGTCAGGAGGACCTGAGTTCAAGTCTGGTCTCAGACACTTAATAATTGCCTAGATGTGTGAGCTTGGGCAAGTCACTTAACTGCATTGCCTTGTAAAAAGAAAAACGGGAAACTGTAAAGGCTGTGACTTCATTTCTCTAGACCTCAGACTACTTGACTGCCTTTGTGAAACGCAGCATTCTAGTGAATGCTGATGAATCTTGGCCTTGTTTCCAATACTTTCATACACCATCATAAAATATGGTTAATATTATCTCCTATTAACTTGTCTTTCTGCTGATAAACCAACTATAATCTGGAGTGTAGAACTATAATCCAGAGTGTAGAACTAGGAAAGAACTGTACCCAGAATGTTTATTTGGTTGAAGCTATTGAGAATTGAGTTAATCAGGTTTTTTAACTATCCACAAATGCCACTCTATGTAGTTTTAAGAGGAATATTACACCCATTTCCTCATCATTAAGTTCCAGCTGATTTTGTGAGAGCAGGAAAGCCAAGCCAGGAACTTCCATGGCAAGATGGCAAGATGGCAAGATGCCTCAGACCCAAGGTTACCCCTTAGATCACAAGATCCCCCAGCAGGAGAGGGAAGACTTTTATACCCATGAAAACACAAGACCTGATGACTCTCCTCAGAAGCTAAGCCTCTTTGGGATGAGGCCCTGCCCCCCCCCCCCCCAATGACTCGATTGCTCAGGCTCACAGGCATACACATGTACATGCATAGGCTGAATAGGACAAGATTATCTCAGAGGTTCTTTCAGGAATCTGGGTGTTGGAGCTGAGAAATAGCATAGAATATCAGTGGACAAGCATTTTTAAGACACCTATCTATGAGTCAGGCACCCATCAGTTGCTAGAGATACTAAAAGAGTAAATGCAACACTCTCTAATCTCCATGAATATATATTTGAATGGTTTGAGAGCTAAAAGGGACTTGAGAGTAAATCTAATTCAAGTCCTCACTGAGACCCAGACTGGAGAAATGAATGAGACATGGTTATTTGTGGGTCTCCTGATTCCTCCAAGGTCACCCTATCAGGAACATTTAATGACTCAGATCTTTTTGCAGAGTCTAATCTCAATCTCCCTCTCTCTTGGGCCAAATGACTTGTCTGGAATCTCGGGGCCAAATGTGTTACAGGTAGGACTTAAACCCAGGTCTTGCTGACTCCAAGTCCAGCTCTCTGTACACATATTGCCACTATTTGTATTTACTATTACTATGTACAAGATCATTTAAAAATATTAAATATAAAATCTAAGAATATATCAATAATTAATAATCAATTAACTCAACACTAACAAAAATATTTACTATCAGTCTAAGATGCACAAAGTACTGTTCTGGGCTTTATGGGGAGGCACTGATTTAGAAAGCAGTTCTAGTCTCAAAGGAACTTACCAAGTTACAGAGACTAGATATAGAAAAGAGAATCATGCCAAATACTGCCTAAGAAATGTTCAGGAAGTAGCCCAAGACGAGTGCTAGATAAATAGAAGGGCTTCCACTTGAATGAAGCTTCTTCCAAAGGTCTTGCTTCTAGACAGGGCAGCACTGATGGGGGCTCATGTGTGCCTGGGGAGAAGGAGACATTCACACTCACAGAGGGTAAGTCATTCAAGTTCTTCAAGTCAGTTTTCTTTTCTGCAACACGGAGACTTCAATCCATGAATTACTTGCCTCACAGTATATTTTAATTCAAGTACTTTGTAAGCCTTAAAAGCATTACAGAATTGTCAGTTTTATTATTATTTTAATCTAGAAAAAGATCTTTACAACAATAATGATGGAAGGTAGTGGTCTCTGGATATAGGCTTAGTAGTAATAAAATCTGTAAGACTAGATATGTGTTTGGGGGAAGAGGGGTCGTCAAAAAGCAAATGGTCTGAATAGTTCCTCAGGTTCCTTCTGGTTAATATTTTCAGATTGTATACATTAATGCTCTGATGCTGTCTCTGGGCCCATTCTTTTCTGAAGTTCACATATGAGAACAAAAAGGAAATTAAAAAAGGAAGTTTAGATGCCACTTGTTTTTCTCACAATGAGAATTTCCACTTCCAATTACTGTGCTTCAATTTAGTTGACATCACTGAATTTACATGTGAATCCTCCCTGACTTTTCATAACACTGGGTAAGGCTGTCCATGCTGACTACTAACAGAACAGTCTTTTGGGAGCCTTTTCTCTGCTTCTCTCTTTTTGGTTATAAAATATTATTCACTTAAAAAGCCAAGTGCCACAAAGACAGTACAGGATCCAGTCTCCTCCGAGGCAGGGGCCTTGCAACGAGGGCAGACTAATTTTATTAACTTCAGGGAAACTTCAAAAAGCTTTAGGGCTTCCATGCCAGACAGAGACGACCCCAAAAGTCAGTTTAAGTGCTGCATAAACAAAGGATTAGGGCAAGCGAGAGCTAAAGGCTTCTTCCACGGCTTGTTTACACTGTCCTTCGCCCTTGCAGGCAGTGGAGCTTCCATCACTGCCTATGATCCCTGTGGTGTACAGTGGCGCTCCAGTTCACTGACCTACATTATGATAATATTTTTTTAAATTTATGAGCCGAGGTGCAGAATCAAACTCACTTAAAGGCTTTTGGGAAAGGAAGGAGAAAGGCAGCAGAGAGGAGGGCATTCAGCCTGTTTGCTTCTCATCTCTCCCCTGGTTTAGAGTGGCAGTTTAGAAAGAATTTCAAGTTCAAAGAGAATGCCTCTGTGGCTCGTTTTATGGTTCAGTCCTGAAGACACAATAGGACTGATGGGATGAAATATCCCCTCCTGCTTGGCTTTTTGTCTTTAATTTCATTTGCAAAGAGAAAAAAAAGTGCTTTATGACTCTGGATGGAAGGAAGCACTTGCCTCATCTGTTCTACTGAGTCCCACCCAAGAACCCTCTCTTCTCAGGCTCCTTTTCCCTGTGATTTGATGGTGACATAAGAAGATTATTTAGCTTACACAAAGCCTGCTATGCCACTTCATTTTCTGTTAAGGAAACAGCCCCTTTCTAAGAACACTTGTTGTTAGGCAGATTTTCCATTTTATAAATTAGTGTAAAATAACAGCAATAATGATATAAAAAACAATATTATCTATATAGTGTTTTAAACTTTACAGAATGTTTTCCTTTTAACAAGTCGCTGAGGAAGGGAATATAAGCACTCAATTGACTAATCTATTTCAGAAAGGAGGAAAATAAAATTCCCAGAGGTCTTTTCTTGTCCATGGTCAAAAGGAGCTGGGATTTAGAGTAACATTCTTTTCTCCAGTTCATGCTGCTTCTCTATAACATATTGCTGTAAGTGGTGTTTTTTAAAGATTGTCAGAATTTCAAGTGGAGTGTCATATAATTATCCCCTTTGCATCTGAGGAAACTGGAGCTCAGAGAGTTGGTGGAATTTCAAAGGGTCACAAGGCTAAATGGCAGAGATAGGTCTCAAAATCAGATCTTCTGAATACAAACCCAGAGCCCCTCTTCTTTTGCTCTTCCAAGCTCCCTTTCCAACAGGAATCCTTGGGGAAGGAGAGTCTCTAATTTTAAGAACTTTCTGAAAACATATAAGATTGGATTATCAAGGCAAGCTAGAAAATAGACCAGGTGCTGAGACTTGGTCCTTTCAGTGGGTGCTGACATTCTATGTAACCTTGGGTTAATCAACTAACCTTGCCATGGCTCCCAGGTAAAAAGACAGAAATATGACACTTTCTAAATTAGGAAGTTTAAACTGTAAAGCTGATAATGAAGCAATGGACTGATATGAAATGCTGTGCTGGGGAAATGTACTACTCCTGCTATGATTCTGGGGTGCATTAAAAAAAAGACCAGGCAAGTATCTTGGTTTCCTCATCTGTAAAATAAGGGTGTTTTCATGGCATGGTAAAAAATTGTGAGGTGTGGGCAAGGAGTGAGGAGACTTCCGTTTTGATCCTGGCTTTCCTGTGGGCCCGGAGGAGGACCTGGGGCAAGCCAGTCCCCCTCCAGCAGCCTTTTCTTCCTCATTTGCAGAGAGAGGGCAATAAACTGAACAGGAGGATCCTAAAGCCATGGATCCCACCTACTCTCTAGAATCTTCCAACCGCCCCCCCCCCCCAGTATTTTAATATAATGCACTGTTTATGTCTCCTTCTAATCCAATCCAACAAGCTTTAGTTAAACACTTACTATGGGCCTTAGCTAGCTGGGGGATAAAAGGCCAAAATGAAGCTGTTTTCCTGCTGAGGAATGAAAACACTGACAGATGACTGAAAAGAAAGAACTCTAGTTTCATGAATGCTGGCTGGAAGAGGTGGTGGTGGTTCTCAGCAGAAAAGAGAAGTGTTAGGGGAGAGCTGACAGCCCAGGCTCTGCCCAGCCCTTAGGAGGTGCCAGGAATTAGCACTGGAGGGACCAAGCTGACCATTCTCAATCAGGGAGACGTGCCCCACCCTAGGAAAGGCAGACAAAGGGAGGGAGCAGGCATTTGAGGGGGACACACAGAAGACCCTGATGGTCAGGGTGATATAAACCAAGGAGAATAACAAATAGGAAGCTCTTCCTGAAGGTTTGGTTCTCTGAAGGCAGGGAGCTGGATCAAATGACCTCTTTCAGTCCCTTTAAAATTCCACCTGGTCAACCAGTGGAATAGACTAGGTGCAAAAGCAGGAGATGATTATAGCAATCTGCTGTTTGATAAACCCAAAGAGTCTAAGTATTGGGATAAAAACTCCCTCTTTCATAAAAAAAAAAACTGCTGGGAAAATTGGAAGTTAGTATGGAAGAAACTTAGATTAGACCAACACCTCACACCCTTTACCAAGATAAGATCCAAATGGTTACAGGATTTAGACATAAAAAAAACAATACTATCAGCAAATTAGAAGATTAAGGACTAGTTTACTGTCAGATCTATGGAAAGGGGAGCAGTTTATGACTAAGGAAAAGTTGGAGAACATCACCAAAAACAAACTAGATGATTTCGATTACATTAAATTAAAAAGCTTTTGCACAGATAAAATCACTGTAACCAAGATCAAAAGAAATGTAGTAAATTGGGAAACAATTTTTACAACTAATGATTCTGACAAAGGATTCATTTATAAAATATACAGAGAACTGAGTTATATTTCTAAAACAAAAAGCCATTCCCCAATTGACAAATGGTCAAAGGATATGCAAAGGCAATTTACAGATGAGGAGATCAAAGCAATCCATAGCCATATGAAAAAATGCTCTAAATCATTAATTATTAGAGAAATGCAAATTAGAGCTTCTCTGAGGTACCACCTCATGCCTCTCAGACTGGGCAATAATGAACAGAAAGGATAATGATCATTGTTGGAAGGGTTGTGGGAAATCTGGGACACTGTTACACTGCTGGTGGAGCTGTGAACTCATCCAACCTTTCTGGAGAGAAGTTTGGAACTACAGCTAAAGGGCAACAAAAATGTGCACACCCTTTGACCCAGCAATACCACTACTGGGTCTATACCCTGAAGAGATGATGAAAAAGGATAAAAACATCAATTGTACAGCAGCCCTGTTTGTGGTGGCAAAGAATTGGAAATCAAGTAAATGTCCTTCAATTGGGGAATGGCTTAGCAAACTGTGGTATATGTATGTCATGGAACATTGTTCTATTAGAAACCAGGAGGAATGGGATTTCAGGGAAGCCTGGAGGGATTTGAATGAGCTGATGCTGAGTGAGATGAGCAGAACCAGAAAAACACTGCACATCCTAACAGCAATATGGGGGTGATGTTCAACCCTGAAGGACCTGCTCATTCCATCAGTGCAACAATCAGGAACAATTTTGGGCTGTCTGCAAAGGACAGTGCCATCTGTATCCAGATAAAGAGCCATGGAATTTGAACAAAGTTCAAGGACTATTCCCTTTAATTTAGGAAAAAACCCCAGATATCTTAGTGGCTGATCTTATTATCTCTTAGACTTTTTGTCTCTTCCTTAAGGATATGATTTCTCTCTCATCACACTCAATTTGGAGCAATGTACAACATGGAAAGAAAGTAAAGACTGACAGATTGCTTTCTGTGGGGGGGGAGGGAAGTAAACTGGGGGGAAATTGTAAAACTCAAATAATATCTTTAATAAAAAAAAATAAAATAAATAAAATTCCACCTGGACTTTGTGACTCTGCCCCAGGTTCAAACACACTAATCACCACTGAGGTCTAGTTTTGGATTCTCTCAATGCACAATCCCTCCCCAGTGCCTAATCACACCTGCAAAGAAGAGTTTTATTTAATAAATGTCTTCCTTCATGAGTCCAGAGCTAATCAAATTCTCTATATATACTTCTACTGTTATTTTACAAATCTCAAAATAATCTTCCTTCTTCTTTCACTTAAAAAAAAGATGATTTAACTCTCCTATCCACCCAAATTCTTAAACTGAATGAGATGAAGACATTTCTCTTCAATGTCACCAGTGAAGTTCATGCTGACTCCCTGTGTGATCCTGGGCAAATCACTTGAGTTCTTAGGGACTCAATTTCTTCATCTATAAATTGGAATGACATTTCTTGTGCTCTTTATTATTCACCATTGTGAGAGAATAGCACTATGTAACATGTTTAGTCCTCATAAAAATAAAAGTGAACTTATTCCCATTAAGTTCAAAGCTCAGCCCAAATCCTCAGTCTATCTGGGCAAAACCAGAGTGTCACTATAGGAAGGAGAAAGTTTAGCCTGGTAAAAAAAGGGGAAAAAAATATCACTGTGGACAAAAACAAGGCTTTGTTACAAGAAAAATGCAAAACAAAGAGAAAAATATGGGGAAGAAGCCTGTGGAACAATGATGTAAATGGACATACCACTTAAAGACATCAGAACTAAGATTATGTTCAATGTCTGATCTTGGTTCTGGAGACTTGCTCATGAAAATCCACTTCCTTCTTCTGTAAAATAACGAGATAAGTCTCAGGTGTGGATTTCTTTTTTTCCTTTTGGCCTTTTGCAAAGCAAAAGACTTGCTCAAGGTCACACAGGTAATTATTAAGTGTTTGAGGTCACATTTGAATTCAGGTACTCCTGACTTCAGGACCCACCGGTCTATTCACTATGCCACCTAGCTGCCCCTAAATTTCTTAACATTCTGCCAAATGTAGTTTGTTTTGCTTATCCATATTTCTTTCTTACAGGGATGGTTCTAAAGTGACGGTGGGAATAAAGCAAAAAAAGAATCAATGCTATTTTTTTTAAAAGGTTGTACTCTCAATACATGAAAGATGCTATATATGTGCTACCACCTGGGCCTCTACCCTTACTTTTCAGAATTTTTTTTTTGGGGGGGGAATAAAAATTTTAATTTAAAATCTAAGGAAGTGGCTGCTGAGTATGAATTTTCTGTTTTTCATCATTTCTAATGAAAAAAATACTACCTCAGAATCTACAACTCTCACTTTAGATGGGCAATTTTTATTGTTTTTATTAACAAATTTAACATATCTATTAAGCTATGATTGTTGGAGAACTCAAGTTTCCAATTCTACTGTGAGGAATGGGAAATTATGAAGAGTACACAGGTTCTATCCTGATAGCAGATAAGGTACGATTGCCAGAGGTTCTGCCTCTCAGGCCACTAAACTACCATGGGATTTCTCATGCTATAACTTAAAAATTAGTGTATTTTTACTTATTCACTGTGTAAACTTTCAGAGATAAAGAAAGACCTTATGAAGTGGCAGAAAGAAGGCCTAGGGGAAGCCAGGCAGCAGTGGATACAGAATCAACCCTGAAGTTCGGGAGGACCTAAGTTCAAATCCAGTCTCAGGTACTTGATACTTACAACTATGACCTTGGGCAAGTCATTTAACCCCACTGTCTTGCAAAAAACAAACAAACAAAAAAGGACTAGGCCTAGAATCAGACAATGTGAATTCAAGATGGTTTCATTCCGCTCTTTTTAAAAACAAAAGATAGTTTCAGACAAGTTTCCACCTGGAGCTACCTCTGGCATAATGGATCATCACCTTCACTGGAAGTCTCCAGGAAGAAACTGGGTGTACAGTAATGATTATTTTGTGGGTACAGGTTTAAACCAGATGACTCCTGACCAAGGTGTCTTCCAACTTTTAAATTCTGTGGTTCTGAGTCTTAGTACTACTATCTATAGAAGCCCTCTTAATTAGAAAGACTTGTCTCCACTGATCCTTTCCTATTTATCCTGCACATAGTTGCTTGTATTCTATCTTCATTAGACTTGTGAGATCCTTGAGGAGAAAGATTAGCTTTTAACTTTATTTACATCTCTAGAATGTAGCACATCATCATAGATGTTTCTTGACTGACTTGTCCATGGTCACAGCAAGTATCTGAGGTTAGAGATGAACTCAGGTCTTCCAACTCCTGGCCCAGAACTACTCCTATTATCCTGCTGAGTTGCCTGGGCAATGTATCTAATCAAAACTTACCTGTCTTGTATCCCATTCTCTCAGGTTCCCGTTCTTTATTTTCCAAAGTGATATTTATCTAATAAACTAAGGTAGTCAAAAACATGATTGCATTATAATAGAGTTTTCCCAGAGTTAAAATGACTTAATCCAAAGGACTATTGATATTGAGGAAAGGACAACAAATGAGGCAGAAGAGATATTTGGGACTAAGGGACCCTTTATCATACTTTGGTAGCTGGTTATAAGTTCTGGCCTTTTATACTGGATTCAATCTTGAGGGTACCTGCCCCCAAAACACTCTTGTTTTGTCCCTACTGGGAAATCTTAGCATATAGCTTGTGCTGGACTCCCCACAGATATTCTTGTATGAATCTAAGAGAGAATATCAAGAATAGGACAGACTTTATTCCATTCAAGAGAAAATGAAATTCATACAAAAGTGTCATAATCGTTTCTAAAAATCTACTCTTTTCTCCCTCCAATGAATCCTAATGTTTGACACTCTCTAGACAAAGAAATTCAGTTTAGGCTCTTCTTAGAAAGGGAATAAACTTAAGACTGTAAGGCAAGCAACCTCTAACAATGTAATGGTCTCACTTGCACTGCAGAAATACAGCCCACCAGGCTTATAATACTAACATGTGGTTGGAACTCCCTTTGGAAAGAAGACCATCTTGGACTTACTAAAGAGGTCATTCTGTTCCTCTGGATCCACCCTGCTGGAATAACTCAAGCTAAAGCAAAGTTCAGCTATTTTACCTGCCCATGTCCCTGCTTTAGGTCCTTGTTGTACTTTCTGTTCCTTGTTATAAGATCTTATTCTAAGAAGTAACTCTTTTTCCGGAATGTGGGGTCCTTGGACTCTCAAACTTGGGAATGTTAAATGATGATGATGATGATGATGATGATGATGATTATTACTACTATTATTAAATTTCACAATTTCCCCCTAATCTTGCATAGGAGGCAGTCTGATAGTCTTTACATTGTTTCCATGCTATACATTGATCAAAATTGAATGTGTTGAGAGGAAAATCACACCCTAAATAAAAAATAAAATATGAGATTGCAAAATTGCAGTAATAAGATAACTTTTTTTTAAAAATAGTCTTTGGTCTTTGTTTAAACTCCATAGTTCTTTCTTTGGATACCCTAAAATCATCCCTGACTGTTGCACTGATGGAATGAGCAAGTCCATTAAGATTGATCATCAACCCCATGTTGTCGTTAGGGTGTACAATGTTCTTCTGGTTTTGGCCATCTCACTCAGCATCAGTTCATGCACATCCTTCTAGGCTTCCCTGAACTCCCATCCCTCCTGGTTTCTAATAGAACAATAGTGTTCCATAATGTCCATAGACCACAATTTGTTCAGCCATTCCCCAATTTATGGATTCACTCAATTTCCAATTCTTTGCCACCACAAACAGGGCTGCTATATTTTTGTACAAGTGATGATTTTACCCTTTTTCATGATCTCTTCAGGGTATAGATACAGTAGTGGTATTGCTGGATCAAAGGGTATGCACATTTTTATTGCTCTTGGGCATAAGAATGTTAAACTCTTGAGATTGATACAACCTGAAAAATACCTCCTTCATCTCCATCAAGGAGGCTGGGGTTCACTAACTGCTGGTTCTTTTCTACAGTTGCCACATTTCAGTCTTCTTTAAGACTTCTCCAAGATCAGAAACTATTTTCTCAAGTCATGTGGATTAGAGTGCATGTGACTCCCCTATGTCTCTGCCTCAAGGCTTCAGTACTCCTAGAGGCTAAGGAAGCAAACTGTGTTGAATTTCATTTTAATTCTGCCGATCTAAAGTTTGTCGATTGAAAAGGGAAATGACAGAAAAGGTAGCAAGGACCCAGTGTTTCTCTTTAAAGCCTCCACCCACAAAGGGGTAGCCCTGACCTAACAGACTGAGACACCAATTCTTTCCTATCAGAGGGAAAACAGATCTAGGCTTGCTGAAGTTCAAGATCAAGAGACTTTGAATGACTAATTCTAAAACCTACAGAATTCCACTCAATCAGAATTCCACTCAATCAGAATTCCAAATAAAGGATCCTGACCTTAGAGGTTTACCATGTGAATCAGAACATTTGCTTAGTCAACCTTCTACCTTTCCACATTTGTGTATATGTGTGTATGGATGTGTGCATACACGTGTATACATGTATAAAACAGTAAAGTCCACTAACGAGGAACTCAGAATTTGCCACTAACAGGTACAAATTATACTCTTGTGTACAATAAAATTTTGAAATTACAAAATAAAACCAAACAAAAGTCTGAGAAAGTAATACCAACAAATGACTCTGATCTTTCTGTTAAGGAGAACCTTTTCCTGTATCTGTTTAAGCAAAAGGAATCTTCACTTTTGTGCTTTAGCCTTGCAAGCAGATTTTGCTTCCAGTGTGCCTAATGTGGAATTTGAATTAGCAAACACTAAATAAAATGGCAGCTGTAAGGAACTCTGTACAGAGTTAGACATACATGTGTGAGTTTACTTTGCTCATATGCAATTATGTAGTGAAGGGTTTATCTTTTGCTCAATTGAGGGTATAGGGAGCAGGTTTAGAGGAAAGGATGATCAATCTTGAAAGTGTTAACTGAAAAACTAAAAAAGAGAAAATTAGGGGAAAAATCTATTTCATGAAACTTCCTAAAAAAGGTTTTTGTTTTATTTTGCTCTTTTGGGCTACAAAGCTTTCTCTTATACCCTTGTAAGGGGAGCAAAGAGTAGTGAAAAGAAGACTGGTCTGGGAATCAAAAGACCTGGATCCCAGTTCTGGCCCTGATATTAACAACTTATGTGACTTTGGACAAATGACATCTTCCTATCTGGGCCTCAATTTCATCACTTGTAAAATAAGGGTTCTCATTTTACAGGTAAGGAAAGTGAGGCCTGAAGAAATTACTTTTAAGGCCTCAGATTTTATGATTCTCCACATCAATAATGGGTTGACAAGAAAGTTCATCTTGCATCTTTTTATTTTTTAACTGGTACATGCAAAGACACTGATTATTATTCACCTGAAGGCCTTTACCTCTGGGTTATTACTGTATTTAGCATACCATCAGCAGTGGAGCAGGACCAAACAAACTTATGTTCAGACTTCAAAGCAAGAACAATGTTCCCAGTGGCGTCTGTCTGTTTACAGTTGGGTGGGTGATGTCCTCCAGCTTCCCTACCCAAGTCATCAGGAGGTTTGCAAACGGTGCCAGTGGCTGCACACAGGCTGATCTCCATCACCTGGTGTTCGATGTTTTCTTCTTGTTTACTTCTAACTAAATGTCATACATGACTCATCATTTATTACAGATAAACTCCATCCCCTCAGTCAGAGAGTTCGGGGCACAGCTGTATCTGAATGGACTCCTGGTTTCAGCCAGGTATGTCAAGAGAGAGCTCTAGGGAGGAAACTCCCACATCAAAGACAGAGCTGAGTCTTGGATCAGGTGGAGAGATCCTGGGTCAGCTGACAGGATTTTAGCTGAAATCTTTCTTCTTATAGTCTATGCATCAGTAAATCAGTCTACTTGAAATCCTGTCACTTTTTTCCTCTTGCATTTCTACCTGTACATTCACTTCTCTTCCACTTGGCTCTCACATGGAGGAGGAAGCTAGCAAGATGGTGCCAAAACCAAGCATTCTTTTCATGCTACAGACAATTATTCAAAACAGAAAACTCCGAGTAAGGCTGTCTATGCTTGTAATCTCTCCTCTGCAACTGTGCCAGTGGGGCTTCCTGCTTCAAGTCCCTGCTCACCCCAAAGTGTCCCCTAGTGATTATCCTGGAGTGCAGATCCAACTACTTATTCCCTCCTACTCTATAAACTCCAATGGCTCCCTATCACTTCCAAGATCAAATACAAAATTCTCTTTCTGGCACTCAAACCTTTATAACCATCCATCCCACTCCTACCTTTCCAGTCTCATTATAACCTTAATCCCCAAGCCATTCTCTTCAACCCAGTGACGCCAGTCTCCTGGTTGTTCCCTCTCCTACTCGGGGCATTATTCTGTCTGTTGCCTCTTCCTGCTTCACTCTGATGCTAGACTACTCTGGCTTCCTTTCAGTTCCAACTAAAACCCCTGTTAATCATTCCCTATTTGTCCTATAGACAGCTCGCTACATAAATGAATAAATAAATAACTAAATATGTGTACATACACACACGTGTATATATATATGTATATGCAATATGACAGAGAGATTTGTTTGTTGATTGTTTCCTTCATCCAGTAGTACTTCATCTGGCATATCGTAGGCACTTGATACTTTTTTATTGCTTGATCTTTACTTCTGCTTATAGCCTCGAGTCCACTTTCCTTATCCAGTGAGCCCCCTGTCATAACAAAGAATAAACAAAAAGGACAGAGAAGGTTATGCAGCCCTGGTCGGCCCAGCACCAGCACCCGACTGTGCTCCAGCATGACCCTCATGGGCAGTGCATTTGACCAAACTTCCCACGCTAATTTACCAAGGGCTCAGTTTCTTTTTCTTTTTATTCTCTCCATTCTATAAAACTGTTTTCCTGGTTCTGCTGACTCCATTCTGCATCATCTTCCAGAACATACCAGTCAACATGCTCCATGTTTCTTACAACTGAGTCAGGGAGTCAAGGGTCTCTCTCTCTTCTGTTTCCACATCTTGCTCCCATCAGAGGGGTAAGGTACTGTGAATCCTTGCAGGCTTGGGATCAACATTAGTACCCTGGCTTGGGTAACAGCTGAATTCTTCCTGTGTGCTCCGGCCCTCCACATGTAGCACTACTGGTCTTCCACATGGCACTACTCTCCTGGGCAACTTCTTTTGGACCAGGCACCATGAATAATCTAAGTGGTCTGTGTGCAGGGGTAACTAGCAAACCTAAAAAAAAGGGAACACCAGAAATACCAGCACAAAAGGAAGAAGAAAAGAGAACTGTGGGAGAAGTTCCAGTTGGTCTGGTTTGTAGAGGATGCAGAGTCACCAAGAAAAGCTTCAGAAACCACTGGATTTTATGTCCCAGGGCAGCTATTCCTAATCCACATGGATCCCTAAAATACTAATCCCCTGGGGAGAAATTATTAAGTAAGGATGTTCACTTAACAGTTTTCAAAATGATGTCTAACTCACACATTAAGTGAGAGTTATTTTCTAAAGGGAAATATAAAGACAGCCAGATTATGTGATGATTATCACTGTGGCAACTTAAAAAGTCCCACAGCTCAGCTGAGAGATTCTGAGTGCCTGCCACTTTCCTCTCTGTCCAAGCCTTTAGGTTACCGATTCAGAATCCTGAACTGTGCCCCTCTCCCAAACACAAGATCTCTACCCTAAGATGCAAACAATGGCCCTGTGAGGGGAGGGGTCGTCATGGAGACACAGCACGGCATCTGCAGGCTCTGATTCAGTCCCTCTGTACTAGCTACTGAAAACCCAGGGCAGTATGTCCATCTCCCTCAGGAGCAGTCGTGTAATTGCTTGTCCTATTGCCAAAGAGAGGGATGTGCTTAGCTCTCACAGTCAGAGGGAAGATGTCACATATTTCAGGACTCAGTGGGTTCACTTGCACTGGAAACTCATCAAGAGAATGTCACAGGTCAGTGCCAAACCCTCTCTCCTCCTCAGGGCCTGTCAGGCTCAACTGGGATTCTGCTTGAAAAAGCTTCCCAAGTTACCTCTGTTTAATATGGCCAAATGTAGGATGGTAGCCATCCCCTGCCTCCACCAAGAAGAAGGGATGTGCCCACTTGGAGTCCATGGGGTTAGCACAGGAAGTGGTGAGAGGCAAGGTACTAAGCCCTCCGTTCCCTTCCAATGTTAATATTTACATGATTCCATGAACAAGGAAGAACTACACTTTTGCAAACTGGGAGGACTAGCTGATAAGAGGACGGTGAAGGAAAGAACCTTAAGAAATTACTGAAAATGGCCTCTTTTCCACTACAAGGGAGAGGACAATTGAGACTGAGGCTGGATTCATAGTCCCCCAGCTGATGTGTCAGGTTATAAAAGGACATTCTTAGTTCTTCAACATGAACATGCTGCAACCTCAAGAAACAGTCTAGCAAGGTGGCTGAACAAAAGCCATGAAGAGCTGCTTTTGGCTAACCAAAAAAGTGAAGTCTGTAAAGAGCTGACATAAAGTCATTGGAAATCCCAGGTTCCAACTTGGTGAGAACTAGGTGGAGAGAAAGTCGGACTTTCCATCTGGGTACTCTTCAGGCAAAGGACAGAATGGTTAGAGAATGAAATACGTAAGCCGGTGAGTGGCTTCTTACTTCAGGCAAGGACTTTCTCACTGTTATATCTCACTGGCTAGTCACTGCAAGCCAAGTTCAGCCAACCCATTCTAACTAGAAAGTGTAGTAGTTTCCATCTTTCAGCACCAATGTCCTGACCTTCCTATCATTTTAACAATCTCACTTTTGGACTGTTAAGAAGAACCAGGAAAAAAGCTCTACCTCCTGAGAACAGTAACAGGGTCTGGTACTCGGGCTCAGTCGTTATGCTGAAGGTGGGCTCCAGCTTGTTCTGAGGAAGCTGAGTCTGTTTATAGAGCTAGGAAGCCCCAGGGTGATTATTTTCAAACTCCTTATTTTGCAGAGGAAGAAAATTGGGAAAGTAACTTGCTCAAAGTCACAGCAATCAGGTCTAGAACACAGGTCTCCAGACTACCAGTCCATAGTTTCATCCAGTGTGCTGTGATGATGTCTAGTCAAGATTACACATGAAGGTAACAACACAATGGTACTGACAAACTGTTTTAGGGCATCATCTTCATTGTCATTTGGTCTATCCACATCTCAAGTCTGTCCACAAGAAACTGCCAATGACTAGGATAAAATGTTGGAACATGCTGTGCAGTACATTCTGCTGCCCAACTTGGACTTGTGACGGGTCTGGGAATTCCTGGTGGCAGTCAAGCACAGCTGGTATGAAGATACAGGAAGTGCTAGAACAAGTTTTGTACAGAGCATTTTTCATGCACTTCTGAAACAATGCAAAGAGAGCAGTTTCTAGCTTCTTAACCCCACCTCCCAAAACATGTTGTTCCCACAATTTGATTAGTGACTCCTGATAGGAGCTCCATGTCAGCTCTTGGATAACATGTGAAGTGTCACTCTCTGCTCCAAAGAAAGAAAATAGAAGCAATATTTAAAACTAGACAAAACACACTGTCCATGGTCCCTGACTGGAGAAATTTATTATTCTGATTCTAAATACTCTGAAATGAATTACAATAGGAATAAGAGGCAATAACCTCCTCTATAAGCTGACCTTCAACCTGTTAGGAAATTCATGGGATCCTCACCATATGGAACATGTGTTCCATTTAATGAGTCCAGGGCCTTACACTAGATGTCTCCAATGATCTGTCTTGGGGACAGAGTGGAGAGGAGGACTTTAGAGTATCATTTGGGGTCTTTTCCAGTTACTCCAAACCTCCAATTAAAACACACACACACAACACACACACAACACACACACACACACACACACACACACACACACACACACAGAAACAGACACATAGAGTATAGCTGTCCCCTTAGCCTCCCTAGTTTCCCTAATGAAGTGGGCACCTGAGGCATACATGGGACATGGTCCTTAGCAATCCAGTCCTTGTAATAGAGTTAGGGAGATGCCACAAGTATGTGACCAAGTAATGAAGGTAAAGAGGTAAGGAGGGGGGCAGAGAGATTACTAGACAAGTTAAAGCTTCATAGAGAACATGGAACTTGAGCTCATCCTTAACATTTGAATAAAATTTAAATAGAAATTATATTAACAGTTCTATGCATTTCTAGTTTATCACAATGAATAAATTCAACTTTGAATCTTAAGTATATTAAATAATCAACAATCCTCCACATTTTTACTTTTCTGTGATTTTTTTCTTTTTGTTGGCCCTATCTTATTTGTCCAGACCTTGCTACCTGTTTTCCTGAGAGTTCCTCAAATGTATCAAAATATACAAAGGTCAATTAAGTGAATAAATATAGTTATTATATTGACTTGCCTTGAACAAAAATAGTCAAAATGGTCAGTTATCTACAACAATAACAAAAATAATAGCTAACATCTGGTGGTTTAAAGTTTTTTTCTTTTTTGCTTTGGTGCTTTTGTTTTAGGTTTTTGCAGGGCAAATGGGGTTAAGTGGCTTGCCCAAGGCCACAAAGCTAGGTAATTAAGTGTCTGAGGCTGGATTTCAATTCAGGTAGTCCTGACTCCAGGGCAAGTACTCCTGACTCCAGGGCCGATGCCCTCTCCACTGCGCCACCTAGCCACTCCTGGTGATTTAAAGTTTGCAAAGCATTTGATCAATTAATTTCCATTTCAGTGATCTACAAATTAGTGCTACACCACACGGGGTCACTGACTTGATGTTGTTCATCATGAAGAACACATAGGAAAGAGGTGTAGATATTGACTGAAGGAGAGCCATAATCAGAACATAAAAAGTCCTTGACTCTTAAGACTTTACTAGAATGAATAAATTGCTAGTTGATCAGGCCATTCACTAGCCTACTCCAATGTCATTTTCTACAGCCTCAGTCCTGTAATTAAGTCACTCATAATGTATGTCACTGTAACCTCAGAGTGAAGAGCTCAACTATAAACTGAGTCAGTAGCAGAATGAGAAGAGACTTAACAGATCCTGATTTAGTGAATCAGTATTAAGTACATCAGGGATACAGGGCAGAGCCTGGTTATAAAGAAAAAAATTCTAGAATTAGCTCAGATGGTACTGTGCTTCCTTATCAACAAACTAAGCCTGAGTGACAATGCTAGTGGCCAATGAAGATAGACCAGTCCTTAACCATGGCCTTCAAGAAAACAGAATATCACGTAGCTATTTCCATCTAAAAATCTAAAAGGCAATTTAAAGAGTGAAGTTATCAGAGCTGGTGTCTAGTAATAACACTAAAAGATTCTATTTCAAGTTAGCTTGTGCAAAAAAATCAAAGTACTTTCTCTGATACCAAGTGGTTACTACCTCCAACTAAAGAGACAAAAACACAGTATGCCTACAAGGAACTTTCACTAATCACATATTATCAAAATATGACTCTAAGAACCAATAAGCCAAAAAAAGAAATACAAAAAGGGACTGCTTACCCTCTCCACCTGGCCCTCTTTGTGTTTAAGTTTATACACCTTCAACTTGGGCAGGAAAGTCTCAGTATAGTTCTTATCTTCCAGACCTTGAAGCATCATCCCATGGAAAGCCAGTCGACAATTATTGGCATGTATGTCACTATCGAGTTTAGAGCCGATCACAAGACATGATTTCGGGCAGGTGACAGGTTTCTCGAATTCCAGGAGGGCCCACTGCTGTTGTGGCCATTTCTCAACAGGTTGATTGCTTTTCTTGTCCTCCTCCACACTGGGGGAGTCCTTGGACAAATACTGCTCTTGATATAGATATTCCTTTTCAAAGTCAAAGGTCTCCTCCAGGGGTTCACAATCAAATTGATCAGAAGCTGGGCTAAAAAACATCACCCTTCCCATCACTGTTTCATGACCAACTGTTATATGAAACTTTGCCTTTGTCTGAAGAGCACCTCGAAAATAAGGAATCTTCTGTACAGAAATAATTGCAGCATGGATGGTATGGAGAGATTCTGGCATGCACACCAGTCCCCGTTCTAGCAATTTGGGGTCAAACTGGGTCACGCATATCCCCAATCTATCTCCTTGCATGGCTGAGGTGACTGGAGTGTGGAACATCTGCATGGACTTCACTTTCTTCACTACCTGATTTTAAGAGAAGCAAAGAAAAAGAAGAATGAATGAAGTTATCAAAACAGCATTAAATCTCTAAGATTTCTTTTGCAGAGACTCCTTCTTTTCTGATTTCCCTCACATTCCATTAGATTATGAGATCCTTGAGTGTAAGGACTATCCCTTTGTTCTTTTTTGTATTTCCAGCACCTGGTACACAGTGACTGGCATGTAGTAAGGATTCAATAAATATTTATTAATTAAATAATTAATTAAAATAATAATAAATTAAATTAATAAATTCAAATAATTAAGTATTTTAGCAAATCAAACTCTATTCCATGTAAGTTAAACAATAACACAAACCTACATCATAGAGCCATAGGGAAGAATACACACAAAACCCCACTAATGCTTCCAGGGCTGTTGCCACAGAACTATCTCAAATCTGTACAGTGTCATTTTTCTTTCACAATGCAGAGAACAGGGGCAAGGGAGAGTTGGAAGGAGCCTTGGATTTCACACTGTCTAATCTTCTCATTCTACTGAGGAGGGACTAAAACCCTGGGATCTGAAATGATTTCCCCAAGGTGACATGTTTAGAAAGTTGTTCTAGACTAGGTCTTCTGGTCCCAGCATTTTCCTTTTAATTCTACAGTGCCTCTGAAGTAATAACAAATACTTGTTTAGAAAGATGTTCACTCTCACCACATCTGATTGGGAAGGCAATACCTTTTTAAATAATCAAACATCACATATCTGCTTGTTGAAAACTTAAAGAGATGTAAGAAAGTACTCATGGTCTGTTGTTTCTTTGATCTATCTCCTTTCTTAAGAACTTTTTTTTAAATCATGAAAGTTGTTCAACAATGGAATGGGCTGCTTCTTGAGGTATCAAGAAGCTAGATTTAGAATAAGATCTTGGAAGAGACCTTTGAGGACAATGAAGAGGTGATGTGATACTCCCAGTATCACACAGTGACCCTAGTGGCATCTGAACTCAAGTCATGTGCTGTCTCCAGTGTTCATTTTACAAAGCAAATAAAATGAGGGTGCACATATTCAGATTATATCATCTTCATCACATTGGTTTCAATTATGTAGCAGCAGCATCTATTTAAAAAAAAGTTTCAAAAGGGAGCTTAAGGATCTCTGAACCAAAAAGGGAACACAAAATTCAAGCCCTTTACTCAGAAGGAAAGCCCCAGGTTCTCATGAAGAGCCTGCTGATTTTTTCCTTTACTCTGAGATGTTGTTAGGTTTGCCATCAAACCAGCCTTTTGAAAATAAAGTGTTAAAATTTGGGGGCAGTTGAGAAAAGCAGCAAAAGAACTAAGAAACAAGAAATTATAATGGACAGTGAGGAAAAGAAAAGAAAAAATATACAAAAAAGGCAGAAGAATTCAAAATGCATCAATTCAAAATGGGGTCATTTGGAATAAAAGGCCAAACTCCTGCATTCTCCAAGACCTAAGATGGTCCATAATTGAGGGTCATAAAAATGCCCCTCAGTCACCAGGACACATAATTGAATTATGTTTAGCATTGACCTCCCATGTTTAAGAAGGCAGACAGGCATGTAATATATTTTGGAAAGACTTCTATTAAAAATGTTTAAAATCAAAAGAGATTTGATGTTAAGGGTAATTGTTCATTACTGGGAAAAGTGACTTTGATGGATTGAGAGACTGGCTTAAAGCCCCAGCTCTGCTTCCAGGATCTTCTGGCCTTTAGGTGTGATGCTTTCCTTCCCTGAGCATCTATATATACTCTTAAGAAACATCTCCCTCTCTGTAATTGTGGGTCAATAGAGCATGCTTCTGTACAGAAGCCCAGCACTCTTTCTGAAGCTCTTCAGTATGTTTGTTTACAGATCATTAACTTCCTTACAAGAAGCTGAAGGGCAACAAAAATGGTAACTATTAGGAGCCTCTCCTACAAGCAATCAGATAAGATGAAGCACTTCTAAAAGTAAAGGAAGTCGATAGGAAAAAAAGATTTCATTTATGTACTTTTCAAGAATGTATCTCAAAGGGGCGGCTAGGTGGTGCAGTGGATAGAGCACCGGCCCTGGAATCAGGTGTACCTGAGTTTAAATGTGGCCTCAGACACTTAATAATTATCTAGCTGTGTGGCCTTGGACAAGCCACTTATCCCCATTGCCTTAAAAAAAAAAAGAATGTATCTCAAAGCAGAAATTGTGAAGTATCACATAGGAGGAATTGTTTTCCATAAAGTGGGCACGATAAATGACTCCACTAAATTCCAAACCTATTTAGAAGTCAGTTTTACGTCATTTTCCCAGCGCAGTAAGAAGGCACCAGGTGAACTGCTGTGCCATGACTTCTAAAGTGAAGCTTCAGGTTTATGAGCCCTCCTGAGAAGTCTCTGAGATTATTTACTTGAGTTACAATTCCCAACTGGGGAAACTACCCTCACTGAAATAACTACTAACCTAAACAACACCTAATTCTTCCTTTCTGACCTCAAATCTAAATTTAGATTATGTATGTTCCTGACCCAAACATACAGATTTGTATGTAAGTACTTACATTTAAAAATTTCAATTTTCTTTTAAAAAAATACTTTTTCCAACTACATGCAAAGATAGTTTTTGACAATCATTTTTTGATAAGGTTTTGAGTTTCACATTTCTCTCCCTCTCCCTCTTCCTGCCAGATAACAATCTAATATAGATAAATTTTCATTTTCAATGTGGTTCATATTCTTTAGGCTAAAATAATTAAAAGATCTTGATGAAGATATTATGGAAAACAAAAAGCAACGAAATAAAATAAAAAATGTAAGGATCTGAAAAGGAAATGAGAAAGAGAAAATAAAGACATTATCAGAATGACTTAAGTTTTCATCTGGGTTTTTTTTATTCCAAGATAAACACAGAGTAAGATTGCTTTATATTATGTAAAGAGTTGGGAAACAGATATTTCCTTCATTTATAGCAACTTTTATAGAATTTTAAATTCACAGAATTGATGAATGCCGTACTTGGCTCTTGAAGCTCTGGTTACTACCCAGGTTCAGTGGGAGATGTTTGGGGTAATCATAATTAGCCCCCATTTCTATGTCTACTCTGAGACAGTCAATGTAGAAACTAGATGTACAATATCAAAACATTTAATTAAGATAACTTAGTTAAGCACTGAAGGAAGCTAGGAATTCCAAGGCTGATGGAAGCCTCTCTGAGACTCAATTTCTTCAAGTATATTAACTGTATATTAATTATTTCACAAGGTTGTTATGAAGAAATCGCCTTGTAAACTTTAATGGACTTCGTCAATATAAGCTATTATTATCATCAATATCACCATTACTTTTTACCATTATTAATATTATTAGCAATTAACAAGGGCAAGTTATCAGGTGACAGAACAATTCTTAACACATCCCTCTTCTCCTTATAATTCCTTACAAAATCAGGAGGGATTTCCATCTAATCCCTCTTTAATCCCCACTAATCCACTAGTGAATCAGGAGAGGACACAGTTGATTCTGAATTTACATGTCCAGTGATAAAAGGTTTCAGTTTTATCATTCTAGAGATCTATGGGAGTCTCTCCAGGTAGGAAAGAGATCCAGTAAAGCCTCATGGGAGAGGTTAGAGATCTGCTGAAGTCTCTTGCCTTGATTTCAGAGAAATAATGATTCTACTAGGATTCCTCAATTCAAGGACACCATCACAATGCAGCTTCCTATGCTCTTCCATCTCCCTGATCTGGCTGTAAACTCCGATTTCCCTCTCTGTAAGCAAGTGCACCTATCTGCTGGTTTTTAAACTTCTTGCCCATCAGAACACAGACCAATAATCTGGGTCCTCACATTTTGTAAGAAAACACTCTGCATTCAGATTTAATTGGTTTGGTTTTTTTTTTAGGAGGGGGGGAACAGAATCCTGGGAGTTTTCCCTCAATGAGTAATACTGCCTGAGCTTGGGTATTTTGAAATGGAATAGCTATATAGGAAATTCATTCCAGTGTACCCCAATAACATTCAAAATGGGAATCAAGGGGGAAAGAGGATCCACTTTTGGATGGGTAGTGGGAAAAGTTCTGATCTTAGGGGTTAAAAGACCAGGACTTAAATACCAATTCCAATAAATTTTGTGCCTAATAACCCTGAGTACATCATGTCATATCTCTT
Source organism: Macrotis lagotis (assembly GCF_037893015.1). Lineage (NCBI taxonomy): Eukaryota > Metazoa > Chordata > Mammalia > Peramelemorphia > Peramelidae > Macrotis > Macrotis lagotis. The sequence continues at coordinate 133,883,022 of NC_133665.1, forward strand.
TCCTTATAGATAAATTTGGAATGTTGAAAAATATTTGTACTATCCATGTTTAACAGGATGATTAAAAACAAGATATTTTATAAACTTTAGAAGATTATAGAAATATGAGCTATCATTGCTACCACCACCATTCCTATTACTAGAGGTTTCCCCTTGCATCCAACTTTCCTAGAATGCATCTATTCAAAATATTGGGTCGACTTTTTTTTTTAGCATTATATTGTCTAAAAACATGGGGAAGCACTCTGCCCAAAATCTTGCCAATAATCAAAGTAAAACCAGAACACAGTGGTTCTGAAGACCAGGGCTCTCTCCCTTGGAGTCATGTTCTGCAAAAAAAGATGGTAAAAATGATCAAATATTGGCTCTAAATGGTACTCAGGATGGAGTCTAGAGAAAAACTGTGACTGTGTATTAGTACAAACCAAGATACTTCTAGGAAAGTTTTCAGAAACAAAAGTACAGTTCTAAGATACATAAGAAAATAAGAAATGACAGGCCATTTGGAAACAACAGGAAGAGTTACCACTCACATTTGGAAGGAAAGTCTAGAGGTCTTGCTTTGGTGACTGACTCTATTTTATTCAAACTGGCAAAATTCTTCATGCCAACTACTTGGCCTCAATTCCCAAACACCAAATTGTGTCTGTCCATTCCCTTTCATGTGATAGGTATGATTTCCATTTTTAAAATGAATCAAAAGATTTAAACAAGCAGTTCTTGTCAATTAAAACATCCCTAAAATTCCTCCTCACATCAGACTGGCAAAGTTTGAATGAATAGTGAACTATGCTCCCAAAGTCACTAAATTGTGCATGCTCTTTCATTCAGAAATACCATTCCAAGGTCTATGTCCATAAAGAGATTAAGAGAAAAAAGTCCTATGTACAAAACTATTTCAAACAGGTCCTTTTGCAAGTGACAAAGAACTAGAAACTATGGCAATATTACTCAGTTGGGGAATGGTTAAACAAATGATGGTATCTGAAAGTATTAGAAAAGTGTTTTGTACTACAGAAAGTATGAAAGAAATGGTTTTGGAGAGATCTGGGAAAGTTTGATAAACTGATGTAGAATGGAGGGAACAGAATCAGGAGAATCATTTATATTCTAACAGCACCACTGTCAAAATGAACAGTTTTGAAAGACTGAAGAACTCTACTCAACATAATGATAACCCAAGAATCCTTAGGACTAATGCTGCTTACCTCCTGAAAGAGATGGGATGGACTAAATAAGCCCAATATGACAAACTTTTGGGAGGTATGATCAATAGGGGTGATTTTTGCTTGACTATGCATATTTTCTCCAAAGGTTTTGTTTTTCTCTCCCTTCTCTCCTCCCTGTAGTATAAGAGCAGGGAGAAATAAAATGCTTGATAACTGAAAAAAATAATTAAAATACAAAATGAAATGAAATGAATTATGTTCCAAACTAGATAAAGGGTATATTTTTATGAGTAGTACCACTTACAGAACTGAGATCTGAGTCTGTTTTCAAGAAGGAATAACTTGCTTCCTTAGCCATGGATCTCTGACACTTCTCTGTCAAATCACTATTCTAGTGAATCAAGGGATGCCCACCATCACAGAGAATACAAGTATTGTCAGAGTCTTCATTACTCAGCTAAATACATTTGTTCTAGGGCTCTAAAAGTTAGTATGAACTATTATTATGTACTTCTAGTCTTTTCAATTAGCAAAGTGCTTTAGAATTATTTCATTTAGATAAAAATAGTAACTTCATGCAGTACATCAGCATTTTTATACCCACTTTCCTCGATGAATTAAGAGTTATAGAAGTATTTTAATTGTTCCAAAATCAAAGCATAAATGAGGCAGAGATGTAACTATCATAATTCTTAGCTTTTATACTACTAAGCATACTGAATCAAATTGTTTAAGGATAATAATGCTCTGCATAAATAGCTATTATTGATAACTAGAAATATACAAAAATTTCTAAGTGGAAATATATGAGCACTATAGTTAGTACATATGCTGAGACTTCTTTCCCCATCAGTAGGGGCAGATTTGTTCTGAGATATGCACATGCTCTTCTTTGCCAGACTCTCCTTGTGTACACTGGCAACTTCATACACAATGGTTGGTTGAAGTTGGGGATATAGTTTCTAGTCAAAGAAAATGGTGAATCTAACAAGACTACATGAAGATCAAATCCATGACTCTGGTCTCAACTGTGTGAACTGACCTGAAGAAGGAGATATATATATATATATATATATATATATATATATATATATATATATATATATATTTATATATTTATTTTTAGGGCCTGGAAAATGTACAGAGGGAAAAAAAAGCAGATCATTCAACATGTTAATCCAAATAGTTATACTAGTGGATAGAAACAGATCTCCCTCTTTGATTAGTGCTGGAAGCATGAACATATAATTCAACAAAGTCTATGAATTGTATATCAGTATGAGAGAAATACCTATTGGGTGAACTTGCAAGGATGGATTTATCATGTCTTTATGGAAACACAAAAACTTACATTGTTTTTTGCTGAAAGCCAGTTCAAAATATGGAACTTAGTAAAGACAATTTTGAAAAGAGTTGAATGAAGTATTTTTTTTTTCTTTTTTTTAGGTTTTTGCAAGGCAAATGGGGTTAAGTGGCTTGCCCAAGGCCACACAGCTACTTAATTATTGTCTGAGGTCGGATTTGAACTCAGGTACTCCTGATCCAGGGATGGTGCTCTATCCACTGCACCACCTAGCTGCCCATGAATGAAATATTTATTAAGTATCTACTATGTATAATTTTCTGTGCTACACAAATGGAGATAAAAAGGAAAGGAAAAGAATGTCTGTCCTTAAGTAACTTGTATTCTATTGTATCCAATACATTGTACACTTAAATTTCCTTTAATAAAATTTAAAAGTTCCTTCTTTCCTACTTTTAGTCAGAGATAAAAGGTAGTTCAATGGAGGGCAGTCTCCATAGAGTTCTAGGACTAATTTTCTTTCTTTCCTTTTTCCTTTTTTAAACAATTTTATTTATTTAAGGCCATGGGCTTTTTAAGTGACTTACCCAAGGTCACACAGCTAGGTAAGTATTAAATGTCTGAGGGACAAATTTGAACTCAGGTCCTCCTGACTCCAGGTGCTCTATCCACCTAGCTGCCCCAATTTTCTTTCTTTTCTAAAAAAATTCAACTTTATTTTATTTTCAGCAATTGTCATCTTTGTCATTCTTTGTCATCTGGCCAATCTGACAGATGTGAGATGGTATCTTATAATTATTTAATTTTAATTTCTCTAATTATTAATGATTTAGAGTATTTGACATATTTGACCCTTGATCAAATTGGGAATGGCTGGGTATGTTCATGACTCAATTCCCTTTATAACTTAGAATGAGACTTTATTAGAGAAAATAACTACAAATATTTTTCCTAGTTTCTTGCTTTTCTTCTCATTTTAGCTATAATTATTTTGTTAATACAAAACCATTTTTATTTTATGTAATCAAAATTATCCATTTTGTTTCCTGTGGACCTATCTCTTAATTTGCTCAATACCACCTTCCCTATCCACATCTCCTCTAGATCAGACAGATGCTTTCTTCTATACTACATTAATATGTCTTTGATGTTACTCTGTGAAGCTAAATCAAGTACTCATTTTGAGTTTATCTTGGTACATGCTATAAGGTGCTGTTCTATACCCAGTTTTGCCAGACAACTTTCCAGTTTTTCTCAACAGGCTTTGTTGAAGAATGAATTTAATAGTGCTCTAAAAGCTGAGATCTTTTGGTTTATGAAATGTTAAGTTGTTAAGCTCACTTTGTTTCAGTATTCTGGGTGTCTAATTTGTTCCACCTGCTAACCACTCTAATTCTTACCAATACTAAATTATTTTTATTATTACAACTTTGTAGCAAAGTTTTCAGATATGGTACTGCTATGCTCCCTTCCTGCCCCATTTTTAAAAAATTGATCTCCAAGGGGCAGCTAGGTGGTGAAGTGGATAAAGCACCGGCCCTGGAGTCAGGAGTACCTGAGTTCAAAACCTGCCTCAGACACTTAATAATGACCTAGCTGTGTGGCCTTGGGCAAGCCACTTAACCCCATTTGCCTTGCAAAAAAAAAAACAACCTAAAAAAATTGATCTCCTTGAACTGTCATTTTTATTATATTGGCTCAATTTATCCACAAATAAATACTTCCAATTATATAGTTCTGCATATTTGTGGAGTCTTTTGAAATTGTATTCATATAGCCCCTGAGAGTGTCTTCAAAGGGAGATTCACAAATATTATATACTAATTTGCAGTCATTTTTAACTGGAATTTACCTTTCTAACTCTTTTTTTTTAAAGTTTTTGCAAGGCAAATGGGGTTAAGTGGCTTGCCCAAGGCCACACAGCTAGGTCATTATTAAGTGTCTGAAACTGGATTTGAACTGGTACTCTTGACTCCAGGGCCGGTGCTTTATCCACTTCATGACCTAGCTGCCCCCTTTCTAACTCTTTCTGTTGGATCTGATTGATAACATTCAGAAATGTAGATGATTTGTGGAAGTTTTTTCTGTATCTGACTATAGTTGATTTTGCTTCTAATATGGTTAACAATACTTGTATTTTCCCTAACGTTGTCCTAAAATTCCTATGACAGTCTGGACATAGTGTAAGAACTTTGTATGACATTGCAATAGTCTCCTTGCTAAAACTTTACTTAAAATTTTTGTATCCATAGTCATTAGGGATACTGAATGTGCTCAATAGTTTTCTTTCTCTGTTTTTCTCCCTGGGTTAGAAAGCAAGACTATATTTATGTCATAGAAGGAATTTGGTTGTATCTCTTCTTTACCTATTTTTCCAAATATTCTTTTTATTATTTGAATTAATTGTACTTAAACTGTTTGGTATAATTATATTGGAAATCCTGAGAGTTTTTCTTCTGGAAACACATTTACGGCTTATTCAATTTCTTTTGCTAAAATAGGGTAATTTAAATATTAATTCCCTGTTCTCTTAATTTGAGAATATTTTTTTGTAAATATTCATTTATTTATCTTGACCTGGCAGTTTTTTCAATATATAGTTGAGCAAAATATCTCAACAATTGCTTTTATTTATTTTTCAGTGGCTGTGTATCCTCTATTTTAAATTTTGGTACTGGTAATTTTCATCTTTCTTTTTCTTAAATCAGTCATTGGCTTATCTATTTTATTGCTTGTCCCCCCCTCACCCATTCCCAATAAGATCTTAATTTTATTTATGCAAGATTTAATTTTTGGATTTGATTAATCTATTTTTTTTTTGTTTTGAAGGTGTCTATTGTGTATGGTTTTTATTTCATTGGTTTTCTAATTTTTTGTTTTGTTTTGTTTTGTTTTAGTTGCATGCCCAATTTATTGATCCATTCTTTCTCTTTTCTACTGATGAGAGTGTTTAGAGATACAAATTTCCCCTGAGCACTGCTTTGGCTGCATCTCAAAAATTTTGGTGTGTTAATGCTTTTGGTGTGTTCATGCTTTAATGAAATTACTAATTGTTTTCATGATTTGTCCTTTAACCCATTCATTTTAAAGATCAAGTTAGTTTACTAATTCCCAATTCATTTTTAATTTGTTTCAAAGAAATTTTTATTGAGTATAATGACTGGGTTATGATAAATATTTCTGTTTTACTATATTTGTGAGATTTTTATGCTCTAATACATGGTTAATTTTTATAAATATACTGTGTCCACCAGAAAAGTAGGCATATTCCTTTCTATTTCCATTCAACATTTTCCTGTTCATTATATTTAACTTTTCTAAAATTATATTCATCTCTTTAAATGATTTCTTGTTTATTATTCAATATTCCCACTAGTAAGATCTATGAACCAAGAAATGCTGGTGTACTTGAACAGGTAAGAGTAACTTACATGGTTAGGAATGGATGTTTTTAAAGGAATCCTTTAGAAAAAATTAAGTAGCACTCATAATCAATAAAAGGGTTGGGGGGAAAAGCAATGCTGGGGTATAATCTCAAAAATTATAGATTGGAAAAAATGACAGACTGATATTTGTTCAAATGCAGGGAAAACCATTCAAAGTCACAGTAAGATAAATCTATACTCTAACCACTGATGCCAAAGAGGCCAAATTTGATCAGTTCTGTGAAGACCTACATCTTGTAGAAGAAACATCAAAAAAAGATTCATTCATCATAGGGAACTGAATTGTAAAGTAGGAAATCATAAGATAATTTGAATAAGAAACAAGCTTGGACTTGAAGTACAAAATGAAGCAGGGCAGAGACCAATTGAGTATTGTCAAGGTAACTCATTGGTTATAGTAAACACCCATTTTCAACATTCCAAAAAGTGACTCTACAGGTGGACATCATCACAAAATCAATATAAAAATGATACTGATTATATATATTTACAGTCAAAGGTAGAAAAGCTAAGTTAAAATATATTTAAAAGGACCTAAAACTGACTGTGGCTCAGATTGTGAGGTTTATTTTATTGCAAAATTCAGACAAATTAAAGAAGGAAAAATCATCAGACTGTGTAAGTATGGCCTAAATAACGTTCCTTATCAATATGAAGTACAAGTGATAAATAGATTCAAGGGATTAGATCTGATAGATAGAGTGCTTAAAGAACTAGAGATAGAAGTTCACAATATTTTTACAAGGAGGCAACAAAAAACATCCCAAAGAAGAGCAAGAAAGCAAAGTGCCTATCTGATGAGGCTTCACAAATAGCTGAGGAAAGAAGCAAAAGGAAAAGAAAAAGGTGAAAGTTATACTCAACTGAATGCAGAATTCCAGAACAGCAAGGAGAGACAAGGTTTTCTTTCTATCTTTCTTTCTCTCTCTCTCTCTCTCTCTCTCTCTCTCTCTCTTTCTTTCTCATGATTTTTTTCTCCCTAATTATTCTTTCACAACATGACTAATATGGAAATATGTTCAACACTCTTGTTCAAGTACAACCTATATCAAATTGTTTGCTGCCATGGGGAAGGAAGAAGGCTATGAGGATAGTAGAAAAATGTGGAATTCAAAAGTTTACAAAAGGATGAATGTTGACAACTATCTTTGCATGCAATTAGAAAATAAATTAAATGAGCAATGAAAAAAATAGAAGAAAACAAGGCAAGAGAACTTTTCAAGAAAATTAGAGATATCAATGTAAAAATCATGTAAAAATGATTAAAAATGAAAATGGTCAGGACTTAACAAAAATAGAAGAGATTAAAGAGAGGTGGCAAGAATTCACAGAACTATACAAAGAGCTTAGCATCACTGAAAATTATGATGCTATGATTGTTGATCATAGCAAGACATCCTTGAGAATGAAGTCATATGAGCACTGCTAACAACAAGGTTAGTAGAGGTGACAGAATTCTAGCTGAGCTCTTTAAAATTCTAAAAAGATGATGTTATTAAAATGCTATTCAAAATTCCAGCAAATTTGGAAAATTTACCAGTGGCCACTGGATTAGAAAAAGATCAATTTATATTACAATCTCAAAGAAGGATCATGCAGGGGCAGCTAGGTGGCGCATTGGATAGAGCACCGACCCTGGGGTCAGGAGTACCTGAGTTCAAATTTGGCTTCAGACACATAATAATGACCTAGCTGTGTGGCCTTGGGCAAGCCACTTAACCCCATTGCCTTGAAAAAAACTAAAAAAAAAGGAAGGATCATGCCAAGAAATGTTCACATTACTTAACAACTGTGATCATTTCACATACCAGCAAAATTGTAGCTAGACTTCAGCAATATGTGAATCAAGAACTATCAGCAGAGCAGACTAGTTTTTTGAGGCAGCAGAGGAGATAGAGACCAAATTACCAACATTCACTGGATTATGGAGAAGAGCAAGGAAGTTCCAGGAAAACATCTACTTGTTTCATTGAGTACACTACAGTCTTAGACTTTGAACTTCACAACAAAATCTGGCAAGTTCTCAAGAGTTGGGAGTATAAGATCATCTTACTTTCTCCTGAAAAACTTATGTCAAGAAATAACAGAGAGGTTCTGGCCAAGATGGCGGAGAGAAGACAGGCACAGTTCTAAAGTGTCCTGATCCCTTCCCCATCTATCACATGAAACAAACCTCTAAAAAGAAATCCGACCCACAAAACCCAGAAAGAAAAGCTAGGAGAAAGAACATCTACCTCAGGATTTGTCTCCCGCAGCAGCTTTGGCCAAGTACGAGTGGGTGAGTCTGGGCTCAGAGGAAGGATCAGTCCTGGATCAGCCAGATTAACAGCTGAATTGGAACCAGGAGTCTGAGGGCCTGAGAGCCAGACCTGCTGGATCGTGGTGGGGCTGGACGAAAGGGGCTTGGGTCCGTGGGGAAGCAGAGGCGCTGGTGTTGGTGCTGTCCCCCTGGAGCCTGGGGACGGGCTGGGGGTAGAGTTCTGGCTGGGGATAGAGTTCTGGCTCAGGAGAGCTGTGGACACCATCCTGGGCTCCTCTGGTCCCATTGCAGCTCAGACCTCCTCCCAAACAAACAAATGCAAACTACTTTTACCTCAGGCCCAGGTGTGTGAGCAGAAGAACCAGCCCAGCTGAGGAATGACCTCAGGCCAGGGTAAAGCCCACCACTGATTGAAGGCAAAAGAATTCAATAGTTCCAACTCCTGCCTTCCGGCAAAGGGAGAAGGCCTCCCAACCAAGGTCACAGACACTCCAGAGAGGACAACCAGCACCTCCTACTGGCCAGCCAGAGAAACTGCACTCAGTAAAGCCTTTAGCGATCCCAAGCCCAGGTGAACCAGCCCCCCCCCCCCCCAACTCAAGGTCTTAGCATAATGAAGAAGGGTCAGCAGAAAGGTGGATCCATAGAAAAATTCCTGGAAGGGAAAGACCCCAACTCAGAGAGACCTGAAACCTCTGAGGAGAATACAATCTGATCTCCAGCACAGAAAGACTTCCTTGAAGAAATAAGGAAGGAGCTTAAAAATTTGGGAGAGACAATTAATACCTTGCAACAAGAAAACAAAACCTTAGAAAGCACAATTGGACAAACACAAAATCTCTCAGATCTTCAAATGAGCAAATGCAAAAAGAAATTAATTCTCTCAAAAACCTCAATTGGTCAAATGGAAAGCTCTTTCAAAAGTAGAATTGACCAATTGGAAAAGGAGTTGCAAAAGGTTAATGAAGAAAACTCCTCCACCCAAAAAAGAATGGAGTCTACAGAAACTAATGACTCCATGAGACAGCAAGAGTCAGTTAAACAAAATGAAAAAATAGAAAAAATAGAAGCAAATGTAAAATACCTCATCAACAAAACCACTGATCTTGAGAATAGATCGAGGAGGGGCAACCTGAAAATTATAGGACTTCCTGAAAACATTGAAGAGAAAAAAAGCCTGGACTTAATATTACAGGATCTAGTGATGGAAAACTGCCCTGATATCATGGAATTGGAGAAAAAAGTAGTTATTGGAAGAGTACATCGATCCCCACCAAAAAAAGATCCTAAAATGAAAACACCAAGGAAGGTTGTGGCCAAACTCCAGAACTACCAGATAAAAGAGAAAATCCTGCAAGCAGCCAGAAAGAAACAATTTAAATATCAAGGAGCCACAGTAAGGATCACACAGGACCTGGCTGCATCAACTTTAAGGGATCACAGGGCCTGGAAGGAGATATTTAAATGCGCAAGGGAGCTTGGAATGCAGCCAAGAATCTTTCCTGCCAAGGTGAGCCTTCTCTTCCAGGGAAATAGATGGACATTTAACAAAATGGAAGAATTCCAAAAATTTCTGATGAAAAGACTGGAGCTAAACAGAAAATTTGGACATCAAACAAGAGGTTCAAGAAACACATGAAAAGATAAAAAAAAGGGGGGGGTGGTAAAAGGAAAAAAAATGCAATCCAGTAAGTTGAAACTGGCTATATCCTAGCATGGGGGAAAAAAAAGATTCTCATAAATCTTGAGAAATGTAACTCTAACAGAGAGAATATACTTAGCCAGAAATGATGGCCATTCATGACCTATCCATGAGACTGCTATCTAATGGGATGTAACTGGCTTTTACCCCACTTAGGAGAAAGACTCTAATAACTCTCGGGAATTTTGACTCTATTCAATACAATATACTGAACTAGAAGGGACAGACACTCAGAATTTTCTATAACTTAGATAGAATGATCCAAAAAAAAAAAAACCCACTACCACCCTAAAAAGGGGGACAGGAAAGAGATGGGAGGAGGGAGGGGATTGAATGGGGTAAATTTCATTACACTAAGAGGTACAAAAAACCTATGGTAATAGTGGAGAAGAAGGGAGCAGACGACAAACACCTGAATCTTCTTCTCATCAGACTTGGCTTAAAGGCAACCTACACATACTCAGTTAACTTATAAAACATCTAACCTTTCAAGTATTAAAAGGGGAAAAGGGGAGGGGGGACAGAGAAAGGGAAGGGGAGTGGGGGAAATAAGGGAAAATAACAAAAGGAAGGGAAAAGGGAAAAAGGGAAAGGGGAAAGAAAGGGGAGGGTGTGATATAGGAGGGCAAACACACTGAAGGGGGGTGGTATTCAGAAACAAAATACTGGGGAATATGGATAAAGGGGGGGAAGGGGTAAAATACAAACAGAGGGAAGATAACACAGAGGGCAATAAAGAATTAGTAATCATAACCTTGAATGTGAATGGGATGAACTCTCCAGTAAAACATAAGCAAATAGCAGAGTGGATTAAAAACCAGAATCCTACAATATGCTGCTTACAAGAAACTCATTTGAAGCAGAGAGATACATATAGAGTAAAGGTAAAAGGTTGGAGCAAAATATATTTCGCTTCAGCTGAAGCAAAAAAAGCAGGGGGTAGCAATCCTTATCTCAGACAAAGCAGCAGCAAAAATAGACAGCGTTAAAAGAGATAAGGAAGGAAACTTTATCCTCCTAAAAGGTACCATAGACAATAAAGTCATTTTAATATTGAATATATATGCACCCAGTGGGACAGCACCCAAATTCTTAGAGAAGCTGAAAGAACTACAGGAAGACATAGACAGCAAAACTCTACTAGTGGAAGAACTCAACCTCCCGCTATCAGATCTAGATAAATCGAATCATAAAACAAACAAGAAAGAAATTAGGGAGGTAAATAGATTGTTAGAAAAATTAGATATGGTAGACTTATGGAGGAAACTGAATGGGGATAGAAAGGAATATACCTTTTTCTCTGTAGTACATGGAACTTATACAAAAATTGATCATGTACTAGGATATAAAAACCTAATGATCAACTGCAGAAAGGCAGAAATAGTGAATACATCTTTCTCAGATCACAATGCAATAAAAGTCATATGCAATACTGGGTCAAGGAGATATAGACCCAGAACAAATTGGAAACTGAATAACCTCATTTTAAAAAATGAGTGGACCAAAAAACAAATTATAGAAAGAATTAACCATTTTATCCTAGATAATGATAATAATGAAACAACATACCAAAACCTATAGGATTCATTCAAAGCGACTCTCAGGGGATATATTATAGCTCTAAATGCTTATATGAATAAATTGGAGAAAGAGGAAATCAATGAACTAAACATGCAACTAAAAAAATTAGAGAAAGAACAAATAAAAAATCCCCAATCAAATAGCAAATTAGAAATTCTAAAAATTAAAGGAGAAATTAATAAAATTGAAAGCAAAAAAACTATTGAATTAATAAATAAAACCAAAAGTTGGTATTATGAAAAAACCAATAAAATTGATAAACCTCTGGTCAATTTGATTAAAAAAAAGAAAGAAGAAAACCAAATTGCTAGTATTATAAATTAAAAAGGTGAACTCACCACCAATGAGGAGGAAATTAAAGTAATAATTTGAAATTATTTTGCCCAACTCTATGCCAATAAATTTGATAATCTACGTGAAATGGATGAATATTTACAAAAATATAAGTTGCCCAGGTTAAATGAAGAAGAGATTAAATACCTAAACAACCCTATCTCAGAAAAAGAAATTCAACAAGCCATTACTGAACTCCCTAAAAAAAAATCTCCAGGGTCTGATGGATTCACAAGTGAATTCTACCAAACATTTAAGGAACAATTGGATCCAATTCTATGTAAACTCTTTGGAAAAATAGGGAAAGATGGAACTCTGCCTAGCTGTTTCTGTGAGACCAATATGGTGCTGTTACCTGAACTAGGAAGAGTTAAAACAGGGAAAGAAAATTATGGACCTATTTACCTGATGAATATACATGCAAAAATCCTAAATAAAATCTTAGCAAACGATTACAACAAGTTATCACTAGGATAATACATTATGATCAAGTAGGACTTATTCCAGGAATGCAGGGCTGGTTCAATATGAGGAAAACTGTTAGTATACTCAATTGTATCAACAACAAACCTATCAGAAATCATATGACCATATTAATAGATGCTGAAAAATCTTTTGAAAAAATCCACCATCCGTTCCTCTGAAAAACCCTAGAGAGTGTAGGAATAAATGGATTGTTTCTTAAAATAATGAGCAATATCTATCTTAAACCATCAATAAGCATTATATTCAAAGGGGAGAGGCTAGAGGCATTCCCAATAAGATCAGGAGTGAAACAAGGGTGCCCATTATCACCACTACTCAATATTGTATTAGAAATGTATCAGCAATTAGAGAAATTGTATCAGCAATTAAAGAAGAAAAAGAAATTGAAGGAATTGAAATTGGGAAGGAAGAGACAAAACTCTCACTCTTTGCAGATGACATGATGGTCTACCTAGAGAATCCCAAGAAATCATCCAAAAAAATACTGGAAACAATTAGCAATTTTAGCAAAGTTGCAGGTTATAAAATGAACCCTCATAAATCCTCAACTTTTCTATATATGTCTAGCAAGAAACAGCAGGAAGAGCTAGAAAGAGAAATCCCATTCAAAGTAACCTCAGACAATGTAAAATATGTGGGAATCTATTTGCCAAAACAGACTCAGAATCTTTTTGAAAACAATTATAAAACACTTCTCACACAAATTAAATTAGATTTAAATAACTGGGCAAATATCAACTGCTCATGGATAGGGAGAGCTAATATAATAAAAATGACAATTCTAACAAAACTAAACTATCTGTTTAGTGCTCTACCAATCAAAATTCCAAAAAATTACTTTAATGAGTTAGAAAAAATTGTAAGTAAATTCATATGGAGAAATAAAAAGTCAAGAATAGCCAGGAGCTTAATGAAAAAAAAGTGCAAATGAAGGTGGCTTAGCCCTACCCAATCTAAAATTATATTATAAGACATCAGTCATCAAAACTGTTTGGTATTGGCTAAGAAATAGAGTGGTGGACCAGTGGAATAGACTAGGTGTGAAAGCAGGAGATGATTATAGTAATCTGCTGTTTGATAAACCCAAAGAGCCCGACCATTGGGATAAAAACTCACTCTTTGATAAAAATTGCTGGGATACTTGGAAGTTAGTATGGAAGAAACTTAGATTAGACCAACACCTCACACCCTTTACCAAGATAAGATCCAAATGGTTACAGGACATAGACATAAAAAAGAATATTATAAGCAAATTAGAAGACCAAGGACTAGTCTACCTGTCAGATCTATGGAAAGGGGAACAGTTTATGACTAAGGAAGAGTTGGAGAACATCACCAAAAACCAATTAGATGATTTCGATTACATTAAATTAAAAAGCTTTTGCACAGATAAAACCAATGTAATCAAGATCAAAAGAAATGTAGTAAATTGGGAAACCATCTTTACAACTAATGATTCTGACAAAGGACTCATTACTAAAATATACAGTGAACTGAGTCATATTTTTTAAAACATAAAGCCATTCCCCAACTGACAAATGGTCAATGGATATGGAAAGGCAATTTACAGATGAGGAGATCAAAGCAATCCATAGCCATATGAAAAAATGCTCTAAATCAATACTTATTAGAGAAATGCAAATTAAAGCTTCTCTGAGGTACCACCTCACACCTCTCAGATTAGCTAATATGACCAGAAAGGATAATGATCACTGTTGGAAGGGCTGTGGGAAATCTGGGACACTATTACACTGTTGGTGGAGCTGTGAACTCATCCAACCCTTCTGGAGAGATATTTGGAACTATGCCCAAAGGGCAACAAAAATGTGCACACCCTTTGACCCAGCAATACCACTACTGGGTCTATACCCTGAAGAGATGATGAAAAAGGATAAAAATATCACTTGTACACAAATATTTATAGCAGCCCTGTTTGTGGTGGCAAAGAATTGGAAATCAAGTAAATGTCCTTCAATTGGGGAATGGCTTAGCAAACTGTGGTATATGTATGTCATGGAACACTATTGTTCTATTAGAAACCAGGAGGGACAGGATTTCAGGGAAGCCTGGAGGGATTTGCATGAACTGATGCTGAATGAGATGAGCAGAACCAGAATAACACTGTACACCCTAACAGCAACATGGGAGTGATCTTCAACCTTGAAGGACTTGCTCATTCCATCAGTGCAACAGTTGGGAACAATATTGGGCTGTCTGCAAAGGAGAATACCATCTGTATCCAGATAGGGAGCGGTGGAGTTTGAACAAAGTGCAAGGACTATTCCCTTTAATTTAGAAAAAAACAGATATCTTATTGTCTGATCTTGTTATCCCTTAAGACTTCTTGTCTCTTCTTTAAGGATATAATTTCTCTCTCATCACACCCAATTTGGATCAAGGTACAACATGGAAACAAAGTAAAGACTGACAGAGTGCTATCTGTGGGGGGGGGGGTGGGGGGGAGGGAAGCAAGATGGGGGAAAATTGTATAACTCATATAATATCTTTAATAAAAATAAATTAAAAAAATAACAGAACTGAACATGGAACAAATGATTGTTTTAAGATGGGAAAAGAGGATAAGACTGCACATTGTCACCATATTTAACCCTCTGTTTACAGAACCTCATGCAAAATGTCAGGTTAGAAGAATCAAAAGCTGTAATTAAGTTGCCAGGAAAAATATTAACAATCTCAGATATGTAGACATTACCACTCTGATGGCAGAAAGTGACATCAGAATTGAGAAGTCTCTTGATGAGGGCGAAAGAAGAGAATGGAAAAGTTGGTTTGAAGCTTTAACATAAAAACACAGAACAAAACAAAACCTAAGCTCTTGGCAATTAGTTCCATCATATTCTTGCAAATAGAGGGAGAAGAAATAAAAGCAGTTATAAAAAGAAAAGAAATGGGCGGCTTGGTGGCATAGTGGATAAAGCACCGGCCCTGGAGTCAGGAATACCTGGGTTCAAATCCGGTCTCAGACACTTAATAATTACCTAGCTGTGTGACCTTGGCCAAGCCACTTAACCCCAATGCCTTGCAAAAAAAAAAAAAGAAAAGAAATGGAAGCAGTGTCAAGATATTATATTCTTGGGTTCCAAAATCACTGCAGATGGCAAGTGCAGACATGAAATTAAAAGACAATTTCTCCTTCAAAGGAAAGCTATTGCAAATCTGCTGACCAAAGGTTAATTTTGTCAAGCTATGGTTTTTCCAGTAGCCATGTTATGGCTGAGAGTTGGATAAGGAAAGCTGAGAGGTGCAGAATCCATGATTTAGAATTATGGCTCTAAAGAAGACTTTTGAGATCTCCCTGGACAGCAAGGAGATCACATAAGTAATACTTAAAGAAATTAATTCAGACCATTCACTGGAGGGTCAAATTCTGAAGCTGAAGCTTAAATAATTAGATCATATAATGAAAAGAGGACTCACTGGAAAAGACCCTGATATTGGGAAAGACTGATGCAAAAGGAAAAGGGAGCAGCAGAAGATGAGATGGATAGATAGTGTCATGACAGCCAGGAACATAAGTTTGAACAATCTTGAGAGATAGCGTAGAAAAGAAGGACTTGCCATGTTATGGTCCATGGGTCACAAAAAGTAGGACATGATTAAACAACATTACAACAACAGTATAGCTCTATTATTTCTATTGTAACTCATTTAACTTTTCCTTTTAAATTTATATGCTATACCATTTGATGCATAAATGTTCAGTATTGATATTTGACACTAACAATTCATTCTTTATGCTACCTTTTAGTAAAATGTAGTTTCTTTATCTCTTATTTAGGTCTAGCTTTGCTTTTGTTTTCAGTTAAAGCATAACAGATTCTGTTTCAGTCCCTTATTTTTTAATTTTTTAAAAAAATTTTTTAGGCTTTTGCAAGGCAATGGGGTTAAGTGGCTTGCTCAAGATCATACAGCTAGGTAATTATTAAGTGTCTGAGGTCAAATTTGAACTCAGATACTCCTGACTCCAGGGCTGGTACTCTATCCACTGTGCCACCTAGATGCCCCTCAGTTCCTTATTTTTAACTGTCATGTATATCTTCCTGTTTCAAGTGTGTTTTTATAAACAACACATTATTGGATGTTTGTTTCTAATCCATTCGGCCATGTTCTTCCATTTTATGGGTGAATTCATCTCAATTGGGTTTAATAGTTATGATTATCGTGTCTTTCTCTTTACCCCATTCTCTTACACTTTTCCTTCTCTTTTTTTTCAGTGAACTCTCTTTAAGAATCCATTTGGTTTCTGACTACTGCCTACCTTAATTTACTTTCCCTCTTATCCTTCCTCCTTTCCCTTAATCTCTTTTCCTTCTATCTTCCTGCTTTCTCCAATCAACTGGTGGGATTCGAGCATGACCTATTCCCTCTACTTGCCACAGCCCACTTTTAGTGTATAAATAGTTTCTTGTGTTTTTCATTTATTTATATAGGATAATTTTCTTCATTCTTCTTCTCCCTCCCCACTCCTAATGCCTTTCTTTTCTCCATCCCATCCATTCCTTTTTATAAGATCATCCAAATATAATAAAGTCATCCCCAGATCCTCTAATTAGACTCCCTGACATCTCAGGCGTTACATGTATTATCTTTTCACATTAAAACGTACACAGTTTAATCTTGTTTAGTTCCTTATAATTTCTTAGTCATGTTTATCTTTTTATGCTTCTCTTAAGTCTTATGCTTATATGTCAAATATTCTACTCAGCTCTGGTCTTTTCATCAGGAATATTTAAAATTCCTCAGTTTCTATTTAAGGCCCATTTCCCCAAATGTAGTAATAATATTCAGTTTTGCTGGATAAGTTATTCTTGGTAATAAGACTATATCCTTTGACTTCTAGTGGCTGCTAAATCTATGTGAGCCTGATTGTGGCAACATGGTACCTGAATTCCTTCTTTCTAGCTGCTTGTATTACTTTTCCCTGACCTGGGAGCTCTAGATTTTATTCCAGGACAATATTCCTGGAAGTTTTCCATTTCGGGGTTTCTACCAGGCCATGATCAGTGGGTTCTTCTGATTCTACTTTGCCCTCTGAGTTCTCCGATATCTGTGCAGTTCTTTTTATGATTTCTTGAAAAACATCTAGGCTCTTTTTTCCCCCCTGTTTGTTTGTGGCTTTCAGGTAGCAGAATGATTTTAAATTATCTTTTTTTTTTTTTTTTTTGCAAGGCAGTGGGGTTAAGTGGCTTGCCCAAGGCCACACAGCTAGGTAATTATTAAGTGTCTGAGGCTGGGATTTGAACTCAGGTCCTCCTGACTCCAGAGCCGGTGCTCTATTCACTGCACCACTTAGCTGCCACTATACCCCATTCTTAACCTGGTGCAGCAGACCTCTCTTGCCAACCTTCTAAGTTGTCTTGGACTGGAAACTTGCTTCTCCTGATTCAGTTGCTCTAGTATATGTTTGTTTTTTTTTTTGCAAGGCAAATGGGGTTTAGTGGTTTGCTCAAGGCCACACAGCTAGGTAATTATTAAGTGTCTTGAGACCGGATTTGAACCCAGGTACTCCTGACTCCAGGGCCGGTGCTTTATCCACTGCGCCACCTAGCCGCCCCTTAGTATATGTTTTAAGGTACAATTTAAAGTTGTTTGTAAGGGTTGGAAGTGGGTTCAGGCAAGTCCCTGCTTCTTCTTTCCCATTTCTTCCTTTTAAATCCTGCAGCTTTCTCAGATCAGTTGGGGTCTACAAGTTTTCATTGATCTCAGATTGGTATAATCGGGGGGGGGGGGGGCGATCTGACCTCCCAGTACAA
Organism: Macrotis lagotis; assembly: GCF_037893015.1. Classification (NCBI taxonomy): domain Eukaryota; kingdom Metazoa; phylum Chordata; class Mammalia; order Peramelemorphia; family Peramelidae; genus Macrotis; species Macrotis lagotis. Next base: position 133,901,076 of record NC_133665.1, read on the forward strand.
GCTTTGCAAGTATTCGACCCAGGTTTGGGTCTGGTGGCTTATTCATCTCCATTTTTCATTCACTTAAATGGAATTAGTCATTATTAATGCAATGAGAGGCTCTGCAGATTCAGAGCAACTGAATTGTTGGCCGCCCTTTGGTCCAGGACTCCTACTTTGGTTATTCTACTCCAGGCTTAGATGCTGAGCTAAAGGCCAGAACTTGCTCCTTGCTTCTCTGCTCCTGAGATCAGAGTCAAACAGCTACATTTCCAGAACTTGTTCTATGCTCAGTATGGAGAGAGGGCAGGTCCATGATTCCTCCAACTTCTCTTCTCTGCTGTTGCAGTCATAAATCAGAGCTGGACAACAGGTGACAGAGCTGCTAAATGGCATCTCTTCTTGCATGAACTCTAGGTCAACATCTCCTGGGATCCCTTTCTCCACCTCTACTTCCTGTCCCAGCCTTGCCTGGGTACTAGAATACTTCCCTGCTGCTGGGTAACTTTTCTATGATGCTGCACTCCTGGCCAGCCCCTACCCCACTATCTTTGTGCTTCTTCCTAAGCTGCGTGAGGCAGGAAAAATGACACATTCTAACTTTTCCTTGGCATTTCAGATCAAAATTTTGTCTTGTGCATTTTTTAGGCAACAATAATAGATAATAATTATGTAGTATCTTCTCTGTTCCAAGGACTTGGGCTAGACACTTTACAGTGACCTCATCTGAGACTCACAGCAACCCTCAGAGGAGGTGTTATTATTAACCACATTCTACAGATGAGGAAACTAAGGAAACAGAAATTTGGGGATTTATCCAGAGTTACACAACTAGTAGGTGCCTGAGATCACATCTGAACTCAAATCTGTCTGACTCCAAGTCTAATACTCTATCCATTGGGTTGTTGTGGAGGAGGAATTCCTATTGTCCCCATTTAACAGATGAAGAGATTGAGGCAGACAATGGTTAAATGACAATGCCTAGTCACAGCTAGTAAATGCCTAAGGTTGAATTTGAACTCAAATCTTCCTGATTCCAATTCACTCTATCCACTGTACCACTTACCTACTTGCCTAAGAAACCTTTTCTGAAATCTACATGTAGTATAATGCAAGTCAAATTTCAAGACATAAAAAAGACTTTTCATCATTTAGAGATTTTGTTCTGTCAAGGTCAAATAAAATAAGGGCTTAGAATTCTTCTCAAAGTAGTGAAATTTTTGTTAAAATGGTTAATAAAGGTCAAATGCCACTAAAATAAATATTCTATGCCTATCTATTAATGTCCCTGGAGGTTTATGGCTATGCTGAAGGCTGAAGTGCAAGGTTTTGCAACTTCATCATTATTTAATAAAATGTAAATAGGAAAGGAACAGAAACACATAAAGCTTTACACTAGTAAGTTTATAGCAGGATCAGTTACTTCAATTCAAAGAAGTTTCAGTGGGGGGGGGGGCGGGGATGAAATAAGCTTTTAAAGATTGGTCTTGGTTTGGCTCCATCAGACCTAACCAATTTTGTTTAATAAGGTTTCAATTTGGCTGCTCCTCTTTTCCCCCTCTTCTTCAAGCTACCCTATGAACAGATAAGGCATTTTTTTTTCTAGTTAACGCATTAATCAAGACACACACACACACACACACACGCACACACACGCACGCGCGCACACACACACACACACACACACACACACACACACACACACAAAACAAGAAACCAAGGCTTGACATTCAAGAATATCAGTTCAGTCCTTCTAAAGCTGTCTCCAATTTTGGCTGCAGATATCCAGGTTTCACTAACACCCTGACTTAGGGTGTCAAGAGGTTTGGTTTCATATTGCTTTGTGGAATCATTTTTGATGGCTGAATTATCAAGCTAACCCCTCTGCAATCAGTTCTTTTTTCAATTATTCCCTCTTCCCCCACCCCATCCTTCCAATTCCTTCATACCATTTTCCTATCTCCTTTTCTTTCTATTGTTCTCTCCCAGATAGATCACTCTTCACATTCACTTTGGCATAGTTTCACTGGTTTCTTCATGTCCACCCTTGGCACCACTGGCTCTCTAGTCACTTCTGCCAGTAATTGCATTCCTGGCAGCACTGAGAGCTGCTTCTCCTTCCATTGGCCTTGTCTTCCTCTTATTTCCTGGACTTGCTTCCTAAGATGTGAAATCTGTACCAGGTGACCCTACAGATGGATCTGGTTCTAGGCAAAAATTCCTACTTTGCCACAGACAAATAGTTTCAGACAAAGAACATATTATCCTTCTGTTAGGAGAACAGGCTGTCCTCTTGAGTGATCTATATGATAATTTGGAAATAGGTAATCTACAATATGAAAATGCAAAATTTGGCTTGTTCCTCCATAAACTAAATCCCAATCCATAGCTCCTATAACTATCTAATTTACCCAAACAGACCAAAGAACACAGGAATGGAATAATCACACAAGTGGTGAAAGCAACTGCACACGTGGAATTCCCATTCTCCTTTCCTCCCTAGTTTCTGACAGAGGGGCCTTTCATTCTGTCTGATGCTTACCCTCCCATCCCCTCCTATCTTCTCCAGCATCTCACATCCTCAATCACCATACCAAATTATCATATCTCTTCCCCTTTCCTATGACCTTCAAATAAACCCATCTTTAAAAAACAGTACTCTAAAAACTTTCATCAGATCATGCCATCCTCTCAAACCGTTACTCTACAGTTCTTCTCTCTTCCTCTCTGTGTATATCTGTTCTCTTCAAAACTTGTCCTGTTAACCACTCCTCAATATTAGATAGTCCAGATTTCAAATTCATGACTGGACTGAACTTGTTCTTTCCAGAGTTACCAACAATCTCCTAAAGATCATATCAGATGGTCTTATTGATATCTGGATGCACCATTGTTGACTGCAGATTACTCCCTCTTGCCAGATGCTTTCCTTTGCTCCAGGCTGATTTTCCTGCTACTTGTCTGACTACTCCTCTTTGGTATTCTTTGTTGATTTATTGTGTACATTCTGTCCCTCTATAGGCAGTGATCCCCACACCTTTATGCTGGACCCTGTTTTATTTTTCCTTTATACCCTTATGGTCACATCATCAGCTCTAATGGGTTTAACCAACATATCTATACTGGTGACTCCTAGATCTACATATTCAGCCCCAGTCATTCCACTGAACTTAATGTCATATCACCAATAGCTAACTGGGTATTCCTAACTGCATGTCTGAGAGAAGTCTTATACTCATCATGGGTAAAACTGTACTTTCTAGGGGAAAAAATTGAAAACTAAGGGATGTCCATTAATTGGGGAATGACTGAACAAGTTATGGTATATGAATGTAATGGAACACTATTGTTCTATTAGAATTCATGAGTAGAAGGACTTCAGACTTACATAAACTGACCCTGAGTGGATGAGTAGAACCAGGAGAACATCATATACAGTTAATGGCAACATTGTGAGTCATTAGGATTACCAGAAGACTCTTATATGGCATGTGTCTTTGCCATGCATTTACATGTATGCGTGTGTGTGTGTGTGTGTGTCCCAGTTAGGGAGATATAGTTCCTCAAACTCTCTTTTCTGATCTTCTCTTCAGAATGAGAAGGTAAGGGGTTTTCTGTCTTGTCTTATGGAGATTTTAGGGGAAATGAAACTGAACTATATTAATACAATGAGATCCTATTAGAGAGCATATAATAATTATTTGCTGACTATGGCCAAAACTATTTTCAAATAAGTAATTTTATAATTCTTCTGACCTGGAATTTATATATTAATCACATAGAATCAAAGGTTTGTATACTGATTTCCTAAATTCTCTTTATGCAATCCTTGCAGGTACATAAACAAACAGCACTCCACAGGAAAATATAATAGTCTGCATTTCCACAGCACTTTGAAGATTTACAAAGTGCTTTATGCACATTATTTCAACCTCACAAACTCTGGATGGTAGGTGCTACTATTATTCTCAGTTTACAGATGAGAAAACTGAGGCAGACAAAGGTTAAGTGACTTGGCCAGATTAACATAGTGTGTGAAGTGGGATTTGAACTCAGATATTCCTGACTCCAGGTACAGCACTCTATCAACTGTGCCATCTAGGCATCCCTGAAAGGCTGAGTAATTTTTCTGAGCTCATCATCAAATTATTGGCAAATAAGAAGCATAAAAGATAATCTAATTTTTTTCAGCCATAGGTCTCACCTAATGTGCCATTATATCATAGAAAATCACAGAAAATATCATTTCTTGGAAAAAAATGGAATCATATATTTATATGAGTAATTATATATATATATATATATTTCTGCAATTATGAATATTTCTTTAATGTTTGCCACTATAGTCCTAAAAAGAAACGACCACTATTTTAAAGGTAATGATGAAACTGAGGCAGTGAGAAACAGAACCATGTTACCAGGGTCAAATGCTTAGTCCCTGATACATCCTTGAAAAACAAAACAACTGGCACTGCCTGAATCCCAGTCCATTGCTGATCTGTTGACCTGCCTCTCATTAGACAGATTGACTCCCTATCTGACACCCAGTCTTAAACCATTATAATTATAACAGAGAGCAATATAAAAAGAAGTAGTGACCCAGAAAATGAATTCTTTTACAAGTTTATACTCATCAATTCATAATTCTTATTTACGGAAACTTATAGTCTCCTTTCAGAAACCTGAATAGCTTTAAAACATTACATTATTAATGCTTATAATCCCTCTGAGAGGGTACAAGGCAGAGAGTATTATGATGCTTGTAATTGAGCTCTTTCAAGAAAAATCTCACTCTCAGAAAAAAAATAAGGTTAGACAGAAATGAAGTCCCTGGGGACTGTGTAAGGGGAGAAGAAGAGAAGCAGTCACTGTGGTACAGTCAATAGGGTCCTGAGTCGTGAGTGAGAATCTGAGGCCGAATTCAACTCCTCATTACCCGTGTGACCTTGGGCAATTCATTTAATCTTTCTAAGCTCTTGTTTTGCTATTTGTAACATGAGAGGTCTGGACTCAATGCTTACTTAGGGTTCCTTCACTCCACATCTGTAATCCTATAAAATGAGATTGAGGGAAACAGAAAGAGTGTTGCCAGGTCTCCGAGATTATCTGGATCCAAGTCTGTCATATTACAGAGAGGAAAGTCAAATTCAGAAGTCCAAGACCACACAGCAAGGGGTTGGCAGAGCTTCAGAACCAACATGGTCCCGTTCTGAGACTTGGATCAAGCTCATTCTGAGAAAGACTGTCTGACTTTCTTCTCTAATGGTGGAAGGAGTCTGCCTACTTCTTTAGAAGAAAAAACCCCTGCACTCCAAGGGAACTCTCGAGATCATTCAGTTCAAATCACCTCGTTTTACAAATCTGGAAACTAAAGTCCCTCCAAATTAAATGACTCACTTCTCCATGGGAGAGATTACAACATAGGCCTCCTCACTCCCCAAACAGTGCTTTCTACTTTTACTCTCATTCAGACATAATGGCTTGTTCCAATAGATTCACTTAAATTTGAGAGCTGTGAGAATGAATAAGTGAGTAAAGGTGAGGGAAGGAAGGAAGGAACATTCTTAAGCACTTATTATGCGCTAAGCACTGGACCAAGTGATAGGAACACAAACCAGCATCTGCATGTTTGCCCTCAAGACACTGACAAGGAAGAGCCGAGCAGAGACAGTCTCAGGAGTTACAAAGACAAGGATCACAAGAGCTGAGGAGGCAAGCAGTGCAGGAACCAGCTCTTGTGTGATGGGGCTCATGGGCTCTGAAATACACAGACACAGATATATACTCACACATCCACCATTAACTTCCAAGGCATATTCTGGGCCACAAAATATTCAGGCAGTAAGTAACCTGGATATTCTACAAGATCAATAATCTTCAAAAAGATTCAACTCTGTCCATTCTGTTGATCAGACTATTAACTAACAAATTCTACAGGGAGATACCTCTCAGAAAATGGAACTCACTGTAACATCAATTCATCAACATTTAGTTAACATGTGAACTCTATCAGGGAAGAGTATTGGAATGAGAAAAAGGGTAGCTACTCCTGAGGAAAAGGGACTCAGAAAACATAAATAAAGTACAGGCAGCCTAAAGAACACTCTGGAAATACCTAAGTTTTAGACATGGACCAAAGGTCCCAATTGCAAGGTTTCATGAAATTAATAAGACTGAACCTTCACCCCTAGCTCATTTTTCTCAGAAAAGGAATACAGATCATTTTCCAAAGAATTTGACTTCTGCTCAGCCATGGAACAAACAAGGCCATGAGTGAACTACATGAAAATTCTATTTCACTCAAGGACCCCAATCAAAAATAGATTCAGAGAGCCAATTTCAACCCACAACTAGAAGGGATGTCAAAGGGACCTTTCATCAATGCTTTTGATATTACAGGTAAAACATGAATATACATAAAGTATGGGATTCCCTTTACATAAAGAAGGGGAAACTGTAATAAGCATTTACACAGCTTTTCCTCTGTATTTTATAAATACTATTCCATTTGAATCTCACAACAACCCTGGGATGTAGACCCTCTTTTACAGAAAAGGAAACTAAGATAAACAGTGATTTGCCCAGGGTCAGACACTGACTGCTAAGTGTTTGAGGCTGGATTTGAACTCTGGTCTCCAATCAACATTTCTGAAGCACATAATGGATGCCGGACACTATGCTAAATTCTGGACTTACTGGGTTCAGGCCTAATACTCCACCCACTGAGCCATCAGCAGTTTCTGGACAATCACAGACATACTCATTTGTACTTTTTCTGAATTTGGATAGCCTTCATTTTCATCACATGGAGGGGGGGAACCTCATTAATATCCCCACAAAAAAGTGACCCTGGATTTAGAAAAAGGGCTGATAAGATCAGAGGAAGTCCAAGACTCAAAGTTTCAATCTCAAATGATACAACTCTCCTACTCTTGCAGCCAATTAATGGAAGCAGAATGAACATAAGCTCTACCAAAGGAAAATCTGAATGTCACATCATATTTCATCTTGTTATGCTTGCCATTTCTGGGACTATTGAGAATTTCTATTTATTTGCTTGTTTATTTGACAAGTTGGTCCACAAATTTTAGCTTATGAAACAATCTATTACTGAGAAAAATCTTATTCCATTTTCATCCATTTGTTTGCATATACTTTGTACGTATCAAGGTCAACATCCATCTTATACTACAAGCTCTGAAAACACAGTTCCCATCTATCTCTACTCCTCTGTACAGGGCCTAATGTAGTCCCTTTTGCTGATAGATGCTGAATAAATGCCTTTTGATGACGAGATGCATGTTACAATCTTTCTTTGCTTTCCATGAAAGGGATTTCATTATGGCATAGTTTTACAATGTGCACTGTGGTGGTAAGTAGAAGAAGAGGGATTGATTAAAACCAATGCAGCAAAATGTAAGGCCCAAAGAAATTAAAAGCACCCCAAACAACTCTGCCTTAAGATAAACAAATGTGTTCAATATAAGAAAAGACTGGGAATGTGTTATTTGAAGGCCAAAGGAAAGAACTATGGAGATTTTTCAAAGCAATGTATAACTGGAAAGACTAATAGGAAACAGGATGCCAAACCAAATTCCCCTAATGGCTTTTTCCCACTAATAATTAAACAGTCTTTTCACTTTATTTATCTACAGACTAATATAATGAGAAACTCAATCAGCTTGAGTTCAAGATGGTTGTTTGTCAATATCAAAATCAGTCTACAAAACCAAAGACAAAGAAATTGTTTCAATCACTCTGAAGGCAGAAGAAAGTACACCAACACTGAAGATCATGGAGTGAAAAATGGTCTGCCCCTGTGCAAAAATTAAGGAGTCAGGCCAAAGGTCTTTTAAGGGATGGACTGTGAAATGGTTCTCCACTTTTTCAATGACCAAATAATGGCCCTCTCTTTTCCCTTTAATGACTGACACCATCTCCCACATAGGGGAATCTCTTTCTAGCTCAAGCCAAAGCACCAGTCCATTTCTTTGCTGATAGTTCATTCTTGAAACTCTCACACTTCTCTCGACTGTTCTCTTGACCGTTCATTCTTTATGCTCTCTATCAGGACCTCTTAGAACATCCAGACTTTTCCCACCTAGCCTGTAGCTAGTTTCCTTTATGTGTTGTCTCCTTAGTCATTGTTTTGTTTTGTTCTACTTGTAACTTCAGCACATAACATAGTAAATACTTAACAGCACATTGGAAGGTGCAAGATCAATACTTAATAAATTTTTTCATTCATTCCTTCATAGTGTAGTCCTTGGTTTCCTTATAGTTTTTCTTCTAAACTCACTATTCTGTGAGTTTACTGGCTTTTAAGATTTCGATCAAATCTTAAATCAACAACTTTGATGATGTGATTTTCAAGATACCTACAACTGATAATTCCCTATCAACTGATTACTAGTAAAAAGTAAAACTTGAGTCTTTCTTCTTTGTACTTCCCTCCCTACCACATGGCACCACAACCAATAAACTGTACTTGTCCCTAGCCTTCACTTCTCCCATCTAATTCACCAGGTCTATGTTCTATTAGTTTTGCTTTGAAATATTTCTCAAGTTTGTTCCTTCCTTCATTTTTCTAGAGAGAAAATGATCCAGTATTACTTTTGGTTTGACTGTGATGGAATTTTGTTAATTATACTGTATTCCTACCTAGCTCATAAAGCTAGAGTGGCTGCATACTGCCTATTATATCAAAACAATTTCTCAATAAAGCAGTACTGGGTCCCACCATCCCTCACCTGCCAGTCACTTGTGTACAACCACAAAAGCCTTATCTTCTCAGTAAGACTCAAAGTTAGTCAGTTCATAAACATTTATTAAGTATCTGTGTACCAGGCAAGCAGCATGCTAAGTTCTAGATATTTCCTGCCCTCAAGGAACTTACACTAATGTGGAAAAATACACAAAAGAATGCTTAGAAGGAAAGTTAGGTGGCAGCATAGACAGACCATAGCCTGAGTCAAGAGGACCTAAATTCAAATCAGGCCTCCGACACTTGGCACTTACTAGCTGTGTGACTCCAGGTAAATCACTTAATTCCAATTGCCTCAACAAGTACAACAACAAAATAAAAAAATACAAGAATGGCCCTTGCTGGGGATTGGGTGAAGTCCCAAGGTAGCTTGTAGCCAGGTGAGAGACGGAGATGTCCGAGCTGAATTCTTTCTTTCAAGGGAGACTTGGGAGTTCATGTCCACTCTCCCCCACCAATCAGAGAGGCAGGGGGAGTGAGGAGGAGGAGGATTATCTTACAAACTTCTCAAAGGGAAGGACCCTATTAGTTTCATTTCCTTTGCATTCTATGACTTCACTGCATAGCACCTCCTAATAAGGACCTCTCTACTAAGGCAGAACAGTACCTTATAAGCAATATAGGTCTGTCCTTTGGGGACTTGTGTTTATACCCTCACCACTTGCAAGATGCCTGGTACATGCTTAGTGCTTCATAGATGCTTGTTGCCTTGCCCAACTTAACAGTCTTCAGAGGGTTGCCTGGGGCCCTAAAAGGTTAACTAACTTGCCAAGGAGCACAAAAGATAGGATGTGGCACAAGCAAGACCTGAACCCAGGGGTTCTCGACCCCAAGCCTTCCTCCATATCAAGCTGCCTCCAGGGCACAGCATGTGTGTGTTCAGTTGTTGAGACATTGTGGTCCTGTCCTATTCTTTGTGGACAGATTTGGATTTTCTTGGTAAAGATGAGGAAACTGAGGGAAGCAGGGTTAAATGACTTGCTCAGGATCAGATAGCATGTAGTATCTGAGGCTAGAGGGCTGGAGCTCTGTCTGCTGCACCACCTGGCTGCCCAGGCGGTCACTCATACCTGTTAATTTCAGGTCAGTGTCATAATTAACTTCTGGATAGACTTTACTAAATCTGATATCCCCATTCTGATTCCTACAGTTCTCTATTAGCTTGGTATTTATATATTCAATTGTTAGCATAAAATACATATTTGCACTTGTTTAGATGTTGATTTATATGTTAATATTTTAATTTAATTTTATTTTTATGTTAATATTTTAGATGTGTCTCTATTGTCTTCTCCATTGTACAAAAGACCCAATGAAGCAGAGCTCAGGATTATATTTCTTTGTTCCCTCCTGCAGTGGCAATGGTAGAGGCAGTGGCAGAGCCAGTATCAACACAAAGTCCTAGACTATGAGGCTCTGTAAAAATGTTCAGGTAGCTCTCCATCAATGGCAGAGTCTAGAGGTGTACTGACTGGGACAGCAGAACTTCTGAGCACTTTGGAGTTTTAAAAAGGTCTCTTTCTATGCTCAGGACCTCACCCAGTGCCTTGGTTCTTAGTAAATGCTTGTTGAATGGATAATGTTAATATCATTAGTACTAATTAACTTGTACATTATGTCAACTGTTTGCCAAGTATCCTGTCTATAGTGTCTTAGTTAATGCTAACAGCTATTTTGGGCATTTTAATAACAGTCAAAGTTGGCATTCAAACTCAGGTCCCCAGGGCTCCAAGTACAGTCCTCTTACCAACCATGCCAAGCTAACTATGAATGAAGAGTTTATTTTTCTAGGGTGATAGTCCTGCAAACTACATATGCTGTTTATGGTCCAATGTTACTTGTTCAGGGAGAAATTTTACTCCTTCTAAGAGTTGCAGTGAATACTACACAAGCCTGGAGTAAGGCAGATCCAAATTCAAAATAGGCTCTGAATAAAGTCACTTAGTCTTCTGTCTGCCTCAGTTTCCTCATGTGGAAAATGAATTAAATAAAAGCAGTAATTTCCAAGGAGTTTTGTGAGTATATAACAATATTTTTAAATGCTTTACAAACCTTAAAGCACCACACAAATGCTAGACATCATTATTATTGACATAATAATAAGATACCATATTCTATAACAGATAGCATCATTGTTTGCCAATGTTAAGATACAAGCTCTGTGAGACAAGAGATTGTTTCATTCTTAGCATCCTTATTACCTGAATGTAGTAAAGTGTCTGCTTCATGATAAGACACTTAATAAATGCTTGTTGATTAATATTCAATTCATGTGAATTTATCAAATACAGTAAAATATCATTAATTTGAAAGTAATACAGAATTTCTGAATTTGTACATCCACTGAAATAAAGATAGCTCTGTTTTTAAAAGCAAAACCCTTCTTCATTGTTAAAACAAATAATAGCATAAATAACATCAACTTACACTGGTAATTTTCAAAGTACCTAACCTTCCTAACAACAACTTTTTAGGGGTAAGTAGGGTTCATTTTTCAAGAAAAAGAAATTAGCACCAGGAAGAAACTTGACAGAGGTGACACAAGTAATGAGTGAACTGAGACTCAACTTTTAGGGATACAAGTTCACAGCAACTGTTCTGCCTCCTAAGTGTGCTCTGGTGATGTCTTCTGCTCCCATACAAGTGGTGACTCCCCCATCTAAACATTGCATTTTAAACCCGTCTCTCCTCAAATCTCAGCTCGCCTTTCTCTCTATCCCACAAGTCTCATTTGACCTTTCATCACTCTTTCTTTTCATTTTCCCCCACGTCTCTTTTTTCCAATTGATATTTTATTTTTCCATTTACATATTATGAAAGTTTTTCAACATTCATTCACTTGCACATTTATAAGTTACACATTTTTCTACCACCCTCCTTTTCCACCTCCCCTCAGCAGTGAAAGTCTTCTGATGGCCCTAACATCCAACCTGTTACTCAGGTTCAAAAACCTAGGCATTTTTGACTTTTTTGATCCCTTCCTTATTCTCCATATGCAATTCGTTGCCAAGTTTCATCTATCCTCACAACATCTCTTATTTGTTTCTCTCTCTCCACTCATGATACAACAGCATTTATATGGGACTCTATCATATTTCATCCAGATTATTGAAATAGCCTCCTAACCGGTCTTCCTGCCTCCGGTCTCTCCTCCTCTGGTCTATTTTTAATATATTTGTCAAAATAATCTTTGTAATAACCAATTCATTCTCTTGCTCAAAAACATTTAGTGGAACCCTAAGAAATAACTACAAAATCCTTGGCATTTCAAGTGTTGCAAAATTGGGTTCTAAGCTACCTTTCCCATTTGATTTCCCCCTTTTCTCTCTTGACTACTTTATAGCCTGTGCAGTTATTAGTTGCGTCTTTATCTTGTCTTGGTCTCTCTTGCCCTCCTGAATTCATGCCAGCCATACTCAGAGCTTGGTATGTACCCTATCCTCTTTGGAGAATATTGAAATCATCCTTTTCTTTGTATTTAGTTCATAAATGAGGGTCACCTCATTTATGCAGCTTCTCTCATCTCTGTACTTGAACTTTTTCCTCTACTTACACATTTTCCTAGAATATACTCTCTGGATCTGTTTGTTACCTCAGTTACTACTCTAGCCACTTTATCTGTGAACATACTGCATTTCCCTCATCTTCAGTAAATAAACCATTTGAAAGGAGAACTATGTTGCACTTTGTTGTTTTTTAAAATCAGCATTTAGTCAAAAGTATTACATAGTGTTTAATAAAGGTTTGCTGAATTTAATTCTTAAAAAAAATCACATTTAGTTATATAGTTTCAGAGAAGGAAAGAACCCTAAAGATCAGAAAGTCCATCTGGTCCAATTGTTTCTACAACTGGAATGTACAGAAAGCATTCTGGCACAAGCCAAACTTTTATCTTTATCCAAGATCCACAATTATCTTTTTGGGTAGATAAATTTCATACTTAGGGACCAGTAGTGAACATTAAAAAGAAGGGGAATTTAGGAGGAATTTTATGGACCTTCAGCATAAGTAGAAACTTTGTGAAAATCTCTTTATCCAAACTTTGGCCGTGGCCATTGCCACAAATAATATTGTCAGTAATAGAATTACCCCAAAGCTCTAGCACTGATAAACTCACATGCTCAGTAATCTAGATACTAATCACTTACAAATAACATGAATAATAAACACCTAAAACATATATGTATGGCATTTCCTCAAAATATTTTCATGTCTATCATTTAAATTGTTCAAATTGATGCATCTTAAATTTAACAAATGAACATCAGGTTGTGGATATGTTTTGAAAACAGGGGTGAGTGCTCATAAAAGTTTCATGATAATTTTCGAAGAACCTCATCAGAAAAATGAGTACATGTAGACCAACATTCAACACAGCATAATGTACAGAGCTGATTCTCATCCATTGTTGTTTAAAGAAACAATTTAATTTGATAAGAGTCATTGGCTCAATCAACTGAGAAGAGAATCACAGGATCTCTCTCTCTTGTCTCCAGTATACCCAATACTAGAGAATAGATAACTCAGAATTCTTTCTGAAAACAGGCAGGAGGGAAAAATTACAAGATTTGTTATAAAAAAGAAGTATTTTAGGGGAGAGATCAGGTGGTCAGTGTTGTCACCATGCCATTTCTCAATTGCAATTCATCTGTTCTCTTCACCTTGTTCAATTCTGAACTTAGTTCATGAACTAAAGTATCAATTCAAGATAAATTCTACTGAGAGAAGCTCAATGTGTTGTTCACCAGTCAACTACCCAGGCTAATAGATAACACAATGACTATAAATTTTGGGGTATAAAGTGAATTAATTTATATTTTAATAGTAAAATGATTCAAAGTTTGAGCTGTCTTTTGTAAATGATAAGACATCATTTACCAGAAGATTTGCAAAGTACATTACAGATGCTAGTATTAAAGTTTTTCAGATTTCTAAATGCTCAGCCACCTATACTCATAAAACAAGGGACAAGATGAAAATGACTAAAACAAGAAAAATAAGCAGTTGTTCTAATCATGTGATTAGAGTAAGATTCCCTGATGCTATGCATTTCTCCTGTTCCACCAAGGTTCTTTCAAAGGTATCTCTTACTAAGAAATTTAAGGTGAAAGAGAATCCAAAAATGTTTTAAACACAACAGTGTACTATGTAATAATTATTCATTTATTATCTTATTATAAAGACTAGGCCTGCAATTTCATCCAGTGAATTGGGAACCATCCAACTATAACTTATAGCCTTGGATAGTTGTTTAGAACAAAGAGAAAAGTGAAATCATTTGGTTATGCCACACAAGCAAGAGGTATTAAGAGGTAAGACTAAAATCCATGAGGTAAGACTAAAATCCAGGTCTCCCTAACTTTAAGACCAATCCTCTGTTCATTACACCATGTTGCTTAACAGCCCCCACACACACACACACACACATACAAACTTACAAAGAACTTTTGAAAAAAGCTCAACTAGCTCAAAAAGGAGAAAAGATGGCCTTTGCTAAAGGAAAACCAAGAATTAAATTACTCATTAAATTTTGAAGGATTTATATTCTTTGAAGGTCCTATAAATATCAATGCCAGACTGTGAAAGTTGAAGATACCCATACTTAATAGCATGCAATTACTATTATTGTACTTTACAGAACAACCCTTGGGTTACCCCATGGCCAAGAACTACCAAATCTATCAATCTCCTTCAGACAGCCTACATCTTACTGCTCAGAGTTCAGATTCACTGTGCAAACCCTAGGGCTGCTCCAGGAGGTTTTGTCTAACCTAACACTAGGGAATACTAACACTAACACTAACCTTGGGAAATTGACTGCATTCTCAAGGTTTTTTGGCAGTATTTGTTTTTGGAGGAAGGAATCTGCTTTACTCTAGGAATATCTGAGGTGCTTTGGACATTCAGTGTGTCAGATTTTAACAGAAGCTTAAAAGGCTACACTTCTCTCAATAGCAGCCCACTATTTCATCAAATGCCAGGATAGTGGGGCACCAGGAACAACATTTTAGAATGTTATAAAACATTTATTTTAAAAATCATTCTACCACTTTCAATTGTCCCTTCCATGATAAAATTAGCCAGAAAGGATTTTTTTAAGGTCTTTGACAGAAACTCAATACTTTGCCTACCTTCTGTCTCTACCTCCCCTCCCCCAACCATATTATTTACTGATAATTTTTTTAAAAGCATAAAGGAAGGGAGAAATCTACTTTAGGTCATATTAGTAAGACTTAACTGTATAACCAACACTTCTAGCTTTGTGAAAAGTCTGTTTTTGGTAGAATGTGTGACACATAGCCCATCGTGAGTAATAGTATATCTCAAATAAAAATCAGCCCATGAATATACATAATCCAAAAGGTAATTCTCCCAATCTCAGAAATGTAATGGAGCCACTCTAGATCACTGAGGCATGAATATTTACCGTATTCAGGCTTTACTGCTCTCGATCTGGGTTCAATTTTGCAAATTAAAATGAGGGCTGTGTGGATAGAGAGATTAAAGGAGAGCATCCTAAAGCCTGCATGTTCCCTTGGTGTGGGAGAAGTGATCTGGTTACCCTTCTGTTCGGTTATTTCTTTTTACTTAATAGAGTAGGTCAGAAGCAATTGAGACTGGAGAGGAGAGGTCATTATGAGGTCATGACCCTGGAGTTAAAAGCTTGCCAAGGAAAATAAACAGATAGTGAATATTAAATGGCATTTTAAAATAAAACATAAAATTGGAGAAAATAGCTTAAAGACCTTGCCCTTCTCTTTTGACAGTTAAAGTACATTTCCTATCATTCGTCAGGGACTCAAGGTTCTATCATTTCTCAAGCATTTAAAATCAACTTATTATCAAGGCTAAAGTACAGTTATAATGTGCATTATGTGAAGAGGTAAATGGATACACACTCTGGGATTGATGGTACAGAGAACAAATTGGTTTTGCCCATAGTAGCCACTGCTGTCTTCTATCCCAGGCTGATTTGGACTGGAAAAAGTATTAATATTCACTGTTAGGGAGTCCCTAGTATAAATGCCTATTGTGGTGTCAATAGCTGTGCCAGAGCCTGGGGGCTGCTTTAAAGAGGGGAGTCCTTTGTGGTTGCTTACTTGATAGGAAAGAATAAAAAATAATAAATAGACCATTTGCCATCCCATGTGAGGAATGAACATAAACTGCCAAGGGTTACTACTGGCCAGGTAGCTTTGTGAATGAAGCCAGTAGGGTCCAGCAGCTTCAAACTTGGGGCCTTGTGAGTAGGTCCATGTTGATCAAAACAGGGTGAAATTTAGTGCCTGGCTATCAGGAGAGACTTGGGCCCTTGAGAGCCTGGCCTTGCAAAGTCCGAGAGAGCAGATGGACCTAACTGGGAGCCAGAGTAGAAGGTGGGGAAACCCCACTTCAATACTCAGCTGTTTTGGACTCCAGTCCCCTGGCCAAGACTGTGGCTGAAAGGAGAAAATAAACATTAGAAACCAGCTGACTGGGAAGTGAGCAAGCTAGCCCCTAAGAGCTTGGAATGACAGCAGGTGATTCTCCTGGGTGCTGATCATCCTCAACAGGATGGCCAGGGGTCGGTGATGTCCTGGTACCAAAGGGTTACTTGTGCTTAGAAAACCTTAACCAGCAGCCTGACGAAACGTTTTCTATTTTTCTTTCTGCTTTCTTTAAGTCCCCAGATGTGTTCTTGCAGATCAAAAGAGACCAACTTATAAAGTTAAACTAAATCAAGGGCTTTTGTTCTGAGGCATCGTTGCTGAACTAATTATTCCTGTATGTTGTTTAATGAAATAGTGGTGCCATATATTAAAACAGTTAACAGGATGAGCTGCATGAGTTATGGGGAAGGCCTGATCTGGGATTATAAATTTAACTTTTTCTTAAAGAGAGATGAAACAAACCATTCAACTCCCCAGCGTTTTCTGTCACAGGGAGAGTAAAATAATGGCACCAAACATGGAGGGGCTGGGATGGGCTCTGTGGCCTGTCCCCCGCCCCTGAAGGAGGGCAGGATGGAGATGGGGGAGTTCCCAAGTTCTCTGGCTTACCTCCCCTGGTCTCTACTAAATTTCAAAATAAAACAAACCTTTACATTTGCTTTTCATCCCCGAGCCTGACAATCTCTCAACGGCCCACATGACAAATGCAGTCAGGAGCAGCCAAGCTGTGGGCAAATCCTGAGAGAAGCCTATCCTTAATGAAAGGTTAGAATAAACACCACAAGTTTCTCCAACCCATTGCAAACAGTTCTGTCTGTTTTGGGGGGAAGGAAATAAGAAGAAAAGAATGCTGTAATTGGACAGAGTCGAGGTGAGACCCAGCCCAAATCTGTCATTAGACCTGTTCTACCCATGGGGTAGAGACACACTATAAATGCTAGGTCCTCCTTTATTTGCAGCACTTTATTTCCAGAGAAAACTTTTCTACCAGGCAATGCAGCTTCATCTTACAGATGACCAAAAAATACAAAAAAAAAAAAACAAAAAAAACCCCAACCCTAACCCCAACTGAAAGCCACTGAGAAAAAGCCAATGGACCAAAGCAGTCAGGACATCTGTCTTACAATCCAAAGCACCAAGCCTGGCTCTGCCAGACTGCAGACCTGCCAAGCTTTGGTTGGTTGAGTTCTAGTTAAACCTCAACTGTCCATGCCAAGTGAAATCTTATTAACAGTGGGGCAGTGGGAAGGCTGGGCCCTGATCATGCTGAATGGAACTGGTCTCAATAAAAGTTCAGCATGTGGACCCTCCTCCTCCGGGAGCTGAAGCAAGAGATGACCTGAACTGAGGCCTCCAGGACCCACCCACTTCCCCCATGAGCAACAAGTGCCCAGGAAGGCAGAATGGATGCCCTGACTTCTCCAAAGGGAAAAGGGAGGAGACTGATGTTTGCCTTGGTCTCTGCTCCAGGAACCTTTTTCTCTCCTTTACTATGGAGTTCATGACATGGAGGTCATCTCCTCCAGGAAAAGTTTCCCAAGTGATAGTGATCTCTCTCTGCATGCCTCAGCTGCTCTCTCCTTCCACACTTTACCTTGTATTATGCCTCTCAGTGGACATGCCAGGGATCCTTGGTAGTAAAAGGATTTAAGGGGCTTCACAGAGCAGCTAGTGGATAGCAGGCTGGGTCCGGAGTCAGGAAGACTCCTTCATGAGTTCAAATCTTAATTCTGACACCGAATACCTGCATGACCCTGGACAAGTCAGATAATCCTATTTGCCCCAGTTTCTTCATCTGTAAGAGGACCTGGAGAAGGAAATGGCAAACCTCCCTGTATCTTTGCCAAGATAATCCCAAATGGGGTCACAGGGATTCAGACATGAACTAAAAGACTCAATAACAGCAAAAGGGACTGCACCTTTCAGTTCTGCTCCCCATCTGCCTTTTACAGAGAAGATGCTTTATTCATGTTTGCTGAATTGAACTCCTCAAAAATGAACATGCTCAAAGTCCCCCAAATCATTGACGCTCAGTATGGTCACAATATACACCTTCTAGAATATATCCTCATCAACAAACTGATAGGGCACCAATGATGAGTGCCAACATCTGGACAGGGATACAAAGAGAGAAACACATACACACAATGGCCATTATTATATAACTTATTTAAAGAAGTTGTCCTACTTTAAAATGAACTTAGAATAAAAAATCCACAGCTCCACTTCTGAAAATACAGCACGGTGGTTAATTAAATACTGTATTCTGCCTCTGGTGAAGAAACAGCATTCAATATGCTAGATGCAAAGCTCAGAACTATTATCTTTTACAGTATCACCTACATGCCTAAACCTCTACCTTGTCACCAGAAAAATAAATTCTTTCACTCCCCTCCCTCTTTCCCCATATTCTCTTGACTTTTAAAACTGCAACATTCTGCCTGGCTTAATTGTTTACCCACCAATCACACCAAGATTCAAACATGCCAGAGCACTGCACCTGGGGCCACCCCTACATGGATAACACTGGAGTGAACCAAAAAGGAAGGACAGAAAAAGAAAGAAAGAAAGAAAGAAAGAAAGAAAGAAAGAAAGAAAGAAAGAAAGAAAGAAAGAAAGAAAGAAAGAAAGAAAGAGAGGGAGGGAGGGAGGGAGGGAGAAAGAATTCCTCTTTTTGAAAGAGGCACAAAACTTATGTGGCTCTGAAAAATGTTTGCATCTCTGGCCACTTCAGTCTCAAGGTTCTTTCCAAGAAGAACATGCCACTTCCATAAAGGCAGATCATCTGGGGAAAGGGAGGTTTCTGGCTGCAGAGTCAGAGTTTCCCAAGATTCATTCCCTAGCATCAACAAGAGAAGTTCGCTCTTGCTAATCAGTGGAGTGGATAGGTTTTCCTTCTGAGGATGGAGTTTTCTTTACAAAGGGATGCAGATGAAACCCAAAGGTCATATTAAAAAAAAAAAAAAACAAGACCCAACAACCCCCCAGGGCTGCAGAAGGTCATCTTCTCCTGTCAGACAATCATAAGGTGATGTCAGATGAGGCCTCTGTTCCCTGACAGCTACTGGGAAAGAAGCTCTGGTTCAAGGCCGAGGCTTAGCTTAGGCATGCTAACTAAATGTGCTGCTTGTTTGCAATTCTCCACTACTGCTGTCCCATGGCAGTTCCACAGAGCAGACCCCACAAAAAGTACAGTGGCCATCGTATCTCTCAACTGTTCCTCATTAGCTGGAACATTCCACTTTTCAACAACCAGAGCAGCCTTTGCCCTCCTCTTTGAGGGTGGTTTCTACCCTGAACACTGCTGTTTCTCTCTCTAGACACCCATGCCAAACAAAGACAGTCCCTATCCAAAGCCTGGGACGCAAAACAGTGAGTCAATTTTTCCTCCTTCTCCTCCCCTGCGACACAGTCAACAAGCAAGGGCAAAATTCCATGAAAACAGGGTCATACTAAGAAAGGTATTAAACCAAGGACAGAGCATCACCCAGTGAAGAAAAGGCTGGACTGGGTTGAATGTAGGCCCTGCCAAACAGCCTGGGGTAAACGGCAGCTACATTAACTACATGAGCATCTGTTTCACTATCTGAGCATTTTTCTTTGATCTGCTGTCACTTAGAATAACAGAACCATAGACCTTTTTTAAATTATATAAATATTTTATGTTTTCCAATAGTAGTTTCTACAATCATTTTTTGACAAAGTTTTGAATTTTACAATTTTCTCCCCCACCCTCCCTTCTATCCCCTCTCCGCAACAGAAGGCAGTCTGATAATCTTTACATTGTTTCCATGCTATACATTGATCAAGACTGGATGTGTTGAGAGAAAAATCATATCATTGAGGAAGAAACAAAATATTAGAGAAAGAAAAATTTGTAGTACATAAGACAACTTTTTTTAAAAAAAATTGAAGGTCTTTAGTCTTTGTCTAAACTCCACAATTCTTTCTCTGGATACAGATGGTGTTCCCCATCACAGATATCCTAAATTGTCCCTGATTATTGCACTAATAGAGTGAGCAAGTCCAATGAAGTTGATCATCATACCCATGTTGCTGTTAGAACAACATAAGAAGGGGCAGCTAGGTGGTGCAGTAGATAGAGCACCAGCCCTGGAGCCAGGAGGCCCTGAGTTCAAATCCTGCCTCAGACACTTAATAATTACCTAGCTGTGTGGCCTTGAGCAAGCCACTTAACCCCATTGCCTTGCAAAAACCTTTATTTTCAGGGCTCTTGGGGATCTTGATGGCAATCGAATCATAGAATAATAGATTCAGAGTTAGAAGGGGCCTTGCAGGTCAATGAATTGAATGCCCTCAATGTATAGATGGGAAAACTGAGGTTCTGAGGAGAAATGTCTTGACCAGGACCATCCACTAAACTGGACATGCCCAAGTTTTCTTGACCTTCACTAGAGTGCTTTTTCTACTACAATAAAATGCAAAGGCATGTTGTAGGCACCAAAGGGGCAACTGGAAAAATACCAAGGCACTCTACCACCTACCATGGTACTCAAAATACCACCATCAGAGAATTATTTTGAAGTACATCTTTGAGAGTACTCAATTAAAATACAAATATTCCTGATAAGTATAATTAAGTCATTCTCAGTCCTTATCAATTAGGTGAATCCAATTTCTCAAATGAGCTCCTGTTACCTAGTAGAAATCTAAGTCAAGAGGCAACAGAGCACAAATACATTTATGGGAAGGAAAAGTGTTGGGCATGGAAGTCTACATTTCTCCATGAGAGCCCCTGGGTAGCCAGAGGAAG
The DNA here is from genome assembly GCF_037893015.1 of Macrotis lagotis. Lineage (NCBI taxonomy): Eukaryota > Metazoa > Chordata > Mammalia > Peramelemorphia > Peramelidae > Macrotis > Macrotis lagotis. The sequence continues at coordinate 133,922,023 of NC_133665.1, forward strand.
CCAAGTGGTACAGGAGGTGCCACTTCACAATCCTGCCTAAGCCTAGCACAGTAAAGTGCACTGCATTGGGAGCCAGGAAACTTCTATACTAGATCAATGTTGTCAATGATTCAGGAGTGAACTTGGAGAAGTTATTTCATTTCAATTCCATTTCATCCTCTTTAAAATAGAAATAATGGACTTCCTTAACCTTTAGCTTATGTTAAAAGTCTGTAGGGTTCCTTAAATCCCAAGTTCTCTTCAGTTGAGGAAATTTTAAGGCATTTCATTTTGTAAAGGACAAGTGTTGTATCATAAAACTACTATGGAACCAGAAATGGCAGAGATGCAAGCCAGCGCACCTGAACCTTCTTCTTAGGCTGCTGACTTGCTGACTGCCTTTACTGATATCCTGAGGAGAGTTCACCCTATTACATATGAACACATCAGAATGTCTCCTCAGAGGCCTCAGGGCTAGGAAATTCTTCTCTCTCTCTCTCTCTCTCTCTCTCTCTCTCTCTCTCTCTCTCTCTCTCTCTCTTAAAGGTTTTTGCAAGGCAATGGGGTTAAGTGGTTTGCTCAAGACCACATGGCTAGGTAATTATTAAGTATCTGAGGCCAGATTTGAACTCAGGTACTCCTGATTCCAGGGCCAGTGCTCTATCCACTGCGCCACCTAGCCCACCCCTGGACCACCTAGCCACCCCAGAAATTCTTCTTAAAGGCCCAATCAAAATTACTTTTGGGGTATGGTTTGGGGCAGATTAAATTCATTCTATCCTTTTGGGTGTAACTGCCATATCCATTCAGCTGACTCACAGAGTCTGAGTGTGTGTGTGTGTGTGTGTGTGTGTGTGAGAGAGAGAGAGAGAGAGAGAGAGAGAGAGAGAGTGTGTGTGTGTGTGTATGAGAGGAGAGAGAGAGAGAGAGAGTATGTGTGTGTGTGTCTGTGTCTGCCTATCTATCTGTCTCTAGTCATAAGTCTTTCCTCTGAGCTTCCATCTCCCATCACCAACTGTTTGTCCCAAAGACATCTCAAACTCAACACAATCAAAACTCAAGTCATTATCTCTTCCCTGGCACCTTCTCTTCATTTCCATACTTCTCCATTTCTGGTTCCCATTACTAAGATCTTTCTCTTCTCCCTGATTCATAATCTCTGTATTATCTTCCCCTCAATCTATTCCTCACTCTACATATCTAATGAGTTTCCGAATCTTGCTGTTTCTTGCTGTCTTTATCTCTCTATTTGGCCACTTCTCTCCATTTACCTAGCCACCACTTGGGTTCAGGCCCTCATCACCTCTCACCAAGATTATTCTAGCAGCCTCCTCACTGGTCTTCCTGTCTCAAGTTTCTTCCCACTCATGTTCACCCTACACAGGCTACCAAAGCTACTTTAAGCACAGATCTGACAATGTAACTCTCCTACTCAATCAGCTTCAGTGGCTTCCTATTTAAACTCTATTGCTGAGTTTTTAAAGATCTATACAAACTGGACCCAATATGCCTTTCTAACCTCTCCCAGGTTCTTCTGCCTTCCTCCCTATCATTCACAAACAACACTCCATCTTCTCAGAATCTTTGCCAGAGCCAGGTCATTTGTCTTCCTACTTACAGCCACCTCACAACCAGAAACTCAAGCTTCATCTTCTGAAGGAAGTTTTTCTTGAGCCTCTCCACTGTTTGTGCTCTCCCTTCCAGTCTAATTTATAATAACTTCTATTTTATGCCATCCAAAATTATGTATTCACGTGTTGTCTCCTCCATTTGACTGTGAGCTCTTTGCAAGTAGAGAACATTTAACTCTTTAATTATCCAATATGCTTAATACGTTTAAAAATACCTTTTAACTGATTAATTGAGGAAACTAATAGAAGGAGAAGGAGGTGAAATTACTTCACCAAAGGAGTCAGCACATGAGAAGGTAAAAATCAAACTCAGTTCTATCCAAACGCTCTTTTTATTGTCTACCACTATGCTGCCTTACCTACAATGCCTATAATCAGTTTATAATACAGACCTTGTTCCATTCAAGTACATGGATTTCTGAAAAGTTACACAGAAGTCAAATACATGTAAGTCAAACTATATTTTTTTTTTAGGTTTTTTGCAAGGCAATGGGGTTAAGTGGCTTGCCCAAGGTCACACAGCCAGGCAACTATTAAGTGTCTGAGGCTGGATTTGAATTCAGGTACTCCTGACTCCAGGGCTGGTGTTCTATTCACTGTGCCACCTAGCCACCCAGAAACTATACTTTAAATAAATAACATTTTAAATGTTCTAAGAAATCATTATTATAATTATTTATCCTTTCTTAAGAAACATTTGTCTAACAAATAACTACACTAAAGCTTTATTTTGTTTTGTATTCTATTTTCTTGACTGTTTTTTAAATAAATCTGAATTTTCAATTTTAGGAATTTTAAAAAGTAATAATTTAAATTTATATATTGTGCTTCCTTAATCCCTAAACTATTGTTCAAAGAATCACTAACAACTTACTTTTTAAAAAATACTAAATTCACATATTAACTTGAGGTTTACTATGACTCTTGATTTTTTTTTTTTGCAAGGCAATGGGGGTTAAGTAACTACCACCTAGCTGCCCCCAACTCTTGATTTTTTCCTGCAATACTTGTACCTAGCCATAGTAAAAAATGGAATGATGCTATTACTAACAAGAAAAACAATAATAGTACATTCTCACTTAAATGCCATAAAAATATCTAAATGAATGATCCTTCGGCATTCCAACACGTTCATGAAATGACTCCAAAGTATCTTCCACTCCCCACAATTTTTTTAGTCCTGCACCTACTAAGAACAAGAGATGCTAAGAATTGAACCAGAAGGAAGCAGTACTTTTTGCCTCTCTCTGTAAACTGATCTAAAAGGCTTGGAAGTAAGATTGCATCAGAAAGGACACATCTCTTTCCAAAGCTTTAATGAAACACAAGACAAATTTGCTAATTGCCAATTCTACTTTCTAACATTCCCCAAAGGCCAAACCTGCCCCAGGAACACTCTTGAGTCTGTGGTGAATGGCAATAAAAGGGTGCTCAGGACACCAGTTTTTCTTCTTGTAAATCGCAGACACTATACTGTTCACTTGCCTTTCATTTTGTTATGGTTTCATTCAGTTGGTATCTGTGTAGCTGGAAAACCAAGTGTTCCCTTTTATGGGTTTTCCCCCAATCTTCTTTTCTAACTATGTCTATTTTCATCAATCACAGCCCTCTTCTCCCAGAAGGAAAAAGAACACAATAAGGAAAACAAGAAAAAGAAAAAATGTAGGGGAATAGAAAGGAACAAGGAAAAAATAGTGAAGGAGGAAGAGAAGGACATCTAAGAAGGGATAAGGATGAGGGAAAATGATTCTTTTTGCAGGCAAAGCCAAAATCAGGGGTTTGTAAGAAAGGGATCTGAAAGGAAAGACTTTATCCTTTCAGATACTATCTAGGGAAAAGTTCAGAGAAAAGGATCCTAGACAGTTAACTGCTGTCCATTTGCTGCTGACCTCCTCCATTCATTTGACAAACATTTTCTGAGCACCTACCATACATAATAAGGCATCAGAGGTGAAGCCCAGAAATCACTGCATGACCCTTGGTATCAGGTTCTTAAGACAGGAAGATCTAAGATCTCTTAATGGCAGAAGTAGTTCTGTGTGTGTATGCCTGACTACAGGAACATGCATATATTCTGAATAATCAAGGAAATATTCAGGGATCTGCAATAGTGAACTCATAGGATCAAAACTGTCTCTGACGGTTCCTGGAGAAGGGAATCTTATAGACAGGGCAGCAATAAAAGTGCTTGAAAACTCCAAGTTGTCTCCACATCTACTTTTCACAATACTAACTACTATGTATCCTAATATTGAGAGGTTAGATGAAGAAAAGCTCCAGGAACTGCTATCACTGACAAGGCTATGACTTTTGATAATATTATCTAACAGACATAAAGGGAAAATATTGGAGACCAAACTCTGCTGTTGACATGTTGCCAATTTACAGGAGGAGGAAGATATGTTCAAGTGGCTCCTATGACTCCAGAACCCAAAGGTTCTGAAGAGGAGTGACAATAAGATTCATCTTCTCAAAACCACTGACCCCATTGAAAACATCCTGCCATTGCTCTTCATACAGGCAGAAATATTCACGTTTCTAAAATCACAGGTTTGCAGAAATTTAGAGATGAAACCTCATAAATTTTTCATCTGGTCCAACTCCTTCATTTTACAGATGAGGAAACTGAGGTAGAAAGAGAATTGATTTGCTCAAGGCCACAATATAAATTAGTGGCACAATCAAGGCTACAATATGGGTACTCAATTCTCAAGTAAATGGTCTTTCTAATATGCAATGATCCCAGGGTAGCTATGTGGTACAGTGGATAGAATACTGGCCTTGGAGTCAGGAGGACCTGAGTTCAAATTTGAACTCAGATACCTAACAATAACCTAGCTGTGTGATCTTGAGCAAGTCACTTAGACCCACTGCTTTGCCAAAAAAAAAAAAAATGCAATGATCCTTCCCCTTATGATGCATACAAGATGACCAGGTGAAAGTTATATCCAGCTATAACTAAGGCTCTTACCCCAATATAAAGCAAAAGAATGGCAGACAATCCTATTTTGGATTTATTCAGTATATTTGTTTCAAAAAGCTAATAGAAGAATGAGCCCTAAGCTAAGAAACTGTGTATCCCACAAACAGCTAAGATCACTTAGATTCCATGTGCCTGACCCTCAAGTCTCTCAAAAGGAGATTAAACATCTGCCCTATATAATTCAGTGATGCAAAGAAATAATTAAAACATTGGGGGAGGGGGGAGCAGCTAGGTGGCACAGTGGATAAAGCACCCTGAAGTCAGGAGTACCTGAGTTCAAAATCCGGCCTCAGAAAACGTAATAATTACCTAGCTGTATGGCCTTGGGCAAATCACTTAACCCCACTGCCTTGCAAAACAAAAAATCATCATGGTTTTTCATGGGGGGGGGGGAAGAGGGGGCAGAAGTGCAGGTGGGGGAGGGGAGTGACAGTATGAATACTTTAAAAGATATTTTATTAACTTGGAATATTATAAACTCTCCTTTCTGTGTATCCGTCTCTCCTCTCCACTTCTTCTATGACTTTATCTCTCTTTTAAGGTCTTGTGTGTGTGTGTGTGAGTGTATGTTTGTCTGTCTGTCTGTCTTGTTATAAGTTGGAAAAGCTGCTGGATCTGAAGCCCAAGAGCCCTGAGTCTGAATATCATCTCTGCCACTTAATGCCCATGTAAGCTGCTCCAGATCTCTGAGTTTCCTCATGTAAAGTGAGGGTCTACACTAGACTGTCTCTAAATTTCCTTCTAATATTATATTGTCGATGATGATCACAAACATGAAAGCTAAAAAGAGGTCCTTCATGGAAAGAACAGAGAACTTCAGAACAAGTGCAAAAAGCTGTGGGTTCAAGGCCTTCAATTTCACTTTTTAGCTCTGTAAAATAAACTAATACTTCATTTAGCTACTTCTCAGGGTTGTTATGAGAAAGACTCATTATTATCATAACCTGTGGCTTGCATTTAGTATGCCAATTGATAGCATGCAAGTACTTATGAAAGACTTGAGAATTTTTAGAACCATTTTTTCTCTTAAATATTCTATATATTCTCAAATAAACTTATCTTATAATATTAATTGGCATAATTAAAAATGTAAATGTAAACTTGAGTCCTCTAATTTACTAGAAATTAAAATTTTTTGACACCTCAAGAAAATTTGGCTACATATGAAAAAGTGACTAGAAAAGTATAATTCTACTTTAATGAATTTCAATTATCACAAGCCCTAAAGATCCAAAGACAACTTCCTCAAAGGAGTTGCTACTCTGGATGATGACTGGGTTGGAAGTACGAGCAGCAGTGTTAGGAAGCTGAGAGGAGTAGAAGGGTATAGAGGGGGTAAGAGGGGGTTTCTAAGTCTATTGGTGACAGTAGATCAAGCAGTTGTTTCAGATGGTAAGAAGCAAGGCATATACTTTCTTCTTTAAATGATGGCTCCATAAACTAGAGTGGGAAGCAGATCTAGTGGTCTGAGGGATGATTCTATTCCTTAGGCTCCTAAGCACTGACCAAAATGTTTCCCACTCAGGTTCGAGAGAAGATGGTAATAGATGTGGTAGTGGTCACTTGACTTGGCTATCAAGTTTGCATGTACTGTGCTGAAGATGAGAAGTGATATGAAAGGAGTCTGGAAGAGAGACTGAAAACCACTTTGAATGTCAAACAGATTTAGAGCTACTTGAACCTTGATTTTCTCACTCCAAGAGTAGCATTCTTTTTTTTTTTTAAGATTTTATTTATTTTGAGTTTTACAATTTTCCCCCCAATCTTCCTTCCCCCCCACTCCCCCCACAGAAGGCAGTCTGTTAGTCTTTACATTGTTTCCATGTATACATTGATCTAAATTGAATGTTATGAGAAAGAAATCATATCCTTAAGGAAGAAAAATAGAGGATAAGAGATAGCAGAATTACATAGTAAGATACCAGGTTGTTCTTTTTTTTTTCTAAATAGTCTTTGGTCTTTGTTCAAACTCCATGATTACTTTTCTGGATACAGATGGTATTCTCCATCACAGATACACCAAAATTGTCCCTGATTGTTGCCACCGATGGAATGAGCAAGTCCATTAAGGTTGGTCATAGCCCCCATGTTGTTGTCAGGGTATACAATGTTTTTCTGGTTCTGTTCATCTCGCTCAGCATCAGTTCATGCAAATCCTTCCAGGCTTCCCCTGAAATCCTGTCCCTCCTGGCTTCTAAAAGAACAATAGTGTTCCATGACATACATATACCACAGTTTGTTAAGCTATTTCCCAATTGAAGGACATTCACTTAATTTCCAATTCTTTGCCACCACAAACAGGACTACTATGAATATTTTTGTACAAGTGATGTTTTTACCCCTTTTTCATCATCTCTTCAGGGTATAGACCCAGCAGTGGTATTGTTGGATCAAAGGGTATGCACATGAAATGATGCTTAAAAAAAAAGAATTACTATAAACATTTCCTGCTATTGCACCTAATCTATTCCATTGATCCACCACTCTATTTCTTAACCAATACCAGACAGGTTTTTTTTTTTAGGTTTTTCAAGGCAAACGGGGTTAAGTGGCTTGTCCAAGGTGTCTGGGACCAGATTTGAACCTAGGTACTCCTGACTCCAGGGCCGGTGCTTTATCCACTACACCGCCTAGCCGCCCCTATACCAGATAGTTTTGATGACTGCTGCTTTATAATATAATTTTAGATCTGGTAAGACATCTTCTTTTGTACTTTTGTACTTTTTTTCACTGACTCCCTGGAAATTCTTGACTTTTTATTTCTCCATATGAATTTACTTACAACTTCTTCTAACTCATTAAAGTAATTTTTTTTTGGAATTTTGATTAGTAGGACACTAAACAGGTAGTTTAGTTTTGGTAGAATTGTCATTTTTATTATATTAGCTCAGCCTATCCATGAGCAGTTGATGCTTGCCCAGTTATTTAAATCTGATTTTATTTGCGTGAGAAGTGTTTTGTAATTGTTTTTAAAAAGTTTTTGAGTCTGCCTTGGCAGACAGACTCCCAGGTATTTTATATTGTCTGAAGTTACTTTGAATGGGATTTCTCTTTCTAGCCAAGAGCAGCATTCTTTTTTTTTTTCAAAACGTCTCTGTTGTTTACTTTAAACAGCCCAGATGAATGAAATTACAACACATTTTAAAGATGAGACTTTCACTTCATGGTCAAGCACCAGCATGATCATGCACACAGCACGGAATCATTTTGTAGGAAAAATACCCCTGCAGGATATATATTCCTTAATGAATACTCGATTTTCTGTATGATTCACTCCCCTTGCTCTACTGTTTTTGAATCCAGTTAAATTCAACTGGACACTCAACTCCTTCCCCTAACTTAGGCTCAGCTTGTCAGACATTAATTTTACCTGGTTTAATTCCTATGCTCAAAAATCTAAGGATGATTTCTCAGCTTTCCAGTCAGCAAGGCATATGAGGTCTAGGGTTCCTTTCAAGTTTGTATGGCAAAGTGTGGATGCCTTATAGCAAAGGATATTTCCAAGATAAATTAGACTGAAGCCAGAGACAGTCATGAATGAAGTCAACTTTGTTTCGGGGGCCTGAGAAGAACTGTATCTTCAGACTGTTTACATCGGTTTATTGAGCCTTGACTGATCGGTAATGTTGATCAAGAATGGAGTTTAAAAAACCATCTAGGTACAAAAAAACTAACACATTTAGAACTGAGTTTTTAGTTCTTGAAAACATATCACTAAGCTTCATAAAGTGTTCTGTCAGCAATCTACTATAGAGAACACTCATGGCCTTCCAACCTGGACAAATGGGAAATTACTTGTTCTAATAAAAAAAAAAGGCAGTAGTACATAAAGTGCTTTTTTAATGGAAAGAAATTTTAAAGAGATGTACAGTCAGGCTCAAGTTGTGCAGTTCACAAGCATGAAGGGGAGGAAAAAAAGTCAGATTTAACCAAGGACTAAGCTGGACTTGCCATCAGGTGGATTTCTTCTGGATGGTGCTGGTGCTGAAGCAACTGGGCTGGGAACAGGTGCAGCAGGCACAGATTTCTCTTCATTCTGTCCCAGGTCAATTTGTAAGTCTGCCTCCACATTTTCATGCATATCACCTTCTCCCTTTGGACCTAAAAAAATCTCCAGAACCTGCTTCAGAAGAGTTTCTTCTTTGGAGTCCAGAGGGTTCAGAATTATCCTTACTAGACTGAGCCCCTGCTGACTTGGCCCAAGAAGGTTGATTTTCTTCAGGTGTTCCAAAAATATTAGATGCCATTTTGTTCTTTCTCACAGGTTGTTCTGTAGGCTCATCAAAGCCCAAAGTAAAATCAGACCCACCACCTGGAGGACGTAATACCGAGAGCTGCCGTTGGGGTCGACACCCTTAAAGGTGGTGGTGGTGGTCATGGCGAGGCCGGAGTGGAGCGCAGGTGGAGCAGGAGCACAGTGAGCCCCCCGCCAGCAGGGCCCACAGGACACTTGGCGGGAGCCCACGCTCGCACCGAAAAGACCCACCCTCTCCAAGAGCAGCATTATTGACAATTAATTACACCACACCATGGCTACATGAAGCTAAATGTTCAATGATGACTGCATTTGTATCTATCAAATATTAGTTGGGAACAGCACAGAAGCAAAAGGGGAAACTTTTTTAAAGAAACATTTATCTAAATTATATTTTCCACAAACCTCAAACAATGTTGAAGATCTGGAATAATTGGATTTTGCTGTGTTATTTTGGTCTGATTAAGTGGTTGCAGTGTGAAAACTCCCCTCTGATTATCAGCAAATTGTCTTTGCCTCTCCTCTTCAAGGGATGAAGAAAAGAGAGAAGGGAGAAGAAAAGTCTGCTCATGGTCACAAAGCTAAGATGTGTCAGCCAGGCTAGCCAGTGTACAACAGTGCCTTTCAAATGGCCCTGAGACCAGAGGCTAGGCCAACTTGAAAAAGGAAATAAGAGCTTTAACAGGGTCTGGTTCAAAGGAAGCTGGGTTTCCACTTTTGATCATTTAATGTCAGCTACTACAGAATAGCTTGGCTGATATTAAAGGGTGGCAGACAGTGAGATAAAGAGTGGAGAACCATAAAGGGGCAAGTGAATGGCTCAGCTTATGACGGTAAGGGGAAATAATGTCACTGTATAAAGAAGCAGTGAAAAGGAAAAAATAAATGAGAGAAGTTTCAAATTTTTCATACAACAAGGATACCTTTTCTGTCAGGTGGTTTTGCCCATTTCTCTCAAACCTAGAATAGCCTTTCCCATAATCCCTGGCCATTAAAATTCTGTCCTTCCTTTAAGATTCTGCTTGAAGCCTCTCTTCTGATCTACCCAACCACATGCTCACTTCTCCCAAGAGGAAGTTCCCAGGCCTCACCAGAAGCCCAGCCCTTGGCTGTCATCTCCCCTGACTAGTGGAAGCCAGGTCTGTCTCCCTGTTTCTGTTTGTGTCCTCAGCACAGAGCAGGGATCTTGGCACAGATTTTGGCTTAATAAATGCTTTCCCACTCATTCTCTCCCTTCTGCATTTAGGACTACACTTACATTACAATTAGTTGAGTATTTGTCTCATCCTCCTTTGGTTCAGAAACTTCTGACGGTGAGGACTGGCTCATTTCAGGTTTTTCTCCCTAGAGCCTAGCATGGTAAATATCTGAACATAAATTTAAAAATATTTGTTGAATTTAATGCATAAAAATCAGTAACAACAAAACTTCTATAACAATTAGTCTGGAGTCCATTCAAGCAAGCCAGACCACTGGTTGAGCTCTTGAGAACATGGAGCCTTTCCCATCTTATCCATCTTTCAAACTACCCCGCTCTGGGAAGCTGCTCCTTCCTGGTCACTTGAGTCAATTTAGCAACACATATGAAGGGTCAGATGCCATTAAGAGTGGGACACTTGGCCAGGAATTAATTCAAATATGAGCTAAAACAAAGTTTACTCCCAAAGAGCTTTAATTCTACTAGAGAAAATGAGAAAACCTAAGAGAAACAGAAAAACAACACAACAAATTAACTTCTGGAGGCAGAAGGCACAATAGAACAGGATAGAGTAGATGGGGATCCATAATCCTGAATAAGTATGAGGAAGAGAGGAGTGACAGGACTCACACTTCTCATGCTTTCATGGTAGTGGTGGCAGGTGAGAAGGGCAGGAGGAGGGGTACATACATGGTGCAGGACAGGCAGATGATGAGAGCCTGGTCCCACCTAGTGGTCAAAGTTAGGACCACAGAGCCCTGGGCCCATCTAGAGAGGGGATGAGGAGTGTTTGAGGTCCAGGGTAAGATACAAGAAGATTCAGTAAGACTTGGTCCTCTGCCCCCAAAAAGCCTGCAATCTGGTAGGGATAAGCCAAATATACAAGTATAACTGAAGTGACAGTATAAGCTCACTCAATCCATCAATGAACAAAAATGTATTAAGTCCAGTTGTCTGGCTTGCTTGAATAGACTCCAGACTAATTGCTGTAGAACTTTTTCTATAACTGATCTTTATGCATTAAATTCAACAAATATTACCACATGAAGCTCTAGAGAAACAAAGGAAAAAGGGAAACGACCCACCCTTTAAGGAGCTTCTATTTTAATGTAGGAGATTTTATTCATATGAACAGCTGTGTAGAGGAGATCCTAGAAGCAAGGGGGGGGGGGTCAAAGGCTGTCTTTCACAAGACATGTCACTTGAGCTCAGGTCAAGTATGGCTGTATAGGTGAGGAGCAAAGGGCCAAGGGCAGGGAAAGGTAAAGAAGCCATCAGGGGGTGAAAAGCTCTCTCAGTTTCTGTTACCTCATCTGAAAAATGGAAATAATAGCATCTATCTCAGAAAGTTGCTGTGAAAATTAAATGAGATAACCCACACAAAGCACTTTGCAAACTTGATGCTAATTATCATCAACATCTCTCATTCTGGAAAAAAAAACAGGGACACCTTGGAATTTACTGCCTGGAAGCCCCCCTCTGGAGGCTGCAGATTGTCTAGACTTGAGATAGAACAATAGGAGATGATTACAATCTAGGCAAGAGGAGATGAGCTCAAGAACTAGGATGGTGGTGGTGTTCCTGGCAAGAAGGACTCTGATTTGGGAAATGTGGTGTAGTTAGAAATGACAAGCCATGGTTATTATCAATGTGGGATGGGCAACAGTGAGCAGTCAAGGACCACTTATCTAGGGAGCCATGCCTGACCCATAGGAAGGACTGACCAACTTCTTGCTCACTGAGAACCTGAATCTGTAAAATGAGGGAATGGGGAGTTAAATGAAACATTTCTAAAGTTGCTTCCTAAGAGTCTATGACTCTGGGATTCAGTCAAGTTCATAATATTTTTCTGCCACATATCCCTGAACAACTTCCTGATCTATGACTGAACTGGAGTCTCTAATAGTTAAAACTTTTATTTTTGCCAAGAAATAAGTATGTAACACATGATTTCTCATGCACTTTGCTATTTCTCCATGTTTCCTCCCCTATCCCAGACCCTAGAAAGAAGGGAGGGAAGGAGGGAGAAGCAATTGTTTTAAAGGCCACATTATGAAGTCTGGTATTATTTATTTTGTAAACAAACCAATGGCAATAAATTATGCTGAACTTTTAATAAGATGTTGTACGAGATCTTTTTGTCCATGTTTTGCCAAGAGAGAGAGAGAGAGAGAGAGAGAGAGAGAGAGAGAGAGAAAGAGAGAGAGAGAGAGAGAGAATAAAATGCCTTGAAGAAAAGATCATAAAAGGAGTTTCCTGTTATAAGATACGGATGCTTTTCCTTTAGCAAAAACAGACTGATCAAAATGCCAAATTGAAAATTATGAAAACTACAAACAGGTGATCAATTTGAACTTGTTCTTTTGCCACTAAAAACTACTCAGAGACTTGGCTGGAAAGGTGCCCAGAGAGAAGGCATGTTGGCAACAGTATCCTATACCCTCTCTTAAAATAGGGCAGGAAAGAGGCATTCAGTCACCAAAGAGATTGACTGCGGTTGCAAAGGTGGCACTTTCTCTGTTCCGCCAAGTAGAAACAGAAACTATTTTGGGAGTCAATAGGATCAGTGGAGGGTTTTCTGTTCATTTTCCTTGTTTACCTTTAATCCATAGCGGACTAAATTTTAAAAGGGGGAAAGAGCTCATGACCAGGCCAACTTCATTCCAGCTGTGCAAAAACAACACGCACACCATATGCCAGAAAAGATGCTGCGTCAGCAGGAGAGCCCTGGCCTGCCATGTCACTCCCAATGGTATGCCAAGAGTATCTGTTATCACAGGGGATCACAAAATCACCACATGTCCCAGAGGAAGTAGAATCTCGGGTCATCTAGTCTAATTCCTTCACGTGGTAAAGGAGCCAGCTGAGGTCCAGAAGGAACAAGGATGACAGCGCAGAGCTCTTGGATCCAGTTAGTCTTGTTTATTCTTGACCAAAATATTAGCAACTACACTAATGGTAACGGCCATTTAAAGCAAAAGAACTCTGACAACTGTAATCCCAGACTCTCAGAGAGCCTAGGAGACATTTAGGACAACCCATATGGAAAGAGCCTCTTTGTAACTTTCCTGATAAATGGGTATCACCTCTCTTTTCACTCCTCTCTTAGACACTCTCTTCTTTCTAGGCTTTTGGTACACTACCCTCTCCCAGTTCTCCTATCTTGTTAACCATTCCTCCTCTGTTTTCTTGGCCAAATCTTGATCCAAGTCCTACCTCCTGACTGTGGGTATCCCACAGGACTCTTTTCTCTTTGTATACTATTTCACTTAGGGATCTCATCAGCTCTTATGGACTCAATTACCGTCTCTATGCTGATGGCTCTCCAATCTACTTATCTAGTCCTAATCTCTCTGTGGACCTCCAGTTTTGCATATCCAGCTGCCTGTCAGACACCTTGAACTGGATGTCCTATAGGTATCTCAAATCCAACACATCCAAAACTGAATTTGTACTACTCTTCCTAACATGTCCACTCCTGGAGAAGACACCACTTTCCTCCCAGTCACCCTGCCTCACCATTACTTCTCACCCTTCATATCCGCCTTCATAACACTTCACTAGAAATCCCCTTCTTCCTCTGATACTACTGCACTCTGGTTGAGGGCCCTCTTGCACACTATTTTAGAGGCCTCTTTTCTGGCCTTCCAGCCACAAATCTCTCCCAGTTCCAACTCAGCCTCCATGAAAGTGCCAAAGGGATCTTCGAAAATGATCTGACCATGGCATCCCAGCCCCTCAATTCAATAATCTCCAGAATCAAATAGAAATGCCTCAGTTTGGCATTCAAAGTCCTTCCTAATCTGTCCTCATCCATACACTTTTCTGGTGTTCTTAGGCTTTATAAGCTGCAATGGACTTTGCCATCCAGTGACACTGACTTCCTTACTGTTTCTCCCTGAATGTCTTCACTGGTTGTCCTCTATGCCTGAAATCCTCTTCTTCATTATCTCTGCCTCTTGGCTTTCCTAAAGTCCTGTAAAATTCCAAGACCTTTTTATTTTTGTATCTTCCTTCGATTATTTTGAATTTACCCTCTATATATTTCACTTGTACAAGGTGTTCTCATATTTTTTTTTAGTTTTTGCAAGGCAATGGGGTTAAAGTGGCTTGCCCAAGGCCACACAGCTAGGTAATTATTAAGTGTCTGAGGCTGGATTTGAACCCAGGTACTCCTGGCTCCAGGGCCGGTGCTTTATCCACTGCGCCACCTAGCCACCCCAAGGTGTTCTCATATTGTATCCTCATATTGTATTGTTAGGCTCTAAACTCCTGCAGAGCAGGGACTTGGGCCTTTCTTTGTACTCAGCCTTTTACCCCAAGGCTGGCACACCAGTGGGCATTTAATCCATGTGCTAACTGACCATTTGCTAGTCTATGTGAAATACTGATGCTAGAATAAAGTTGAAATCACTTTATTCAAGGACTCTTTTCAGAAGGAAAGCTTTTTTTTATATATTATTATTATTTTTGCAAGGCAATGGGGCTAAATAACTTGCCCAAAGTCACACAGCTAGGTAATTATTGTGTCTAAGGTCAGAGTTGAACTCGGGTCCTCCTGACTCCAGGTTGGGCTCCATCCACTGTACCACCTAACTGCCCCCAAAAGCAACTTTTTAAAGATAGTGACAGGTATTTTCCTATACTCTTCAAGAGGCACGTCCACAAAAATGGAGAATGGCAAGACTAGCGATTGAAACACGGCTCTATCTCAAAAGACAGATCACGTTCACTGAGAATGGTGAATGGTAAAGTAGCAATTCACAATGCTACCTTCAACTTAACAGAATTTTGCAAATAAAAGTGAATTTGGGCATATACCCATCTGAAGACGTTAAGTCAAGAGCTGCCACTTGGCTCCCATATCTACCTCCAGGTGAACCCCACAAGCATTTGACTCCCAGAGTATCAGACACTCATGAGTTTGGCTGGGATACACAGATTTGTTGTAAATGAAAGTTTCTAAAAGAGGACAGAAGGAAGGCTAAGTGGACAGGGATGGATTAACATCTATTAAACCAAGAGAATTCAAGAAAATTTAAAAGTGTAGGAGACAGAGAAATTTTGTTATAACTTTACTAAATTACGTATATGAAATATACTGATGCATATTTCTATATAGTAGAAGTTCATAACATATTTGTCCAAAAATTTTTCCTCTAAAAGATGCTTTAAGGCTTATTTTCAAGGGATTTCTGAAAGACAGGCAGTCATTCCTGCAGGAATCATTATTTGCCCCATTCTTTTCTCTGCAAGGAAGTTCTTCATGCCTTTAGTGCGGTGTGCATCGGCTGAATCCAGCTAGCGGACCTCTCTTGTCACCTCATGAAACAAGGGGTAGCATTAAACTGACCCACTTCCTTTTTAACTATTTGTGTGAACCAGGCTTTTTTGGTTTCAGGAACATAAATGCTGGAAACACATTCAATCTTATCTTTCTTGTCCTTTGTGATGATGAGAGGTGGGGCTTTCTCTCCATCCAGATGTCATTAAATACACACATTATTCATACATTGTGTCTGTACTGAGATTGGTCACTAAGCATTAAATTCATCAGTTTATACACCTGTATACACCTGTATACACCTCTCCTCCATAGGTTCTTGCCTGGGTATTTACAGATACTTAACTATAATTTATATTATCATTTATTTTAAATATTAATGTCAACAAAATTTATCTTTAATTATATATTAATATTAATATTTTATAATACAATGTCTGTCATGTGTTGTAATGGTCATACTAAATGCATCCATCTGGTTGACAATCTTAACTGGGGCTTATTTTGGGGGTAGGGCTTATATTACAAGCCACATGAAAAAAATCATGCTAGGGTTTATGTTCTGGTTAGGTCTTTTTTTCAGGGGAAATATGGTAGTTGCTTTTAGAATCCTTTTATTCATTTTTGTAGTCAGGCATTATGTTGAAATACTTGTTTTGATCATCATTTTGAAGCTCACTATAAAAAAAGAAAGAAC
The DNA here is from genome assembly GCF_037893015.1 of Macrotis lagotis. Taxonomy (NCBI): domain Eukaryota; kingdom Metazoa; phylum Chordata; class Mammalia; order Peramelemorphia; family Peramelidae; genus Macrotis; species Macrotis lagotis. Next base: position 133,938,050 of record NC_133665.1, read on the forward strand.
TCAACTAATAGCTATACTCCTGTCTCATTGTTCAAGTCTGAACAAAAAATTAAATCTGTTAGGCTTAATAATAAGATCAGAAATTCTGAAGACTGCCCAAATATGAAAATGGTTATAAAAAGTTCCTTTTACCTCTCTCAGGTATTTATTATAATTACTCCTACTACTACATGGAGATTCTGATCAGAATCTTCATCTTAAGAGACATTTTTTAATCATCTACTTTGTGCAAGGCAAGCAAGCACTCTTCATAGCAACATGTCATCAGAACATGCCTTCCATCTCTTACCCACTTCAGATCCTTTGAGTCAGAAGGCAGACCCCTCAGCGCATCCATATCTAAATCTATTTTGGTGGAATCCTGATCTTCACCATTGCCCCCTCCCATCCATGCAAATTCAAACCTCTCATACTTGGTGTTGTAGGATTTCTGTTCATGGTTTCCCAGGAATCCTTCCAAGCAGACAAGAGGCCCAGGGGATTGCTCCATCTGTCCCCCAGTGTCTTGTTCCAGTCACATACTCCGGGGTTGTTGTTAGTAACATGCTCGTTCCAACTTATTTCTACAACTTGGCTTTCTCTTGCCCTTTGGTTTATCTGTCACTTCAACTTGTCTAGATCATGGTGTTATAGATTTGTAGCCAAATACAATCAACAGAAGAATATTAATGCTAAAGAGATGGATCTCTGTTATGATATCCTATCGAGAATCCTGAAAACGTTGGCTATTTTGCCAAATCCAGTTTAATCTCCTCTACTCAATCCTGCAACCAGATTGTTATCCATTCTCAGCACTTGTCCAAGATATACATTGATGATTTAATCCAGCTGTACATAATAATCTGTGCAATAACTGGGTTTTTATACACTGGATTTTCTTCCATGAATGGTGGATCTCTCTCCCATGCCTAAGGATGACAAAAGTTCTGAGAGTTTCAGGGATCATCCTGATAACAATGCATACCCCTATTACTGACATAGGGTTTATACTTGTTATGTCAATAGAGGAAAGACTCAAGTGAGGAAACTCCCTCAACCAAAGTAGGGAGGCACCTCAAATCTCAGAGTAGCCTCAAGGACTGACAGGTTAAGTGACATGATCTGAGTCACATATGGGATTGGAGGTGAGCCAGAGGCCAGTCCCATACACAAGGCCATGCTAGCTTTCTGTCATTTATCTCATGTTTTAAGGTTTTACATCAACTATTTCATCTGAGTCTTACAACCACTCTGAGATAAATCCACAGATATCATTACAACCACTTTACAGACAAGGAAATCAAGGATCAGAAAGATGGACTTGTCCAGAGTTCCTTAGCTACTGACACTTAAGTTCAGGATTTAATCCAGGCCTTGCTAACTCCAAGTCCAGCATATTAACCACAAGGCAAGACAGTTCCTCTAACATAGCATCATCCCCAAAGAAATCCAAAAGCATTTATCTTAGAAGCTCCTATCATGAGTCAGCTACTATTCTAAGCTCTGAAAATGTGGTGGTGGGGGAGGCCAACAAAGTCCCTATTCTCAAGGAGCTGACAGTCTAGCTGAGGAGACAACGTGCAAATAACACTGTACACACAAGATATAGACAGGAGAATTTGGAGAGAATCTCAGAAAGAAGGCACCAAAACTGAAGGGAGAGAGAAAGATAAGGAGAACATTTGACGCATGGGGGACAAATAACAATACTAAAAATCAAGAGGTAAGAGTGTATGGAAAGAAGCATTAAGAGGTCAATAGCACTGGATCTTGAAGAATTCATGGTGGAGTATGAGATGAAAGAAGCCTGGAAAGGCAGGAAGGGATCAGCTTATGGTGGGCTTTAAAAGTCCAACAAAGGTTTCTAAGAGCTTTTAGAAAACTCCAGTACTAAAAGAAATGGATTCTCTGACTTGAATCTTAGGAAAGACAATGTAAAGGATGCTGCCAAAGAGATCTGGCACCATGTTGGATGTACTTGATGGTTCACTACTTAGACCAAAGTTTCTTGGTATTTGAATCTGTAAAGGGGTCCTGTATGATTTTATTCTTAGAGGAAAAAATAAACAAATCACTAAACCAAAAAGCAAACAGCAACAACAAAAAAACACTTGCCTAAAGAGTATGTTCAAGTTTGTTTCTTCGCTCTCTAGAAATTAGTAAACTACAGATTCTTTGCACCTTTCAATCTGTTATGTGAACATAAAGGTACAGTCTCCTACATAAAGCTGCATTTTCCTTCATAGTGCTTTCTTAGCATCATCTGTGGCACAGTAGAGAGCAGGCCTCCAGACCAGGATGACTTGGGTTCAAGTCCCATCTATGACACATTCCATATATGATTGTAGACAATTATCTTCTCAGGGCTCTAGGCAACTGTAAAATGAGAGGGTTCAGAGAAGCTGGTGGTGACCTCATCCAAGAGCTCCTACACCAGTGAAATCGTAGGTCCAATGATTCTGTGGATGCAGGAGGATCTGAGAGAGGTGGAAACAAGTTTAAGAATCTATCTATGTGCTACATTTATGTTTGTTCCAGCAACAACTAAGTGGAAGGTAAGGTATATAGTATAAAATCTTCTCTGGAATGAAATACCTTGAATGTCAGAAATAAAAGAAATAAAGAATCCCAGGGTATGCCTTGGTATGGTCAATATCTAGTACTTGCTCAGAAATCCTGAGAGAGTAGTTTAAAAAATAAACAATTCAGGGCAGCTAGGAAGCACAGTGGATAGAGCACTGGCCCTGTAGTCAGGAGTACCTCAGTTCAAATCCAACCTCAGACACTTAATAATTACTTAACTGTATGACCTTGGGTAAGCCACTTAACCCCATTGCCTTGCAAAAATAAAAAAAAAAAAAACAATTCGCAAGAGAAATCCTTTTTTATTCCAGCTCTAAATCACTATTATCCCTACTCCTTAACATTTCCCAAACACACCAGATCTTTGTTGTTTCCCTCCTGGAATTGACCTCTTCTTCTCTTTTCGATCCTGGAAGATGACTCAGTTTCTGTCTTTCCTGACCAGAGTCACAGAATCTTGAACTAGAAAGGTCATGAGAACCCTTTGTTCTAAACCCCATACTATACAGATAAGAAAGCGGAGAGAAGATTTTTACTTGGTATGATACGTTAAATGAGATTCTCTCAAGTCCCTTGAATACCTATTGCTCTACAATCAAGAATGGGTGGTCGGTCATCTTGCTTTCTACAAGAAAAATACAAAATTTATAGAAAAAAAAAAACCACAAATCTTGTTCTTTTAAGAGCTACATATGTATGGGAAGAAGCAGGACTAAGAAGAGATGTGAGCAAACATTTCCAAACTGGAGATTTTAACTGTAAATATTTTATTTCAAAGAAAACATTTTAAAATATTTGTAAGGTCTCAATAAGTCCAAATGTCTAAAACTTTTCATTTGGCAAACAAAATGGGTATCTGGAGACAAACATTTTTTATAACCACAACAATGGCGTGGGGGTGAGGTGAGAATGTTTCCATTTCAGAAATATTTTCTCAAGAAACAACAGAATTTGTGGACTCTGCAAAGGATCCCCAAACAGCAGATAAACATTCTGAAGGCTTATCTTATACATGTGTCAACAAAATCCCATTAACAAGAATAGGTAAGTCCAACAGTAACAAAAACCATCAGCCCTGCTTCCACCCCAGTCCTACAGCCTTTAGCCACGAGAATAATCACTGTGAAGAAGGGGCCACCATTCCTGTCATCCCCTGTACCAACTGTCACCCCCAATCCAAGAGGAGAAACTGGAGCCAGCATACTAAACCTCTAACACAACTGTCCTCAGATCCTGGTGGATGGAGTCCAGAATCCTGGGAAGAACAGTGACCCCTAGACCAGTGGCCCTACTTGTGGCTCACCACAGCCCTTTTAGAGATATGATTTGGTAACTAACTGCCTCTTTTTCACCTAACTTTAATCATTGAATAGGAATTCCAATAGTCAAACTGAGATCTATTAAAGACTTATATTGAAACAGTCGAGTTCTCCCATTGCATTCAGGGCCATCTCCAGTCCTCCTGATCCATGTATAGACACTGGACCCAGATGGCTGTGGAGGAGAGTGTGAGGCTGGTAATTTTGCACAGCATGCCCTCACTAAATCCAACTCACTTGCATGCCATGGTTTCACCTCCCTAATATCATGGCTCACTTTTGAGAATGAAAAATAAACAATATCATGAGTTGTAACTTCTACTTCCTCAGCAGCCACAAATACTAAATAAAGATCCAGAAAAAAAAGTTCTTGCCATCAAAATCCTTGGCAGCAGGGGCAGCTAGGTGGCGCAGTGGATAAAGCACCAGCCCTGGGGTCAGGAGTACCTGGGTTCAAATCTGGTCTCAGACACTTAATAATGACCTAGCTGTGTGGCCTTGGGCAAGCCACTTAACCCCATTTGCCTTGCAAAAAAACAAAAACAAAAACAAAAACCCAAAACCTAAAAAAATCCTTGGCATCATCCAGAAAAGACAGGTTTTTTTCCCCCCAATGAAAATGACGCTGAAATGAACTGATGCTAAGCAAGATGAGCAGAACCAGAAGAACATCCTACACCCTAACAGTAACATGGGGTGATGATCAAACTTAATGGACTTGCTCATTCCATCAGTGCAACAATCAGGCACAATTTTGGGATATCTGCAATGGAGAATGCCATCTGTATTTAGAGAAAGAATTGTGGAGTTTGAACTAAGACCAAAGACTATTGCCTTTAATATAAAAAAAAAAATTATCTTATTATGAAATTTTGCTATCTTTTATACTTTTATTTTTCTTCCTTAAGGAAATGATTTCTCTCATCACATTCAATTTAGACCAATATATACCATGGGAACAATGTAAAGACTAACAGACCACCTTCTGTGGAGGGTGGGGAGAGGGAAGCAAGATTAGGGGAAAATTGTAAAATTCAAAAGAAATAAAATCTTTTTAAAAAAAAATGACGCTGAATATGAATGCATGCCTGTCTACCTTGCTGCTCTGCCCAGGGGTCATCTCTAGACATTAGAAGGGGAGTTTCTTTAAATCAGAGACTGGCTCACTTTTCCATTGTCTCCCCAGTGCTTAGATCAGCCTCTGCCAATGGGAAATGCTTAAGAAATGGTTTCCATTGGTTCATTCATTGCTTATCAGATCTCTCCACAGGCTGCCACCACTTCAAGACTACTCCCCTGAGAGTCTGCTTTGCTTGACTATGGGTAATTGTTATAAAGTCTTGGGTTGTTGTTTTTTTTCCCTTTCTTGATAGAGAGGGAGGGAAGTGGAAAATAAATAATTGCTTGATATTTTTTTAAACAAAATATAATTTTTTAAAAAAGATTACTCCCCTTAGACCCTATCCACAATCCAATGTTTTGTCATTATTCTCAATAAGACTTCTTCCTATGATTAAGGACTTACTGTCAATACCTACCTCTTTCTTCAAGGGATTTATTCTCAGGACTCTTTAACCTGACCATCAATCCCAGGAACTTTACTGTTGGGACTCTACTCCCCCCATCTTCTACCAGAAACTACCAAGGAACTAGTAAAATGAAAAGTGATACTGCAACATTTATTCAGACAATGAATTACCATCAGAGCTAAGTCTATATCACAAAGGTTGCATAGGGACAGTAAGTAGATCAATGAGCATTTATTATGTGATTACTATGTGTTGATACTGGGTCAGGTGCTGAGGACATGATGACATTTTCTATACTGGTCCTATTTTTCAGGTTGTCAGAAATTGGTGGAGCAGACAGGAAAATATTTGGGACACAGTAATGTTGTATAAGAGACTTTACAAAGTGACATTCACTAGTGTCCCTAAACAGTATAATTAGAAAACTGAGACCTTGGCCTTAACTCTCAGATGCTCCTGAATAAATCCTGGACATTTGGTAACGGTAACTAGTCAGAAAAAAAAAAAGATCAATTAACTGGAAAGGTAAGAGCAGGGGAAGAAAGGTGTATGAAGATACCTTGGCCATTCCGATAACACAAAGGGAAAGTTCCAATCTGACAATGATTCAAGGAAAATTGGCAAATGACATACATGACTGTTGAATGAATTTTGTAAAGTGCTAAATTGGACCTATGTTTATACTTTTGTTCTCAAACTTCATTAACTGGGCTATAACACCGTTTTATTGTACTAGGAATTCCAAATAATGCCAGCAATCATCAATTAAACAAATAAACCATTAGGCCAAGCCCAGCAGTGCTGACAGAGGCATAACCTACTAATCTGCAAATCATTGTTAGGGACATTAGTTCTGGCCTACACAGGACATTACATGTACCCATACTCACATAAGCACATTTCCTCTAAAGCCCTATTAATTAGAGTAGGATCCAACATCAGACATTCACCCTTTAAGTAAAGAAATAAAGAAGCTGAAATTGGAAGATGTAATTAACAAATCCCTAAACTGATGTAATCAAAGAGTGTGACTGTTTTCATTTATTCCTCGATAGTGTCTGGCTTGTGTGTTGACTTTTCTGGAGGTCAATTAGAGCTGATTTCGTCTCTGGAGATGCATACTCCAGGGTTTTCTCAAGCTACAGCTTTCCCCTTCAGATATTTTTTCCTTCTTTTGTCTACAGAAAGCACTGAGATGTAGCTATTGCTGCTGCTAAGAAACCACTCTCAGCTGCTTACCATACCAATCAACATTCTGAGGAATCATGGAAACCAAAGCTAGTGGGAAAAGGGGTACAAATTTTGAAACGGTTTCCATCCCCTCCTTTTCTTTTTGCATTTATAATGAACACAATTTGTCTTATTAGGGCCTCAACCATGTGACCTAAGCTTGAGTTTCACATGGTGCTTCCCAAATGCTCCACTCTCCATCCCAGTCTCTCTACATTGTGTTCAGGCAATCTTCAGAACAATTAGCAAAGGCAAAAATCCAGTTGCTTCCTCTCATTTTCATCAGTGTTAAAAAAAACTCTATTTCTCATCTCTGTTCCCTTTTGACAGGGAGGGGAGAAATGTTTCCTCAAGATCAGGTTCCTCTAAAATACATCTGGTCTGAGATCCAGAAGCCCAGGTCAGAATAACCATTGACTGCAGCAGAAAAATCAATCCCTTTCCCTTTCCCGAGCCTCATCTATCAAATGGGGAAAAACAAAATCCGATGTGCTTTACAGAGTTGTAGCAAGAAAAACACATTGAAAACTTGGTTTTATAGAAATTACAATAATGATTTAAATTAATTAGGATCTTAGTATTTCTACTACTACAATGAAACTGAGAATATAATTAGGGAAGTCTTAAACATCAGCTCTTCCAAGTCATACTAACTAGGTGTAAAAACCTATTGGTGAGGGGTGGTTAGGTGGCACGGTGGTTAGGTGGCACAGTGGATAGGGCACTGGCCCTGGAGTCAGGAGGACTTGAGTTCAAATCTGCACTCAGATACTTAATAATTACCTAGTTGTGTGGCCTTGGGCAAGCCACTTAATCCTATTGCCTTGCAAAAACCTAAAAACAAAACGAAACAAAACAAAGCCTATTGGTGGTCAATAATTGAAGTCCCGACATAGGACTTCATGTCAAAGGAATTAATAATGGGTAATGTTGTTATTGTGATAAAAACTATCTCTGACCTTGCTAAAATAGTTTGAAAAGCATAAGCAGTTAGTTACACTGTTACAAGTTAGAAAGGAGACAGAAATATGAGATTAGACATCAAGATTTCCAACAAAACATCAGATAGGAAAGAAAGCATTTTGGAAGCTGACTAAGCTCTAAGGAATATGGGAGATTCCAAATATCTGCTATTAGAAACTTAAGGAAACACATGAGGGAAGGTGTCCTAAAAGACTGCTCTTTCCAAAGGGTGAGGAGCTTAAAGACATTTCTCCAGGATGTGGAGTGAGTGGTCTGGTGAAAACAAACCCCAGTGCTGAAAGACTATTTCAAAGAGTCAGCCTTTCCAGAGGACCTCCAAAGATCCCAACCAGCTCTAAATTGATAATCCTTTTGTTGAAGTAACTTAATTGGCAATATTCTCAAAAGAAGTTTTCCTAGAAGTTAACTTTTTTGTTAATGTTTCTATTGACTCATTTTTCTTAGTGCTTCATGTGAGTCCTAGATAAGTATACATGGACTATAGAGAATCTCAGTTGGAAAAGATTAAGGAATTTTCCTATCTGACTTCTAACCTACCTGAAGATATCTAATAGCAAAGAATTCATGATATATATACAAGCATCCTAAGCTAAAAAACTCTTCTGTCATGGATTCAATTTTTTTAATTCACAAAGACATCCAGATGAAAAATCTCCTTTAATAAATCTATTTTTTCCACTAATAAATCTATTTTTTTCTACTACTAAGAACAGTTCTACACTATGTAGAGATATGAGATAAAAAGAAAATATGGTCTTTGCTTTTAAGGAAATGATCATCTGGTTCAGAGTTGGATTTTTATACATTAGGCTAAGAAGAAGAAACTTCTGAATGGGTATAACCAAGGAGTAAAATTCAGAATCTAAAAGTCCTGAGGGAAGACAAGCCAAAAGTTAAAACATGTCACTGTTGATTCATATGAAATTTGAAATCAACTAATAAGCGTCTTTTCACACACGTACTATCATTTAACCCAATCTGCCTTCCTGGTTTTATATTTGTATAACTGAACTCCTTTTTTAAAAAAAAAAAATTAAGCACAGGAATTTACATTTATCTCTATTTAAAATTTCAAATTGTTGGCTTTAGTCCCAAACTCTGATCCCTAAAGATTTTTCTGAATTCGGATTCTGTCATTCATAGTATCAGTCATTTCAGTTTTGTAATATCTACAAATTTGTTAGCCAAGATTCTGCATCTTCATCAGATGATTGATGCTGAAAAGAGGAGACCACTAGAAACCTCCCATTAGGTAGACATGAGTTCAAGAAGAGAGTAGAACAAAATGAGCAACAGATCAGGAGTTAGAAGACCTTTATCAATTACCAGCTCTATTACTTACAGGGTCTCGGGCAAATAGCACATCTTTTTGCAGCTCAGTTTTTTAGTACAATGAGGGGATTAGACCTCTAATGTCCTCTAATGTCCCTGCCAACTCTGAGTTCTCTGATCCATTACTATCCCTCTTTGGATGGGCTCTCTAGACCAATTACAAACATCTGGCTCTACAATTATACAGCCTGCATTGCTCCTTGTCTGCAGAAAGTGACTGCCAAGTGCCTGACTGATACCCAGAGCCCATTGAGATCTCCAGTATTCACCTGTACTAGAATTATAGGAACCCTAGGAAAGAAAGAAAGGACACTTTGACATGACTTAGAGAACCCATGATGGCTCTCAGTGCTATCGTCCAAGTTTTTACCAACTAACTGTTTAATAATATATTCTAGACTTTAGCTGAGAACTTATATCAGTTGGTAAAATCAAAGATTCCCCTCTCCCCAACTCTTTTTTAAAAATGGGATATCTTGGGGCAGCTAGGTGGTGTGGTGGATAAAGCACCTGCCCTGGAGTCAGGACTACCTGGGTTCAAATCAGGTCTCAGGCACTTAATAATTACCTAGCTGTGTGGCCTTGGGCAAGCCACCTAACCCCGTTTGCCTTGCAAAAACCTAAAAAAAATTAAAATTAAAAAAAATAAAAATGGGATATCTCATCAATGGAGGAATGGCTGAACAACTTATGGGTATATGAATGTGATGTAATACTATCGTTCTGTTAGCAAGCATGAGTAGCTATTTGTAGAAGCAAAGAATTGGAAATTGAGTTAATGTCCACTGATTGGGGAATGACTGAATAAATTGTGGTATATGTACATTATAGAATGCTTTTGTTCTATAAGAAACCCCAAAGGGATGGATTTCAGAGAAACCTGGAAAGACTTTCATAAACTGATGCTGAGTGAGATGAGCAGAACTAGAAGGACACTGTACACCCTAACAGCAGCACGGGAGTGATGATCAATGTTAATGGACTTGATCATTCCATCAGTGCAATAATCAGGGACAATTTTAGGGTATCTGCGATGGAGAATACCATCTGTATCCAGAGAAATAACTGTGAAGTTTAAACAAAGATCAAAGACTATTACCTTCAATTTAAAAAAAAGTTGTCTTATGTACTACATAATTTTGCTATCTCTAATATTTTATTTTTTCTTCAAGACTATGATTTATCTCTCAACACATTCAATTTTGATCCATGTACAGCATGGAAACGATGTAAAGATTATCAGATGACCTTCTGTGAGGGGAAGAGGGAGGGAAGGGAAAGGAAGGTATGGGAAAAAATTTTAAATTAGAAACCTTATCAAAAATTGATATGCAGAAACTACTATTGTATAGAACTGGAAAACAAATAAAATATTTATATAATAAAAAAGAAAGCATGAGCAGGTAGATTTTAACAAAACTTGGAAAAGCATATATGAACTGATGTTGAGTGAACTGAGAAGAATCACAGCATTGAACACCTTAATAGCAACACTGTTTGATTATCAACTATGATGGACTTAGCTCTTCTCAATTATACAGTGATCAAAGGCAATTCTAAAAGATTTGGGATGGAAAATGGCTTCCAAATTTTGAGAAAGAACAATGGAGGTTGAATACATACTATTTTCACTTTTTTAATACTTTTTTTCCCTTTTTTGTGTTTTTCCCTTTTGTTCTTATTCTTCTTTCACAACATTACTAATATGGAAAATTTTTAATAAGACTGTACATGTATAACCTATATCAGAATGCATGTTGTCATGGGGGGAGGGAAGAAGAAAAATGTGAAACTCAAGATCTTACAAAAATGAAAAATTAAATAAAAATAAAAAATAAATGGGATATCTAATTCCAATTTTTAAATACTTTATTGTTCTCTATAATTCCACAAAAATTATGAACAATGGTTCAGTGATTACAAATTGCTTTAGAATTCTGAGAAATCTGGATATAGAGAACTGATGTTATATAAAGCAACTAGATTCTTTAAAGCAACAATTTCTTCACTTGTGCTTTAATTCCTCTCTAATGTTAGTTCTAGTCTTCCTAATTTTAAGATCCTTTCACTTAATAGAGAAGATTTTTTTTAAAAAGAGTCAAATTGTTTGTTTTTTTTCCCTCTATCATCTGAAAGCCTGGCACAGGAGTTTGGATTTGACATCATATGCAACAGAAAGTCACAGAGAGTTCTTTAGCAAAAAAGTGGCATGATGACAACAGTGTTTTATAAAATTAGTCTGAGGCAGGTCAGGTGGATTGGGGAGGAAGGAATGAGATTAAAGAGTATTGGATAAAAATTTTTTAAATCTAGTAATAATGCAAAAAAAGACAAGATAGAAGAAATAGGAGGATCATAGAGCCAGGGACTATAAGGAATAAACTGCAAAACAGTAACTGTGTGTGAGAAAAGATAATGAGCTGACTTTTCAGAAGACAAAAGTTATCTTCAAGGAAGTGTCCCATAATAAGTTGAGGACACTAGAAATCAGAAGTAGGGTTAAGAGATTTAGACTCAATGACATCCTTTCCCAGCAGTGTGGGGAAAAAGAAAGCCAAATATCTCCACTGTTTCTTCCTCTCATCCTTATCCATTAGTGAGGCAGAGAAGAGCCAGAGAAGTAAGAAAATACAAAATTAGGGGGTGGCTAGGTGGCAGAGTGGATAAAGCACCTGCCTTGGAGTCAGGAGTACCTGGGTTCAAATTCGGTCTCAGACACTTAATAATTACCTAGCTGTGTGGCCTTGAGCAAGCCACTTAACCCCATTTGCCTTGCAAAAAAATACCTTAAAAAAAAAAAGAAAAGAAAATACAAAATTATACAGGAAGCTCGACATACACAAAGGGTCTTAAGAAGGAGAGGCTGACAGCCCATGGTCTATTTCCTCCAAAGGGCTCTGGAGGGGGAGAAGGGAGTTGAGAAGATTGGAGACCTGCTTTCACATATTCTCTTTATTGGCTACAAAAATTGCTTTAATTCTCTACAAACTCCCCTGATTTTTCTCTTCAACTGCCACTCTCAAAATATCCTTTCTATTTTTGCATCTATAATGTGGTATGCAGTTCAAAGTCAAGTGAAATGAGAGCCCACTAAGGTATGTACTGAAGTATAATATCTCCAAAAACAAACACAATGGCCTAGTGGCATGTTACTAATAACTGGCCCTGTTTTCCAAGCAAGAGTTGCAGAAAGGGTTCCATCGTGCTTTCATGACAGTTGGGTGAAGGGAAGACACAAGAACCACAGACGCCTGAGGTGATTTAGTCTGGCAGAATAGAACCCTACCAGTACTATAAAACTAGAATGCAATAAAGAATTAATGTTCATAATGATATTCTGAGTCACCCAGAAAAGGTTAGATTATGTTTAATATGCCACGATTTTTAAAAAAAGAGAAACAAAAACTACACTTTAAAAATGTTCCTTTCTATCAAGAATGACTAACTTTGCGGGGGGGGGGGGGGAATATGAGGGGTGACAGAAATGACTAACTCTCAACTCCCTGACATTCCAGAAAGTCATGGAGTCAAAAGGGTTTGGTCAGTCATCTGCCTCTTGCCCCCATTTTTGCAGATTAAGAAACTGCAGCTCAGGGAGGGAAGTCATTTGCCTAAGATTAAGCCTTGAACCCAAGGCTTATGAGTCCACTAAAGTAAAAAGTCTTTTGTGTGCAAAATTTCAAGCCATTCCAATGGAAAATTACCTTCTATGGAATACTGCATCTCCCAGCAATTAAGGGCATCAGAATATTAAAACAAGTGATCAAGGAAGAAGCTAAAAAAAGGACACATTCTCTATTCTCTGTCAACTGGAAATTCACTATCAGGACCTTGAATACTGAAACAAAAAGGTACCCAGTCTTCATGAAGGAGCAGCACTGACATCCTGTAATTAGAAGGAACCTTCTCAACAGTGTGTTCACTGAGTCCAATCAGTTTTCTTTTCCAGAATATGTGTGTGTGTGTGTGTGTGTGTGTGTGGATTTGTATGTGTGTGTGCTTGCACGTGCATGCAAGACCCACAGCTCATGCATGTGTCAATAGGTTTCTGTTTTCAATTGCACTAGAACAATTTTACCTGGTAAACAAAAACAGATCCAAAATAACCTTTGGCAAGCAAAATATTTTTTAAAAGAAAAAAAAGTTCTAATGAACTGGCAGAAGTAATGCTTAAACAAACAAATGCTGCAAACCAAACATCCATCTTGCACATCAAAAACCTATGCTAAGGTCTCCATCTGAACCAAAGCAACTTGGTAGGAGACTTGAGCTGAGAGAATGCTGTTTTACATACAAGGAAGGCTTCCCAGTTCCAGATACTGGTTACTGGGCACTTCCTGAGGTCACATGAAATAAAAGCCAAGTACAGGCTGCTTCTGTATGCAATAGGAAATAGCAAGGGCCATGCTTGTAGATTCATTCAGAATAATGCCCAGCACAAGTGTTTACATAAAGGCAGAGTTTGGACTTTGGAACAATCTTTACCACTGCCATCTATATTTCTATGGCACTTTAAGACTTACAAAATGATTTCCTCAAAAACAGTACATGATAACCCCATTTTACATAAAAGTAAACTATGACTTGCAGAGGCAAAATGACCTGCCAGGGCCCCATATCTAATAAATAACAGAGCAGTCTTCTAAGTCTAAGACAATTCTCTCAAATACACCCCACAGCTTTTCATAATAGCTCCGATCTGCTTCTTCACCAGCTGCTATTGCAGGTATATGTAACGACTGTTGGGGGTATATATCTGTGTCTTAACATAAATAAAAAGAACTAGAAGGTATGAAAAAATGTTCTAAATCACTAAGAAACACAAATTAAATAACTGAGATTTTAGCACATGCCTATAAATTGTCAAAGATGATAAGAAATGGAAACAATTTATTGGTGGAGGAGGCAGTAGGAAGGGAGTTGAGAGATGCAAGACTAGAGTCAGAAGACAGAGGTTAGGGGTCAGATAAACAGAACTGAGAAACACTACCATGGTTGCTCTTACCTGAACATTGCCCCCAAAAGACATAAAAACTAATTCTCTCAATCAAGATTTTTTCTCTATTTCCAGAGTCATTCTAATTAATCATTCTGTTTCACATCACTTCCTCTTATAATAGTCACCACAATATGAATATTATAATTTTCTCCAGGTATTCTATCATAATCAACAGAGAAGGAGGGAGAAGCGAAGATGGGACAGAAGAAGCCATAACCAGTTTAGGAGTCCACCTCATTTCAGCATACAATTATTTACCTTCAAAATCTTAGCAATCATGTTCTTCATATCGTCAAAGAGCTTTGATTTAAAAGCAACGGTTCCCTAACCCTGATTGCCTTGCATCCAGGGCCATCTCCAGTAGTCCTGATCCATATCTGGCCACTGGACTAAGATGGCTTCAGGGGAGAAAAATGACTTAGCACAGCACCCCCCTCAACCAAATCTAAATCACATGCATGTCATGGTGTCACCTCCCTGATAGCATGGCCTTCTTTGAGAACAAAGGACAAACATTATTGTCATCAATCCTATCTTACTCTTTGGTAAGATCAAATGCAGGCTGGCTAAGATGGTTTCCTGAGTTCTTTTGGCCTCTTTATTGTGATCACTTTGCATCAGTAAACTTCTTTTTAAAATGTTGCTATCTAGAGTCAATGTCTTTACTTTTATCCATTTCCATATTTCAGAGTTGACAGCTTGTTTAAGCAGATGAAATGGAGTTGCTTTAAGTCACATATTGTCTTCTCCTTTTTATCCTTTCCTCTTATTTGGCATTTATTTTGGCCACTGCACTAATCCAGCTGATGACATGACTCCATACAGACAGGGGATTCTCAAATGATTCCCATGTCCTTTACCAGCTTTTTCCTAATAGTACACTCTAATCAATTTCACTTTTTGGAGGATACAATGCTGATGCTACACTCATCAACCTCTGATTCTCCTTTTAATGGAAGTGCCCATGATGTTTAATAATAATAATGACCACAATAAGAATAATTATTAACATTTATATAGTATGATATTGTACTAAAGCATTTAACAAATATTATCTCATTTGATCCTCACAGTAGCCCTGTAAGGGAGTTATCATTATTCCCATTTTTGCAAATGAGAAAATTGAGGCAAACAGTGATTAATTGACTTACTTAGGGTCCCAAAGCTAGTAAGTGTCTGAATCTGAAATAGAACTCAGATCTTCCATCCTCTATAAGATTTTGCAAATGAATTTATTTGAAATACTATATCTAAATTGCACGTCTTTCTTTCCACTTGATAGAAAAACTAAATGCTTGCTGGCTGCAGTAGTTGCAGGACTCCTTTGACCTCACTGGGTTTTTTTAAAAAGATATTGATTAAATTCTCATAGAAAATGTTGGAAAGTGATGTCAATGTCTTTTTTCATTTTTCTATTTTTCTGTATTAACATATCTCATGGATGTCCCTAGACTTTAGAATATATGTTAATTTAATTTGGGAAATTTGATCCAGAAGTCACTAGAATTTCTCTGAATCTTTATCTTTTGCAACAGATGTTGCCCCATAAGCTGCAATTACCTAAATGGTCTTTTTTGCTTATATTCATCATGAGTACTTTGAGACAATCAGGTATTCTAGGAAATGATATTTCCTCCTGCCTTTATGCATGCAAAGAAGCTAATTTTTCCAAATGCTCCTACTTTTCTCTCCAAGGAGAACCTTGACCTACTGGCTTCACTTAGCAGCATTTTCTCTGATCTAAGAATTTTTTAATAATGTGAATGTCAGTTTTTAAATGATTGCTGTTCCTGTTCATCCTTTATTTTCAAAGAGGTCCAATGACATCACCCTATGATGTCATTGCACTAATTTTTATCTTGCCACTGGATTTTGGTGACTCTGAAAGAGAGTGAGACTGATGATCTCAAGAAATTTTGCCTCATAAATTAATATGATGGATTTATTGTTAATATACTGGTTCACTGTTCATTGGAGAAGGATCTCTCATATTTAAAATACAATTAAGTTAATACTTTAAAGAATTTAAGATCTCTGTGACCCTTTGTCCCCTTTTCTGCTTCTCTGCCACCATCACTGTAGAATAAGAAAAAGAGACTCAACTAAGGGTCATTTTATACTTTGTTTTGTGGGTTTTCATAGCCAAAGAAATTGTATCCTACTTATCAACTTCCTCATGATGAGTGCTGGCTGGTCCTATCTTGGTAGAGGTTATTGGAGTTTTTGTTCTGTCGCTGTGGCATTTCAGAACCCAAAGTCTATGCCACAGCTGAGGCATCATTACTTAGATGTTATTAAGGCTAGTTAGGTTGTATTAAGATAAAATACAGGGGTAGCTAGGTGGCATAGTATATAGAGCACTGGCCCTGGAGTCATCAGGACCTGATTTCAAATCTGGCCTCAGTCACTGTGTAGTCTTTTCATTGCCTTGCAAAAACCAAAAACCAAAAAAAAAAAAAAGTATTACACAACTAGCAAATAAAAATATTCTAAAGGCTTATAGACTACTAAGACTCATGTCAGATAGGAAAATTGTGCAGTGATAGAGCATTGGGCCTAGAATCAGGAAGATGAATTCAAATTCAGACTAAGATTTACTAGCTGTGTGTGTGACCTTGAGCAAGTCACTTAATCACTACTGGTCTCAGTTTCTCTAGGTTTAATTTCAGAGAAATCTTCCTAATACTTAGCTTTTCTAAAAGAAGAATGGGCTGCTTCTTGAGATATTGAGTTACCTCTCAGCTGAGTCAGGATAACCATTTTTCAGATACTTTACATGAAAGACTCTTTTGGGGGTATAGATTGGACTAGATAGCCACTGTGGCTCCTTCTAATTTTAAAATTCTGTGATTCTCAGAGATTTCTTGAAAGTACTCCATTTGCCCCTTCCCATTCCAAGTCATTCTCTTCTTGGCATTCTGTGAAAAGAGATCAGTCTTCCTAGTTCCTCTATTAGGAACTGCCATGCTCCTTATTCTCTTTATTCGTCTCCAGGAGACAATATGTCAAGATGACTTTTGGTCCTAAGCAACATGTCCACAAAGCTCTGAATTTAATATCAAGCAACATTTGGGCCGCTGGTCCCAATTCCACTGCCTAGATCTTCACCCCTTGTTACCCAGATTTTTTAGCTTGGATTCCTGGATTTTGTTCCTTTATTAGCAGTTGTAAGTAAATGTTGTTCTTCTTTCCACCATGACAATGACTCTGAATCTTCCTTGCTCAGCTATACAATACCTGCATCACCCTCTTTGCCTCAGCTAATCTCCTTGGACTTCAGTATTTATCTGTGACTCATGATACCATGTTATGGTTGCTTCTCTTTTGCCCAGTTTCAGGTCCTCTCTAGTCCAAGGTCCTGATGTATTACCCACTTACTTGCAATTCAAGTCAGAATGATTTCCTCTAAACTCTTTCCAAATCACTTGGAAAGCAAAAATCCCTTCTGTCTGGTTTCTCCAGGTCTTAAGCTTCAAGTCCAACTGCAACCTAAGCAATACCCTGATACTAAAGAGCAATCCTCTGACTGTTCTTAAAGAAACCCCACTACCATCTAGTTCTCTTGTCATTTCACTCATTCATCATGTTTTCCCAGTTTTTCCCTGTTCTACTGCTTTATTTCTATTTTTCCTCATTATTTACTCTATCACCTGGATCCCAAGCCTTTCTTTTACCCAATGGATTGACTGGATTCAAGAGGTTTAAGCACTCATTTCTTCCTCTGCTGACTCCTTCTCTGGATGCCTACATAAGTTACCTTTCAGATAGCACCTGCAATTTATTGCTTTGCAATATTAATTTTTTTCATGTGTATCCAACAGATTATAAACTTTGAGAAGTAGGGTTGTGACTTACAGTTTTTGCATCCCTTTTGGCACCTAAAACAGGCCTTACATATGGTAGGCATTTAATAAATACTTTCTAGAGTTTTTTAAAAAAACTGATTACATGCACATAATTGATAAGATATAATCAAATATATCCATCTATATAGGTCTCTAGATACATACATACAATATATATCTATATTTATTATTTATATATAGTGAATCAATGTGATAGAACATTACTGTAAAATTTTTATGACTAAGAAATCACAAATATGAAGAATATGAACTGATGCAGAGTGAAGTGAGCAAAACCAGGAAAGTAATATACATAATGACTCCAACAATGTAAATGGAAAGAATAATAGAGAAGAAACTTAACACTCCATAATTATAAAGATCAAAATTGACTTAAGACAAGAGATGAGATACCTTTCTCCATTTCTGAAAGGGAGGAAGAAATATAGAACATTGTATGTAAAATCAATTGATGTGTTGGTTAATTGTGTTGAAATATATATATTAAAAGACCTTTTTTAAATTAGTTAGCTCTAATGCAAAATAATAATTTTGGGTTATCTTTCCATGAGGTAAAAAACTGAAAAGTATCAGACCTAATAATAAAAGTCTAGTTGTTTAGCACTAGGGTAAGAGAGAAAACGGGAGCAAAAAAAGTTAATAAAGAGAAAAGAAGAGATTTACAAAAGGAAAATGGGAGATTATAAAATCATAGGATCAGAATTTAAGGGTGAAGCATCTAATTAGAGTAATAAGACCTCTAATCTAAAATATAAACTGTTTCATTCAGATGTATTAGTCATGTCAGACTCTTTGTTAGTCCATTTGGGACTTTCTTGGTAAAGATTCTGAAGTGGTTTTCATTTCCTTCTCCAGATTATTCTATTGATGAGAAACTGAGGTAAACAGGGTTAAGTCACTTGCCCAGAATCACACAGATAGTAAGAGTCTGAGGTCATGTTTGAACTCAGAAAGACTTATCTTTCTGACTCCAGGTCTGGTACTCTATTCACTGTAACTCACACTTATCTAGGGATTATTCCAACAGTATAAACACAATTTCTGAAGTACTCTGCTAGGAATCAAGGAATACAACAGCCCCAATGAGATGAACATTTAACAAACAGAACAATGCAAGCCCACCTGCTTAGTGGAGACACCTTATTTATTGATATCCCAGTGTAGCATTTCAATAACAAAGAAAAGTTATTGACATGGCTTAATCCAAGCATGGACCAGAATCTTGTTTTCAAATGGTGATAAAGAATTTGAATTAACTGTCCAAACTCTTTCACATAGCATTTCTCGTAGTCATGTACCACATTGGGAGACAATAAAGAGATCTTGGAAAAGAACAACAGTAACTAGTCTAATGAAGAGACTAAAACTGGTTTCATTTGCACCTAAAACTATTATCTCATTAACTACATGCTAGACCACCCAAACTAACTGGCCAGAAGTTCCAAGCATCACAATTTATGATCAGAAGCAACTATTATGAAGATGCCATTTTTTTCTTTTTTTTTTTTTAACTGGATGTCTTGTTAAAGATGAAAAACAAGATCCACCTTTCAGACTAATTATAAAGGTTATATTTACAGAAAAAGGTTATTCATTCTTTGTGCTCTGTGATACTTGTGAAGTAAATGAGTAGTAAACAGTTACTTCTATTTTAAAGATAGAGAGGATGATGCCCAGAGCTAGTGCTTCTTGTCTGCTAGTCTAGAGGACTGTGGCACTGGAACCCTGGAATAGAAACACAGTGTGTGGGTACTTAAGGCTGCTAAGCTGTGATCTTTCTAAATTCTGCAGTTGAAGAGTTAAATCAACAGCGCTGACCAAGCTACCTTCCTGCCTGTGAGGATCACATTAAGCACATGAGTTAAAGAGATGTAGCGTATGGTTTGTATTAGTGGTGCTCAGCTTGGCAGCTTTCCCTCTGGCTTTCTTCCCTCCTCTGCCCTAACTGCTCCCCTCATGAACTAAAAAGAAAATACATATATACACATATAAAACCAACTCACTCCCCTCCCGTCTCTTCTCCCTGGTCTTGAATAAAACAAGCTCTTAAACTCCTGACCTTCCGCCCAATCACACCCGTTCAGCAGGAGCACTTCACCCAGAGCTTTCAAAAGGAAGAAAACTGCTGCCCTTCAGGAGACCAGCAGCCTAACACAGTCACAGGCTCAAGGGAATCTGGAAGCACAAAGGTGCTTTTTCCAAGAGCCCTTCTCAGAATCAATCCAAAGCCTGACACTAGGTTTTTGTCTGTTTCAAGAAAGAGAGATGTTCCAGAGAAATGTTTTCTTTTGCTTCCTAATAAAACTTAGAAATTATGAATTCAAAGCTTTACCTTTAAAAATTAGGAAACTACATCAGTAACAAAAAGGCAGATAGAAATATTAGTGATACATGTTAAAACTATGGTTAAAACTTTTTTAAAGGTTCTTATGCTTTCACGTCTTAAGTCTAAACTGCAAAGTTTTATTATCCGTACCCCTTGGAAAAGCTTGAGAAATAATTCCCTAAAGACATTATTCAAATTTCCTTTCTAAGTACAAAGGCCCAGACCCTCAACATTCAATCCCACCCAGCCAGAGACCTTACCATTCAAAATACCTTGCCCAAATCCCAAAGGACACCTCTCTAAAGGGATTAAGTGATATACCCTAATGATGTGGTCCTTAGATTAAATGTCTAGAATTCTGAAATCCTTGAGGAAACCACCCTTGAGTTTGCAAAATCGCTGAACAGAAACAACCACTACTAAAAGTACTTTACGAATTTACAATTTAAGTTCAACTTTCTGGTTTGGCTCAAAATTACTGAAGATTTACAAAGAGGGTCGCAATTACCTATGCAACCTACTCCTTAAAGGAGAAAAACGCCTGACTCCTCTACTCATTCCTACTTTCCAAATTGGTGGAGAATGACAAATGAATCTAAAAACTAAACTGGATGAAAGAGGGTGTGTGCCATATAATCAGCTATTTTGCAAAGGTAGAATGAGCTAATTGATTAAGGAAGGGGAGGGCTTTGCCCAACTAAATAGGCTGAATGAGCTCTGGTTTAGTTGAGTGAAGAAGATTCCTAGTCAGGTGGGGTCAGTTTAAATGGCCTTCAGGGTCCTTTTCAATTTGAACAGTCTCTGATTGTAGATGCACCAAAATAGTATCCTTACTGAGATTTCAACAGCCTGCAGCTGTAGACTGGGACTTTCTAAATGACCCTTGCCCTGAATCAACTCATTTAAATATGGTTTTAAAAAGAAGAAAAACAAAAGAATGGGTGGAATTTATTCATAAATCAGAAAATATTATAATGAAATGTTTTAGCAAAACATCAAACAAAAGGCAGGCAAGTTCTATTAATTTAATGAGGCACTGTCAACAAACATTCTCATCCACTCTTTCCATGTAATTATTGGATGTTGGAACCTGTAAACAATTAAAGATATTTTTACAGTTTTTTTATTGTTTCAGTTTTTTAAGAGCAGAAAGAATTGCAAGTATTTTTTTGTTTAAATGGTACAGTGCTTTATATGCACCCTGGCAATATTTAATGTTTCTTTTAAAAATTATATGAAATCAAATAACTATGAAAGATAACCAGCAGAGAAGAGAAATAAGCTGTATGGAGATATAGCAGGAATATATCATTTCAAGTTAGAAATTAATTGACTTATTCTCTCAAGTGATGAAAATCTGAAGAAAGAACCTAAGAGCAAAATAAGAGTTATTTACACCTTGTCGACTTTTTTTCTTAAGGGAGCTATTTTTTCCTCCTTATTAATATAAACAAATGGTGCAGAAAGCAGAATGGAACTAGTATACTATCATAAATTCTGTCAACTGGAATAAAATAAAGGGAGTAGGTAGGAGAAACCTTCTTGGGAAAAATAGATTTGGGAATCTTGGGAACAATGGGGAGTAGATTTTGGGAATTTACTTGCATGGCTAAAACAGAGGGCATTCATGGAGGCACCTCAAAAAAAAAAAAGAAAGCTCCTCCTCGAGATAGTTTACACAAATAACCCCATTAAAGAAAATATTCCTGTGGAATCACATCAAGTAAATGGGCACTTCAGTGCTCTTTCCTCCACCAGCTCTCAACCAAACCTAAACTCAGAAACTTTTTATTTGCTTTCTGCCAATGTGGTACAGTGGATAAAACGCTGGGCTTAAAGTCTGGAAGACCTCTTTTCAAATTTCAGTTCCTCCATTTCTTAGCTTTGTAACTGTTTTCTCATCATTAAACTGTCAATATTATCATCTGTGGCATTACTTCACAGCTTATCATGGGGCATAGATGAATACATACAGCACTTGATTTTGTAAATCTTAAAGCACTATATAAAAGACAGTTATTAACAGAATTTCCAGGGCACCATAATCTTCTTCCAAATGCCTATCTTCAGGACCATTTTATTCTAATCAATTCTCAATGCCACTGCCCAAGTTTCCTTGGCAGCTATCATTTTTATCATACCACTCTCCTTCTTTGTATTACACTGACACCTATCCCAGTATCCTCATTCAATTCTCCCACTTCCCAACTCAGCTTCAAATCCCTTCAATAAGCCACCTGGGACTCCTTCACCAACTAGTCTCCTAACTGCTATGAAACAAAACCACTAAAGGTACTCTTGAATAGAAGATTCTCCAACAACTGTTGGCTAATTCTATTACTGTTACACAAGAAATAAGGAGGTTTCTCTTTTGAAGGCCACAAGACTAGAATTTTGAGCCTTGGGTCTTTGTCAATGTCAATCCTCTCCTTCAAAGTAGGATTAAACATGTAGAGTTCAAATTCTATTTTTACTAGGGAATGAGGGACCTTGAGAACATATTCTAACCAGCTCATTAAGTTAGAAGGATTCAATGTAAGTCACTCAAGCCCAATATATTTCATTGGCTGACTCACCCGGTTACTTCCCTTAGCTACTAGTAGTTAAGGTCCTTCCTGGTTGAGTTCTCATATATACTCAAGTTTAAGTCACAACTTCTTTCACTGATTAAGTGATCTAACCACTGGATATCTCTTAAAGTCTCTTTCATTTCAGTCTCTCCATTCGGGAGAAACTCTGACCCTTAGAGTTCTATATTGGTTGAGAGATGCCTCTTCTGACAATTATCTTAGGAAAAGTGCAGTCATGCTTCACTTCATGCCCTATTCTCTTATCCACCTCGGCTACAGCATCCTCCCACCACCCTCTTCAACATGCATTCTCAATTCTGGCATCGCAAACTATGATCACATCAATGATGATGTTGTTTGGGATAAAGTGAATCAATCTAACCCCACTTACCCTCCTAGTAACTTCCCCTGGACCAAAGTGTCCCTGTTGTTTCCCCTCATAAGAATAAAAGCTCCCTTAGATTAAGAACTGTAAATTATTAACAACCATAAGAAAAAATGTCTCAAATCATTAATAATATGAGAAATGCAGATTAAAACAACCTTAAAATTTCGTGCTCCACCCAGAAAAATCGGCAAAGGTGACCAAAGATGGGAATAATCAATGTTGTAGGAGTTTGG
The DNA here is from genome assembly GCF_037893015.1 of Macrotis lagotis. Classification (NCBI taxonomy): domain Eukaryota; kingdom Metazoa; phylum Chordata; class Mammalia; order Peramelemorphia; family Peramelidae; genus Macrotis; species Macrotis lagotis. The sequence goes on from NC_133665.1 coordinate 133,961,388, forward strand.
GAAGACAGGAACATAGAGGTATTGTTGTATAACTGTGAATTAATACAATCACTCTGGAAAGCAGTCTGAAATTGTACCCAAAAGATCTTTGAATAACAAAATATTTATAGTAACATTTTTTTGTGATAGTAAAGAACCTGAAACAAGGTAGATTTCCAATAATTGTGGAACAGTTAAAGAAATTATGATATGTGAATGTATGGAATATTATTATGCTATAATAAATATGAAATATGAATATAAATAAATAAATAATGACTTACATGAACTGACTAAAGGAAGCAGAGAAAAGAAAATCTATAAAAGAACACAAATGGAAAGAGTAATGACAAAGCAATTGAAAAGGAATGTTGCAAGCAAACACACACACACACACACACACACACACACACACAAAACAGCCCCAAGAGTGATTAAAAACTCCCACCATTCTTTGCAGATGTGGGGAGTCCAAGATATAAAATATTGCATATATTTTCAGTTTTTTTTTCAATATATTGATTACTTGGTTTCTTCCTGTTTCTTTAAAAAAAAACACAACTCTTTGTTATAAAGGAAAGGATGGCACTCAGGAAGGGACAGGAAGAGAGACAGGAGAAGATTTAAGCAAAGTTAAAAGATACTATTATAATTTCTCTTGTTCTTGTCCTCCTCCTTTTCCTTCTTCTTTGCTTTCAATCTCCTTCTAAGCAGGTTCTTTCCTTATCATCCTTCTACCCACACCCTTTATCAACTCTGGCAACACTTAAGAATCCCTACATGGAAGCCTTCATTTTCCTGATCCTAAGGAATCTGCATTAAAATTGTATATATTCTATCAGATTTAACTCACAATCATGGGGATGGATAAGGAGGGAGGTAGAAAACTGAGGAACTTAAAAGCTTACAAAAAATGAATGCTGAAAAATATCCTTACATGTAATTGGAAAGAAATAAAATAAAGGCTATGAGCACCTTAAAAAATATATTAAAAATCGGGGCAGCTAGGTGGCACAGTGATTGGAGCACCAATCCTAGAGTAAGGAGGACCTAAGTTCAAATCAGGCTTCAGACACTTAACAATTTCCTAGTTACATGACCTTGGGGGCAAGTCACTTAACCCCACTGGCCTTGCAAAAAATCCCCTAAAAATAAAATTTAAAAATTTAAAAAATAGTGAAAATTTTATATAGTCTTTCTTTGTCCTACAACTTTTGGTTCCATGTCAATTAGCAAGTTCAAGTAAATTTTCATCATTTATTTTTTCATAAGATAACTGTCATTTATAGCAAAAGAGGGCTGAATTATAACACAAATATTTGGGGAGGAATATTGTTTGCAAAAAATGCCTGAATTTCTAAGAATAGAATCTAGAATGCATGGACATCATTTATTAATACAAAAAAAGCTAAACAAATGCAGTGTAAACAAGATTACAATTTTAAAATAAGTTTCTTGTATGAATTTTAACCAGATGCCTTGTTATATAAGCATATGCGAATTGTTTTTATGAAAGCAGGTCCAACAAGTCAGCTTTGACTTTGCAACCAACTATGTCAAAAATAATAACAGCTCACATTTCTATAATTTTTCAATGTTTATAAACTGCTGTTTTCCTTCATGATGACTGCATGCTAGATGGTGCAACTCTAACCTCATTTTCTAACTATAATGCAATAAAAATTATATTCACTAAAGGACTTCTGAAGTATAGATTAAAACTTAACTGCCAACTAAATAACCTAATCCTAAAGAATGAGAGGGTCAAAGAACGAATCATAGAAATAATCAATAATTTCATTAAAGATAACAACAACAATGAGAAAACATACCAGAATTTGTGGGATGCAGTCAAAGCAGTACTTAAGGGAAAATTTATAGCTCTACTATACTATTATATATTAATATCTCTAATAATATCAATGTAATATTAATATCTCTAGATTATTACATCAATTAAAAGACAGAAAAAAAAGAGCAGATCACTGAATTGGCAGGTTGAAAAATAACCCTAGGAAAATGACAAATTTAAAGCCCCCAATTAAACACCAAAATAGAAACCTGAAAAACAACAGAGAGATTAATAAAATGGAAAGTAAAAATAATCACTGAATAAATAAAACTAGAGACTGGTTTTATTTTAAAAAATAAATAAGTCATTGAGTAATTTGACTAAAAATAAGAAATAAGAACTCAAATTATCAATATCAAAAATTAAAAGAGTGAATTTACAACCAATAAATTTAAAATAAAAGCCCAACAGTATGCCAAATAAAACTGACAATTTAACTGAAATCATTGAATGTCTGAAGTTGCTGAAATTAACAACAGAAAATAGAATATTTTTAAAACTCCTATGTGAGAAAAAGACATTAAACAAGCCATAAATGATCTCAAATTTCCTAATAAATACTCATGCAAGGCTGGACTTATAACAGTGACACAGAAAACTGTTAAAAATACCAGAAAGCATAATGAATAAATGGACCTTTTCTCAAAATAAGTAATAACTATCCGAAACCAAGAAAAAAGCTCTATCTATAATGAGTATAAACTGAAAGCTTTTCCAAATGATATGCTAACATGAAGCCTTACAGACTCACAGGGAATAAGCACAAGGTTAAAATGATAGAATATTACCACTGAGAGGGCATTTAGAGATTTGGTATAGCTCTTGTTATATAGCTGGATAGATAAGGAAGCTCAAACTCAAGAGAGTCTGGTTAAGAGTTTGCCCAATATCACATATTGGAAGATAAGGGATCTGAAATCCAATCCAATGTTCTCTCCATTACATCATCCCAGATTACTTCCTTTCCCATATGTAGAATTTAGTCACTTTCTTTAAAAAAAAATTCCTAAGTTTTTGATTGCTTTTTGTTTAGGGGTTTTTTTTTTTAGGTTTTTGCAAAGCAATGGGGTTAAGTGGCTTGCCCACAGTTAGGTAATTAGAAAGTGTCTGAGGCCAGATTTGAATTCAGGTACTCCTGACTCCAGGGCTGGTGCTCTATCCACTGTGCCACCTAGCCGCCCCTTTGATTGCTTTTAATAAACAAATGAGAAGAGACTTCAAGCCTACTATGTAGCAAGTATGGGAGTGTTTGGGGAAGAGAAAGCAAAAATGATTAGCAAGATTGATAGATGTCTGCTGTGCTTATTTTCAGCATTGACCAAAAATTGATGTGGAGAAATGACAAAGGGGGACACCTAGACCAGCCTTGTCTACATTCCTGCCCAGGTTGTACTTCTGACTCTTTTTGGAAGCTCACTCTATCCCTGGACTTCTTACATTGGAAGTACTGTCCACCTCTGCAGTCTCTCCCTCTGACTTCATGACCAGGACAACCCTGTCTCTATTCTTCCCCAGACTACAATACTGACTACAAAATATGATCCTCTTGACTTTTGCTACCCTGCCCCTTTCTCCCCAGTCATCCTCGGAGGCAATAGACTTCTATCTGATTTACTGGCTGCAGGTACTTCTTTATTCTTCTTAATCATCCTCAAAAAAACTGTTAAAATGATAGTCAAATAGAGCCCTTATCAATTCCTATCCTTGCTCAAGAAGCTTCCCTTGATTTGTCTCTAGGATAAAATATAAATTACTCTATCTGACAATTCAAGCCCTTCCCAATGAATCCAATCTCTCTTACTAAACAGACTTCTCTCCCATGAAAAAAGTCCTTCCATCTTTCAAATGTGTGTAAATGAGCTGTGTACATAATGACAGAGTATACTAGTTGTACAATCAGCTTCCATGGTTTCAGTGGTACAGAGCACTGGCCTTGGAATCAGGAGAACAAGGGTTCAAATCTGGCCTCAGACACTTGACACTTACTAGCTGTGTGGCCTTGGGCAAGTCACTTAAACCTGATTTCCTCATAGCCAGGGCTATTTCTAGTGGTCCTGATCTATATCTGGTCCCTGGACCCAAATGGCTCTAGAGGAGAAAGTGAAGCTAATGACTTAGCACAGCACCCCCTCCCTCAAATTCAATTCACATGCTTGTCATGGCATCACCTCCCTGATGTCCTGGTCTTCAAGAACAAAGGAGTATCATCATCGTCATCGTCATCACCACCTACCTCTTTATCCAACTATCTACTAGACATCTTGAACTGTATATCCTACAGACATCATTAAACTTACCATGTCTGCAAATGGAACTCATCATCTTTGCCCTGAAATCCCCTACTCTTCCTAACTTTCTGTTAACTGTCAAGGACACAACCATCCTCTCAAAAACCTAGGCTCTCAGCCTAAGGGTCAACCTCAATTCCTCAATTTCATACTCCATCGTCAATAGTGATTAAGTCCTTTCCTTTCTATCTTACTAACATCTCTCATATATTCCCCTTCATTCCTCTGATGCTACAGTCACCTAGATATAAGTTCTCATAATCTTATGCCTGGATACTGCAAGAGTCTGTTGGTTGGCCTTCTTGCCTCAAATTTCTTTCCAATTCAATCTCTCCCCTACAGACTTGGCTGTCAAACTGATCTTCCTAAAACGCAGCTCTGATTGTATCACTACTCTTTGCAATAGTTCCCTATTGCCTCAAATAATCAAAAAATTCTATTTGACTTTTAAAACCCTTCCTAAATACCTCCCCCACCACTTTTCCAATCTTCTTACACTTTACTCCCCTTCAAATATTCTAAAATCCAATGACAATGAGGTCTTCACTGCTCCTCACATACTATAATCCATTCCCTTAACTCCTGACTGTCCTTCATGATTAGGATCTCTTCCTCCTCATCTCTACCTCCTAGCTTCCTGACTTCATTCAAGAATTCACTAAAATTCTCTTTTCTCTGTCCTCCTTAATCTCTTAGGCTTTTTCTCTGAGACTAATTTATTGTGTGTGTGTGTGTGTGTGTGTGTGTGTGTGTGTGTGTATCTTGCTTGTGTATAATTATTTGCAGCTTGTGAGTTCTTTGATAGCAGGATTATTAGTGTGTAATTGTGTATTTCCCCAGTCTTAGCAGAATGTCCAGGACATAGTTTTATTGTTCAGTCTTGTCAGTTGTGTCCACTCTTCATGACCCCATTTGAAGTTTTTTTCAGCAAAGAAGCTGGAGTGGTTTGCCATTTCCTTTTACAATTTTCTTTTGCCATTTTACAAATGAAGAATCGAGCCAAAGAGGGTTAAGTGGCTTGCCTAGGGTGATACAATAAGTATCTGAGGCTGGATCTGAACTCAGGAAAATGAATCTACCTAACTCCAGGCCTGGTGCTCTATCTACTGAGCCACCTAGCTATCCCAGAAGGCACTTAATAAATTCTAGCTGACTAAATGAATAAGTGATCTCAGAATTTTAATAATGGAACTGAGAGAGGACTTAGGAATCATTTCTAAGTCCACAAATTTTGGAATTGTGAGGTCTAAGACCAACCAAGTAGGAAGAGCAGAGGTAGCACTAGAAAGCTGGGTCCCTGATTCCTGGGTCAAAATTCTTCCTGTGGCATCCCACAGGCTTAATCATTAAATAGATTAATCAATCCCAAATGCAGAAAGCCAGTTCCAACAAAAGAGAATTTCCCAGGTCTGGGAACAAATGGGCCTAAGATCTAGGCCCAAGCAGACCTCAGAAAATCTGAAGTTTAGGTGACTCTGAGGACGAGGCAGCAACTTGCTTCTTCTTTCCCTCTCTCCCTGAACAGTATAATCAGGCCCAGCTGGTGACAGACATGGGCAACAGGGGGAAGGGATCTGTGGCTAAGGCTCCTGCCCTCGATCAGAGTGAGCACAGGCGGTGGGGAATGCAACTGTTTATTTGGAGTGGCTGTGCTCCTCCTCTTCACGGGTTCAAGCGGTCAGATATGTCTAAGCCCATTAGCAAACTCTGACGGGGATGTCACTTTGTTTGGGGAGAGGGTTCCTCTGAGTTAAAAGCAGCTGCTCTGCCATGTCCCCAAGTGCCCGCTGGGTGCTGGCTGTCAATCTCTCTGACCAAAGGTTAGGGGGGCTGAGGTGAGGTCAGGAGGAGTCATAAACCTTGGCATGTTGTGAAATGTGTTTCAAGAAAGATGGACCTTGTTGAGCATTCAGCCCCAGCCGGGAGAGAGCAAAAATCCAACTCTGCTTTGCCCCAGATTGATGTGTTTTGGCAAAAAGATTCAATGTCAGGGATGATGTTGACAGAAAGGCTCATACAGCATACTACCTAAATTCTACCTCACATTCATGGAGCTCTTCCTGTAGTCCAGCCCCATCCCCTACTCCCCACCCCCCCAACCTGGGCTCACCCCCAACCCTGCAAGGATTATTGTGTCACTTGCTAAAGAAGGACTCAGACTCAGAAAGGTGAATAAGCTCACCTGGGGTGGACCTTGCTACCTGGGCAAAGATTCCTTCCCCAGTTACTAATATTAGATCACCAACTCTACCTGCCCACTTGCTGTCTGGATTGTTTTGCCTGCCATCTTCATTTCTGCTTAAACCATAGACAGCTTAAAGGATATTGCGGAACCAATTCCAGAGTGCTCTTATCTCTTCAAAAACAATTACTAGGGGTGGCTAGGTGGCCCAGTGAATAAAGCTCTGGCCCTGGAGTCAGGAGTACCTGGGTTCAAATCTGGTCTCAGACACTTAATAATTGCCTAGCTGTGTGGCCTTGGGCAAGTCACTTAATCCATTTGCCTTACAAAAACCTAAAAAAAAATCACTAGAAGGCAAAATTTTATCAACAAACAAAACCACAAAAATACTTTCTCAAACATCTTCCTAAATTCTGGAACAATCTAATTACGAGAGAAATTCAAGATCAAAATCCAGGGCCTTCCCAGGACCATCAGGAGCATGGCAGCAGAACATTCAGTCCACAAGGAAGTTTCACTTCCCATGGTCCTGAAGAAGCTCTTTGGTTCACACATGTCATTACACTCAGAAAAGGTCTCCCCAATCTAAATTTCACTTAAAAACTATTTCTACAGTAGTACAAGCTCATATCTGGGAAACCAGGAAACAAAACTAATTTATTTTTATTTTTTTGCTTCATATCCCATGCTTTTGAAATGAAATTTGTTTTTCCCCTTCTTGTCATGAGCTCAGAGGTCTCAAAACTCTAAAACTCTCAAGTAGGACTAAGGGGAAAGAAAGTTCCATAGGAATTCTGGTGCTAGGAAAGTTATTAGATACTATCTAGTCCTACAACTACACTGAGGACCAAGATCAATAAGGTGAGAATTGCTCAAAGTCATACAATTAGTTAGTCACTGGCAAAGTTGGGGCAAGAACCAAGGCCTTCTGATTCCTAGTGCACTGTTTTTCCATTACATTGTCCTGCCTCTTTCACCAAATCAAACTGAAATGAATTCACAAATACAACCTCGATCAGGGACCTATGAAGACACTGGAGCATTGTATCAATTTACTTTCTCAGTATTTCAAAATATCTTCATTATTAACCAAGTTGGAACAACTTCAATAATTGAGATGGCATCCAAATTTCATTATAGAAGGCAGATTATTTTAAAGTGGAAAACAAAATCATCAATGACTTTTGTGCATCACCAATGATATCTGGAAAATACTTGCTGTTCCCATTCCCAGTGAGTAACAAGGTAGAAGAGAATGGATAGAAAGTATGAGGAAATCTCTGGAGTCCCTACCAACCTAAGAATCCATGAACATGGTGCCCAATAGGATACTAACTTTTCAGTTATGCCAGGAGAACACAGAGAACACATCGGAATGTACCCTCTTTGCTCTGGTGGCTAGAGGGGCTGATGGGGACTGTGGGAGGAAGCATCACTGGACAAAGGTGATGACTGCTCACTTAGCACAAGCCTTAGTGAACTGACATTTCTTGGCAGCAGAGCATTAATAATTGCTTGTACTCTTTTAGGCTGTCATTCTTCATTCCTTCAACAAAGGCAAGCCATTACTGTTGTCTCTGTTGAGTTACTGAGGACCAAAGGAAGTAATGTTTGTACAGTTTTACAGTGCTCCACACAAGGCCTGGCACACAGCAGTCACTTAATCTTTCTTCTTTCTCTACATGCAAATCCTGTGCTAGGACCATAAATATGGGCTGGGACCCTCATGAACATGCAGCCTGACTGGGGACATCCTCACTGGGACCTACCACCCACAAGGGGAAGAAGGCAATCCCAAAGTTATGTAAGGGAGAAAGGCTACTAAAACACAGGAGATTTTTCTAACAGTCCTGCCAATTGAGTATCTTGGTAAATATAAAGGTTTGGCACGTTTATGAAAAGAACTTTCATTTTAGATGTGTAGAGGCAGAAGAAAAGAGAAGGTAACCTCTTACCAACCTAATAATTCCTACATGGAATAGGTAAGGAGGTAGGGAAAGAAAAAAGTGAGCAGAAAGAACTTATCCAAAGCATCCTGAAAGGACCAAAGCCAGGTTTACAGTAAATCACCCAGATGGCAGCAATTCTGCAGGTGAGCTATTTCCTGTAATATTTCTTTTGTGGGACTTGTGGGGGTCTGTGACTAAATGAACAAAATGATACAGATAAGAAATCTGCTCTTCCTCTTCACATCAAGCTCTGTCTTGGGGAAGAAAGGGAGAAAGGAGACAAGACTAACCTTCAAGGCAGGAATCTCCACATTATCACCAAGGCTGACTGAGCCTGAAAGGATTGTTCCTGTCATAACTGTGCCTTGTCCTTTGATGGAGAAACAGTGGTCCACAGCCATGAGAAAAGGTCCTGAAGGGTCTCTAGTCGGGACGGAAGCCTGTGACTTCAGGAGCTAGAAAACAGACAAGAGATATTACTGCCCTGCAATGAAACAGCCCCAAAACACGGAGGCCAGAAGAGGATAACTAAGCCTGCCTCATGAGTAATTGTTACTAAGCAGAAGCCTGGAGGGGATGAGCAAGGGACTAGAAGAAGCTCTCCAAGAATCCATGCCCTCTGGACTTGGTAATGGGGAAAGGGAAGTGAGCTTTCTTCAGATCTCTCCCCTAAAAGAAGGGCCTGCTCTAAGTTCTGTGCTTGTTACTTTTTCCTTTTCTTTCAAATTAATTCTATTTCTTTTGGGGGGACTGCAGACTCAATGGCTCAATATTCTGTATGCTGGGTTTAGCATATGGGACACTGTCAATACTAATTACCCACAAATAAACAACAGCACATTTATTATTCCTTTTATTTTGAGACTCTGATTTCAGTTGTCAAAAAAGAATTTTGCAAAGAAATGTTCCAAAGTCTTAGTCTTATGATAACAATTCTTTTTGGAAAAAGACTTTAGAATTCAAAACAGACTTTGGCCCAAGGTTTATGAAGAAATTTCTTGGAGGAATATACTAATATCTTTCATAGCAGCATTTTTGTGGATCCTTCCTTCACAAAAACAACAACTGTCTCGTGCTCCCAGACGAGTGCTCTCTGGGACTAATAAAAAGTAACAAAAGCCTTACACATAAAATGTTTGTTTTGCTAAGTCAGCAAGATCAGCAAACTCTAAATCATTAGGAACTGTGGCATAGAACTGGGCCTGAGCAGAGGGTCAATTGCTTCAAGAGGCCCAGGTAGAAGACTTAGAACAGTCTCTAAAAGAAGTCATAACCACAAGACATGCCTCGGCAGCCTGTTATGGATACACACTAGGTCCATTTCCATTCTTAGGCTCCAGTATCACAGTTGCCTCCAATTAACATCATTGAGCATGAAGAGAGATGTCCTAAAGTCTTAGTCAAAGAGCCTCCAGACCATGCTCCATTGTGCTGCTTGGAATTTGGCCCAACAGACAGTCAAAGACATTGTTGTAATTATTACTGTTGTTGTTGATGTTATTATTATCATTCTCTCCTCCAGGATTCATGTGGCCCCAAGAGCCCATGCAAGATGAGCCCCACTTTACAGAAGTTCAGAGACGGGACTCCAGTTGTCCAAAGTCATACAACTGGCAAGCAGGATCCCAGTGTCCAGAATACAGGAGTTCTAACGTCAGGGATACATTGTTCTTATTTTCTCTTTACCACCCCCCTCTTCTCCCTCAATTTTTTCTCCCCTTCTCTTTTCAAATTCCTTAGTGCTCTGGTAAATTTAACAAGAAGTATTTGCCTCAGAAACAAAGAGAAAGAGAAACGCTGCCAAGAAGCCAGAAACATCGCAAGTAAAGCAGGCAAGAGAAGAGGAAAAGGACAGGGAATGAATGGGCCAAGTAGAAGGAGGAGTAAATAACCACCCTGCAGAAGTCTGCAAGAGTCATGGCTTCTCCTCATTTCCCAAACAAGTCAGAGCACTACACAAAGGTGAAGTGAAGAAAAAGAATGGGGAAAAAAACTTGGGACTACTGGCTAACTCTTCCCTAAAGGTATAATAACCACCTTCAGGTAAAACTGTCAGCAGCATCTCAAAGGAAATGTGAAGAGATATTTTAAAAAATAGAGTACATTAACATCCTGCTGTGCCCTCCCAATAAGATGAAATGGAATAAGGAGCACTCTGGAATAGCTGCCACCACTCTCACCCCCCACTGCACCCCTCAACTCCTCCCCTTCCCCCCCCCCCCCCAACTAAAGAAGGACACTGTCTCAGTTTAAACAATTCATAAACACTGGCTGTAAAATCCCCTCAGACTCCTGCAGCTGAAAACTGAGAGTTGCCATCACCGACGCTGGTTTGGTTTGTTATTGGAGGGCTCATGAGCCCTGGATGGGATGCCCTGCTCTGTTATCCCAGGCCTGCTGGCTTATTATTTCTGGGCAGTTCTCAGCAGTTGGTGATTCTGAGATCAGGAGCTCCGAGGCAGCCCCAATGACCTCATCCCAACAGGGAGTTCAGAATCACTAGGCTACTCCTGCTGCTTGATTATTGTAGGCTGCTCATGAAAGTTCGACTGAGGGTATGTTGTCCTGATTTGGGGATGGAGAGAGGCAGCATTTGAGCTATTCTTCAAAGGTTACACACAGGTGAGGAAAATGGTCTGGTGAGAAACCTGGCACATCCCCTAAAGGAACCACAGGTAGAAGGAGGTTTAGAATGAAGGGCTATTCATGTGAGCTCAGGGAGGTTAGCGCTTTGACAAGAAATCCTAAAAGAATGAGTAATGAATGAAAGGTAATATATTTTTGTTGAATTTACCTCAATTAATTCTGAAATGCCCTGTGGAGTCTCAGTTTCTGGGGCCTCCGGTCCACCAGGCTTGGCTGCAACAGGGATGATGGGGGAGCCCCGGAACCTGGAAGAGAAAAATACTTGTCTAGAATGAATCCAAGATGGTCCATCAGAATCCAAAATAGCATTTCTCTTGAGGCTGACTTCCAATTCACAATGTTTTGTTCAACTGTTGATTAAAGGACAAATCCATTCTCAGGTTTCAATTTAGATTAAATCCACCAAGGACCTTTCCCTCCTGTTCTTATACTCTCCTGTCACGGTGTCAGGAAGTCAGCAGAACTTCCCTGATCTTGCAGAAAAAAGATTTTGGAATACTCTTAGCCCAACTACCTCTTTCACTATCACAATTATCAATGCCATCTTAATGCATTCCTAAAATGTCCATTTCCAGGCAGTATGGGATCAAGTACTAGAGAAGACAATTAAGACTGGTTCTTGTCCTCTGAAACCTTGCAATTTTTGATGAAAATATTGTTTCAAAGAAAAATAAGTCCCAGGACTTAAAGATTAAAACTATGTGCAAATCTAGGAAAAATAGCAAAGTTCTTGACACAGCATGCCTAAGCATGTCAAGGCAATGTGCATATTTGGAGTAAATAATGAGGAGACTATCTTGACAGTGATCATGTTTTGACTAAGTGAAGCAAGACCAGCTCCTCTCCTTTAATCAGACTAGAATGTGGGCCCTAAGATTTAGGACCTGAATTAACATATAGGGACCCTGGAGACCAATAAAACTTGTCAAGAAATCAGAGTACTAGCCCTTAGACATTTTAATTCCAATATTAGTCAAACTTTAAACTGAACTATAACAAAAATAAATTTGATTTAAAAATTAATCCAGAGAAGACAAGGGATCCAGACTGGATCAGTGGTCCTGTTAGAATAATGAAGTCCCAGAAGAAAGGACTTCTCCCAAAGAAATGCTGAGAGGAGTCCAGAGCACTAGTGCTGCCTACCGAGACAAGAAGATGCAAGGGCTCTTCTGGGGATGATTTAACAAACAGTTCCCCACAAAAGCAAGCACACTGGGATGTGTCATCTGTATGATCTACAATTTCTCCAACCCTTCCATAAGTCTTGACAACCCATAAGAAAAATTCAACCTGGATTCATTCCTAGGTGGGTTTGCCAAATAAACAGTCAACAGAAGATGATTCCACTGTAGCTGGTCTGAGGCAAAACTTGAATTTTCCTGCTCTCTCTCTCTCTCCCCTACAGCAGAATTCATTCATAAAGAGCCCTGCTGCCAACTGCTGACTGGTTTTAAAATGTAATGTTACCTGTGTTTTATTGCATTTTTATTTATTTATTTATTAAATATTTTCCACTTACACTTTACCTTGGTTCTGGCTGCCCTACATCGTGCTGCCTGTCAGTGATAATAATGAGGGATAAAAGCTCAACTTAGCTTCACTGCATAGGATACTCCTGGATGAATCACACCCTGTAGCCATCTATGGTAACAGTGACCCACAGCATTAAATCTCCAGGTTTACAGAGTCCATTTATTGAACTGAGGCTTTCCTGCTTCTGAGGAGGAAGAAGCTCTCTGTCCACCACACCATGCTGCCCAGATAGTGGGAATGGCCTTCTACCTCTGAAGGTACTCCAACAGAGTTTAATAACTCTATTAGATCCCCCTGAGTAAACTGAGTTTCTCCTAGGTTACCTGGGAGGAAAGTGAAGTGCAGAGAGATTGAATGACTTATGCTTTGGCACACACAGCACTGAGGCACCACAATCCTGTTTCTTGATCTCCAAGGCACCATCTCACCATTATTAAAAGAAAAAAAGGTCTATGGAATAATCAACGCAGTTAAATACATGTATTAAGGGATCAGAAATCCAAAGAGAAAATGTTATCATGATTTGAATCTACCTTAAGGAGACCACAGCAAATTCATGCCCAATTATCTCAGAGAAACTCCAATCAACCTGAGTTTAATTTAGTACATGAAACCAGGGTGGCCAGGGGAGACAGAGAAAAGAAATTTGACATGTGGAAGTCCCAGAAGGTATAGTTCCTAGAATTTTTATTCCAAAGAAACCTTGAGGAAGTTGCAGGTCAGGAAAGGACTCCTACTGGGATAAAGATCTTGTCCTTCAGCACTCCAGAGTGCCCACCGAAGCTACCATTAACACCAATTCTGCTCTAAAGGGTCCCTGCCAGGTCAAGGAAGACTAATGGCTGAACTGGTGTTGGTACAGCTCCTTCCCATCATGTTTGCAGTTAACAGACTAATGGATCAAATTCCTCAGTCAGGACAAAAGCAATCTTTGATTGGTTTGAGGATGACAATGGGGAAGGAGGTAGAACGGGGGACCGGATGGGTTTTTATTACATGATTTAAGCAGCATTGATTTAATGGCAAGTAGATGATGCAAAAATATATTGAGAATATAATTTTTTAAACTGTCTGAACCCAAATATTTTCATTGTATTACAGCTAAATAAATCTAAATTATGTTTAAATATATCTAAATGCAAAAAATTGTCAACCTCCATAAGTTGCCCAGGTTAAATGAAGCGGGAATTAAAGACCTAAACAACCCTGTATCAGAAAAAGAAATTCAAAAGTCATTATTGAAATCCCTAATTAAAAATCTACAGGATCAGATGGATTCATTAAGTGAATCCTATCAAACACTTAAGGAACAATTGGTTCCAATTCTATATAAACTCTTTGGAAAAATAGGGGAAGACGGAACTCTGCCTAACTCTTTCTATGACACCAATATCATACTGGTACCTACACCAGGAAAAGTTAAAACAGAAAAAGAAAATTACAGGCCTATCTCCCTGATGAATATAGATGCAAAAATCTTAAATAAAATCTTAGCAAACAGATTACAACAAGTTATCACTAGGATAATACACTATGACCAAGTAGGATTTATCCCAGAAATGCAGGATTGATTCAATATTAGGAAAATTGTTAGTATAATTAATTATATCAATAACAAACCTATCAGAAATCATATGATCAGGGGCGGCTAGGTGGCATAGTGGATAAAGCACCGACCCTGGAGTGAGGAGTATCTGGGTTCATATCCGCTTTCAGACACTTAATAATGACCTAGCTGTGTGGCCTTGGGCAAGCCACTTAACCCCATTTGCCTTGCAAAAAAACCCTAAACCTTAAAAAACATCATATGATCATATCAATAGATGCTGAAAAAACTTTTGACGAAATGCAGTACCCATTCCTAATAAAAACACTAGAGTGTGTAGGAATAAATGGAGTGTTCCTCAGAATAATAAGCAGTATCTATCTGAAACCATAAACAAGCATTATATACAATGAGGATAGCCTAGAGGCATTCCCAATAAGATCGGGGTGAAACAAGGATGCCCATTATTACCATTACTATTCAATATTATATTAGAAATGTTAGCTTAAGCAGTAAGAGAAAAAAAAAGAAATTGAAGGAATTAGAACTGGGAAGAAAGAGACAAAACTCTCACTATTTCCAGAAGACATGACGGTATACCTAGACAATCCCAAAAAATCATCTAAAAAACTACCAGAAATAATTAAAAGCTTAGTAAAGTCACAGGATATAAAATAAACCCCCATAAATCCTCAACATTTCTATATATGACTAGCAAGATGCAGCAGAAAGGAATCCCACTCAAAGTAACCTCAGACAATATAAAATACCTGGGCATCTCCCTGCCAAGGCAGACTCAAAAATTTTTTGAAAACAATTACAAAACATTTCTCACACAAATAAAATCAGATTTAAATAACTTGACAAACATCAACTGCTCATGGATAGGCCAAGCTAATATAATAAAAATGACAATTCTGTGGCTTAACAAACTATGGCATATGTATGTCATGGAATACTATTGTTCTATTAGAAACCAGGACAGATGGGAATTTAGGGAAGCATGGAAGGATATGCATGATGCTAAGTGAGATGAGCAGAACCAGAGAAACATTGTACACCCCAACAGCAACATGGGGGTGATGATCAAAGTTGATGGACTTGCTCATTCCTTCAGTGCAACAATCAGGCACAATTTTGGTGTATCTGTGATAAAGAAGACCATTTGTATCCAGAGAAAGAACTGTGGAGTTAAACAAAGACCAAAGACTATTACCTTTAATTTAGGGAAAAAAACCCCATTATTTTCTTATGTAATTTTGCCATCTCTTATGCTTTATTTTTCCTCCTTAAGGTTATGATTTTTCTCTCATCAACATTCAACTTAGATCAATGTATACCATGGAAACAATGTAAAGACTGGAAAATTACCTTCTGTGGGGGTGGGGGGAGGGAAGCAAGATTAGAGGAAAATTGTAAAACTCAAAATAAATAAAATCTTTTTTTAAAAAATGACAATTCAGGGGCAGCTAGGTGGCACAGTGGATAGAGCACCAGCCCTGGAGTCAGGAGTACCTGAGTTCAAATCCCACCTCAGATGCTTAACAATTATCTAGCTGTGTGGCCATGGGCAAGCCACTTAACTCCATTTGCCTTGCGAAAATAAAAAAAAACTAAAAAAAAAAACAATAAAAAAATAAATTTTGCAAAAAAAAAAAAGACCAATTCTGAGGGGCAGCTAGGTGGCGCAGTGGAAAGAGCACTGGCCCTGGAGTCAGGAGTACCTAAGTTCAAATCTGACCTCAGACACTTAATAATTACCTAGCTGTGTGGCCCTGGGCAAGCCACTTAACCCCCATTTGCCCTGGCAAAAATCTAAAAAAAAAAGAAAAAAGAAAAAAAGACAATTCTACCAAAACTAAACTACCTGTTTAGTGCCCTACCAATCAAAAATTCCAAAAAAATTACTTTAATGAGTTAGAAAAAAGTTGTAAGTAAATTCATATAGAGAAATAAAAAGTCAAGAATTTCTAGGAATTTAATGAAAAAAGTGCAAAAAGAAGGTGGCTTAGCACTACCTGATCTAAAATTATATTATAAGGCATCAGTCATCAAAACTGTTTGGTATTGGCTAAGAAATAGAGTGGTGGGACCAGTGGAATAGACTAGGTGCAAAAGCAGGAAATGATTATAGTAATCTGCTGTTTGATAAACCCAAAGAGTCCAACTATTGGCATAAAAACTCTCTTTGATAAAAACTGCTGGGGAAAACTGAAGGTTAGTATGGAAGAAAACTTAGATTAGACCAACACCTCACACCCTATACCAAGATAAGATCAAAATGGATACTGGATCTAGATATACAAAACAATATTATAAGCAAACTAGAAGATCAAGGAGTAATTTACCCTGCCAGATCTATAGAAAAGGAAGCAGTTTGTGACCAAGGAAGAGATGGAGAACATCATTCAAAGCAAACTAGATAATTTTGACTACATTAAATTAAAAAGCTTTTGCACAGACAAAACCACTGTAACCAAAATCAAAAGAAATGTAGTAAACTGGAAAAATTTTTGCAACTATTATTTCGGACAAATGACTCATTTCTAAAATATACAAAGAACTGAGTCAAATTTTCAAAAAAACAAGCCATTCTCCAATTGACAAATGGTCAAAGGATATGCAAAGGCAATTTACAATTGAGGAAATCAAAGCAATTCATAATCATATGAAAAATTGCTCCAAAACATTACTTATTAGAGAAATGCAAATTAAAGCATCTCTGAGATACCACCTCATAGCTCTCAGACTGGTCAATATGACCAGAAAGGACAATGATCAATGTTGGAAGGGATGCAGGAAATCTGAGACACTAATACATTGTTGGTGGAGCTGTGAACTCATCCAAACTTTCTGGAGAGAAATTTGGAACTACACCCAAAGGGCAACAAAAATGAGCATACCCTTTGACCCAGCAACACCACTACTGGGTCTACACTCTGATGAGATGTTAAAAAAGGGTAAAAACATCACTTGTACACAAATATTTATAGCAGCCCTGTTTGTGGTGGCAAAAACTTGGAAATTAAGTGAATATCCTTCAATTGGGGAATGGCTTAGCAAACTGTGATATATGTAGGTCATGGAACACTATTGTTCTATTAGAAACCAGGAAGGATGGGAATTCAGGGAAGCCTGGAAAGATTTACATGAACAGATGCTGAGCGAGATGAGCAGAACCAGAAAAACACTGTACAACCTAACAGCAGCATGGGGGTGATGATCAGCCCTGATGGACTTGCTCATCCCCTCAGTGCAACAACCAGGGACAATTTTGAGCAATGGAGAATACCATCTGTCTCCAGAGAAAGAATTAGGGCCTTGAACAAAAACCAAAGACTATTACCTTCAAATTAGAAAAAAAAAGCAGTATATTATTATGTAATTTTACTATCTCATACTTTTTCTTAATTAAGGATATTTCTCTGTCATCACATTCAACTTAGATCAATGTATACCATGGAACCAATGTAAACACTAACAGAATGCCTTCTGTGGGGGGAAGGAAGCAAGAATGGGGGGGATTGTAAAACTCAAAATAAATAAAATAAAATTTTTCTTTAAAAAAAAATTTTGCACAGATAAAACCACTGTAACCAAGATCAAAAGAAATGTAGTAAATTGGGAAACAATTTTTACAACTAGTATTTCTGGTGTTAAAGTAGTATGTCTTGACTTCTCATAAAGTCAACAGCTTCCTTTAGCTCCATTCTACATCTAAAGGATTTGTTTTCCTCAGAGAGCTTTCTTATCTCTTTTTTCTATCTGACCAATTCTCCTTTTTAAAGCATTCTTCTCCTCAATAACTTTTTGAACTGTTTTATCCATTTCACTTATACTGGTTTTTAACTTTATTTTCATCAGCATTTTTTTGGATCTCCACTAAGCTGCTGACTTTTTTTCATGTTTTTCCTGCACCTCTCTTATTCTTTTCCCAATTTTTCTTCTATCTCCCTTACTTGAGTTTCAAAATAATTTTTGAGCTCTGATTGAGCCCAATTTCCATTTTTCTTGGACTCTTTAGATGCAGAAGCTTGTACTTCCTCATCTTCAGACTGAGTACTTTGATCCTTCTTGGGATCATAAACAATGTATTTCTCAATGGTGTTCCTCTTTTTTCTGTTTACTCATTTCCCCAGTCTGTGCCTGGTTTTGGGATGCTTCCTGAGTTTTTGAGTATTATTGGGACCCCCCCCCCCCAAGGATCTCAGTGTGTGAAGCTCTGTCTTCCCTCCTGGTCTGTGAGTGAACACAAGCCCACCCCTCTGCCACAGGGCTGAAGTTGGGGGAGGGGAATGACCCTGTTCTATTTTGGGGGGGGGCATGTCTAGACTGCAATCAGGATCTAAATGTGGTCAGAGCCCCAGAGTCCTGCTCCAGGTACAGAGGACAGACCTAGGAAGTCTCTCTCCACTCCCCTATCTTTGGTAGGCTGAGCACTCAAGGTTCAGTTGCCTGGGGGCTCCTACTTACCAGCTCCACCTGCTTCCTGGATCTGAGCTGCCTCAGCCACCACTCCCTATGTACCCTGAGGGCTGGGCTTCAAGCACTAGCTATGGCAGAAGGCTGTCCCACCCCCCAATCTTCCAAGTTGTGCCCAATGGTCCCTGGGGCATAGGTCAGGAAACTGCCCCAGCAGCCATGAACCCCAGCTCCTAGATACCCTGGGGGCTGCCTCTGAGAGGCTGGAGTTCCTTCACTCTGTCAGGTGTTTTTTTTTAACCCCTTGGAGCAGAGCCTTTCCACTATTTTGCAGGTTACCTTGGTCTGAAGAACTGCCTCACTGGATCTTTCTGTGGGTTCTGTCTCTCAAAAATTTGGTTTGTCATAATTTTATAATTTTTGAAATATTATAGAGAGAGCACCTAAGAGAGGCTCTTCTGTAGCCATCCTGGCTCTGCCTCTCTACCGGGAATCTAACTAGTATTTCTGACAAAGGACTCATCTCTAAAATATACAGAGAAATGAGTCAAATTTTCAAAAAAAAAAAAACCCAACTGACAAATGGTCAAAGGATATGCAAAGGCAATTTACAGATGAGGAAATCAAAGCAATCCATAATCATATGAAAAATTGCTTTAAATCATTACTTATTAGAGAAATGCAAATTAAAGCATCTCTGAGATACCACCTCACACCTCTCAGACTGGCCAATATGACCAGAAAGGACAATGATCAATGTTAAAAGGAATGTGGAAAATCTGGGACACTAATACATTGTGGGTGGAGCTCTGAACTCATCCAAACTTTCTGAAGAGCAGTTTGGAATTGCTCCCTAAGGGCAACAAAAATGTACATACCCTTTGATCCAGCAATACCACTACTGGGTTTTTACCCTGAAGAGATTACCAAAAAAAGGTAAAAACATCACTTGTCCAAAAATATTTATAGCAGCCTTGTTTGTGGTGGCAAAGAATTGGAAATTAAATAAAGGTCCTTCAATTGGGGAATGGCTGAACA
The DNA here is from genome assembly GCF_037893015.1 of Macrotis lagotis. Classification (NCBI taxonomy): domain Eukaryota; kingdom Metazoa; phylum Chordata; class Mammalia; order Peramelemorphia; family Peramelidae; genus Macrotis; species Macrotis lagotis. The sequence continues at coordinate 133,980,823 of NC_133665.1, forward strand.
AACTGTGGTATATGTATGAAAGAACTGTGGAGTTTGAACAAAGACCAAAGACTATTACCTTAAACTTAGAAAAAAAACCTGGTATCTTTTTTATGTAATTTTGCTGTCTCTTATACTTTATTTTTCTTCCTTAAGGATATTTCTTTCTCATCACATTCAACTGAGATCAATGTATACCATGGAAACAATGTAAAGACTAACACACTACCTTCTGTGGGGATGGGGGGAGGTAAATAAGATTAGGGGGAAAATTGTGAAACCTCAAAATAAAAAAAAAATCTTTCTTAAAAAAACTGTCAACCTAGATGTTCTACAATAAAACAATGCTTATATAAAGCATTTAATGGAATGGAATGCCATAAGACAATCAAGACAATTACAAGAAATACAAAGGAATCGTGAAAAGAAATTCTGGGAGATCAAGTAAAAAAGACCAAATCTGAAGCATAAAGTATATACACACTATGATCACAATAAAAAAAAAAAGTATATGAAAATATGAATCCTATTCAAGGACAATTGTAAAAGACTTGTGATGGAAAATGACATTCACATCCAGAAAACTACCAAAGCATATTATTTTCACTTTTTAAAACCTGTTTTGTGTTTTTTTCTTTTCTTTATGTTTTTCCCCTTTAGTTATGATTCTTCTTTTACAATATGATTAATATGAAAATGTGTTAAACATGATTGTACATGCATAGCCTATATCAGAAAGGGGAAGAAAGGGAGGGAGAGAGGGAGGGAGGGAGGGAGGGAGGGAAATGTAGAACTCTCAATAGCTTACAAAAAGAGGACTGCTGAAAATTATCTTTGCATGCAAATAAAAAAATAAAATAAAATAACATTCAAAAAATAAGAAAACTAGAAAGAATAAAGCATGAATCCTAATAAGCATTCAGGCACAATCTAAAAAAAGTTACAATATTTGATATCTTGAAATTAACTAAACTCTAGTTAATAAGCAAATATGATCATAAAGATGTTCAAATTAACAAAACATTTATATTTTAAAAAATAAATCTGGGTAATAGAAAGAGCACCAAATTTGAACCTAAAGGCATAGGTTCTAATCCCAGTTTTGTTATGTGATTTTGTGCAAAATACTTAAATCTCTCTGTAATCTCCTTTCTTATTGTATAAAAAACAGGTATCAAAATCTGCCTCATAGGCAGATTCAAATTGTTCTAAGGATCAAATGAAATAGTTTTTCATACCCCCCAAAAAATATACTACAAAACATTAATCTATCAGTGATGATGATGATGATATGGTTGTTAAATGAAGATTAGGACTAACACCATTCAAGAGAATCTCAAATAGGTGTACCACATGATAAATCTTCTCTCCTGGAATTTCACAAAGAAATGGAAGGGGGACAATGACAGGGGACACATGACAAATCTATGGAGAGATGCTTGGTATTGTCATTTCAATTGTCCTATAATAGCTGCTGTCACAGTATGTCTCTAGGATGGTCCAAAAGGTATGATTAGGGTTAAAAGACAGAGATCTAAATAGAAAAGCACTTTAGTATTTAATCTGGATGATAATCAGCTGATATATCAGAACATTTGTCACCCTGGGAATCAAACAACAAAGCTGAAGCCCAACAACTCTCAAATCTTTAAAGAAAAAGGAAACTTCCAAAGGGAAGGAAGATAAACAGGGTTTCACCAAAAAAAAAGGGGTAAAAAAAGAAGATTGCATCTGATCTTCTAGTCCTGGTCATTCATTCCCTTCCTGGACTATAGCCACATGCCTCCCCTTGTACTCTCCCCATAACAGCAGAGTAGAAGGGTGCTGGCCTGAGCAAAGTAGCCAGGAATAGATAAGGGAGGTGGCTCATGGCATCTTTTGTATACACATTATAAACAGAAAATCTCAAAAACTACTATCCAAGATTCCCCAAAGAAGATGAAAACTGGCCCCTCAATACTCACTGTGCTGGGATCAGATCTCTTCCCTCTGCCCTAGCTTATTTTCCTCTATTTAACAAATATGCTCAGACATCTTAAAAAATGCTTCCTCTCATTCCCAATAAGATCGGGGTGAAACAAGGGTGCCCATTATCACCACTACTATTCAATATTTAGAAATGTTAGCATCAGCAACTAGAGAAGAAAAAGAAATTGAAGGAATTAGAATTGGGAAGGAAGAGACATAACTCTCACTCTTTGCAGATGATATGATGGTCTACCTAGAGAAACCCAAGAAATCATCCAAAAAAACTACTGGAAACAATTAGCAATTTTAGCAAAGTTGCAGGATATAAAATAAACTCTCATAAATCCTCAACTTTTCTACATATGACTAGCAAGATACATCAGGAAGAGCTAGAAAGAGAAATCTCATTCAAAGTAACCTCTGACAATATAAAATACCTGAGAGTCTATTTGCCAAGGCATACTCAGAAACTTTTTGAAAACAATTATAAAACACTCCTCACACAAATTAAATCAGATTTAAATAACTGGGCAAATATCAACTGCTCACGGATAGGTAGAGCTAATATAATAAAAATGACAATTCTACCAAAACTAAACTACCTGTTTAGTGCCCTACCAATCAAAATTCCAAAAAACATTACTCTAATGAGTTAGAAAAAGTTGTAAGTAAATTCACATGTAGAAATAAAATGTCAAGAATTATCGGGATTTAATGAAAAAAAGTGCAAAAGAAGGGGGCTTAGCCCTACCTTATCTAAAATTATATTATGAAGCATCAGTCATCAAAACTGTCTGTTATTGGCTAAGAAATAGAGTGGTGGACCAGTGGAATAGATTAGGTACAAATGATTATAGTAATCTGCTGTTTGATAAACCCAAAAAGTCCAGCTATCAGGATAAAAACTCTCTCTTTGATAAAAACTGCTGGGGAAAACTGAAGGTTAGTATGGAAGAAACTTAGATTAGACCAACACCTCACACCCTATAACAAGATAAGATCCAAATGGATACAGGATTTAGACATAAAAAACAATACTATAAGCAAATTGGAAGATCAAGGAGTAGTTTACCTGTCAGATCTATGGAAAGGGGAGCAGTTTATGACTAAGGAAAAGATGGAGAACATCACCAAAAACAAACTAGATGATTTCAATTACATTAAATTAAAAAGCTTTTGCACAGATAAAACCACTGTAACCAAGATCAAAAGAAATGTAGTAAATTGGGAAACAATCTTTACAACTGTTTCTGACAAAGGACTCATTTCTAAAATATACAGAGAACTAAGTCATATTTTTTTTAAAAAAAAGCCATTCCCCAATTGACAAATGCTCAAAGGATATGCAAAGGCAATTTGCAGATGAGGAGATCAAAGCAATCTATAGTCATATGAAAAATTGCTCTAAATCATTACTTATTAGAGAAATGCAAATTAAAGCTTCTCTGAGGTACCACCTCACACCTCTCAGACTGGCCAATATGACCAGAAAGGACAATGATCATTGTTGGAAGGGTTGTGGGAAATGTGGGATACTATTACATTGTTGGTGGAGCTGTGAACTCATCCAACCTTTCTGGAGAGAAATTTGGAACTATGCCCAAAGGGCAACAAAAATGTGCATACCCTTTGATCCAGCAAGACCACTACTGGGTCTATACCCTGAGGCAATGATGAAAAAGGTTTATAAAAACATCACTTGCACAAAAGTATTCATAGCAGCCCCGTTTGTGGTGGCAAAGAATTGGAAATCAAGTAAATGTCCTTCAATTGGGGAATGGCTTAGCAAACTGTGGTGTGTGTGTATGTGTATATGTATATATATATCTATATATCTATATCTATATATCTATATATATATCTATATATATATATCTATATATATCTATATATATATATATATATATATATATATATATATATGTCATGGAACACTATTGTTCTATTAGAAACCAGGAGGGACGGGAATTCAGGAAAGCCTAGAGGGATTTGTATGAACTGATGCTGAGTGACATGAGCAGAATCAGAAAAACACTGTACCCCCTAACAGCAACATGGGGTGGGGATGATTAACCTTGATGGACACACTAATTTCATCAGTGCAGCAATGAGGGACAATTTGGGGCTCTCTGCAATGGAGAATACCATCTGTATCCAGGTAGAGAACCATGGAGTTTGAACAAAGTTCAAAGAGTATTCACTTTAATTTAGGAAAAAAACTGATATCTTATTGATCTTACTGATCTTGTTACCTCTTATACTTCATGTTTCTTCTTTAAGGATATGATTTCTCTCTCATCACACTCAATTTCGATCATTGTAAAACATGGAAACAATGTAAAGACTGACAAATTGCTTTCTGTGGGGGGGGGAGTAAGAATGGGGGAAAAATTGTATAACTCAAAATAAATAAAATCTTTAATTAAAAAAAAAGCTTCCGCTCTCTAACTTTCCTTCTATTAACAAAATTTTCTGGTAAATAGAACACATTTATTGCCTTAAGTTCATAATTATTGTCTTGATTTCTCTACCACTTCCAACTGCTCTAGAAGTTCAGTTCTGCCTTCTAGGTTACAGATGCTCTCTCAATGACTTACTTCCTAATTGCCAAATCCAATATACATTCATTCTCCTCCTCTCTGAAACATCTGAAACTATGTCCACAGCTTCTTTCCTGAAAATTTCTTGAAATTATTCCCTCTCTTGGCTTCCATCCAGCTCTAATCTCCTGACCTCCAGAACTGTATCAACTGCCTGCTAAACATCTACACCTGGATGCTACATCAGGATTTCAAACAGAACACAGTGAAAATGGAATGTGTTGAATGTCTCTAAGAACTCAGTCTTCCCCAAATTTCCTTATTCCTTTTTTGAGGGAACCACCCTGCTTCCAATCACCCATGTTCAACTACCTTCTCCCTCTCTCATCCTATCTAGAAACACTGGACAAATCTTGCCTATTCCACTTTCACCTCTCTCTGTCAACCTTCCCCTTTATTTATTCTCATATGGCCACCTCCCTTGACTCTCTTAACCTTTCACCCAGGCAACTACAAGAACTTCCTAACTGGTCTTCTACCTCCCAGTACCCCTCTTCTTCAATGCATTTTTAGCAAAGTTTACAATTAACATTCCTATGTCGCCCCTCTACTAGAAAATATTTTTCAGTTCTTTATTGTCCCTAAAATAAAAAACAAACTCCTTAGCCTGACATTTAAAGTGTTACCATATCTGATTCCCACAAATCTTTCTAGCTTTATTTCATTCAGTTTTCTTCTTGTACTCCCTAGCCTACCAGCTGTTCCCCAAACTCGGCATTCCATCTCCAGCCACTGGCTTTTGTAAAGACCATTCTTCAGGACTGAAATGTCCTCTTACCTCATTTTTCCATGTTATTCTCTAAAGGTTCTCTCTAGCACACTTCCAATGCAAGGGGTTTTCCTGATCTTTTCCGCTATGGATGCATCCTCCTTCCTCAAATTTCCTTGCATATGGATGGTATGATATCACATACACACACACACACACACACACACACGAAACTTCAGGAAGGGACCTTTTTTTTCCATTTTTGTCCTTAATTCAGTACCTTGCACTTAGAGCAAACCTCTAATAAACCTTTATTTGTGAAATTAATTGTTGGCTATTTGACCCTCATCAGTATGGTGTTCCTCCTCCTATTTGTTCTGATTCTGTCTTTGGTTCTTTTTTTCATCTGGTTGCCTCAGTCAAGACATCAGTTCAAGGTCCTTGGCTCTCCTTTCTTCTCATTCTAATACCTCTCCATTGGAAGATCCTCAGGGCTTCCACTAGCCCACCAGCCCTGCCTAGTCTCTCTCCCAAGCCCCAGCACCATAACTATCTCCTGAATACCCTCTGCAGACCCAGGCCCAAGTAGCTACATAACAAATGCTTGATCAATTGCCTAACTGAATTATATTCAATTGGCCATTTATACTATATTATTTAAGGAAAATTATTCTATTATGAATTGAAGTATGATTTAACTATTTTGTAATTTATTCTTTCACAGTGTATTTGAGAGCTAGGACAAGCATCATGGAAAAAGTTCTGCAACTGGTATCAGAGTCTGGAGTCCAGCCCTGCTGTTGACTAAGTTTGATCAATCAATCAATATTTCCTGAGTGTCTGCTCTGGGCCAGACTCTGAAGATTCAAAAAGAATCAAAAGGTAGTTCCTGCTCTGAAGAAGTCATTTAGCTTTCCTAGGCCTCAGTTTCTCTCTCTGTAAAATGAAAGCATTGGATTACATTGCTAAGGTCCCTTCTGGCTCTAAAAGCTCAAAGTCTAAGAAAGGGGAATACAATAAAGGGAAAGGGGGGAAGTAGAAAGGAGAGAGAAGATGGAATGAAATAGCTAGGCAGAAAAAGAAACAAGGAAAAAGTGAAAGAACATGAGAACATGTGCTTGCTTAGTGAAAAGAGAAGGCTTTTGATGGAGTTTGTTTCTTCTATAGAAATTATCAAGCACTAATGGTCGACAAGGTATTTGCTCTGTTTATGGGCCCTATGCCTGGGGCTCTGGGGGACAAAGAAGGATAAAAATGTGCACTGAGAATTCCAACAATTAACCATAAAGCTTTCGGAAATTTAATTATTTTTATCCAAACACTTTTGGGCAATATATTGTAATAAAACATAAACTAATGTTGAACCAGGTGCCTGCGTCTTTCAAAAGGCATCGTATGTCCTGGTGGAGCTGGAGGCAGCCTTCACAGCCTGCCAGGCCCCGTGAGAAAGGCGCCTTGCTCCACCTCGAGCATACATGAGTACACCATGGCAGGCTGGCCTCCAGCAAGTAGAGGAAGACTAGCGTGAAAAGGGAACTGGAGTTGTGCTGAGACTGGGTATTTTTTCCCCTTTGGGCCGATTTTCTGCTTTCTGATCCATTTCTGGGTTGTAGAAGCATGAAAGGCTCCAACTACGTATGTCATGAAAATGTGGATGCAAAGAGCCCAGCACATCCAAACCAGAGGAGTCAGAAAATGGGGGTGGGGTGGGTGCTAAAAGGGGTCATCCCTTTGCTGTCACTCAGTTACCTTGAGAGTTCCCTCTGTGCTTCAGGAGGTCACGGTATGTGAACAGTGTTCAGAAAAGCTCAGTAAGCATTCAAGTCATCCTTTCCTCCCTCCCAAAAAGATCTTGGATAAGTTTTCAAAGAATTGAGCAGGAGGAAAAACCAAATAGTGGTCATATCTTAACCCCTGAGGAAGGGGAAATGATCAATGATGATTAGCCATGTCATGCAAGTTCTTTTTCAGAGGAAAAAACTGAAAAGATCATTAGTCTGAGGAGCAAGACCTGAAGGCACTGCCATCCTCTGCCTGTTCATTGTTGCTTTCTTTGTCCATCAATTTGTATAATCATTTATTAAGAATGCAAAACTCTGTATTCTTTAAAATCAATAGCTAATTTTGCTATTTTTAAGTTGCTTGCATGTGCCATTACCCCCCTCCACACACACACACACACAAACAGACAAAGTCCTTCTTCCTCTACATTTAATTAATCTGTTCTTCCTTAGGGTTCCTCCAAACCCCACAAAAAAAAAAAATAAAGACAAAAAAATTATCAGCTTCCTCTTCCCTTTGTACTTTTGTTCACACCATGCCATCCCATCTCACCTTCAAAATCTTCAGCTGCTAAAATCTTTAGTGGCTTTTCCTTTTCAAGCTCAACTCAAGATCACTCCTTCCCTCAGACTAACATGATTACCATTCCCTCAACCTCATAATAACCTCTCCATCCTCAAATTCAACAAGCATTACTAAAGAAACTACTACATGCAAAGCATCATGAGAAGTACAGAGGTGAGGCAGCTATGTGGCACAGTGGATAGAGTACCGGCCCTGGAGTCAGGAGGACCCGAGTTCAAATATGGCCCCAGATACTTAATAATTACCTAGCTGTGCAGCCTTGGGCAAGCCACTTAACCCCAATGCATTGCAAAAACCTTAAAAAAAAAAAAAGAAAGAAAGTAGAGGTTGTAAAGATAAAAATGACCCTGAATGACACAGCTTAGCACTCTCTTACAAGCTTATCATAATATATTTTCTATTAGTTATTAGAGTGGATGTCATAGACTTTACTCCACTTTCCTAGTCTGTAAACTCTTTCTTCAGAAAAGTTCCTAAAAGAGTACATCATCATTCCCAAGCAGAACCTGAAAACTTGGGAGTTCAGGAAGAGAAATAAAAGAAGAACAAAATAACTTTATTTTGTACCACCAACTGTATAGGTCAGCAAATGAGGCCAGAGTTCATCACTTTACCTGATATATAATTTTAAGGAAACGTAATCTAAAATAGTTAACACAGGAGGATTAAGCTCACAGTTAACTCACATAACAATTTATTTAGAGCATAAACATACCCTGCTTAATGCTGTTAATTGATATCATAAAAACCTAACATTAAGCACTAAAACAATCTAGGACAATGTCAATATTTGTTCCTCAGGTAGGGTCCTCTCCTCCCTAGATCTCAGTTACAAGAACATTGTATATACAGTCAATGAAAAAAAATTTAGAAAAACCGATTACTTAAGTGCAAATAAATATGATGCAGGCTGTCTACTGCATGCCAGTCACAGGCAATATAAAGACAAAAACCAAACAGATGCTGCCTCAAAGACCTCATATTCCTCTGGAGAAACAACGAACACAAATAAGTAGGGAGGAGGTTCCAGTTGATATCAAGAAAGGTTTCATGTAGGAGGTGGCTTTTAGCTGAACTGGGAAGGAAAGGAGGGGTGTAAGAGGCAGAGATAAAGGCATGAAAGTGAGGCAGGAGGCTGGAAGTGTGACTAAACTGCAGATTGACCAAGGGGGCATTCTATGCATTTAGCACCAAGGCTATCATGATGGAAGAGGCTTTAAAATGCCCCCAAAGAGGGCAGTTTTATGACTAAGGAAGAGTTGGAGAACATCACCAAAAACAAACTAGATGATTTCAACAATATTAAATTAAAAAGCTTTTGCACAGATAAAACTACTGTAACCAAGATCAAAAGAAATGTAGTAAATTGGGAAACAATTTTTACAAATAATGATTCTGACAAAGGACTCATTTCTAAAATATGCAGAGAACTGAGTCATATTTTTAAAAAAAAGCCATTCCCCAATTGACAAATGCTCAAAGGATATGCAAAGGCAATTTACAGATGAGGAGATCAAAGCAATCCATAGCCATATGAAAAATTGCTCTAAATCATTAATTATTAAAGAAATGCAAATTAAAGCTTCTCTGAGGTACCACCTCACACCTCTCAGATTGGCCAATATGACCAGAAAGGACAATGATCATTGTTGGAAGGGTTGTGGGAAATCTGGAACACTATTACACTGTTGGTGAAGCTGTGAACTTATCCAACCTTTCTGGAGAACTATTTGGAACTATGCCCAAAGGGCAACAAAAATGTGCATACCCTTTGACCCAGCAATACCACTACTGGGTCTATACCCTGAAGAGATGATGAAAAAGGGTAAAAACATCACTTGTACAAAAATATTTATAGCAGCCCTGTTTGTGGTGGCAAAGAATTGGAAATCAAGTAAATGTCCTTCAATTGGGGAATGGCTTAGCAAACTGTGGTATATGTATGTCATGGAACACTATTGTTCTATTAGAAACCAGGAGGGACTGGATTTCAGGGAAGCCTGGAGGGATTTGCAGGAATTGATGCTGAGTGAGATGAGCAGAACCAGAAAAACACTGTACACCCTAACAGCAACATGAGAGTGATGATCAACCCTGAAGGACTCGTTCATTCCATCAGTGCAATTGGGAACAATTTGGGGCTGTCTGCAAAGGAGAGTGCCATCTGTATCCAGATAAGGAACTGTGGAGTTTGAACAAAGTTCAAGCTTTAATTTAGGAAAAAAAAACAGATATCTGATTGTCTGATCTTGTTACCTCTTAGACTTCTTGTCTCTTCCTTAAGGATATGATTTCTCTCTCATCACACTCAATTTGGATCGGTGTGCAGCATGGGAGCAAAGTAGAGCCTGACAGATTGCTGTCCGTAGGGGGGTGGAGGGAGGGAAGTGGGATTGGTGGGGGGGGAGTTATAAAACTCAAATAATATCTTTAATAAAAAAAAAATTAAAAAAAAATAAAATGCCCCCAAAGAGTCCTCTCTTGGAGATTTCTGAGCAGGAGAGAAAGTGACAGACCAAGGGCTTCTGAGTATTAATTTTTCAGCTATGTGGAAAAGTGAAAGTAATGGGGAGAGAAGAAAATGGAGGAAGAGAACCCAATTTGCTCACATAACTGTTCAATGATTGACTCTATGACTACATAGTTCAGGTGAGGGGTAGCTTAGTTAGAAGGTTGATTGTTGTCCTTCATTCTTGGAGAGAACCAAAATGACATGATATCAGAGACAAATCACAGTGTGTCTGACTATGGCTGATCAGATCAAGACGGGCTCAGAATGCTCTATCACAGATTGGGCACCAATAGTCCAGGTGAACACCTGGGATTGGTTCTCTTTACTTGGGGCTGCTTTGATTCTCTTTGCTCATAGAGCATAGCACCCTCTCTCAGGGGGGCAGTCATACTGTACAACCTGTGCATGTCTCCCATGTTGCATAATCAATTCTATTGCAAAAATCCAGATGAGGGGTAGCTTAGTACAGTGACTAGCACATACTAGTTACTTAAAAAATAGTGACTGACTGATTAATGGGGGCTGAAACAAGGGTGATAGGATGGGGAGGAAGGGATGTCAGCAAGACTGCCAAGACTCAGAAATGACACAGGTTAAAGGAGTGATAAAAATGAAAAGGGAGTAATTATGGAAGCTATACTGATGCCATTGAGACTGGCACTTGGTTATATAAGGAGTTATATAGCCTGGTAGAAAAGGGGAAGGGAGGAAGAACTGCAAAGAGAAGAACATGAGTGAAAGAGTTAGATGTCTCAAGGCTCCCATAAGGAGTAGGTCTGGGCTGGAAGGGAATGGAAAAAGAAAGGATACCTTCAGTACAGCATTGAAGGGCACTGAGAAAGAAGATAGCCAAGTAAGTGGAAGAGCTTAGAGAGAAGAGTTTTAGCTTTGCCATTTTTCAGCTATTTATCAGCTAGTATATGACTATTTGGGGGAGAGGGTAAGGCAATACATTTCCCAAAACATGGATAATAGTTTGTAAAAGGACTTAAATGGGAAGAACATCAGAAAAAAAATTATTTAGAGTATTTTAAAGGATAAGAACTGGAAAAACAGCATGAAAACAATGAACAATTCAAGGCAATTCTTTTTAATTAAAAGGGTTCCATCCATTAACATATCATTTCATTACCCAAGGTCTCATGGAGATTGATGGACCATGATCTTTTTTTTCTTTTACTAGATTTCTCTTAGTGGAGAAAAAAATAGATTTTAGACATAGAACTAGGCAATCAGGTGATTTAAAAGGTCAATTTACCTATATTTATGCTGTTATAAGATGCAATCTGTTATCCCCAAATTTAAAGAGCTGTGTGTTGCTGAATGAGGAAAAATTATAATTCTTAACAGGAAAGGAAAATTTGCTTAAATTTTTAAAAATTAATTTATTAATCTATTGACTACTAGTAAACACTTCATGCACCCTATTTCTTTCCCCCATTTACAGAATGTGACACCAAAACTATATTGTGATTTGTAGGTAGAAGTTGAAGGGTTCCACCCCTTTCTGACAAGTAAATAAAATTGCAGGGAGAGCAAATAACTCAGTAAAGAAAAGATATAATTTTTTATCTCCATTTTTACAGTCTCATACCCACTTCCTTTGGGAATAACAAAGTCTGAATTCTTATGCAACATTTATCTAAATGTGTCGATTTTATCAGATTGATGAATTTTACTAACAAAAGACAGGACTAGGAAATTTTTTATGACACATTTGGAGCATTCACAGAGCCAGAGTTTTAATTTAACCAACTAGAGTATTCTCAGACAGAGCTGCAGGTATTGACTCTGAAAAAAAAAATCACCATCAAAAAGGCATATCAATTTTTATGACAAGAGAAATGAAAACACTTCATACTTGTTTGCCCTCCTCAGACAAGTTCGAAAGAGAAGCAGAAAGTGGCAGGATTTTGTCTTGATTCTGCACAGAAAAGAGAATGCCTTGTTACCTCTCTGTGACTGCTCCTTAGTATTGATCAAAGGGATCAGTCCAAAAGGGATCACAGAAAATGATAAAACAATGAAGGTTTTCTGACATTGTGCAGATGAACAAGGGCACTGTCCTGACAACAGTAGAAAAAGTCATTCCTGAAGCTACTTGTTCAATGAGATGACTTTACATCTGTTTCTACCATGAAAGTTCCATTTGTTACTACTGAGAATTCCAATTTGTTTTTAACTGTATAAAATCTCATTTCTCCCACCTTCCATTTTTAACCAACCCTTTCTGATTGTAAATGGCAGGGAAAAAATCTACAATCAACTTTTGGTTTTCCTAAAGAAGGAACCACTTAGCACAGAAAATATGTTTTACAGCTAACAGAAGCTGGAAATCATACAATTCTAGCATCTTTAACAAAGTTAGAAGGTGAATTCCAGAGATTCTGGTCATCTCTCTGATCTGGTGTACTCCAGTCTGCAGAGCCAGGACAAACCTGCAAGCTAACTGGTAAATCATTAGGGTGGACATTTACACCCCAGAAATCAGAATGTAATGATACAAATTAGGGTTTGACTTATTCAAAACGTGACAGCATCTGACACAGGAAGTCTACACAATTTTAATTTTATATTTTTTTAGAAATGTTAAGAAACAAAGGGGATTTTGTGTACTGGGAAGTCTCTTAACACCAGTTATTAGTCTTCAATTTTTACACATATACATACATACACACACACACACACACACATACACACACTCACTCTCCAGCAGCATCCTGCATGAGGTTACATGTGCTGGTCAGTTCAATGAAAAGGATTAATTACATTTCTATTTAACTATTATTATAGGAATGTTTATTAGTCTATTCCTGGCCAACTTACTTGGTGTTCTCTAATGTCTTCTGCATCTTCTTGATCATCTTGTCGATAGCCACCTGTCTCTTCTCTTCTGCCAGGAGGTCTATCTTGTTCAGCACCACAATCAGCTTCTGACAAGCAATCTGTCCAATCACCAAACATTCTGCTGACTGAGTCTGCATCCCTTTGGTCACATCAATAACTAGCATCATCAGATCAATGATCTGGGCTCCTAGAGAAAGAAAGTACAAGGTTAGATGAATGGAAATAGAGGACTGAACTATCTAGCAGGTTGCCTGATATGTCCTAGCCCTGGAGACAGTGTGGTGCATTGGAAAGAACATTAGATGCAAAATTCGAAGACTGAGATTCAAACTTGATTCTAAACTACCAGGAGAATCCTGGATTCTAAACTATAATGTATATACATTGTACAAGGACAATGTATAAAGATGAAGAATGCCTCAACAAAATTGTGAGGTAGGTAACAGAAGGTGCTAGTTCCTCATTATATACAAATGAAAATCAAGGGTCACTCGACTAAGTTACCCCTTCTAATAATAACAGGTTAAAAATGAATCTTCAACATGGGGTGATGATCAACCTTAATGGACCTGCTCATTTCATCAGTGCAATAATCAAGGAAAATTTTATGGAATCTGTGATGGAGAATACCATCTGTTTCCAGAGAAAGCATTATGGAGTTTAAACAAAGACCAAAGACTATCACCTCTAATTTTAAAAAAAAAAGTTATCTGGGGGCGGCTAGGTGGCGCAGTAGATAAAGCACTGGTCCTGGAGTCAGGAGTACCTGGGTTCAAATCCAGTCTCAGACACTTAATAATTACCTAGCTGTGTGGCCTTGGGCAAGCCATTTAACCCCCATTGCCTAGCAAAAACCTAAACAAAAAAAAGTTATCTCCTGTATTATCTAAGTTTGCTATTTCTTATAGTTTATTTTTTCCTCAAGGATATAATTTTTCTCTAAACACATTCAATTTTGATCAATGTATATCATGGAAACAATGTAAAGACTAAAAATGAATCTTCATCTACTAATTCCAAAGTGCTTTTTTCCATAGACTTGATAATATATATTCAAAATTATCACTATCACTCTATTCTACAGATGGAAAAATCTCCAGGAAGTTTTAGAAAAAAAATTCAAGTAATTAAAAAAAACCTACATATTTTGTCAAGAGACAAGAAAAAAATAAAAGTTATTCATCTACATATTTTATACTTGATAGTAGCCTGTTTTCTCTTTTCATGATGTACTTTTGAGTTTAGCAATAATACTACTTTTTTGGCTAAAGAGTAAGGTCCAAGATGGAATTTAAGATACACTATGAAAAGGAAAATGAATTAAAAAAAATGAAACTGAGATTTGTACTCAACTAGCTGATCTGTTGTCTATCCTCAGTGATTCCACTTGCAAAACATCCTCCCTCACACAGTGACTCTTTTGACTTGATGCAAGCCCCTTAGCTTCTCTGTACTTGAGACAACTCTGGAATACAGCCAGTAGTAGAGAAGAAGGTACAGACTTGCAATGGTCAAGGGGAGCTTCCTCAACCAAGCACTGCTATACCCAGTTGACTCCATATTTGCATTTTAGAGGAAAGAGTAGAAAAAGAAATGGATTGAGGTGTAGAGTTTGAAAGAATTACTAAATGGTGGTTGTTGGGCAACTTTACCCTGAGATCGCTTAGCAGTGTAGATATAGAAATGTGCTCATAAGGGTTGAGTCATGGATTTAACTTCTCTAATGCTAGTTAGCTTAATTCAAAGACTTTAAATTCTCCCTTCACATTATAAACATGCTCTACTGGTTACAAAGGACAACAGTATTATATGGTTCTGCACTACCTAACCCCAACTACTGGAAAAATAATGTAGCAATGATAACATCTTGCATTTATTCCTAATAGCTAGTAGCTGTAATATTATACTAATTCTACAAATGACCAAACTATCTCAGAGAGGTCAATTGACTAAGTGACCAAAGCAGATCTCAAATCCAAATCTTCTGTCTCCAAGTCCAGTGCCCTTTCCCTCATTGTGAAGCACATACTCTGCTGATGGGAGGCCAAAATTTATTATATTTATATACAAAGAACAGCACTTTCTTTTTTACATGAGAATGTAGGGTTACAAAAGCTAAAAAAGACTAAAATCATGTTAGAAGAAAAACTGGTAGGGGGAAAAAATGACTAAGACATCCGAAGGCTCACTCACTTTGCATGTTACTGTACACAAAAAACTCTTAGTACTGGACCCAGTCAGAGAACCTGGGATTAAGTTCTGGCTCAGACAACTAATTATGTGATCTAAATTTCCTTCCTCATCTATAAAAAAGGAATAATATTTGTATGATTTAGTTCATAAGGATATTGTGAAAAAATGCTTTTGACGATTATAAAGTTCCAAAAAACGTGAGACATTATTATATGGAATCTGAAATAAGTGAAAAGGTCTTGGAGTAGTAGCTAAATAACAACAATAATTATAATCATAAAGTTCGTTATATTTGAAAGCAATATCTCTTATTATGGCCTCATGTGACCTCCAAAATAGAACTGTAGGTGACCAAGATAATTATTCTTATTGCCATTTTACCAATGAAGAAGAAAGTGAGGTTCTAAGAGGTTGAAGGATATGTGTTTTACCTCACAGCTGAGGCCATGGCAAAATCACAAAACATATGCTCTCAATTGGACCTTTACTGTTCTTCCTAAAAAAAAAAAAAAAAAAAGCTATTTACAACCAAATTGTCCAAATTGCAGGTATTGTCCCAAGTTAAGTGAACTGGTTTCCCAAAACAGAGTACATGCTCTTTATCTAATTGGAGAAAGGGTGGACAGCTTAAAGGAAGGCTGGAAAAGTTGGGTTAAAGGAAGAACATGGAAAAAGGCACAAGAACTATAAAAAGCAAAGAAATACTGGTTATTTAGCATAGGAGCAAATAGTCCTCATGAAGACCTTCTAAAGACATGTTCAGGATGAAAATGAATCACAACATAAAGGTTAAGCTATGTTTAGCAGAACCTGTTTAAGAAGGCAAGGAAGTATGCAAAACATTTTAGAAACTTTTACCATCTCAACAAAAGCTTCATCAATTTAATAAGAAGATTAACTGGAAAATTCACCTAGATGGAACAACCACATTTCCAGATGAAGCTAAATAAATGAAGTATTATCATATTCCTATCTCAATACCTAGAAAAACATACAACAAATTATGTCTATGACAATTAAGTAAATTCCAACACATTCCTGTACCCCACTCCATTCAGAGAATCATCATACATTAAGCCTGAATTGATCTACAATCCATGCTCAATGCACTGCAAGTTTACTAATGAGGACTTGAAAGCAGCTGCTGACTCAAGAGTCAAGGAGATCTTTAAATACCCTATGTCCTTGGACCAACACAAACCACTGTGAGGAATCATTTGACCTAGAATGTAGAGGAGATCTTTCAAACTCTTCCACACTTTATTTCTTTCATGGAAAAACTCAAAAGGAAAGTCAGATCTAAAGCAAGGCAGACATTCTCCATGGGGAAGAATAAAACCAAACTGCCAAGGTCCACAGACCTCTTAGGGCTGACAAGTCTGACCAGCAGAAACTAGTATCAGTTTTACATCTATAATATTCTGAACTGGCAATCTGAAATAGGTTCCATTGAAAACAATCTGACCCAAATTAGGCCTGTTAAAAAACAGTACCCTTAATTTACTTAAAATCAGGTTTTTTCCCCTACCATTAAATTTTCTCATTTATACATAAAAACTAACCAGCCATGCCCAGCCTGCCCCTATTGGCTGGAGGGGAAAACTTGTGTACTTAATGTACTTAGAGGATCCCACATCTTATTCCTGTTGGAATCCTAAGCTTGAGAAATATAACTAATTGACAAATAAACAAAGATAAATGCTAACAAACCCAAGCACTCAGGAACAGAGACATGATTGCATTTTGAACCTTAACAAGATATCTACAAGCAACATTCATTAAGGATAACACATCTTTGCTCCAAAATGGTGTTCTAAAGCCAATCCCCTGTAGCACCACAGCACAGTGACTTCTAAGAGAGCCTAAGGTCACCATGACTTAACAAAATGGTTCCTAAAACTGGAACAAAACTGGAAACTTCGGGTCAGCTTTCTGCTCTCAGTTCATCTATTTTTTTTCATCAAACTTTTGATCAGAGGAAAAAGGAAGTGACACAAGTGTCCCCCCCCCACTTTTCTTTCAAATCCCCAGTATTTCCACTAAATGAATAGACAGTCTCTTTCCTAATTCCCACGAACCCAGGGTAGGAAATCATTCTTAAACCAGAGAGCATGGGTGAGTGAGTGGGTGGGAAATGCAGAACAAAAAAATTAAGAGTTACAAATAACCTTCTATATTTTTCAACCTATCAGAATTTTTCATCTCGTTGTATTGACTACAGAATCCTTTAAAGATACAGCAGGATCATTATCACAGGGTTAAAGTTTCTCTCTTATTTTTCTAAAATTATAAATCCTCAATTCTGTGAGTTCTGTGTCTCAGTCATATCCAAAATAAAAAGAAATGTACAAAGGCCAAATTTTGGTAGACTCTTTCGCATGACAATTTATTTGTGAATATTCAAGTTTCCCTTTGTTGCTCAAAAAAAAGTTCCTTTAAGAAGTTTTTAAGACCTCAATCATTCAAACTTTGGGTTCTCTTTTTAAAGAATTCCCAACCTAAAATGATTTTGGATAGGGTGATTTTTTTACTCAAATTTATGTATGGATTGCAGCAGTTAGGGAGGACATTGCATGTATCATTTATGGAAAAAATGGGAAGAAATGTTTTTTCCATTATTAGCTACAATTAAAATATATATTTACCATTAGTACAAAATCTTGGTGACATTTTCAACCTTGTGAGAAAACAAGGCTATTTTGAAATGCAGAGTAATTCTACAAGGTCTAAGTGTGTATTTTTGCATTGTCTTTTCAGTTATCTGAGACTAAAATCTCCTGAATACCAAGGATTGTTGGTTAATTTGACTAACTTCTGAAATCTGTATTTAAACTAGTGTTCTGTAGGCAGTAACAATATATGCTAACTGATAAAAATTATTCAATGCTAATTATCCATTTAAATCTAACCAGTGGGACATATCAGACTATTCTGAGCATCTAGACAGTTGTCCACCAAAACAGAAATACATTGAAATGTATTGGTTGGTCACTCATGCTTTCAAGAGCAGTAGAGTTGAAAATGAAATAATAACAAGTCATAAATGGGAAAAGAACACTAATCTGGAAGCTATTTTAATGGACACCAAAAGAAGTCAGGAAATGAGTCTTCAGTTGGCATAAAGAAGAGTACCTAAAATCTTTCCATTTACTATTACAGCACAAAGTATAAACAATTAAATTGAAAAGTCAACTGTTGACTGAATATAGAGCTAATACTTCAATTACATTAAAGGTTTCAATGATGTTTCCATGAAACACTCCTCCCCAGATAAAAGCTCAGGAGCACCAACACTCATCTGACCATCCCCTGGTCTCTTGACTAACCCAGCATTCAACTGCCAATATGATACCTTGTACTCAACAATGTTCAAGTGTGTAGTCTGAATAATCTGAAGTGGAGGCTATGAACCTTGAATTATCTCTAATGATAATTGTCATGAGGAGTGTGCATTTTAAATGGAACACAAAGTTCAACTGCTACTACTGCTTTACCTTTCTTTACCCAACTATGCTCTGTATAATTCAAATTCACTATTTGCTACTAAGCAAATAATCATTCTCTAATTCATATGGCTTATGGATTACTTTCATAGATGTATATGAGGTTTTTGAAAAGAGGTCAGATCTGTAGGGCCAAACTAGTTCTCCCTTCAAATCCATGACTGTGCAGAGAAAATTTGTGTGTGTGTGTGCACACACATATATGCATCTGTGTTGGTGTCTGTATCTTTTATATTACCACTAGTGGTGCTGTCTATATAGTAATTATAGTTATACATAGCAAATGTGTGATATAGTGCCTATTGGAAGCTTCTGATATGTCCTTACAGGAGATAATTTCTGATTGTCAGGGTCAAAAAGGAATAGAATTTGGAAACTAGAAGGAAACCCAATCATAGAATCATTAGATGTGGATCTAGAAGGGACCTTAGAGATCATCCAGAACAATCCTTTCATTCTACATATGAGTAGGTTAGTGGAAAAACTGGGACAAGATTCCAGTTTTCTGATGCATGTCAGTGTTTCTACTACACTAACTTCTCAGGAAAGCACTAAATCAAATCCAAAAACTAATTCCAAAACTCAGTTTAGTACATCTATAATGTACTAAAACTGTCCAAATGATAGTTCCTCTCTTCTCCTTTTCCCTCCTATTATTAATAAAATAAGCAATGAATAGCCAAAGTGCAAGTGTACAAATGAGAGAGAGATAAAAGAGATAAAAAAATGAGGAAGGAACCTAAAATGATGATTAGCATTTGATTTAAAGTAAAAAGCCAAAGTTACATCCAAGTACAACTGAATCATCTCCTTTGGAGACATTGGAATAACAACAGTAACCCTGTAAGGCTTACTAGCTACTAATAGATTAACTCTCACTGAATCAGACAAGGACAAATGGGATACACAGCCCAGACTCTCACCAAATGCTCCAGGATCTCAAAGAGTCAAGGAAAATAAACCTACATCTGAATCTGCAGCAGAAGTCAAGAGGAGATAAAGTCTGGAAGGCAGTGACCTATTTGGTGGTCACGAAGAAACCTGATCCCTTCTACCTGACAGTGAGGTTGATGGTCTCAATGTGCAGAATTTTTAATAGATGCATTTATGCATAAACATGTGTATGTGTATGTATATATGTACACATACATATTGAAGAGATAGAGTGTGTCAGACAATGACTGCATATGCATTATGTAGAATTTTTTTTTTCAAAGGGGAGAAAGGGTAGGAAAAAGAGAAGACATTTTTCTTCATTGAAAAAAATTTAATTTCAAAAACAAAGGTTTCTGGTTTCAAGGTTCATATTTTAAATAATAGTGCTCTTTAAGGCTTCTTCTTACTTGAAAATTCAGTAGTTCAATGGAGTAATAATCTTCTACTATTGTAAATAAAAAGTTTGTAAACTGAATATATGACACATTGAGCCTTATAAAGCAATTTCCACAGGGTGTCTCATTTGATCCTTCCAATAAGCTTGTGGAGTAGGTGTGATCATTATCTCAATTTTAAAGAGGATGAAAACAAACCAAGAGGTTAAGCAATTTCCCCAGGTTCTTAAAGGTGGCTAGTAAATGTTGAAGGTAGGATTCAAACTCAAGTCACCCTGCTCCCAGGTCTTGCGTGCACCTTTACTTCTCATTAGACAGTGGTTTCTATCCCTTTAACTACAATTACCACAAATGCTTGAGGAGGAAAAAGTCCAAATGAGAGAAGCCTGGAGAGAATAACAAATATACCACTTTGACAGTAACAAGTGGTTCAGAACCAGGTCATCCTGAGATACCAAGGCCCAATCACAAGGAAGTGGGTGAGAATCATAGGCATATTCTTTAATGTGATTCACTGGCCAAAGGCTATCCAACTTCTGCCAGAGGCCCTCCAACTAGACAACTCTGTGCTATGGATAGCCAGGGATCTTCTTCTCTAAAGAAGTAAGTTTTGAGATAAGCCTTGAAGGCTCAGGAAAATTGAGTCTTTGGTAGGATTCAGCTAAGTGGAGGAGGATGAAGAACCACAATAGTATAAGGAAAGGGAAACAAAAAAGTGAGGCCCAAAGGCAACAAATCATGTTCATGAGGGGTCAGGAAGCTTCAGGTAGAGCAGAAGTGGAAAAGAAGGTTAAAAAGTAAGGCTGAGGTTGAGTTGTATGGGACCTTGAATTCCAGATTAAGGAGACTGAAAATCATTTTATAGGCAAGAGGAAGTCCTCAGAGGGTTCTAGGCAAAGAGTAACAAAAGAGGTGTTTTAGGAATCTGTAAGAAGATATGCTTGAAAAAGGGGCTTCCTTACTATACATAAAACAGACATATTCATTTCTGATTTAAAAACAAATAACAAAACCCCCATAATTTGTACTTCTTGATAGTAAGAGTTTTGGAAAGTAAGAGTTTTAAGATAAGTCAGAACAAATATCTGTGCCTTTACCATCAGAAGATGAAGGCTAGGTACTGAAATTGAACTACCTTTTCAAATGTCATACCCAAGGCAGCAGGGCCAGCATGAGGAGGAGAAAGGAGGAGGATACCTCACTAAGTGTAGGCATCTTTCACTGATTACTTTCATGCAAGTAGGGAAACTTATTTGGTAAGACTATTAGAAGGGAATTCTATGAAGGGTTCCTCATTTTTCCTAAGCAGTAATGGTCCCAGGAGAAACTAATAAAGAAACTCCAATTTCCTAACTATAGTTAAAATGCTCTTCAATAATTCAACAAGAAAGAAAACTAATTTGGGAATTTCTAAGATAGATGCTTCAGTATAAAAGCAGAGGAAAAGACCTTGATTTTAAGTAGTTGTTGTTCTGTCTACAATAAAGTAGTTTAAAAAAACTAATAAAGATTTTCAAATATTACAAAGGAAGAGGAGAAACTATAACCAAATTTATACGAAATAAAAGTCATCCACTGTTTAGGAGACTGTACACATGACAGCATTATGAATATCTAACTAGAAAGTAGCTGTTCTGAATGTGTATGAATAAGGAAAAATGAAAGAAAATATCATCGGGGAAAACACAACTGTAAAACCATCCATTTGTCAATTCTAGAGATGTCCATGAAGTTCTATGGATTGTTAAATTAACTTTTCTGGAAAGAGACAAAGAGAGAGCAGAAAAGAAGTGTCCATTTCACCTTCTGAAAAAAAAAATTAGCAGAGACATGGCCCTTTACAGATTATGGACTCTTGGAGCTGGAAACAATCTTTGAAATCAATCTAGTCAAATTCTTACATTAAAACAGAGGGGTCAGGGGAGGCTAGGTGGCATAGTGGATAGAGCACCAGCCCTGGAGTCAGGAGGACCTGAGTTCAAATACGACCTCAGACACTTAATAATGACCTAGCTGTGTGGCCTTGGGCAAGTCACTTAACCCCATTGCCTTACAAAAACCAAAAAGGAAAAAAAAAAGAATAAAAACCACGAAAAAAATCAACACTAGACAAAGACAGCAGACAAATAGTCAATAAATGAGAAACCAAAAATAGGCCTGCAACAGAAAAATAACAATAACAAAATAAAACTAAAACAGGCAGGTGGCACAGTATTGAACTTGGAGCTTGGAAGCAAGTAGACCTGAGTTCAAATTCTGTTCGGACCCTGTAAACATTTGGCAAGTCTCTTAACTGCTCTAAGCCTCTATTTACTCATCAGCAAAATGAAGGAACTGAACAACATAGTCTCTAAGGTCCCTTCCAGCTCTAAATTGAGGGTTCGATAATTTTACAAAATTCCTTGTAGCCACACCCATAATGCTCACAATACTTTACAAATTAAACTGTATATGGTACAAAATGAGAATTCATCATGTCTCCATGAGTATGTTCTCAAAAAAATGATCCCTAAACATAAGTCTTGAACCAATAAACAAATGTCCAATGGGCAACTGGTGATAGAAGACAAGAACTCAGGAGAGAGAAGAGCATTGACTATATAGCTCTGGTAATCATAAGTATAATGGTGCCAAATGAACCCATGGGAAATGAGTAAGATCACCGATACTTAGAATATTGAGAGAGAATCTTGTCTGGAGACAAATACCCAGGTATATCCACAATTAGCAAATAAGAGGTAGATGACACAGCAAAGGAAACTAAAAACTAGCTCCTATTCCAAATTTACTATTATAATAAAAAGGGCAATAATTCTCAAAGTCACTCAAGACCTAAGAATCTCATATTTGACCCCTTCCATTTCCCCTATATCTGATCATCAAGTCATATTATTTAGTTATTTTTTTAAAAATTAAAATTTCTTTTTCATTGTGAACTTAGTTATCAGCAAACACAAATTAGGAACTACTGAACTTCAATAGTGAACAATTAAAATTTTATTAAAGAAACAAAGACATTAAATTGGAGAATTAACAAAATTGTTTCTACCCCTTTCTTTACTTTTTTGGGTTTTTAATATATAAAAAATATCTTATTGATACTTTTTGGGAATATCTTTCACTACCAACTACCATACCAAAGAAAAGGCCTGTTGTTGTTATTGTTGTTCAGTCATTTCACTAGTGTCTGGCTCTTCCTGTCCCCCTTGGAAGTTTTCTTGGTGGGTTACCATTTCCATCTGCAGCTCACTTTGCAGATGAGGAAAGTGAGGCAAGCTGGGTTCAGTCATTTGTCTGGAGTCACAGAGCTAATAAGAATCTGAGTCTGGATTTGAACTCAGGAGGATGAGTCTTCCTGACTCCCAGTCCAGCCCTTTCTCCACTGCAGTGCCTCCTAAGGCCCTAATAGAAGCTCTGCCTTGTGTTACATACAATCAAACAACCCAACATTCAATTCTTCTTTCATAGCCAACAATACCTTGTTAAGTGCTTTTTATGTAAAAGGTACAGTACTAGGTGCAAGGGAAATAAAGACAAACAAAAGTAGGATGGTCCCTATTGTCACAGAACAGAGTAGAAAGGAAGAGGTGAGACAAGTATACAAATAAGGATGATGCCAAAGAAAGGTGTTAGAAGGATTAAGGAAAAAACCCAAAGTGTTTTAATAAAGTGGAGGAGGTGTAGAGATTTCACCCAGGAAAATCTAAAAGAGGTTTCACAAAGAAGGAGCCATAGTTTAATTATCATCTCTACATAGATAACTTTCAAATCTTCACATCTTGCCTTCATTCTTTTCCTGAGCTCCAGGCCCATATCACCCACTACATGCTGGAAATCTTCACGTGGATGACCTAGAAGCATTTCAAACTCAACATTGCAAAATATAATTCATGATCTTCCTTTTTGCTCATCTTTCTTCCTAAGTTCTCGTTTCTTTTGAGGACACTGGAATCCTTCCAGGTACTCAAGTTTGCAACCTCCAATCAATCACCCTTTCAGTGAAAAAGTAAAATGCTTCGAAGAATGTCACCTTTACCACGAATGTTTTTTATATATACTTGTTCTTCTTCAACTATTCTTATCTTTTTACTGTTTACTGTTGTTTCCACTTCTTCATGTGGCAAACCAGGAACTGAGATATTGAGTCCAAATATGGTGATCCTATTGTCATCAATTATTAAATAATCAACAAGAATCATTAAGAGCTTAGTATGTGTTAAAGGTTAATGATGAGCAATAATGATACAAAGAAAGGCAAAAAATAGCCCCTATACTTTCCAGGAGCTTATATTCTCATTAGAAAAACAGTTTGTTAACAGAAATATTCAATTTTTCATCTATTTGCTATTTTCCAAGTGTAATCTAAATATTCTTGGGGTGATCTGGTATCTTTTCATGCTCTCTATAGGCTTATTTTTTTTCCATCTTAGTTCACCAATCTTCACGGTTTTATAAACACACTGCTTATAACTCTTATATCTATTCTCCTGGATAAGATTTTGCAAGTGAGTTTATAGTCTAAAATAGGTTTTGTCACTGGCTACCATGTCTTTCAACCTGGCAAGGAAGCCCAGGGTTTGCAGGCTGAGTCTAGTTCTGAGCTTCTTTAAACTTCTCCCTATTTATATTTATTAAATTTCTTAAGTAAAAAAAGAATGATAGTACAAACTTTTACCAGACTGTTCACTGTCAAGAGGAGGGGTTAGGAAGAGAGGGTGATAGAAAAATGTATAATTTATAAATATGTAAGTAAATGAATGCTGAAAAACTTATATCATATGCAAAATATCAAATATAAAAAATGAAATAAAAAGTGACATCAATGTCTATTTCTTGTCCCATTTCCCAAAGTTAATAGCTTTTTTGAACAGTCAGGCTGATGCTATTGTAATTTCATTATTATCTTTTTCTCATCTTTTGCTTTCTTTTGATTATGTACTGATTTTAACTTTGTTTTTAATAAGTTGATAGTCTCACCAGATCAAATACACAGGAATGCTTCAAATACATTGTTGTTTCTGTTCCAAACAACCATAATAAAGTGAATATTGAAATAAAGTCAGTCAGAATCTGTTTTGTTTCCCAGTACATATAAAAGTTATGTTTGTACTATATTTTAATCTTATTAAGTGTGCAACAATATGATGTCCTTAAAAACAATCTACCTTCATAAAAAATATTTTATTGCTAAAAATGCTTAACATCAACTAAGCCTTCATTAAGTCATAATTTTTTTTCTGGTGAAAGGTCTTGCCTAGAGGTACTTCTTCTAGACCAAATAGTGAAGAGTAAATGTATCAGAAAAAAGGTTAAGCCACACAGCTTTCCAAAACTTGAAAAACTCAAATTTTATAATTTGAAATGTTACTGAAAAGTAACATTTAAGCTACAATATAAATCTGGGCATTCTGAATACTAGAATATTTTCAGAGTACTTAGTAAAGTGAAAAACATTGCACTTTATCAGTACTGTTATCAAGTGGAAGTGCAATTCCTGTCCTGGAGAATAAAACCTATTTAAACACAAAACACACCTTATAGCATCTGCAAAGCACAATCTAACAGTATGCAATAAAACAAGGTATGCCTGTACAGACAGCAGATTTAAAAATTACTCCTACGGGGGACCAATCATTATTAGTAAAAGATTAATCTGGGGGCGGTTAGGCAGCACAGTGGATAGAGCACCAGCCCTGGAGTCACGAGTACCTGGGTTCAAATCCAGTCTCAGACACTTAATAATCACCTAGCTGTGTGGCCTTGGGCAAGCCACTTAACCCCATTTGCCTTGCAAAGAAAACCTAAAAAAAAATTTTTTTTTAAAAAGATTAATCTGGAAGCTTTTGGAATGATACAGACTGGATATAATGAAATAGGTAGAAAGCTATTTTAATAATATGTATAAGTGATAAGTACCTGAACTACGATTACAAAGAAATAAAAGGGATCTGCTGTTAAGCTAGAATCAACAGGAGTTGGCAAGTGGTTGAATGCTGGGGTTGAGGGGGGAAATAGCACTCCAAGATTTCAACTTATTGTAATTAGGAATATGATGGTACCATCAACAGAAAGATGGAAGTTGGTAAATTCATTTAACTGCTGGCAGGACATGAAACTAGAAGCTTCCATACTCAAATGTTTGTAAATTTGTCATGTAAACTCAAGGGGAAAAATCAGGAGGGACAAGATATTGTCTATAAATAGAGAGAACCTGAAGATTCAGAAGAAATGAGGAAAATAACGAAGAAAAAAAGGTAGAAAAGGTACCAAGGACAGTCTAGAATGACATTTTCACTAGAGAGACAGAAGAAGAAAGATGAATAAGCAGAAGAGTCAAAGACATGTAGAAGGAAAACTAGAGATGAGCAACCTAACAGCCAAAAAGAGAAGTATACATAAAGCAGAAGGAGGTCAAGATGCCAAGAAAAGGCCACTGGACAGGGCAATGAAGATATCACTAATCCAAGATGGATTTATATCAGGAATGCAAGGTTGGCTCCAATATTAGGAAAACCACAAACATAAAAGATCTATTCTATTATTAGAACAACAAAAACCAATAGAAGCAGAAAAGGTTTTGACAAAGTAGAAAACACATGAAATAAAAAAGCTTTTCTTAGTACAGTCCATAACCTCTATTTAAAACCAAAAGCCAACATAATAGAAATAGAATAATAGAAATAATATAATGTAATAATATAATATAATAATAATTATAAATATATAATAATATAATAACATAACAGAAATGTTCTAGAAATAAACTAGAAGACTTTTAGTATGATCAGTAATAAAGCAAGGATGTTCATCATAACCACTAAAATTTGAAATTGTAGTATTATTATTCTGAATATTATTACTATTGTAGCGAAAATGCTAGTTATGGAAATAAGCAAGGAAAATAATATAATGAAGATTTGTACAGATGTAATGGTTTAGAAGGCATTATAGTCAACTAGGAATTAACTAAAATCATAACATTAAATAATAACTTAAAATGTTAGTTAGAAAAGCATGATTTAAAATAAATCCACGTAATTTATCAGAATTGGTATATTATCAAAATCTAACCACAAAAGCTAGAAAGAGAAACTCCAGGTGAAATGACCATAGAATATATAATTTCCAAATCACCAGAAAATATAGTTGCTAAAATACACAAAAATTACTTGAGTACAACTACAAAACGCTTCATAGAAACAGACAAACCTAATAATGGGAGAAATATTAACTGCTCGTCAGTAGGCCAATACAACATAATAAAAATGATATTACCTAAATTAATTTACTTAAAGGGATGGGAGGGTGGTAGAAAGATGTGGCCGTCAAAATGCTTACAAAAAGATAAATGTTAAAAACTATTTTTGCATGTAATTGAAAAGAATGAAATAACATTAAAAATAAGAATAAATTGTTACTTTATCTAATGTCATACCAAAGTACCAAAAAAAATCACTTAATAAACTTAGAAAAAATTAAAACAAAAATGGTCTTCAGTTTAAATGGTCAAGAATCTTAAGGGAATGATGAAAAAAAACTGAGAACAAAGACAAAACAATAATCATCAAAATGACAACGTATTGGTTAAAAAATAGAAAACTGGTTAAAAAATAGAACAAAGATGGTATAAACATACAGAAGAAAATGTTCCTAAAAATAAATACAAAGGCTAAAGACAACTGAGTTAAAAATTCACCATTCGACAAAAACTGCTGGGAAAACTCTAAAGCAATCTGGCAAAAATTAAGTTTAGACCAGAAGTTCTTAACCTGGGGTCATGAGTATGAGTGTTGTGTTTTGTTTTGTTTTTTAAATTTTCTAGGTGTATTTTCACTATTGGTAATTGGTTTCCTTTGTAATCTTATGCACTTTATTTTATGCATTTCAAAAGATTATTCTAAGAAGTCCAAACTTTTACCAGTTGCTAATGGGGTCCATGACATATAAAAAAGATTTAAAAATCCTGGTTTGAACCAACACATAATATTCCCAAACAAGCTTCAAATAGATACATAATCTAGATATAAAAGTCACATCATCAAGAACCTGAGGATCACAATGCAATGATCAAAGACAATTCTAAAACCTTGTGATAGAAAATATCATCCACATTCAGAGAAAGAACTATGGAGTCTGAATGCAGAGAAAAGCATACTATTTTCACTTTTTAAAATTTATTGTATGTTTCTCTTTCTCACCTTTTTTCCCTTTTGTACTGATTCTTTTTTTCAGAACATGACTAATGTGGAATAAGATTAACATGATTGCACATGTATAACCTTTATCAGATTACTCACTATAATGGGGAGGGAAGAGGGGATAAAAATGAGGGAACTCAAAATCTTACCAAAAATGAATGTCAAAAATTATCCTTACATATAATTGGAAAAAAAAATATTTTTAATGTAAAAAAATAAAGAAATCTGAAGATCAAGGTGAAAATTACCTTTCAGATCTATGGATATTAGGATAAGAATTTTGTACCAAACAAAGAATGAGAAAGGATCATAGTGCAGATAAAATGGACAATTCTGATTACATGAAATTAAAAATGTTATACATGAACAAAACACATGCAGTTAAGATCAGAAGGAGAATAGTTAAAAGGAAAAATTTAATTGCAGGCAAGTTTCTCTGATGAAGGTCTCATATCTAAGACAACTAAGGAATCAATTCAAATTCATAAGGATAAGATTCATTCATTCACTCTTTGGTAAATGGTCAAAGGATATGAACAGGCTAGTTTTCAAAGCAAGAAATTCAACATTTCAATAATTATGTGAAAAAAGTTTCAAATGACTAATAATTAGAGAAATGCAGGTTAAAGCAACTCTGAGGTTACAACTCCTAACCATCAGACTGGCAAAAAATTAACAAAAAAGGAAAATGTCAAATATTGCAATGACTTCAGGAAAAGAAGCATATTAATACACTTGTAGTAAAGTTGTGAATTAGTCCATCATTATGGAAAACAACTTGAAACTATGCCTCAAAAATCACTAAATTGGGCATACCCTTTTAGACCCATAAATATCACTAATACCTCAAAGGAAAGGAAAAGGAAAAGGAACTACATATACAAAACTATTTATAGCAACTCTTTTGAGGTAGTAAAGAAATACAAACTAAGAGGGAGTTCATCAGTTGGAAATGGCTGGCTAAACTAATTATGATATATGAATATAACAAAATCCTATCATTAGGCAATCAATCAATAAACATTTATTAAACACCCATTACAGGCCAAACACGTAAGTGCTAAGGACATAAAGAAAGGCAAAAGACCAAACAACTCTGCACATAAAAGTTATAAACACATACACACACACAAACACACAGTAAATTGGAGATAAACAACAGAAGGAAGATTTTAGAATTAAGTGGAAATGGGAAAGGTTTCTTATTATAGATAGAATCTTAAGGAAGATATGGAAGGCAGGAGGTAGAGATAGAGAAAGACAAAATTTGAGGTATGAGAGGTGATAAAAGGGAAGAGAAGTTTTCAGAGAAATCTAGGAATATTTGTATGAACTGATACAAGGAAAAATAAGGAGAATCAGAACAATTTATACACCAACAATAACATTAGAAAAACTTCAGAATTCTGAGCAGTACAATGACCACACATGACTTCAGAAGACTGAATACATTCTACCTTCTGACAGAGAAAGGAAGGACCCAAGATCAAGAATCAGATATACCCTTGTGAACATAGCCAATGTGGAAATTGGTTTTGCTTCACTATGCACACTTCACACATGTTCTATTTTTCTTCTCCATCATCCACAATTTGAAACTAAGGAAAAGAAAAATTGGGAGAGAGAAAAAAAATGCTTGATAATTTTTTTTTTGGATTTTTGCAAGGCAAATGGGGTTAAGTGACTTGCCCAAGGCCACACAGCTAGGTAATTATTAAGTGTCTGAGGCCAGATTTGAACCCAGGTACTCCTGACTCCAGGGTTGGTACTCTATCCACTGCGCCACCTAGCCACCCTTTGATAATTTTTTTTTAAAAGCAAAAAGCTAAAAGGTTAAGAGAGAGGTTAGTGATGCCCCTGGAGAGAACAAGTCCAGAAAATTTATGGGAATGTGAGGCAGACATGTGAGTGGAGATGATATGTTGGTAATAAATATTAAATTCCTCTAGCAGAAGTCTGAGAAGATAGTATTTACAGAAGGTTCTTTTAGGATAGGGAAGACATGGGCATATTTTCAGGCAGAGAGACAGATGATGTAACAGTACAGGAGAGATTCAGAAGGGTTGTGGTCACTGATGGAGAGATGAAGGATCAAGTGAACACAAAGAGAGAATACCTTAGACAGCAAAGAGGACAAGCACCTGGAAGAGACAATGAATGTCCAAAGAGATTGTTAAGGGGAGTGAGGATATTCACGACAGATGAGTTCAAATTTTTCAATGACATAGGAGACATGGTCACCTACCAAGAAGGACAGAGACTGATGCCAGGGGCTTGTGGCAAAAGTGACTGTAAGACTGTAACAGCAACATGGGGGTGATGATCAACTTTAATGGACTTGCTCATTCTATCTGTGTAATAATCAAGGACAATTTTAAAGTATCTGCAACAGAGAATACCATCTGTATCCAGAGAAAGAATTGTGGAGTTTAAATAAAGACCAAAGACTATTACCTTCAATTAAAAAAATGTTGTCTTATGTACTACATGATTTTTCTATATCTAATATTTTATTTTTTTATTCATGGATATGATTTTTCTCTCAAAACATTCAATTCTGATCAATGTTTAACATGGAAAAAATGTAAAGACTATCAGATTGCCTTCTGTAGGGGGATGGAGGAGGGAAGGGAAGGTGGGGGGGACTGAAAAATTCAAAACATTACCAAAAAAATGATAGGTGGAAACTACTATTGTATATAATTGGAAAACAAATATAATATTTATATATAAAAAGTGACTGTAAAATAGAAACTGGATTAGACTCACTTAGTTGCATGTCACATTCTTCTATAGATAGAAGTTTAAGGGCAGAGACAACTTCATTTGGACTTGCACATCAATGGGTGTTGAAAAATGCTGCATCTGGAGTCAGGAAACCTGAGTTCAAATCCCAGCTTTTCCCTTTACTACCTGTGTGATCTTGGACAAGGCACTCTCTGAGGGAGGTGGGCTAGATGACCTCAAAGGCTGTGAACTAATGTCTCTTGATTCTGTCTTATCTATACACTGTCCTCCCTTTCACTAGGCTTTCACCTGGATCCCCTGATCCAAAACTCCTTAGTGGCTTTCTTCCATTTTCTACAACCCAAGCCACCCTGCATTCTGCCAAATTTAGTTTTCTTAAAATACCTATTTGCCTATTACACACAGAAACTTCTACTGACTCTTCAATCTACAGGACAAAATCTGAAATTCAATGCAAAACTACTGAAGATTTCAGGTGTTTCACATGAAATTAGTAGATAACTAATAAATGTGTACTGAAGGGAATGCCCATCAATTGGGGAATGGCTGAACAAGTTGTAGTAAATGAGTGGAATGGAATGCTATTGTGCCATAAGAAATGACAAATAAGTGTATTTCAAAAAAACTGGAAAGACTTACATGAACTGATACTGAGTGAAATGGGCAAAACCAAAACACTGTCCACTATTGTAACATTGTGCAATGATCAACTATGATAAAACTTAGCTCTTCTGAGCAATACAGTGATCTGAGACAAAAAATACTCATGATAGAATATGCTATCCACCACCAGAGAAAGAACTGCTGGAGTCTGAATGCCAGTAGAAGCATATTATTTTCACTTTCTTTGGGGTTTTTGGGGGTTTTTTTTTCCCTCACAACATGCCTAATGTGGAAATAAGTTTAACATAACTGCACATGTAAAACTGTCAGATTGTTTGCTATCTTGGAAAAGGGAAGGGAGGGAGAAAAATTTGGAACACAAAATCTTATTAAAAACAAATACTGAAAATATGTTTATATGTAATTGGAAAGATAAAATACTATTTACATTAAAAATTGTGTATTTAGTTTTTGGTGGATGCCGATGATTATAGAAGCTATTCATGATCCAGGTAGGCACACTGATTTAGATTACTCTCTGAGTTCCACTTCTAAGATTCTCTTATTCTTCCACATTCAGGGTTCTATGAACAATCTGGTTCTTCTCTCTTACAAATGAATATGAAATCTATTACTCTACATTTAGCATTTGCCATAATCTGATTCTTGTCTCTTACAAATCATCGGCAAATCATCTTCTTTCTCCTTCTGGATGGAGAGAGTCACACAGGTTGTGTATGGCCACAGACCTCTGAAATGATCCCAGTATTCCGACTGCTGCTTTAAGCTACTGTGTCATATTCTATCTATGGTAATCTTTTTAGCTGACTTTGCACAACAGTACAACTCCTGTTCACAAGCAGTGAATAGAAGCAGAAAATGGAATTTGAAATGTAGAAATAAAATAATTGTGGGCCATGAGCTATAATTTGATTTCATGCTTTACAAGGAAATGAAAGAGGACTTCCTTAAAATGTACTTTTTTGCTTGCTCACTCGCTCTCTTTCTCCCTCCCCCTCTACATTTTTTTTTTTACCATGTTAGGATTTCCTCTAGCACAGAAGAGAAAATAGGATTGTGGAAAATATTCAGTTCTCAAGTGTCACTGCTACTCAGGGGCAAAGCTCTGTTTTAATGTGCACTTCCCATTCTGGGGAAGAGGAAATTCTTCAATTAATAAACCGGGTGTACTGAGGCCAGTTTTTAAGGTTTAATCAATTTCATCTGCACTTAGGATAAAAAGACTGACTATTCTACTTTTTTCTCCTTTTCCTTCTTTAAAAAAATAATAAAATGAATGTTTTATTTTAAATTCTTTGAGGTTCGTATCTCCTGTTTCAGGAAATATTGTCTATTTCATGCAGTGAGTATGAAAACTTTCCCCCTCTTTTAGTTAAGAACCTTTATTCAAGAATAACTAAGTTATTCTCTGCCCTCATATACTGTAACAGCCTGGGAGATGACACAAATTATAAAGGATTTTGGCAGACACCTTCAGAGATGTGGAGGGAAGAGAAATCATTTGCTAAATATGGTATCATTCAAAATTCTTTTTAAAAAAATCAATAGAAATGTGAATATGACTTGCAGTGGACTGCTCTTCCCCAAATTTCCCACACTTCAGATCAATATTCAACAGGACAAAAATGCAACTAAATGAAGGAACCCACACCAAGCATTGTCCCTGTTTCTCCTTTTCAGTTAGATGACTGCTTCAGTTTTAAGGTGAAAGTAGGAGGATCTCTTTTGGTTGAAGCAGCATATATTTCACCTTAGATTTTAATGATACAGCATTTCCAGGCACAAAAACATACTCTGATGAAAAATTAAAACAATCATCCCAGTACAGTCAAGATGAGTTGACAGTAACATAAAGTTCAGGTCTCTCTCTTATATGACCACATCCCATTCCAACTAGGCTGTTAGAGACTGTAGCTACGAGTCTATAGCCCTCTGCTATGCTGTGGGTTATGGAGAACTGTGAGATCACTAAGGATCGCAGCCCTTCTTACAGCATTTGCCAAAATGGATTCATAGACTTTCTTTCAAGATCAGCCCTGAGGCCACAATGAAATTTTCTCTGATCTCCCCAGCTATAAAAGAACACTCTAATCCTAATTTTCTCATAGTATTTTGGCCCTCTCCTTTCTGCCTTTCCATATTCTAATTTGTACTACAGTCATCTGTATATGTCTTATCTACTCTATAATTCTGTAAATTTCTTGAGGGGAAGTATTGTGTTTTATGTCATTTTTAAATCTCCAGCACTTGCTATAGTAACTTGCAAATATTAGGCATCTATTAAATGCCTGTTGAATTAAATTATTTTTAAAAAGATATGAAAATATATATATGATGAAATGATGTATGTGTGACTAAAAGTTTCAGAGAAGGCATAAACTCATACACACACACAATAGGGTAGGGGATAGAATGATTTTGGATGAGCAAACCCCACCACACACACACCCCGTGTGAGTTGATGCCGTCTTTGAAACTTTTAGTCATATACATGCATGTATACATATAAAGATATATATGATGACTATGCATGTATAACCAATATCAGATTATTTGCTATCTTAGGGGGGGGGAGAAAATTTAATAAAAACAAATGTTGAGGAGTGGCTAGGTGGCGCAGTGGATAGAGCACCAGCCCTGGAGTCAGGAGTACCTGAGTTCAAATCTGGCCTCAGACACTTAATAATTACCTAGCTGTGTGGCCTTGGGCAAGTCACTTAACCCCATTTGCCTTGCAAAAAACCTAAAAAAAAATAAAAAAATGTTGAAAACCATCTTTACATATAATTGGATAAACAAAAACTGAATAAATAAATAAATGGTTGAATGAATAAATAAAAGTGGGGGGAAGATGTATGTATATATCCATATATATGAACTTCAAAACTTTAGTATATCACTGGAGTATATATTCCTCCACCAAAGATTTAGGAGTTACTCATCAAGAATTGCTGTAGACAAAATAATTCATTACATTGGAATCAATTTAATAACTAGCCTCTTTCAACTTGGCAAGGCTGCTCCTTGTCAAATTACAAATACACAACCACTAGGCTCAGATAAAAAGCCCACCAATTTAAAAGACAACAACAACTAAGGTTATCTCCATGCCAAGGTGAAGCATCAGGATAGACTCTTAGAAGAGAACATTTATATAATTCCTTTCTAATAATTCTGTAGTTTCCTTGTGATAAAATTTGAGGAGGTCTTACTGGGATTGCAAAAACTATAGGCTACTAATTGAAAACCTCTGGATGGAATCCTGTGATTTGTTAAGTTGACATAAATGTTCTGCTCATGGGTTGAAAAATTGGTTCCCTTCTTAGTTAAGGGGCAGGTTGAAATAAGAGTTGTAAATTTCTTGTACTGATGGCAAATCTTTTCATAATGATGTCCTAATTCCCTGAAACTCCATTTCAGTCACTTGAATAAGATAATTTTTAAAAATATTCTAGAAGGTAAAATAAAGGGAAACACAAGGAGAGGAAATAAACATACTTTTATTTTCATGATAAATGGTTTATTTTATCAACAGGATGAGAAAAGTAGAAAGAGAAACATGGAGCCACAGAGACCTGGTCTGAATGCCTTTCTAAGCCTTCCAGGTGGTGTGACTAAGGGTTCATCAAATCCTTAACCTCTCTGAAGCTCTGAGGAGAATAATACTGGTGCTATCTGCCTCAGAGAATTATTCTTAATTCTTGGTCATGGGGTTTTTCAATTCTAAACTGTTTCATAAATGAAGAAAAGAACTATTCATATCCTTTTTTTGATCTGCAGAAGCACTTTCTTTTCACAAACCCTATGGACCTGATAATGCCCACATCACCCCCATTTTACAGATGAAGCAGAACCTCCAAAAGGATGACTATAAACTTATCCAGACCCCACATGAGACAACTGGTGATCAGACCTTTGCCTGAAGACCTCTGGTGGAGAGGAACATAGGACTTCCCATTCCATTTTCTTTTTACTCTTGGAATTTTCCTTATGTGCAAATGAAATTTTACTTTTTTGCAATTTCTGCCTTCTGCTCCTAGTTGAGCTTTCTCAAATGGGAACATGACAGAAGACTTCTAGATCTTACAATATTACTATAATGCTTTGAGTTTTGTTTTAGAAGATGGCCCAAATATCTCTGTTGCAGCCAAGGATGGATGATCAATATATTCTCTAGTTACTAAGAATGCAATAACTGAAATTGAGTCTACCAAACTCCATAGATGCCTTTTAGTTTAGTAGCTCATTTGCTCAATAGTTTGTACACTAAAATCCCTAAATAATAACATGGCAAAGTCAATCATACAAACACTCTTTGTACAGCAATAAATCAGACATAATCAGAATGAAATGTAGGAGAGAGAGAGAGCTCCTACCACTAGTACCAACATTGCCAGATACAACATTTCGATTCTGAAAGTAAAGAGCTGCCACTGCTGACAAGGACTGTAATGTGACCTAGTAGTATTAGGTCTGTCACAGAAAGACTTTTCACTGGAGAGAAAGGAACAAGGAGGGCATTTAGGATAGACTCCTGTTCTAAAGTTCTCAGAAGGGGCAAGGGGCTAGGGGCTGGGGGAGGGTGAGGGGAAGGCTCCACAAGCTGACTTTAGGTTCATCAAGTGAAATGGTACCATTAAATGAAAAAAATCTGAATTTGCAGGGTCAAATACAGTAGAATCAAGAAATTGTTCACTGAAGAAGTGGTAAAATAAAAAAAGAAAAAGAAAATCCACCATCAAAAAGTAAGTAAAATCAGCAGAATTCCTTCATGAAAAGGATGGAATTAGCATATGGAATCAGCTGCCAAGTAAGGCCATTGAAGCAAGTAATGTAAATGAGTTCAAGATACAATTAGACATTTTTCTGGATGGAGACAGAGAAGGATTGAAGAAGGCATTGTAGGTCACATTTCAGCATGGAACAGCAGGAAAGAATTTCACTGTGGAGTGGCCTGGAGAACCACCACATCCTGTGATCACCAAGCATCCTAATAGAGCAACAAGATGCAATCGAGAAAAGGGGATGGAGGCCCTCAGGAAAGAGAAGCCAGGGAAAAATTCTTGAACTTATGTTTTCCTCTTTACCTTTTGTTTCCAAAAACTTCTGATGTCCTTAAAGTCAGAATTTAAGACATTAAATAAATTTTTGTTAAAGGGAAGAAACAACGAAAATGCATGACTGAAACAGGACTCAAAAAAAAAAAATTGAAGCATACAATTCCCCCAGAATATTTAGGAAAGGGTGCAATGAAATTAATGAAATCCCCCTGCAGTGAGAGATGAACTGACCAGAGGAACCAAGATATGATTAAAAGACAAGTCAATACAGCTGTTACAAATCATCCAAAGAACCAAGCACATCTGGTCCACCCAAGAAATAACCCCCCCACACCAGTTTCCACCCCTGCTGCCACTGCCCAATTGATTAAGCTCCTTCCAATCCAATTGATTCTGATCTCCCTGTCTGTGATTCAGGGTTCTGTCTGAAACTTGTCAAGCTCATTTACTTCTGCTCCCCAGAAGAAATATTTATTCCAAGTTCATCAAACAACACTACAAATATTTCCTTTGTGTTTTCGGTGCTCACTGGAGATGTAAGATAGCCATGTTCATCAGTTCCTGACCCAGCCTTCCATCCAGCAAAGCTCTGTCCTACCACTGTATGTCACTGGTTATAAACATAAGCAGTTTCCTATTATCTCCCACTACTATGGGCTATAATCTTGTTCAAGTCTTATAGAAGTGTAAAGCATGCCTTGCTTAGAATCAGAAGATCAGGAATTGCATCCCTGTACTGCCTACCCTCTCCTCCCTTCCTCATCTGACCCCTTGACAAACGAATTCGACTCTTCCTCTTAAGTCCCCTCTCAATGATCTTACCCTACACAGTCTCAGCTTCGGATTGCTCCCACCATTAGCTGCATTTACTACTATTAATGTGCTGTTGATTTAAAAAGAGAATAGTTTCCAAACACTGCTGCTTCAGTTCACTACAAATTTGTTACATAATCCCAAGACCTCATTGCTGCAATGCAATCTTTTTACACTTCCCTAATTGATTACTATCCCATTCACTACAATGAATTTTCCAAACCTTTTCATCCCTCTTCAAACTTTTTATGGCTCTCCTGGCCCCTACTCTCTTAGTAGAGAACTCTATCTCACATTTCATAGGAAAATGGGGCCTTTCTCCAAGAATTCCATATTTACTATTTCCTCCTCTTCTTACATCACTCAGATTATGGTGTGATTCCTCCATTATTTCCTCCACACCTGCCTCACATGAAGAGACAGCCCTTCCTCTTACCTAGCCAAATTATTCAATTTACACAAGTAATCCCAATTCCATTCATGCTTCTACAGCAGACTGCTCACCCTCACATCACCATTCTCTCACTTATCAGTCTCTTCTCTACAGACTGCTTCCTTACTGCCTACAAACACACCCACATCTCCCTCATCCTTTAAAAATAATCATTTGGGGGCAGCTAGTTGGCACAATGGATGGAGCACTGGCCTTGGAGTCAGAAGGACCTGAATTCAAATCTGACCTCAAAAACAATTAATAATTACCTTGGGCAAGTCACTTAACCCATAGCCTTAAATAAATAAAATTTTAAAAAAGAAAATTATATAAGGGGGGGAATAATTAAAAAAATCACTTAATCCATTTACCCCAATCAATTATCATCCTATCATTACCATTTCTTTCCTGGGTAAACTTCTTGAGAAGGCCACCTCTCACTCTTTTTGACAACATGTAATCTGGTTTCTGACCTAATTTCAATTGCTTAGTTGAAACTATTCTCTCCAAAGTCACCAATGATTCCATAATCATCAAATTCTAAGGGACTTTTCTCACTCTTCATCCTTCTTGGTCTCTCTTTGATACTATCTGCCAACCTCTTCTCTCTAGTTTTCAGGACACAGCTCTCTCCTGGTCCCCTTCAACTTGCCAAACCATTTCTCAATCTTTTTTTATTGGCAGTAAGGTGGTGCTGTGGATACAGCACTGGCCCTGGAGTCAAGAGGACCTGAGTTCAAATCTGACCTCAGGCACTTAATAATTGCCTAGCTGGGTGATCTTGGGCAAGTCACTTAACCCCATTGCCTCAAATAAAATTAAAAATAAATAAAAATAAAGACTGAACCCTCTTCACTTTGACTTCCAACTATTTCTCTCAGTGATTTCCTCAGTTTCCAGGAATTGAATTATTATCTCTAGTCTGATCATTCTCAGACCTTTTTACCTGGCCCTAACCTCTTTCTTGACTTCCAATCTTGTATCTCCACCACTAACAAGGTTTAACCATTTAGAGCTGAGAGTAGAGATTATGTCTTCTATCACTTTGTATCCCCAGCAACTAGAATAGCACCTTTGCATACAGTAGGCCTTTAACCAAAATTAAATAAGCAGTTCTAGTCCTTTCTCTCTAGATGAGACTCAATCAACTAAAGTAACAAGTAAAATCTGATCATTTACATTTATCAGACTCTGGTCCAGATGTTGCCTATCTTTTGTTCACATTATTTTTGAGGAATTCCATAGCACTTTGTCTTTCTCAAGTACTATATTATCGTAACTGCACATAATAATTCTCCAATTATTCAACTTATTTTAGAGATGGGATGATTTGCAAGGGCAATAATCAATAGTGTCCCCCAAAAAGCAATTGTATCATTAAAAAAAATCATTATTAGGATAGCTTATATGTATTTAAAAAAAAAAACTTTCCCCAGTAGAAATGCAATTTCTGATTGCACAAAACAATTACTAAAATCATCGTTATGGGTTAGCCTAATACAATACTTGATTATGATAATTATTTTTACTTTTAATAAAATAGCTGACATTCATGTTTTAGAAAATAATATATCTGCATATATATACATGTATATTAAATTAAATTACTTATTCTGTGACATTCCAATCAAACTACCAAATAAGTATTTTAATGAGCTAGAAAAAATAATAACATTCATATGGAGCAACAAAAGGTCAAGAATATCAAGGGAACTGATGAAAAAAAAATGTAAAGGAAAGTAGTCTAGCTCTACCAGATCTAAAACTATATAATAAAGCAGCAGTCATCAAAACTGCCTGCTACTGGTTAAGAACTAGAGTAATGGAACAGTAGATTAGATTAGGTACAAAAGAAATAATAATAAATGACCACAGTAATCTACTATTTGACAAACCTAAAAACATTAGTTTCTGGGACAAGAACTCACTATTTGAAAAAAATTGTAGGGATAACTGAAAAATAATATAGCAAAACTAGGCATAGATCCACACCTCAGGCCCTCTAAGGTCAAAATGGGTACAAGATTTAGGCATACAGGGTGATACCATAGACCAATTAATAGAGCAAGAAATACTCTATCAGTCAGATCTATTAAAGGGGAGAAATTTATGAGCAAACAAGAATTAGAGTACATTATAAATTACAAAATGGATGATTTTTGACTTTGTTAAATTAAAAAGGTTTTGCTCTAATAAAACCAACCCTGCTATGATTAGAAGAAAAACAGAAAGCTGGGAAACAATTTTCACAACTGAGGGTTCTGATAAAAGTCTCATAGAGAATTATATCCAATTGATAAGGTTACAAGTCATTCTTCAATTGATAAATGGTCCAAGGATATGAACAGGCAGATTTCAAATGAAGAAATTAAAGCTATACATATAATCATATAAAAATGCTCCAAATAATTACTGATTAAAGAAATGCAAATTACAACAACTTTGAAGGACCTCACACCTATAAGATTGGCTGAAATGACAAAAAGGGGACATAATCAATGTTGGAGAGGTTGTGGGAGGAGTGGTGGAGTTGTGAACTAATCCAACCATTCTGGAGAACAATATGGATCTATGCCCAAAGAGTAATAAAACTGATTATATCCTTTGAATCAGCAATTCCAATACTAGGCCTATATCCAGAAGAAATCATAATTAAATGAGAAAAGTCCCACATGTTCCAAATATTCATTGCAACTCTTTTTAGTGTCAAAAAAATTGAAAATTAGTGGGGTGGCTAGGTGGCACAGTGGATAGAGCACCAGCCCTGGAGTCAGGAGTACCTGAGTTCAAATCCGGTCTCAGACACTTAATAATTACCTAGCTGTGTGGCCTTGGGCAAGCCACTTAACCCCATTGCCTTGCAAAAAATAAAAATAAAAATAAAAAAATAAATTGGAAATTAAGGGGATGTCCATCGATTGGGGAATGGCTAAACAAGTTATGGTATATGAAGATTATGGAATACTATTGTTTTATAAGAAACCATGAATGGTCAGACTCCAGAGAAGCATGGAATGAATTACAAGACCTGATGCTGAGCGAAGGGAGCTGAACCACATTAACAACTATGTTGTCAGTTGATCAAACTTGATGGATGCAGCTCCTTTCAGCAATTTAGAGTTAGGACAATCCTAGGAGATCTTCTATGTACAATGCTATCCACTTTTTTTTTAGGTTTTTGCAAGGCAAATGGGATTAAGTGGCTTGCCCAAGGCCACACAGCTAGGTAATTATTAAGTGTCTGAGACCGGATTTGAACCCAGGTACTCCTGACTCCAGGGCCGGTGCTTATCTACTGCGCCACCTAGCTGTCCCTTACTGCGCCACCTAGCTGCCCCTTGCTATCCACTTTCAAAACAGAATCTGATTGAACATTTTATGTTCACTTTTTAAAAATCTCTTATTTTTTCTTTACTCTTTCATGATTTTCTTTTCCCTTGGTCTTAATTCCTCATACAGAAAATGACTAATCTGTAAACATGATAAACACAAATGTATATGCACAATGTTCACCACTGAGGAGAAAGAGATAGGAAAGGAGGGTAAAAGGAAATTATATAACTTATAAATATACATATATATGTAGGTGGATGCATGCTGAAAAACTTTCATAAGATGAAACTGGAAAAGTAAAATATCAATTATGAAAAAAATTAAAAATAAAAACAAAAAATGTTATTAGGATAGTTTATGTTTATAAAAAAAATTTACCCAGTAGAAATGTATTTTCTGGTTGCACAATGCAATTACTAAAATTACTATTATGGGTTGGCTTCACAGAACACTTGATTATGATAATTATTCTACTTTTAACAAAATAGCTAACATGTATATAGTACCCTATGTTTTAGAAAATAAAACATGTGTATGAATGTATGTACACACAAACACACACATACACATATATACACACACTAGAGCTGGCTGAACTTCACAATTATGTGAGATGGCTAATTCAAGTGGTAGCAATGACTTCTATGGTCTAAAGATTTCTAGCTACCCAGGACCTCAGAGATCATCTAGTTCAAGTCTTATTTCAGAAATGAGGAAACTATATTTCAAAGCCATATGGCTAGAAAGTGGCAGAGCTAAAACTTGAGTATGGACTCTTCTGCCACAATTATAGTGCTTTTTCCACTATGCCAACTTCCCTTTTATTCCAGGGTTCTTCATGTCTTCAATCATGCATTTTCAAGATATTTTATTCTAGGGGCAACTATGTGGTGCAGTGGATAGAGCACCAGCCCTGGAGTCAGGAGTACCTGAGTTCAATTCCAACCTTATACACTTAAAAATTATCTAGCTGTGTGATCTTGGGCAAATCACTCAACCCCATTGCCATGCAAAAACTTAAAAAAAAAAAGATATTTTATTCTACTGCTGTAGGTAGCAAGTGGTACAATGGATAGAGCACTGGGTGTAGAGTTAAAATTTGACTTTACTTATTAGCAGCATGATCCTAAACAAATCACTTAATCTGTGTCTGTCTCAGTTTCTTCATCTGTAAAATGGGGATGAAAATATACTCTATCTCCCTGATTGTTGTGAAGACAAGTGTTGGATATGGTACCTTTAGTAGTAATTGTTTAAGAAAATGTTTATTTTGGGGGCAGCTATGTGGTGCAGTGGATAGAGCATCAGCCCTGGAGTCAAGAGGACTTGAGTTCAAATCCAACCTCAGACATGTAATAATTACCTAGCTGTGTGACCTTGGGCAAGTCTCTTAACTCCATTGCCTTGCAAAAAAACCCAATATCTTTATTTCATTCTTCCAATCTTTACCATGAATTGGTAGTCTCAACTATATCCTCTTTCTTGTTCCTCAAGGACACAGGGCAAAAACAGATGCTAAGTGAAAATACGAGGTGGCAATAAGGATGGAAACAGAATCACTGGAACTGATTTCAGGATGTTAATCTTAAAAAGATTGATTTCCCATGTAAGATTTGTCTAACAAATGACACATACATATAAATATATACACACACGTGCACATATTCTCCTACTAATGATTTGCTCATATGAACCTATTTTATTGCTATTGCAGAAATCACTTACAGCTCTTCAAATAAAATCAACAATGACCATTTGCAACCCACCAGAAGGTAATGACTAGAAGGAGAGAAAGTCCCTGCAACCAAGAGGTTTCTATTTGTGGTGGGAAGCCCTTCATAGATGCATAAAAATACTTACCAATTCAAGATTGAACAAGTAAGACAGTAATAAAGGAGATGCTGAAAGACAGCCAGTGGTCAAAGGGTATGTTGAATGACGGAGACAAACAGTGAAAGTTGGAAAAGGCCCTTCAAGGTGGAGAGGAGATAAAAGATGTAGGAAGGAAGCAGGCCTGGAGAGGAGTCCCATTTGCCTAGTTGGACAAGGTAAAATATGGGATGTGGGCAGAATGGATGGACAAAATCAGACATAATAATCAGCATGGTGGGAAAGTACCAAATGTGCATAAGGTTCAATGAAGCCATTTGGGTCAGCAAGGGGAGTAGCAAGATGAGGGAGGACAAGGCTGACCCTGATAGAGAAAACTCCCAAGAAAAGAAATTCCCCCCATGCATACATACAGTTCGGCACCTGCTCGGCAATTTCTCCTCTTAAAGAACCAGAGTCGAAGGTCCTGAGAGGATAATGCTGCCCAGGGACACATGACCATGATGTGTCAGATGTCAGGCCTGACCCAGGTCTTTGGGGTCCCAAGGCCTGCTCTCATACAACACGCCATGCTACCTCACCATGAAAGCAAATAAAAAACGAGAGATCAAGCCAGAAAGCGTGGCTGGGGCCTTGCCTTGGATGCCAACCCAAAAGAGTTTAGTCCACTGTGCAAGCAATAAAGAGCCACTAAAGGTTTTTGACATAGGAATGACGTAACTGGGGCCGTATTTAGGGATCCTGACCTGTCAGTGGTATG
This sequence comes from Macrotis lagotis, assembly GCF_037893015.1. Classification (NCBI taxonomy): domain Eukaryota; kingdom Metazoa; phylum Chordata; class Mammalia; order Peramelemorphia; family Peramelidae; genus Macrotis; species Macrotis lagotis. Next base: position 134,024,631 of record NC_133665.1, read on the forward strand.
AAGGCTATAAGGCAGAGGGGAGAATTCAAAGGCAGGAATAACTGGCCTGAAGAGCTTCCTGTAATTAAGTTTATTATGTACCTCAGTCACCAAAACATCTTTTGTCTATTTACCAAGGTTTTCCCAAGATATTTTGAGAAGTTCATAGGAAAAGGAACAAAAATCCACCGTGAAAAACAGGAACAATCTTTTGTAGAACAACATTAAACAAACTAGAGAGCATTTTCTTAATCTCAAAAATGAGGCTTAGGAAGGATACCCCAAGTTCACAGTAATAAATTCATCTAAAGGAGAAAAATCTCCCCCTCAAAAAAAAAAAAAGGGGAAAAATAAAAATGATTCACAAAGTCTTCTTTTTAAGAAAAAGGCAATGCTTTAGGACATAGAAATCAGACTCATTCGTTTGTTAAGAACAACTAAAACAAAACTGTTTCAAGTTACAACTGGTGTCTGAGTGAGTTTTATCAAACACTTAAGAGCTATAGAACTTTTTTTTTTCTGGCAACAACAAGGGAAATTTTTTTTAAAAAGGAAGAAAGTTTAGTGTACAGTTACTACTTGTTTCCGGAACAATTCCTGCAATCTATATCTGTGTCAGGGTCAGAGACAACTGAAGATGTGTGTGTGTGTGTGTGTGTGTGTGTGTGTGTGTGTGCGCGCGCACACACACACACACACACACACACACTGATTTTTTGCATTCCAGTTATTTAAATCAAAGTAGTCCTCTGTTTTTCTCCACCTCGCTCTAGGAAAGTTAACGGGAATGCTATGGTAAAAATAAAAACCATCTTGTTCTCTCATTCTCCACCTGGCCATCTTGCCCTACTGCTGACCAAAGAGATGTGTGCATGGGCTATCTGGCTCCGCACCCAGAGGGTCTGGTCTAAAATCCTGATGTAGCTCCTTCCTATCTGGATCCTTGTGAGCAAGCCTTTTAATCTCTCTGGTCATCAGAGTTAAAACAAAGGGGTTGGACTAGATTATCTCTAAGGACTTCTCCCCTCAATCTATGATGTTTTGATATCAGTCAAAAGCTTATTTGTGAGGGTGGCTAGGTGGCACAGTGGATAGAGCACCGGCCCTGGAGTCAAGAGGACCTAAGTTCAAATCCCACCTCAGACACTTAATAATTACCTAGTCGTGTGGCCTTGGGCAAACCACTTAACCCCATTGCCTTGCCAAAGAAGAAAAGAAGAGGAAAGAAAAGAAAAGAAAGGAAAGGAAAAGAAAGGAAAAAAAAGAAAAGAAAAGAGAAAAGAAAAGAAAAACTTATTTTCATTTAAAGCAGCATATATTCAAAGATGCAAACACCAACAGGCAATTTTTCCAATTTATAACTTCTACCATGAAAACTTTCATTCCCTAATCTTTTCTTCTTTCTTCATTTTCAGTGGCTATAAGGAAACTTGAGCCTTTTTGCTACATCAGAAGCATAAAGAGGAAAGGAAGAGAGAAGTAAGAGAGAAATAAAGGGACACATGACCTCTCAAACCTCTGCAAAATAGGAATTATACATGAAAGATGGAGCAATTTCAGCTGTCACCACAGCCTAAGACACAAAGAACCCAAATGAGGTTAAAAACTCAACAAACAACAAAAAAGGCTAACAATTCCTAACTTCTAACGGGGTCTCTCAACAGTCCATCTCCCACTGGCCCAACTACTTATCACACAGGCAAGCCTGCACCTGCTGACCCATCACTGGGTGGGGGGAGAGGAAGAGGGAGGGAGAGAGCAACTAAAACACAGCTCAGATCCAGAACTGGGGATAAAGGGATGTGTGCACCTCTGGGGGACTCCACTGAACCTGAGCAAACAGTGCAGCAGCTCCCTATTTTCCCAGAAAGTTACTTGGGAAGTGACTGAGGTCAACAAAATGTGAACTGTCCCTGAGGAAGGAGGCTGAGATGGCTTTGAGGTCCAGCCCCCAGGAGTCAGAAAGGGAACAAGACAAGAAAAAATAGGAGAAAAGACTGGAAGTAACAAAAATCTCAGGAAGAAAAGAAACTTAGAAATTTAAAGCATATATACATAAGTCAACAAGGAAGACGTCATGTCCTTCAAATCAGCTTTTAAAAAGCCCAGTAATTTGTAATAAATATCACAAGTCAGAAGAAAATGAAGCAACATCTGATGAGGAAAAGCACCGCACCCTGCAGGTTTTTAAGACAGCGTGGAACCCCAGCAGGATGCTCCTGAACACTTTAAAAGAGAATTAAGAATTGTGAAAGCGGATTTTTACCTGTGTAGGAGAAATAATTAGCAGAACAGAAAAATTGGAATCTGTGGTGGCAAATTTCATTAAACAAATAAATTAAAGAATAACTGAGTATAAATATTCCAAAGTGAAGGGTCATCTGAAAGGAGAGAAGCAAAAAGCAATTATGTTAAAAGAAAACATGATTTCTATACAAGTAAAACATAATGATCTTGAAGAAAGATGCAGAGACAATTTAAAGATTATAGATTTCTCAGAACACAAGTCAAAAAATGAATACCATAATGCAAGAAATAATATAAAATTGCTCAGAACTTGTGACTATAGTAAACAAAGTGCTTATCAAAAATATCCAAAGATTTTCCTCCAGAAAAATTCTATACTGCAGTTCTATACTTCAAGATTTATAGTGATTAAACTTAAAATTCCACTGACAAATAGCAAATTCTGTAAGTGACTAGGAGAAAGACTTTCAAATATAAAAGCAAAGCTATCTTCCATGCATCAGAAATCGCAGGAGGGAAGGGAATGAGATACTCTTAAGAGTAAAGAGCTAGCCGTGTGGCCTTGGGCAAGCCACTTAACCCCATTGCCTTGCAAAAACCTAAAAAATAAAAAAAGAGTAAAGGAGTTCAAGATATAAGCTAAGATGATATAACTTAAAAACCCAAGTCTTATCATAAATGAAAAAAAGGTGAATATTCAATTTTTTTAGGTGTTCAAAATTCTTAGGAGAAAACTGGACTAAAAAATTGTTTGTTTTTCAATCAACCCAGAAAAAAAAACAAATACAACAAGGAATCTGTTAAGAGTGTTATTCCTGAAAGTACACAAGCAGACTAAAGGGTGAAAATAGAAGGCAAATAAAAATAATGATAGAGAAACAAGTATGAAATAGTATGGACTAAATCTTACAAAACTGCCCAAAATTGTATCAATGTTTTTGTTAGACTAGGCTACAGAATAGAAGAGTAGATAAAAGGATAAGATAAGAAGATATCTGCTGTACCCTTATCACATCAAAGGTTGATAATGAAGGGAAGGGGCAGCTAGGTGGCGCAGTGGATAGAGCACGGCCCTGAAGTCAGGAGGACCTGAATTCAAATTTGACCTCAGACACTTCATAATTACCTAGCTGTGTGGCCTTGGGCAAGCCACTTAACCACATTTGCCTTGCAAAAACCTTAAAGAGAGAGAGAGAGAGAGAGAGAGAGAGACAGAGACAGAGACAGAGACAGAGAGAGAGAGACAGAGAAGAGAATTAGGGGAAAATAATTTCTATAGTCTCTTGGAGAGCAGAGAGTCAATGGAAAAATGGTAAAATGGTAATCGAGGCAAAGAGAGAGACTGAAAAAAGTGGAAAGGAGAAGCTTGTTTCAGTGGTGGAGGGGAGTATCACTGATGAATGCTCTCAGGATGAAAAATCTTCTATAAGGGAAATGGGTGTGATAAGCACAGATTTAGTGCATACAGAGAACATTCTTCCTATCCTAGGAGAAAGGGAATCAGAATTCCTACAGGCAAGTGATACTAGGAGAAGAAGATAGTATGGCATCAAAGAAGAGCATGGGAGACAAAAGAGAAAGCAATGCCCAAGGGGTAGGCAAATAAAACAGCAAACTTAATAACTGTTGTGTGTGGCCTGACATCTCCACAGACCAGCCATTTCTATTCCAGGAGACAACAATTTTGAAATTAGGCCAATTAATAACTCTACAATGGCCTCAAAGTTTTCAAGTGAAAAAAAAAAAAAGGAGTCAATCAATGAGGCAAACTTCATTGTCTTATTTTAAGAAACTGCCAGTCACCTCAACCTTCAACAACTTCCACCCTGATCAGTCAGCAGCCATCAACATTAAGGCAAGATAACTCCACTAGCTAAAAGATTATGGCTTGCTGAAGACTCAAATGATGGTTAGCAAATTTTGGCAATAAAATATTTTTTCATTAAGTCATGAACAATGTTTTTCTAGATATAATACAATAACACTTAATGGACTAGTAGAGCGTAAAAATAACTTTTATATGTACTGGGAAATCAAAAAGGTCATGTGATACACTCTATCGAGATATTCACTTTATTGCAGTAGTATGGAACCAAAGCCACAATATCTCCTAAAGTATGCCTATAATTATTTCACCAGTCACCTATCAATGAAGCTTCCATTTATATAAAGGCAGCAGGATAAAAGAAAGAATACTGAATACTGAACTCAACCTCAGACTCAGAATTCATACAACATTTATCTATTAAGTTTGCCATCTTATAAAGGTGAGGTTCATGGCACCCCAAAATAATTACAAAAGTAATACCAAATCACTAATCACAGATTACAATAACAGTTGTAATAATGAGAAAAAGTTTGAGATACTGCAAGAATTAATAAAGTGTAACAGAGGCAATGGGAGAATATGCTGTTAGAAAAATTTTATTGACACCTTTGCTTGACATAACTACAAACCTTCAATTTGTTAAAAAAAAAAAAAACAAAAGCAATATCTGAGAAGTACAATAGCACATACAAGGTATGCCTGTAAATGGAAATGTTCAAATTTAGTTGCTATATAGCCTGCTTAGAAATATCACCAAGAATCTTATGTACCATTATTTGTCCTTGAAATAGGGTTATCTCTTATTGTATATCACATCTTGTAAGTTTGCTTCATCATTGAATACTTAAATTATATTTAATTACCTTTTGTTGCCTTCTTTTTCCTATTTATAAATCTCAACTAGATTGCAAGATCTTTAAAGTTAGGAATTATATATGATACACCTTTTACATCTCCTAACCTGGCCAATATGGAGAAAGTATGGTCTGGACCCCCAGTTTCTGAGATATGAAAATATTAAATGAATTTACACAATATTCTAGATATAATTCTAAGAACATTCTAGATAGGAACCACAATATGATATGATCTGGTAGATCAGAGTCCTAAGTTGAAGAAAAATTGTAATGATGTAATAAAACTTGTTGACAGTGCTGTCCTGAACTGACCTTTTAGTAGAAATGTGAACTAAGCAGTTATGTAGGAAAATGAGATGCTTACAATTCTACCAGAAGAGTTGGCACAAAAGTGGAAACTGAGGAACATCCAATAAATAATAAATATAAATATTTATATAAAAATAAATAAAAAATAAAAATAATTTCACACACACTAATGAGACATTCTAAAAAGGCCTTATACACTTGAAACAAAATACTGGAGCTGAAACATGAACCTAGCATTTATTTCCAATGTGATAATGGACACCTAAGCTGAAGGAACCTCAGTTTCCTAATTTATAAAATGAAAATAATACTTGTCCCAACTATCTCATAGGGTTATTGCAAGAAAAGTGACTTTGTTAACTTTAAAGCATAACAGAAATGTAACATTATTGTCACCCAAATAATGTTACAATAATCCTGGCTTAGAATCACTGTGACAAATTCTCTGATCAAAATACCTGTAAATATAAATATAAATATAAAATATAAAAAATATTGTTTTCCAGTTCTGTATGACTCTTCATAATGTCACTAGGATTTTTTTAGCAAAAAAACTGGAATTGTTTGCCATTTCCTTCTTTAGCTAATTTTACAGAGGAAGACACTGAAGCAACAGTGAAGTGACTTGCCTGAGTCACACAGCTGCTAAATGTCTTAAGACCAGATTTGAATCCCCAAAGAAGAGTCCTCCTGACTACAAACCTGGCACTCTATCCGCTGCTCCACCTAGCTGCCCTTGCTGCATCATTTGTGACAACAAAAACCTGGAAATAAACTAAGTTCAATGATTGAGGAATGATGGAATAAGTTATAGTACATACATCGACCAGTAGCTAAAATTCACCCATCTATTTTCCTCCAGGGCTCTAATCCCAGAGCAGTAGTTTGCCCTGAGAACATGTCTGTCTGGATGGCCTTTAAGCACCAACTATAGAACTTATCATTTCCCCTTTACCCTCCAATCTAGCTCCTCCCCCAACCTTCCTGATTTCTAGGGAAGACCCCACCATCCTACCAGTCACACAGGCTGGCAATCTCAATCATTGATGAATTTTCACCCTGTCAGCCCCAACATTCTATCATTTGCCACCTCTTGTTGGTTCTTCTTTTCACCTCCACTTCTTAGGTAATCACTACCCTACTTATGGGGTCAAGACTTCAGGATTCTTTAGCATCTACTGTGCTATTTAAAAAGAGCCACTTCACATACCCTTTGATCCAGCAATACCACTACTGGGTCTATATCCTGAAGAGATCAAATATTCATAGCAGCCCTGTTTATGGTGGCAAAGAATTGGAAACTGAGGGAATGTCCATCAATTGGGGAATGGCTGAACAAACTGTGGTATATGTATGTGATGGAATACTATTGTTCGATTAGAAACCAGAAGGGATGGTAATTCAGGTGCTGAGTGAGATGAACAGAACCAGAAAAACACTGTACACCCTAACAGCAACATGGGGGTGATGATCAACCTTTATGGACTTGCTCATCCCATCAGTGCAACAATCAGGGACAATTTTGAGCTAACTGCAATGGAGAATACCATCCGTATCCAGAGAAAGAATTGTGGAGTTTGAACAAAGACCAAAGACGATTATCTTTAATTTAAAAAAAAAAGTTATCTTATGTAATTCTAAATCTCATACTGTATGTTTCTTCCTTAAGGATATGATTTCTCTCATCACATTCAACTTAGATCAATGTATACCATGGAAACAATGTAAAGACTAACAGACTGCCTTCTGTGGGGGAGGGAGGAGCGAGATTGGGGGAAAAAAAATTGTAAAACTCAAAATAAATAAAACCTTTCTAAAATTAAAAAAAGATAAATGATCACATATAATAAAAAAGAGCCACTTCTACAGAGGGTCTGTAAGTGAAACAAATGTGTAATCTAAAGAGTTACAGACAGAATTAATTTAATAAGTTTACTTTACTTTTTACATGCTAAATTATCATGCAGGAGGTTCAACTGGATTTTGTCCATAAGTAAAATAGCCAGTAGATATAATAAAAGATTTCAGAATGCAAAGCTAAACACCATCTTATCAAATTATTAAACCAGGAATGTAAAGTTGTCAAATGTGCCAACTGAGTGCTAATACTTCTGTAATGAAGCCTTTTAGCCCAGCCTCTCCCTATCACTACCTCTGTAGCCCCTTCCATTGACTCTGTGTTCCAGTGTCACCAGCCTCCTAGTTGCAACCTCACATAAGAGAGTTTTTCTAGAACAAACACATAGCTTACAAAGGAAACAAATCATGCTAAAAAAGTTAGCAATGTATTTTTTTAAACCACATTTACGAACCACATGTAAGGAATTCTTGATCTCATCTGGCCTTGCTCCATTTTGGATAGGTGCAAACTGAGACCCAAAGAAAAGTTGTCTAAGGTCACAGCTAGTAAATGACTCGGATCAAACACATCCTAGTTGCTACTTTCCCTCCATATGGGATCTACATCCCCACTACCATGGATCATAAACTGTTCTGAAATTAGACACTAAATTCATCGAGCAGGTTACCACATCTAAATTCTTTCTACAACTGAGGTGATAGTGATGCCTAAAAGCAATTTGATTTTTAAATTATAATTAATGAGAATCTCCTCTTTAGAATTTCATATCAATTCCCACTAGCTATCAGAAAACTCGGTTAAATATGAGACAAAGTTCACAAGATAAAAAACGATAGAAATCTAGTGAGGAGTCAAAGAAGAAAACTGCTAAAATTACTTGTTATAAAAACATATGGTTAGAATGTCAGAACATTCACCCAATATTTAGTTAAGTCTGGAATATTGCGCCCAGCAGTGAATGAAATACAAAATTTACACAAAACACAGTCTCTGATACTGTGAAGTTCATGTCCTAAGTCCATAAGGCAAGAATATCAATAACTATAATACAAAGTACCACATGATAAGGGCATTCAAAAGGTACAAAGAAAAAGTATAGAAAGTTCTGCTACACAGAACAGAAATGCAGAAACACTACCATAAATAGTAGCAGCATCTACACCCTCAGGTTTCCCTTTGGACTTCATCTTGGGTCTCTGGGGGAACAGGAAAATAAATATCCGATGGAGAGGGGTGGAAGAGAGAAAGTGAATGAATGCAGATCAATATTTCTCTGCTCATAGAACCTACTACACCAGAAGATAGTCAGTATATGTATGGCATTTTGCCTTGAAAAAGATATGAATTTTGTGGAAGTAGACATTCTTGCCAACAACATCACACATAAGCAAATTCGAATTCAAGTTATGTACACATTGTTCCCTACTATATTATATCAATCACATTGGAACAAATTCACATTTTCAAAGCATGCAAGGATTCTGTGAACAAGATTTTCAAAAAATTGCTTTTTATATTTTAACTGCTTATAACTACTCCTAACTTAGCTAATTGTCTTGAATAGTCTTAGTACTAGTAATCAGTTACATTCTTTAAGCTTTTTAAACATTGAAGTACTATGTAAATGTCAATTGTTTTGCTGTTCTGACCCAATCTTTCTCTGACAAAATTTCCTTAAGGGGTGCAAAATGTATTGACCCTTTGTACTAAGGATGTATGTAAATTAATTTAAATACTAGTGGAAAGTTAAAATAAATTTAAAATACTTTTCATTATAACTCAGAAGGCACATCATGTTTAGCAGATCCAGAAGAAAGATTTTGTGCATTCTAGGCAGGAAATAGTCCAAATTGTGGAACTGGAGGGGATTTTGGAGATCACCCAGTACAATCCCTTCATTTTTCTTAGGAAACTGAGGCCCAGAAAAGAGAAGTAACTTGCCCAGTTATAAGCTTTAAAGATTGTACCTCCTCGTGTCTAAAACTCAATCCCCCCTTTTTTGTTAATGTCCACTAAAATAGGGAGCCTTCAGTAGGACATATGAGTTGATTTATCATCAGGGTAGACCCTTCCAGCATTATTTCATAACTGCCCTCCTCTGGCCAAATGGCACTATTCTTCACCTTGCAATCAATCAAAAAGTCTTTTTTAAACATCTACTATACACTAGAAGCTGGGGATACAAATTTTAGAGGTATCTGGAAGTAAGATACAAATATAAAAGATAGGCCCTATACTCAAGAAACTTAAATTCCAGTGAAGTCATAGAAGATGGACAAACAAAATATGTACAAAATACTCATTTAATGACAGACTTCTGAGGTCACTAATCTTACTTCCAGATACCTCTAAAATGAAAGGTTTTTCTTACAAAAAGGTTAAATTTGACTCTATAACTTCCATCTATTACTTTGAGTTTTATCTTCTAGAGTTAAACTAAACAAATGTATATTATGAAGGGTTTTAATCCTGGAACTGATAGGGAGCCACTAGAGTTCGATGAGTAAAGGAATAACATAGTCCAAGTTACATTTAGAAGATCACTTTGGTAGTTGACTGGTAAGGATGGATTGGAATGAGGAAAAACCAGCAGGTAGCAGTCCGGGTATAAAATGAAGAGGACATTTATAACAGAGGTAATAGGGTAAGAGGAAAGAAGAGGGCCTATACAAAAGATGTTAGAAAGACAAAATCATTAGGACTTAGGAACTGTTTGGATTTGGGGGGTTGGGAGTAAGGAATGGACAGTGACACATAGATCATGAGTCTGGGTTATTGGGAGCATGGTGGTGCAGTAATAGCACAAAAAGCACAAAGTTGGCTAATATGACAGAAAAGGAAAATGATAAATGTTGGTGTGGATGTGGGGAAAGTGGAACACAAATGCCCAAATGGTACAGTTCTGAACTGATCCTACCATTCTGGAGAGCAATTTAGAAATACGTTAAGAGGGAAAAGTTACAGGGGAAGATAAATTCCATTTTGGACATGTTGAGTTTAAGATGTCTATATAACATCCAGTTAGAGATGTTCAATAAACTGTTGAAAATGCAAGTCCGAAAGACATCAGAGGTGAGATCT